>NW_026294595.1:93907683-94615183 GCF_007827085.1 Peromyscus californicus insignis | reverse complement strand
TCACAACAGGATACTGCAGGCTGAGTAGTTTAAACAACAGAAATTCATTTTCTCATGGGGTCTCCTTCCTGAGTGGTAGACAGCTGCCTTCTTGCTGTGGTGTGACATGGCCATTCCTGTGTGTGTGTGTGTGTGTGTGTGTGTGTGTGTGTCTGTGTCTGTGTCTGTGTCTGTGTCTGTGTGTGTGCATGTATGAATGCGTGTCTGAGTGTGTGCATGTGTGTGAATGTGTATGTGTCAGTGTATACGTGTGTATGTGTATGAATGTGTGCCTGTGTGTGTGCATACTCAGGAAGGAGCAGGAACTCTCTTTCCACTACCCCCATTTCAGGAAAGAATCTTACTGTGTAGTCCTGGCTGACCTCAAACTTGCTATGTAGACCAGGTTGGCCTCAAACTCACAGAGAACTAATTGCCTCTGCCTCCAGGGTGTAGTGATTAAAGGTGTGCGCCACCATACCCACCTCCTAAAACCTTTTTTTTTTTAATGAGATAAGTATTACTACTGGGTAGCTAAGGCCTGGCTTCATATGTAATTCAGACTAGTCTTGAACATGTGAGTCTCCTGCCTCAGTCTCCTCCCAAGTGCTGGTATTCCAGGGATATACTTCCATGTCCAGGCCTCTTCCTCTTCTGGTCAGGACAGCGGTCCTGTCAGATTGAGGCCTCCCCTCTTACCCTCTTCTAACCATATCACTTCCTTATAGGCTCTGTAAACAGTCGAATGTGAGGGATAGGGCTTCAACAAATGAATTTGGAGAGGGCACAACTGGACAGTGGTCAGAGGGATCCAGAAGTAGAGGCTCTGTAGGATCTCTTAGGCAAGGACCAGTTGGCCTGTGACTGGGAGGCAAGAAGATAGGAATGCTAAGAGGTAGACCAGTGGAATAAGCCAGGAAAAGGCTGGTATCATCTTCTTTGCCACATGGGTTCAGCAGATGTGGAACCACTGTCCAGCACTGGCCAGTACTGCCAACAACCTAGATTGTATTCAGTCAACAGAGGTGGCCACTGAGTGCCAGATGTTTGTTCTGATTCATCCAGCACTCTGTAACAGTAGGGCCCCAGTGAGCAGGGCCAGGGGAAGAAAAAAAGGAGTCAGAGTCTTGATAGACTGAGTCAACCCTTGGTGGAAAAGCTAATCCTACCAGGCACCTCTGATCCTGAAGACAGCCTCAAACTTTGGGTGTCCTCTATCTGGGGGCAGGCCAGGGATGCTTGCTAGTCTCTGTCAATACAGTCAGTGGTTCTCAGCTGCAGGCAATCTTGTTTCCCAGTCCCCAGAGGACATTTATCAGTGTCCAGGGATGTTTTGTTGTAAGTGGTAGGTCGATGTAGAGGATACTGCTGGCATCTATTGAGGAAAGGCCAAAGATGCCACTGAGGGCCCCACACACGGTACAGAACCACAAGGAGCCAGCCAGGACTAAGTGTCTGCCTTGCTAACTGGGTTTGGTGAATCAAATGTACCTGTTACTAGACATCTTTCTGAAATAACGGCTAAGAGCTGCCGCAGAAGCCAGGCATGTGTGGGGCGTTTACCCACCAACCCCACAGTTCCCCAGAGTTTTCTTGAGTGTGAGCAGCAGGAAATATTAGATAGAAGGATTTATATTGCGGAGATAAACAGAAAATAAAGGATAGCCTCGAGAGGGCCTGGAACCTTTTCCAACGGCCCCTGACTGTCTCTGCCCCAGGGTATTTATAGAGACGCCAAGGGGTGGAGCAAAAGACCTCCTCCCCCAGCACAGCCAAGTGCAGACCATCCCAGACACCTGCACTCAGGCCCATGGTCCTAATCATCCTCTATGCGGACCTGCTGGGTAAAGCCACGAGGAACCTGAAAACGGGCTCCCACAGGCATGGCGGTGCATGCCTGTAATTCCAGCACTTAGGAGGCAGAACCAGAGAGACCAAGACCATCTTTGGCTACAGAATGAGTTTGAGGTCATCCTGGTCTTCAGGAGACCATCTCAGAAAACAAAACAAAACTACGGGCTGAGGAGTAGGCTCAGGCAGGAAAGTGCTTGTCTGAGTTCAGATCCCTAGCACCCAGGTGAAAAAGCCAGGCATGGTGGCACATATCTGCAACTCCAGCCCTGGGGGAGGGGGATGGTGACCGGCCAGTCTAGCTGAATCCATGGGTTCAGTGAAAGCAGTGTCTCAAAAAATAAGGTGGAGAGCAGCAGAAAATGACACCTGGTATCACCCCAGGCCTCCCTATGCACATGTACTCATATGTACACACGCCTAGAACCATGTACACTCATATACACCACACGTAACACAGAATTTTTAAAAAGACAAGTCATCTGTGGCCTCTCACTCTTGGGTTTGAGAACCATCACTCTTGGGCACATCGGTTAACCTTACACATCAATTTTGTCGTCTGTCAAGTGGGGGGCTCCCTGGGTTTCTGGGAGAACTCAGTGAGCTAATACACGGAAGGCACTTATGACAACGGCAGCTGTGGATAAGCAGTAAATACGTCAGGCCCGGTGTTGCTGCT
This sequence comes from Peromyscus californicus insignis, assembly GCF_007827085.1. NCBI lineage: Eukaryota > Metazoa > Chordata > Mammalia > Rodentia > Cricetidae > Peromyscus > Peromyscus californicus. The sequence goes on along the minus strand of NW_026294595.1, from coordinate 94,612,674 downwards.
AACAAATCATTGCCGTGCTCAGGTGCCTGTGATCGCTGTGTTAGGCTCTGGGGGTGGAACCAGAGCCATGACTTCCCTGTACGGCAGCCTGGCGGGGCTGCAGGAACTTGGCCTTCTGGATGCTGTGACCTACCTGAGCGGGGTTTCTGGGTCTACCTGGTAAGTGAGGTAGGGCAGAACACAGGGTGAGCTCTGGGTGGGTAAGGATGTCCAGGAGATGGGACCGAATCTCTGATAAGGGGCTGGGAGCCTGCCTTCAAGGGGGTTAGGATGAGTGAAAGGAGGCTGGGTCCCAGGGACATGTCTGAGTGTATGTGACAAGGAGGAGCATCCTCTAACTCACAGGCATCCCTTCCATCCGCAGGTGCATCTCTACACTCTACAAGGATCCATCCTGGTCCCAGAAATCTTTGCAGGGCCCCATTGGACGTGCCTCGGCTCGAGTCTGCAGCAGTAAGATAGGAATGCTGTCCGCAGAGAAGCTGCAGTACTACTCCCAGGAAAAGGAGGCCTGGGAGAGAAGAGGCCACAACATGTCCCTCACGGACTTCTGGGGCCTCATCGTTGAGTATTTCCTGAACCAGGAGGTAAGAGACCAGGAAGTGACTGTATTTCTCCCCATCCCAGCTCCCTTTCCACATGTTTCTTCTACCTTGACTCCTTTCTTATTCCTGGGGTAGAGCCCAGTAAAAGCATGTATTGAAAATTGTTCCTGCCTGCCTCTGAGGCAGAGCACCATGCCCACCCACCCATTGGCAAAAGCAGCCCTGACCCATGCCACCAAGCAGTTACTCCTAGAACTGCAGGCCCAGTCCGACTGAGGCAGAAGGTTCAGGCCGCTGACCCACAGTAAGTGGCTACTGGCTGGGCGTGGCCACCTGTGCTATCTCATTTCTAGAAGTTACGTCTCCTAGTGATTTTCTTTGTAAAGAAATTAGACTGGCTTTCCGATGATCCCCTCAAACTGTCAGTCTGGCGGTCTGCTCTGATGTGCTCTCTGGAATGACAAAGGAGAGGGTGTTCCCAGAGGCACTGGTATCATGAAAACCCACAGGGGGCTGAGCTCTGCTACAGCCTAAAGCTACAGCCTGGCCTTGTGGGTGCACCATCCCCCTCAGGGTGCTGATGTCAAGCCCGAAGATAGAGAACAGGCGTTCCCCCAAAGCCAAGCTGTCTGCTCTCTCTCCTGCCCAGGAAAACCCTGCCAAGCTGTCAGACCAGCAAGAAATAGTCAGCCAGGGTCAGAACCCTTACCCCATCTATGCCAGCATCAATGTCCACACAAACATCAGTGGGGAAGACTTTGCAGGTGCCTGGGTGTGGGCACAAAGGAAGGAGACAGGGAGATGGCGGTGGAGGGCGGGTGAGGGTGGGGCTCCTAGATGTAAGTGGGAGGTGCTCCCGAGCAGGGACCTTGGCGAATGATGGAGTTCCTGCCTCTGGTTTTTGGAAAGTCAAGGTTCCTGCTCAGTCATGAGGACCCTGGTTTCTTTGTTTTCCCCAGAGTGGTGTGAGTTCACCCCCTATGAGGTCGGTTTCCACAAGTATGGGGCTTATGTTCCCACCGAACTCTTTGGCTCCGAGTTCTTCATGGGTCGGGTGCTGCAGCGCTGGCCAGAGCCCCGCATCTGTTACCTGCAGGGTGAGTCTAGGTTTAGAGATTGGAGTTTGGCAGGGCTAGGGCCAGGCTGTGATATGGGGCCCTGCCTGTCTCCTTAGGCATGTGGGGCAGTGCTTTCGCAGCCAGCCTAAGTGAGATCTTCCGGAAGATGGGAGGCTCGGGCCTGCGCCTCCTGGACTCCTACAAAGAGAGTGTCACTGTCACAGGTGAGAGCAGAGGCCCTGGTCAGTCACCACCACTTGCTGCTTGCCAGGGCCCTGGCAGAGGGATGAAGAATGAGGACAAAGATGGTTCACACTGTATTTCACTGCCCCCTATCCAGATGACTGCCCAAAGTTCCGGTCGCAGGACCAGGACCCCACACGGCTGCGTACCAGGCTCTTCACCCCACACAGTCCCTTCTCTCAGGCTGTGCTGGACATATTCACCTCCCGCTTTACCTGTGCCCGGAACTTTAACTTTACCCAAGGCCTCTGCCTGCACAAGGACTATGTGACTAGCAGGGAGTTCATGGCCTGGAAAGGTGTGTGGTACCATGTGGGAGGGGGGAACTGTAAGCAGATCCTTCCTATAGACACATCTGGCTCACTGGGGCCAGCGTTGGCTTTTATCTGGGTGTTGGAGGAGGTAAGGTCGTGGTCCTCTGTTGATGGGGAAGGCTTTTCTGACTGCTGAAAGTTGAAGGGCAAGGTGGAAAGGCCAGGGTGAGGGACTCCTTGGCTGTTGGGAGGCAGGAGAATTCTAGAGACTGTGACTATAGATGCAAGGAGAGGAGGGTCACCAGCAAGAACAACTGCATTTATCCCTATACACCTTACAGACAGACACCCTGATGCCTGCCCCAACCAGCTCACACCCATGAAGGACTGCCTGTGCCTAGTAGACGGAGGCTTTGCCATCAACTCGCCATTCCCGCTGATCCTGCAGCCCCGGCGGGCTGTGGACCTCATTGTGTCCTTCGACTATTCCTTGGAAGCCCCCTTTCAGGTAAGGAAGGAAGCAGGGGTCACCTAAAGTGAGTGGAGGGGAGGAGGAGGAGAAATCTCTGCTGAGAGGCCCGACGGGGTGTTTGGGTGTCCCTTCTGGTGGAGGTACCTTTTAAACATTGTTGACAGTCCAGGTCTCCCAGCTGGAGAATTCTGGGATTATGAGAGGATATGTAAAGAGGGTCTCGGCTGTCTTTTAGACTCTGTCCTAGAACCTGCCTAATTATGTTAGGGTTTCCCTGCTCCACGGCTCCACAGGGGGCCTGGGGTTGCTGCCCTTTGTTACTATGGTAACACTAGCCATGAAAGTCCTCTTAGGGAGAGATCTGCAAAGGGCCATGAAAGTCCTCTTAGGGAGAGATCTGCAAAGGGCCATGAAAGTCCTCTTAGGGAGAGATCTGCAAAGGGCGCCTCAAAATCCCTAGGACAGTGGATGGATGCCATCAATCAGATGTGGGTCTGGCGGGCTCTCTTTGACTTCCTCTTTATCCTCCCTGTCCAGTGACTGCCTAGGATTGGAGAAGAGCTAAAAACCCGTCCAACACGCCCTTGCTATCAGCCCCTTAACAGGGAACAGTGGAGGGACTATGGAAGGGACAGCCATGTTAAGGGGAGGAATGAGGATGGCATGAGAGGTCTAGAGAACTAGCTTGACCGTTGGCCTTTGCTAATTATTGCTAACTCACTGTGCTTTCACTAGATGCTTATTTCCAACTTTATTTGGCAAATAGAAAGGTGACTCAGAAAATCAGTCATTCAGAGACCAAGAGCTAGCTGAAGCCTGAGTCCAGGTAGGGGCCAGAAGCTTGCCTCTTTGTCCAGGTCTTACAGCTGACGGAGAAGTACTGCCTGGACCGTGGAATCCCCTTCCCCAGGATTGAGGTGGGCCCCAAGGACTTTGAGAACCCCCGTGAGTGCTATCTGTTCACCAAGGCTGAGGACCCCTGCTCGCCCATTGTGCTGCATTTCCCCCTTGTCAACAGGACCTTTCGCACACATCTGGCCCCAGGTAAAGGGAAGTCCCAAGCCTATTCTAACCCTCAGGGGGAGGATGGGACACTAGCCTCCTGGAGGACCTGTGCTGACCACTGAGCCCTCTGATGCCTGGACCTTCGTGTTCTCTCTGAGCCATCTCTTTCTAATGGGCCTGAGAGCTAAGATGGTCTCTTCCAGAGAGCAAGCCAGAAATCCTGAGCAGGGAAAGTATCCAGGACCATCAGCTCCCAGCCAGTTCATAGAGTTCCCTAGCCTAGCCTTGCTTTTCCCACCCCAGGTATAGAACGACAAACAGCTGAGGAGAAGGCCTTTGGGGACTTCACCATCAACGGGCCAGACACCCCCTATGGAATGATGGACTTCACCTATGAGCCCAAGGAGTTTGATCGGTTGGTGACCCTGAGTCGATACAACGTCCTGAACAACATGGAGACTATAAGGCATGCCCTTCAGCTGGCTCTGGATCGACGACAGGCTGGGGAAGGGGTTGGGGGCTGACCTGGTAGGAGTCAGAAGACTGTGGTAGAGATGTGATGGAGGGCCCTAGGCCAGGGCTTGCTGAGGGAGAAGACTTTAAGGAGCTTCTGTTTCCTACTTCTTCCTTGAGGTCTCCCAGGCCCCAAAGGTCTTGCCAGTGAGCTTGGAGCAGAACCTTCTCATTCCCTAGAGAAGATGGGACAGTCTAGCTCTCCAGGAGTGTTTGGAGACACTGGGCAGGAGAGGGCAGATTCCATATTACAGTGGGGTGTACTGAGAACCAGGCATCAGCCTCATCAGAGGGCCCACCCCCTCCACAGAAGAGGAGGACCTCTGAAAACACCGTGGTTCTCAGCTTCACCACAGAGAGAGCTGTGGGCTGAGGAACCAGCTGTTCTCCTCATACTGAGATTAGATGCAGAACCACAGCCACCCACACTTCCACAGTGGCCCAGCTCTGGTCCCCTCCAAAGCTCCTGAACTCAGTGATGTCAAGAATAAACAGGAGTTGTGTGGATTGCCAGTCTGTGCCATTGAATCCATGCCCTACTAATTCTTCTCTGCATTCTGGCCTCTCTGTCCTTCCTCAGAGGTCACCAGGCTCATGGAGCTTATGACAAGATGGCCCACCCTGACAAGTGTGCACAGGACTTTACTCTTTGAACACAAACCACGTTTTCTGGTTCATAAATACAGTTGTCACTTTGGGCAAATACAGTCCTCCCATTCTCAGGAGCCAAATGGGTATGTTTAGAGGGGTCGTCTGTTAATCACGGGCAGAGGGAATGAAGGGACAATTGCATCCATTGTATATGTGGGTATATGTTCCTATGTATCATGGGCCAGTGAGTAGCTATTCCTTCACATGGGATGGGCAAATGAGATGGGGGTGGACCTAGCCTGGATTCCTGCATCTGAGGACCTACATAGGTCCCTCCCTCTCTTTCTTATTTCTCCTGATTCACTTGAGACCACCTAAATATTGAGAGCCTCTCCAGAATGAGCAGCTTTCCAAACTGTGAAGAGGAGATCCATCCTCTGATTGGCTCCTTGGTCTCATCTTCCTCAACCAGCTCGCTCTGGCGCCCAGCCACCCGAGGCTGCGCAGTAGCTGAGAGGCTGTGCTCAGTGGGCCTGTTGCTCACACCTGTGCACGTACATGCACACACGTATGCTCTGAGACCACATGCACAACTCACAATTCCTCTTTCAGTTGAGACACTTTTCTGGGGGTGTCATCTGCCTGAACTTTGGGGAAAAGGCTCTAGTTCCATCTCCTGCCTACAATAGTCAATGCCCCATCGGTGTCCCTTGTCTAGTGTGTCCTGAGGCTCAAGCCTCCTGCCGATGTGAAAGTGAAGCCAGGGGCTGCAGGACCAGTTTGGACTGGCATGCAGTAAAGCAGCCTGGCCCTCCCCGCTCCCGTCTCACTATTGCTGGACACCACCCGGGCACCCCTTGGCTTCAGTAATGGGAGGTTCATTTGGAAGGTCCTGCAGTGGCCATTGCCACTGATTTGTTTATTGGACTGTCGTAGCTGTTAGGACTCATGGAGTGCACAGCTAGAATCTTGATTCTGTCTGCAGAATCAGGCTGGACTCTGACTCCTCTGGGAGGGGAGAGGCTTTTGTCTGCTTAGCCAGGCACTGAGAGAGGGCAGTTGGCTTCAGTTGTGACGGACTCTGCTGAAGGTCTGGGTTTGTGGGTCTTCGTGGCTGTCCAGCCTTTGGTCTCACCTGGCCTGCACACTGGATTCCTGGGAGCTGCAACAGGTGGCCAGGTCTGCTTCAGGTCACATTCCTCTTCCCAGGACCACAGCTTTGTGCCCCCTGGGACTCTAAGGTTTCTACAATTAGGCTGCGGATGCTTTTGCCTGGGTTTTGTTGGCACCGGGTGACCTGACCTGCTCTTCTGCCTCCTTGAACCTCTCCCATCTTGTCTCCTTTCTTTTCCCCAGTTCCTTAAACACTCCAGGGGGCCCTGGGAGCATCCCAGGATCCCGGGGGCTGTAAAAGCTGCACATCCCTCTTTCCCGTCCCTCTCCATCCCACTTCTTCATTTATTTGCTTTCAGATACAGCATTTTTTTTTTCTCAAGACAAGGGTTTTTGACCTGACATTCACTATCTCCTGCCTTAGCCTCCTGAGTGCTGGGATCACATACCCAGCTACAAATCATCCTTTTGAATGATTTCAAAGACAGTTCTGTGTTCTGAGATGGAACTCGTCTGTGCGCTATGCCTTTGATTCCCCACTGGAGCACATGTGGAGGTCGGGGACAGCTTGTGGGACTCGTCTCTCACCATGGGGGCTCCAGGAGTTGAGCTCAGGTCCTCAGGCTTGGTGGCAAGCACCTGTGCTCACTGAGCCGTCTCACGAGCCCAGAATCCAGTTCTTAGGATTGCTTGAATCTGTTTTCCCAGATTGCAATCCTAATTAACCCCGGATAAATGTAGTTTTCTTTTTTCTTTTTTTTTTTTTTTTCTTTTTTTTTTTTTTGGTTTTTCGAGACAAGGTTTCTCTGCGTAGCTTTGCGCCTTTCCTGGAACTCACTTGGTAGCCCAGGCTGGCCTCGAACTCACAGAGATCCACCTGGCTCTGCCTCCCGAGTGCTGGGATTAAAGGCGTGCGCCACCACCGCCCGGCAAAATGTAGTTTTCTTTTTCCTCATCCAAACTGATGTTATTTTCAGGGCTTGAGTGGAGTGATAGTCTAGAACCTACCTGAGTTCTTCTGGATTGCTTTGACTCTTATTCATAGCAGGATATTGGAGGGAAGCTGGCCCGGGCACATGGACTGCTCCCGAGACACACTCCTGTTTCATAAGCTGAAGCTCATGTACCTGTTCTACTACTTCCCAACCAAAGCAATGGCTGAGGAATGTTTGCTGGAAGCTCTTCCATGGCTCTTCTCTGTGAAATTCCCGAGGTGATGATCTGGATTAAACATCTCTCCAGCTCTCCATGGCCTGCAGGGTAGCACTCCAGATTCCAAAACGCCAGCATGGACTGGAAAGTGATCATGCCCCAGGCAGAGGCCCCAGAGATGGGAACCAGGCCTGTTTCACTGCCCTGACTCTTGGTAGGGCACATGGTAGACAGTATCTGTCAGTGAGTGGCTGGTTTGGCTGGTGGGATCCTGTCCTTTGCTTAGATTGAAGCTTGTCCTTTCCAGTGGCTCCAGGATGAAGGAGAGACCTGTGATCTCTTCTGCTTGGTCCTGAGCAGGAAAGTCTCCCTCCACCTGTTTCAGCACGAATCGCCACTTCCTCACGAGGCGTGCACACAGACCCGCCCCTGCCTCGATCTCGACACGGTCCTCAGTGCTGTGGGTCATGCCTGCCTCACGTCACACTTTGTGCCACCTGTCCCACCACGTTAGGGCTTTTACCAAGAACTGAGACTTAGTGGAGCACTAGTCCCTCTCCTCTGTGACACTGTCACTGAGTGCTATTCTGGGCAAAGATACAGGAAGTGCCTTCCTGGAGTTAAAATTATCAGGGAAGAGTTGACCCACAAAAAACTCAGGACTGTATCTCCTTCAGGCTTGATCCAGGGAAGCTCCGGGGGCTTGATCCGGGAGCACTCCGATACCCAGGGTATTTTTGGAGAGAGACTGTATTGCAGACAGTGGGTAAGAACAATATTCTGATGGCCTAGGGAGAAATTCTTCAGCCAATTCCTGCTTGTTTTTCTCATTTACAAAATATGGACCTATGTAGCTGAAAGTTTTCCTGTGTCCCACCAGGTCCTGCAGCCGCTCAAACCCAATTAAACACACAGAGGCTTACATTACTTACAAACTGTATGGTCTATGGCAGGCCTCTTGCTGGCTAGCTCTTATATCTTAACCCATTTCTACAAATCTATACTTTGCCACATGGCTTGTGGCTTACCAATACCTTTACATCTTGCTTCTCTTTTCTCTTCTTGTCCATCTGTTTGGATTTTCCGCCTGCCTCTAAGCTGCCTTGCCATAAGCCAAACGGTTTTATTTATCAACCAGTCAGAGCAACACATATTCACAGCATACAGAAAGACATCCACAGCAGACCTAGACTATCTGCCCTAGAAAGTTGGGGGATAAATGAAGATATTCTTCATATAAGGCGTGGCACAAAGGCTGTGTTCTGTAGAGCCTGGGATTCATGCAAACTGACACAAAGCTAGGTATGAATGTGAATATTCACTTAGACTGATGAAAGACATCACAAAAAATTACAAGTTTTTGCTAAGTATAGGGGCACACATCTGTAAACTCAGGTGACTAAGAAAGGAGGATCATAGCCGGGCGGTGGTGGCGCACGCCTTCAATCCCAGCACTTGGGAGGCAGAGGCAGGCGGATCTCTGTGAGTTCGAGGCCAGCCTGGTCTACAAAGTGAGATCCAGGACAGGCACAAGAACTACACAGAGAAACCCTGTCAAGAAACAAAAAAAGAAGAAAGGATCATGAGTTCAAGGTCAAAACTTGGGAAACATAGTGACTCCCCCCCCATAAAAATACTTTCAAGGCTAAAAATATCTAAGCAGCCGTTGCAAACACCCTGACGGTTCTTACTAACTGCTGTGCGTCTGCACGTTGTGTTCACGGTTGGTTGCACACTCCTTGACTACCTCACCCATCATCTTTAGTGCAAATAGGAAGCAATCTATCATCCAGTCAGGCTGACTAAGGTTTTAGGAATGGTTAGTAGCTAATAAAAGTTACCATCTGCTGGGTGTAGTGACACACGCCTTTAATCCCAGCGCTGGGGAGACAGAGTCAGGTCGATCTCTGGCTGAGTTGAGCTCAAGGCCAGCCTAGTCCATATAGGAAGTTCCAAAACAGCCAGAGCTACATAGTGAGATCCCATCTAAAACAAAAAGAAAAGTCTCATTATTATTTATTATATTAGTAGTAATAGTGGTGATAGTATTTAGCTTTTTTAAAAAATTATTTAGTTAGTTAGTTAGGTAGTTAGTTAGTTAGTTATGTGGTTGCTGGGAATTGAACTCAGGACCTCTGGAAGAGCAACCAGTGCTCTTAACCACTGAGCCATCTCTCCAGCCCCCATATTTAGCTTTTTAAGGGGCAGAGCCTATATTTCCTAAGCTGGATTTGAAGTAGCAGCAATCTTCCTGCCTCAGCCTACCAAAGGCTAGGATTACAGAGAAGCATGCCCCACCACACCCAACTCACGTCCTATTTCTTGGATTTCCCATCTGAGAGGGAGTAAAAACAACACAATCGTCTCACTGTAGAGAGCACGGCAGAGCCAAGTGTGGTGGGCGCACGTGTAACCCCAGCACTCCGGAGTGGGAAACAGAGGGATCCCAAGTTCAGAGGCAGCTTCAGCGGCATAGCAAGTTGGAGGCCAGCCTGGACTACCTGAGACCCTGTCTCAAAATATCCCCCTCAAAAAATAAAACAAACAGCCGGGCGGTGGTGGCGCACGCCTTTAATCCCAGCACTCGGGAGGCAGAGGCAGGCGGATCTCTGTGAGTTCGAGGCCAGCCTGGGCTACCAAGTGAGTTCCAGGAAAGGCGCAAAGCTACACAGAGAAACCCTGTCTCGAAAAATCCAAAACAAACAAACCAACCAAAGAAAACCCCCTTTTCAGGATGGAACTTCTGTTTCAATGAAGTGTCAATAAAACAAAATCTTCAAACACAATCATCTTCTGTTTCCACCAAGGAGCTTTTCAGTCTGCTTTCCGGCTCTCTATATTTCAGACCTTTCCGTTTCCTTCTGCGCAAGTCTTCTGGAGACAAAGGACACATCTACAACCCACTTCAACCTCTGGCCTTAGCTCACAGTGTCACAGTGCCAGATGAGCTGGCTTGGTGGGTGGTAGGCACATGTGAAACTGCCTGCCAGCCACATAGACACATCCTACAAACCTGAAGTCGGGTAGTTCTAACCCCGCTTCTCCTTAGCAGGATCCTAAACATACCCCACCCCCAGCTTCCTGCTGAGAGAGGAAGAGGAAGGCAGACATCCTCCCCTGTTCTGGAGAAAATTGCAAATTTTATTAACACATGTATGCTGGCTAGTTTGGGTCAAGTTGACCCTGCATGAGGAAACCTCAATGGAGAAAATGCCTCCATCAGACTGGCCTGTAGGCATGTCTGAGGGATATTTCCTTGATGGATGATTCATGTGGGAGACCCCAGCTCTCTGTGGGCAGTGCTAACCCTGGGCAGGTGGTCCTGGGTCATATAAGAAAGCACACTGAGCAACTCATGAGGAGCGAGCCAGTAAGCAGCACCCCTCCATGGTTTCTGCTTCAGTTCCTGCCCCCACTTCCTTTCATGATGGACTGTGAGCTTTAAGATGAAATGGACCCTTTCCTCCCCAAGTTGCTTTGTGGTCATGGTGTTTATCACAGCAACAGAAAGCCAACCAGGACATAAGTGATCTCAAGAACATACTGCTCAGGCCACGGGAAGGACATGCCAGAAGACAATTTTAAATGACATCATGCCTCAACAGCCACCTCTGCCCAGCCCAGCACGTAGTAAAGGAAGCCTTGGAGAAGTGTGCAGTGTTATCATTGGCTCTTTTTCTGGAAGGTTTTGAAATCTCTTGTGGTGACTGCTAAGGTCAGCAGCCCCAATTTCATCTCCTCCCAGTTTCTGGTCCAGCAGGAAAGACAGAGTGTCTCCGAGAATTTTATGCACCCAGACTTTGCTCACACCAGCTTGGGTCATGAGCTTGATGAACCAAACGCCAAGGTCAGAGCAGTTCCACAAGCTAGACAGCTTTGGGCCACATGTTGTATTCTATGCTTTTTACATTTTTTATTTATTAATTTTTTTTTTAAAGATTTATTTATTTATTATGTATACAGCATGTATGACTGCAGGCCAGAAGAGGGCACCAGATCTCATTACAAGTGGTTGTGAGCCACCATGTGGTTGCTGGGAATTGAACTCAGGACCTCTGGAAGAGCAGTCAGTGCTCTTAACCTCTGAGCCATCTCTCCAGCCCCTTATTTATTAATTTTATGTGTGTGCATGCACATGCCTGAATGGATGTATATGTACCACATGCATGCCAGAGCCTGCAGAGGTCAGAAGAGGCATCAGATCCCCTGGAGTCACATGCAGTTGTGAGCCACCCAGTGTGGGTGCTGGGAACACAACATGGGTCCTTTGGGAGAACAGGACAGGCTGAGCCACCTCCCCAGGACCACATCCTATGTTCTTGAAGCTAAGACTCTCAAACCGTGAGGCGGAGTACAGGGGAAGGGCTGGTTTCTGAGAGGAAACTGGGAAAACTAAGCGGCTGTGATTGCTGAATGAAAAATTAAACACTCATTGCAGAGAGCAAGCTTGGAGAAGACTGGGTGAAGGAAGGGAGCCCAGCACGGGAGAAGCTTGATGGCGGGGAAGACGGGTGCCTAAGGCCTCCTTCAGCTTGGCAGCTTGGGTTAGGACTGCTCTGCATGTCCCTCCACCGAGCAAATCGCTGCCTCAGGTAAAGACAAGGGACCTTAGCTCGGCCCAGCTGTGCCTGCCAGCCCCATTTGGAGCCAGCACTTCCAGACCTGTTTGCTGTCTGCCTGCCTGTTCTGGCCTCCTGGGCCTCCTGAGCTCCCCACTTTAGCCTCTTACTCACAGTCCACGAAGGGCCTTTGTGGGGTGAGCTTTAGCGCTTGGCATCCCAACCAAGTCAAATTCTAGGCTTCTCAGGGAGTTCTTTGGAAATGGTTGTGGGTACGTCCTAAATCCTAAACTTCTCTTGTCACCCATCGGAAGCCCAACGGGTCTGATGGGAGTCCTGAAGTTGAGTTTCAGCCTTCTTACAATTGGAAAGTTTGTTCATATTCTCTCTCTCTCTCTCTTACTCTTTCTCTCTGTCTTTCCCTCCTTCCCTTTCTTTTCTTTCTGATTTTTTTTGTTTTTCCTAGCTTTTTTTATTTTTTAAATTACACTCATGATATTCATTAATTACACTCATATTAACCACATTTGTGTTATTCATAGATTACATTTGCAGTATTCATTCAATTATTTATATATATATTTTATTTTAAATGCCGAATGTCATTTATTGAAGGAGGGAGGACAGGCTTAAATACAGGCTTACAGCACAATGGGAGAACCCCGGAGGGCAGAAGTTCGCTACTGATGTTTTACAATCTTGCATCTAAGCTGTTAACATCCATTATTCAAGATACACAGACAAGGAACTTCCCTTAAGCATTCAGGAGGGTGGAACCTGGCAGGGAATTAGCATAGGGAGGATATCAAGGTCAAGGTCAGCAAGCAAGGCAACAGTTACCCAAAACGGGGGCCAGGGACTTACAGGTCCCCCTTTTACTAAAAAATGAGCTTCTGACTTAGGTTGCATGGGACATCAGCAGGTCACTTACCCGTCATGGAGACGCCTGCCCAGGCCACACAGGCGCTCTGTCTTAGGTTGGTGAGCGCCCCCCAGGCATTACCCATCTCTGAATACTCATTATCATACAGGCTCAATCGTGTGTGAGCTGCAGAGTTAACTGCTGCCAAAGATCTCAAAGTGGCACTGGGCTTGCAATCTGTGTGTTCGACACAGAAAAGACCAACAGAGGTCCTATCTCACCCATAGCCAGTAGGCTAAAGGCAACTGAGACATTCCCTTCCTTAACGAGCCATACTGTACGTTGGAGTCCTTGTAAGATAGTATCCCAAAAGCAACTGAAACTTGAGTTTATAAATTTATAATTTTCAAAGCCAATCGAGATGTATGTAACTACTGAATTAAATTTATCATGCCCAATAGAATGGGAGATTAACTAACTGTGGTAGCTACTTTTGTTGCCAGGGTCTCCACTGTGCTAGCTGTAGTAAGCAATTATGAAATGGTAATCCCAGACACAGTAGCAGCAGTGGCCCCCATTGCTATAACAGCAACAGCGGCAGCAGCAATGTCAAATTCTCTTCTGGAGTGTGTGGACATCCACTGGCATGGATACAACTCCAGTAACACGAACCGCCAAGGCCCATTTTTCTTGATCCCAGCACAACTTTAGCTGGCAGCTCTTCTGGAGAATCCAATCTCATGGCTACATTTCCTAGGCTTACATTAATGCTTGCCAAAGCTGGTGATATTGGGCTCTCAATCTCCGTTGGCATCAGAAGGGTAGATTTTTTCATGAAGATCCATTAGGTCTCTGTCATGTTGGGCTTCAGCAGCAGCCACAGGGCACGTTCAGTGCTCAGGAATCCAAAGAGGAACCTCATTGTCCTGAGAAAAGACGTAAACAGAACCCCGGGGCCACACCAACACTAGATCGGGTCTCCTCCTCTTTCTGATTTTTGAGACCTGGTATCATTATGTGTTCCAGGCTGATCTAGAATTCACTATGTAGACCAAGTGAGCCTTGAACTCAAGGCCATCTTCCTGCTTCTGCCTCTTGACTGCTCCCACGACACCCAGCTCACCTTTCTCTCTGATATTACACCTGGTTTGTGAAAGTTAGAAATATTTCTTAATCATTTTTCACTTGTTCATAGACTATTCTCAATTTTCTGTTTTGACTGATTTGATATATTTATATAGATTTTTTTTTCTTTTTTAAGACAGGGCTCACTGTGTAGCTCTGGCTAGTCTGGAATTTGATATGTAGGCCAGGTTGGCCTCAGAGTCACAGAGATCTGCCTGCCTCTGCCTCCCAAGTGCTGGGACGTGTGCTTCCACACCCAGACATTTTGGAATTTTTTTTTAGTGAGTTAATATTAATTCAGGTTCATTTCTTGTCTCACCTCTTCCTCCATGTGGGGTCCAGGTATTGGACTCAAGTCCTCAGGCTTGGTGGCCAGCACCTTTACCAGCTTTACCATCTTGCTGGCTCTTTATTCTTTGGTTTATGATGAACTGACACTCATGTTATTTTAGGAGAGCACTTACTGTTATGACTCTAAGCAAACCAGTAGCTTTCTGATGCTTTCCTCTATCGTGTTCATGACCTGAGAGTTTTCTGACCATGAAGTCTGCCGTTTGTTTTTGCTAGAAACCCTCTGGGGAGGTGGCCCAATGGATAAGGCGTTTGTGGGGCAAGTGTAGGACTGAAGTTTGGATCCCCAATACCCACATACAATTTATGTTCATGGCAGAAGAGACGGCTCAGGCCTCAGTTGCTACTCTTTCATAGGATCAGTGTTTGGTTCCCAGCACCCAACATCAGGCAGTTCATAACTGCCCTGTGCCTTCAGCTCCAGGGGATCTGACACCCTCCCCTGGCCTCTGTGGTCTCCTACATATCCATGGCAAAGATGTGCGTAGACACACATACAAATAAAACTTAAAAAAAATACTCTGTTCAGTGAGCAACCATGCCTCAGTGAATAAAGCAGGGAGAAATCTAAATGCCTGACATCAACCCCAGGCCTCCACATGTGTGCACACACACCTGTGCCTGTACTCATGCATACACACATGCACCACACACTCACGGAGCTGCCGAAGCAGTGTGAGTGAGTGGAGGTGAGGGGCTGTGAGTGGAGGTAAGGGGCTATGAGTGGAGGTGAGGGGCTGTGAGTGAGTGGAGGTGAGGGGCTGTGAGTGGAGGTGAGGGGCTGTGAGTGAGTGGAGGTGAGGGGCTGTGAGTGAGTGGAGGTGAGGGGCTGTGAGTGGAGGTGAGGGGCTGTGAGTGGAGGTGAGGGGCTGTGAGTGAGTGGAGGTGAGGGGCTGTGAGCATGGTGCCCACCTCAGTCGCTTTTCACATGGAGCCTAAATTCCTTGTTTCATGGAGCATCAAGAGGTCCAGCCTCTTAGCTGAGCTCAGGAGCCCAGTCCTTCTCTTCCAGGGCCAGCCTGACTTAGATGGGGTTGACTTACAAAGGTTTCCTCAGCATTGTCCCCTGCCTCAGGGGGACCAGCTTCTGCCCACTGTCTGTCCTTCCTGGCTGCCCTTGGTACCTCTTTCCTGACACTTCAGCTCTAGGAAGGATGCTCCACCCATGAGGCCTGGTGTTCCGCCAGCGGTTTCTGGAGCCGCTGGTTAAGCCAGCCTTTCGAGGAAGATGAGAAGTACTACGTGGTGGTGACCTGGGGGTGGGGTTACCTGTTTATAGACCCACAATTCCTCCACGATGGGCAGAGAATCTCGGCTGGCTCCATTCCATCGGGACAGTTACCGCATCCAGCCAGAGAGCTGGCATCTTGGCAGGAGTTGGATGTAAAGTCGGAATAGAAGGGTTGGTATGGAGAGCCTGTCACCTGAGAGACTACCTGGCCATCCTCACCAGGTAACAGTGCCAAGCCAGTGGCCAACAATCAGGGAGAGTCTGGGGTCAACAAGTTTGCTGTACCTGAAAGGAGGGTGGCATTTGTCTCCATGTGGGCTGAGGGAAAAGGAGGTGGTATTTGGATGTATGGAGTGGGTAGAGGGTAAGCAGCACCCACAGAAGTGGGGACCTGGGGACCATGAGACAGCTCCTGCTCACCACCGTGATTTGCAGGCAGCCTCCTCCTCAGGGGTGCTCCCTCAGGTCCGCCACATCTGCTCCCTCTCTGAGGACACCCACCAGGCCCGTAGCCCACTACTCCCCACCATAGGCCGGTGGACTTCCTGGAACCAGCTGGAGCCCTGTGGGTCTCAATATCTTAAATCCTCATGCCAATTATTTTCTGGTCCCAAGAATTATGGGGCTGCACCTAGGCCAAGGATCCCACAAACTGTTCACTCCTCCTGTCAGCCCAGAATTCTCATCCTGTACTACAGACCAAGGAATAGCCCCTCTGTTTGCCCCTGGTGCCCAGGAAGTGTCTGAGGTGGCTCCCCAAGGTCCTTTGCTTCATTTGCAGACCTTGATGGGTCTCTTGCTGGGGTCCTGAGATGCAGCCTAAGAGACATGGGACAAACAGGTCCTGGAAAAGACTTGGGCACTCCAGGATGGATGCCAGGGAGTCCTGGGGGAGGTGGAGAGGGATGCTTCTGCTGAAAGGCAATATTTGTTGTTCTAGCCTGATTTTGAAAGGACCCATTCACAAGTCAGCCATCAGTGGAAACATCCTGATGTGTCAGGGTAGTGGAGGGGCTGCCTGGTCCTGGCTCTATCACTCTCCTCTTAGGAGCCCCACATTCCATAATGGTTGGTGAACTACCTTAAGTTCCAGCTGATTTCCCTGGGGGAGGCCACTTCTCCTTCCTCCTCTTGCCTACTCTGGATTCAGACGCAGGAGTAAACAAAGGGATTTGGGAGCCGGAGTCTGCCCCGTATCCGGGAAGCGCCCTGCTAGAAACTGGTGTTTCCAGGATCGGGAGCTTTTGACTAATATGATTGACTAATAGGTCCTGCCCTCCTAGCTGGCCAAGTGTCTCCCGAAACAGGTGAGCTCCAGTGCCTGCTTCCGGTCTTCTTGGCTACTGACTGGGGACGGGAGCTTTCCCTGGTGGCAGGGGAGTGGTTGTCAGAGCTGGTTGGGCGTCAGGGGCTTGTTCTATTCTTGTGATCTCACACTATGAGGAGCTTCTGTGTGTGACTCGGAGGAACTGGGCAGGGAGCTCTGGCCACAGCATCTGCCTTGCCTCCCCCAGTCCCCCCCCCCCCCGAGCCCCACCACAACCACAGGGGAAAGGGTGGGGGGATTCGTCCACTCACGTGCTGGGGTTAGAGACTCACACTACCATGTCTGGCTTTTACATTGGGCTAGGGAAGCCAAACTCAGGTACTCATGTTTGAGCAGGAGGTACTTTACCTACCTCCACCTTCCCAGCCCCTTCCCAAGTTGTTTTAAAGCAGTCCATAGGCTATGGGCTTGTGTGGTCTTAGCCTGGCCAGAGAAGCAGGTTAGCAAGGCCTGACGCCTGTGCTGGTTCTCTGTCTCAGAGAGGGGCATTGAAACCCCACACCTCTCCTAGACCAGCATTGTCCCAGTCATCAGCTTTTGGTGTCAGGCAGTGGGGGATCTGGTTTTTGTTTGTTTGTTTGTTCTTTTTTGTTTTGTTTTGTTTTTTGTTTTTGTTTTTTTGAGACAGGGTTTCTCTGTGTAGTTTTGGGGCCTGTCCTGAATCTCGCTCTGTAGACCAGCTGGCCTCGAACTCACAGAGATCCACCTGGCTGGGATTAAAGGCGTGAGTGGGGGAAGAAATGGAGCCAGTTGCCTAAAAATTGACTAATCCCCTGACAATCATCACCTCTAGCTTAAGGACTATGGGACTGAAATGTTGCTGTTTTCTCTCTCTCTCTCTCTCTCTCTCTCTCTCTCTCTCTCTCTCTCTGTCGTGTGTGTGTGTGTGTGTGTGTGTGTGTGTGTGTGTGTGTGTGTGTGTGAGAGAGAGAGAGAGAGAGAGAGAGAGAGACAGAGAGAGAGAGACAGAGAGAGAAAGAGAGACAGAAAGAGAGAGAGAGAACAGGGAGGGTAGGGGACAGGAAAATTCAGCACACAGTCCCCTGCTGAGCCATCCTGCTTTGGTTCCTCACCCTGGGCAGTTCTCTGTGGGGAAGTGCTTTGGGTTCCCTCTAGTAGGAAGCCTCTGTGCAAAACCAGATCTGTCCCAGGGGCACAGGGACCTCTACCACCCCAGCTGTGGAGCAATGATAGAGGCCCAACAGGGGACCACCCTAGGTTTCACAATACCTGTCTCTGCTTACGGTACCCACTGTTGACTGCGCAGCTTCTGGCTGCCTTGGATGAGAGCAGACGGGAGGGAGGAGAGGAGGGTCCCAGGAGCTCTTTCTTATTCAGTGTCAGTGTGGGTCCAATCTGGTGGCAGAAGCCCCAGTCTGGGGTTTTCTTATCTTGAGGCACTTCAGTGATTCTTCCCAGGGCCACTGGGTCATGTGCCTCCATGTAAGTGGTGCCCCTCGGGGGGTCCTGCCATTAATGGCCCTACTTGGTCCTCTCCTAGCTGGACCATACATTGCCTATGCACATGATGCCCTTCCTACAGACCCGTTCTAAGGGTCCTGCCCGTGTGGACTGTTCCTGATGGAACCAAGCACCCACAAATGTGGTCCTGCTGGCAAGCTCTCTGTCAAGACGATGCAAGGCCAATGACCTTCCCGACCCAGAATCCTGCCAGGCCCATGTGACTCACCTCAGACTATGGGGCTTGTCTTTGTAGGTCACCTAGAAAAAGCTGGGCCACCAAACCCAAACTGAAGAAAACAGGGAGTCCCCTGGGTCCCAGGAGTGCTAAGGATTTCAGCTGGCATGGGGCTCTGCCATAACTGAGCCAGCTGGGCATCGCTGTCCTCTGGTTGCTCTCTTGCTACCCACTCACTTGCTTTCTCTTGGGCTTATCTGAGGCCTCACTTGATTCATGAGCATCTTAATCCACAATGACCCTTCACCCACTGTTCTCTGTGCTGACGTGATCTTCTTGGAGTTGCCTAATTCATGGCCAATGAATTACAGATGGTTGAACCACAGTGTTGATAAAATTCCTTCCTAGGGGAAGACATGAATAATAGCTACCCCTCTTCCCAAGCTCTCAACAACTAACTGAGGCATGACCAGAGCGCAGGTGAAGGGTTAATGACAGGAGTGTAAGGGCTCCTCCCCCGCAACATCAGAAAATCTTTAACCCAGCAGGGATGATGGCTTTCTCATAGTTACATAGATGGAACGCCCTTCCCTAGTGTCCCCTCTGCCTACATGTACTCGAGCACGGAGGCCACATGCCATTAAGGCGGAATTGCCCTCAACAGGTAGAAGGGAGACTCTGGGTACTCCGGAGAGGGTCTCATGTCCCTCCTCCCCTGGGGGTGTAAACAGTCAATAAGGTCATCTGTAATAATCCTTTGGCAAGGGGGCAAAGCTGAACTCCCCAAGATGGTGGCTGCTTGGCTTAGAGGACAGTCCTTCACATTTGAGAACTTGTGGATACCATAGGCCACTGGGTTCTCTTGGCTCAGCCCACCTTGAGACATAGGAAAGGCACAAAGGGATGGTGTGTAGACTGCTTCAGCAAAGGACAGCCCTCTCTGGAATGTCTGACTGTGACCATCTCCCCCTGACCAGTGAGGTCACTGGTTACGCCTTGTCCCCAGTTTTATCTGCTATTCTTGGCATTTTGTCCCTGAAGGGGAGATAACCAGCACTACCCCCCACCCTACCCCCGGTGATCTGCCATTCCATGATTGCCAAAGGCCCAAATCATAACACCAAGGACAGCAGTAGACAAAGGCTGTTTGGTCTCTAGAGGTGTTCCCAAAAGCCTGGTCCTGGCAGTATCACCATGTACTAGATTGATGAGTGGGGTCAGGGGTCAGTGCAGCATCTCCAGGTTTGAGAGACTGCTGGAGAACTCAGGGGCTTGGGGTCTCTTTGCAGGAGGAGGCCTCAGTCTTCTGGCGGCTCACTGTGAAGGTCGTGGAGGCTCGGAGTCTGCCTAGGGCTGACCTATGTGAGTGACTGTGGGTAGGGACTGGATCCCAAGGGAAAGGACCAGGCGCTCTTCGGGGTAGGGCCTGGCTGCCCTCGGTGGACACCGAGGTTGCCATAGGAACCTGGGCAAACCCCCTGGAAAGATGTACGGAGTTCTCTGTCCTCTGACGGTCCGTTCCTTGACTTGGTCAGTGAGTGAGGCGGACCCCTATGTGACTCTACTGCTGCCAATAGCCCCTGGGATGAAATTCAAGACCAAAACTGTCACCAACTCCAGTCATCCTGTATGGAATGAGACCTTCAGTTTCCTCATCCAGAGTCAGGTCAAGGTAAAGGTCGGGGTAGCGCTAGCCCCTCACTTGTAGACAGGCCTTGCCGCTTCCCTCCACAGGAGGACCTCGGTTGGGATCAAGCAGGGTTGCTCCAGTGTTCACAGAACTCGGGGGAGGGGGGGTGTGTACGCGCTCCAGACTCTATGTGCTGTGAGCAAGAGAATTCGTGACGGAATGTATGGGGCTGACGTGTGGTCAGCTGCCGCTTCTCCCTTACTCCGTCTATGATGTGGGACTAGAAAGCGTTCCTTTCTAATGGGGCTAAAGGGGAAATTGTGCAGGGAACTGTCATGCAGTGCTTGGCACTCGCCTTCCGGTGTGTTAGGGAACTAGCAAAGCAGACTGGTTGAAAACCTCCCCCAAATTTAAACAACATTTGTTTATGCTGTGTATGTGTGCCTGTGTGTACCACAGCACACGTGTGGAGGCCTGAGGACAACTTTTGGGAGTCCGTCTCTCCCTCCACCACGTGGGTCCTGCATGTCAGTTTTGCCAGGAGGTGCCTTTACCCACTGAGCCATCCTGCCTGCCCCCAAAGACATTTAAAAATATTTTTTGTTTGTTTTTTTTAAAATTTTTTTCTTGTTTTCTTTCTTCAGATAGGGTCTTGCTAGGTAGCACTGGCTAGCCTAGAACTCACTATGTAGACCATGCTGGCCTTGAACTCACAGAAAACCACCTGACTCTGCCTCCAGAGTGGTTGAATTAAAGGGGTGTGCAACCGTACCCAACTTAGTTTTTTGTTTTTGCTTTTTTGTTATTTTGTCTTTTTTTTTTCTTTTTCCCAGAGCTGAGGACCGAACCCAGGGCCTTGCGCTTGCTAGGCAAGCGCTATACCACTGAGCTAAATCCCCAACCCCTGTTTTTGCTTTTTTAAGACAGGGTTTTTTTCCATAGGTTTGGATGGTTTAGATCTTGCTGTGTAGCCAGGCTGGTCTTCAACTTACAGTAATAATAAATCAACTTACCGTAACTTTGCCTCTTGGCTGCTAGATCGCAGACATGATCCACCATGCCCTACCTAGGAAGAAAATTCTTCAAGGTACATACGTGTATACATGCATGCATACATACATACTCGAGACAGACAATCATTGTGTAGTTCATTCAGACTAACCTCAAATTCATGGTCCTTCTGCAGCAACCTCCCAAGGGCTGGCATTACAGGAGTGAACCCCCAGTCTGGTTTTTTGTTTTTTGTTTTTGTTTTTCTGTGTAGCTTTGGAGCCTGTCCTAGAACTCACTCTGTAGCCCAGGCTGGCCTCGAACTCACAGAGATCCGCCTGCCTCTGCCTCCCGTGTGCTGGGATTAAAGGCATGCACCACCACCGCCCGGCCCCAGTCTGTTTTTATTCTTGGTAAAACAAAACTTCTAAGTCCCAGGATAGATGGAGGAGGAGCTTATGAAGTCCCACCCTATCCGAGGAACTATTGGCAGTTGGTGGCTAAGTTGATGGAGAAGAGTTCATTGTCTTTCGGGATTTGGACCCTGAGAGGCTACCATCCAGTAGTGGTCCCACACTTTGTCAATACAGGCAGCACTAAGTGGACTCAGTAGGTAATAAATCAGAGAGAGAGACGGAGAGAACATGGGAAAATGTGAAAATGGGAGGAATTGGGGGTAAAGGAGGAACTGGAACGGGGGGGGGGTCATCCAAGCACCTTATATTCTTGTACGAATATTAAATAAAATAGTCAATGATTTAAAAAGGTGAGTAGGAACTAAGGTCTTTTCTGGATTTCCGTATACTTGTTTTACATTTGCATGTGAGCTACTGTTGCAGTGAATCGATACTATGTTATGTTCCTGGTCCTTAGAACACTCTAGAACTGAGTATCTGTGACGAAAACTTAATTATGAAAGATGGCATCTGCTTTAAAGTTTCCTATGATGTCTCAGAAATCTCCCCTGGCCAACTGCTCCAGAAAACCTTCCGCCTGAATCCTCAGGTGGGTGAGAAGGCTCCAGGCTGAGGACTTGCTCAGCTCTTCCTGGCTGCCAGGATGCTGTTAGCTGCACTCATTCACAGGAAACAGGCTGGTCTAGCTGCTGTCGCCTCCAGCCTTACCCCATGCCCTCAAAACACTGCTCAGCGCAACCACGAGGGGGCAGTGCAGGCCCGTCACGCTTGCACAAGGGATTCAGACCTGCCTGCCCCACCTGCCAAGTCTGGTTTGGCTTCCTGCTGCTTGCTTGGGGAAAGGAGGGTAGAATTCCGGGCCTGGGGACCTCCTCAACAGGGACAGGAAATCGGGCCTGGATATCCTCAGGTCACCTCTGGCTGCGCTTGTCTTTTGCCTTCAGCCCCATCAGGGTTTGGGGACCCAGAAGGGAGGAAGGTCTGTCCCCTGCAGACCTACTAGCTTCAGGTATTTTAGCAGGTAGCTTATCTTGCCCTAGACCTCTACTTCCTCAATTTTGTATTGGAAATAATCATAATAGCACAGCTTCCTCAGAGATGGCGGGATAAAGCTTTTGAGAGAACAGGGTCAACTGTAAATGTTGATGACTTGCTCACCCTCTTTGATTACAGGGACCAGAAGAGTTAGATGTGGAGTTCCTGATGGAAAAAATGTGAGTAAGAATGAACAGCCCAGGGAGTGGCTGGGGACACAGGCTGTACTCAGGAAACTGGTCCTGACCCAGATTCCTTGTCCATCTGTCCTGCTGAGTCACCCTCCTTCACCTCCCCTCCCCTGCCAGGAGGTCTGGGTCTCCTCTTGGGGTTGAGGAGGAGGGTGGCTGGCATTGCCCCTGCCCCGGGCTCTCCTTTCATCTTGCCCTCCGTAGTGGCGTCTCCCCTCGTCTTGAGTCACCCAGGGAGATGCGCTGTGGATGGGAATGAGCAGGGAGAGGGTGGGTGAGTGAGAACACTTTTGCTTCTGTGAGTCCAGAATGGATGCTTTGACTTTTCCAGGTTGGACCCTCCAGAAAACCTCATCACCAACAATGTTCTTGTGGTAACGACCTTCCTGTGACTCATCGGAGGAGATTCAGAGGAGGGGAAATTGGGGTTAGGATTCTGGGGTGTGAAGGAAAGGGACAACACTGGGGTAGGGCTTTGTGGTCCAAGTACCCCAGACCCCCAACCAGGGGGTAACCTGAAGCTGTGGGCCTTAGAGGAGTCTAGAGCTGAGAGGCACGTGGAAAGAGGGCAGGCAGCTGTGCTGAGAAGGTTCTGCCTTCTGACTGGATAGCTGAGGGACTGTTGAGAATATTTAGGTGCTTTTTGATGATGCTTAATTATGTGTAATGAGCACAGAGTCCTTAGGGATTAACTTGCTTAAAGTCATAGTGAGTCCTGTGTGCCAGGCCCATCTTCATTCATTAATACTGAGGTCACTGAGGTTTGGAGGGAGTTTCTAGTGTGATGTGCTAGCCTGCCTCTTAGCTCCTCCTTAAGATCCCATGAAACTGCAGTGGGTAGTAATGGCCACAAGGTGGCGGGCGCTGCATGGGAAGCTGTCCATTGGGTGCGGGGCTCCTAACAGGCATCAGGTAAATAAAACCTGGAGCTGTCTCCTGGGACGCACCTCAGCAGCACTCACCCTCAGGGCTTGCAAGTGCCAGTCTGATGGCTAGTTTACCTTTAAAAGGAATTCATAGTGTAGCCTGGCACCATGCACATGTCTGTAATCCCAGCACCTGAG
The DNA here is from genome assembly GCF_007827085.1 of Peromyscus californicus insignis. NCBI lineage: Eukaryota > Metazoa > Chordata > Mammalia > Rodentia > Cricetidae > Peromyscus > Peromyscus californicus. The sequence continues at coordinate 94,589,308 of NW_026294595.1, read as the reverse complement.
AAGCAGAAGCAGAAGGCCATGAATTTGAGGCTAGCCTGGTCTATACAGTGAGTTCCAGTCCTGCCAGGGCTGCATATTGAGACTTTGTGTCAAAGATAAGACAAGATATCTCTTACAGTAACGTGACTCCCACAGAAGTTGTGCCTCCTCTGAGTTGTGGGGGCGAGCAGTGGGGTAGTTAGAGCCAGCAGTTGTGTTGGAAGGACTGGTTACAGCAGCATCAAGCACTGAGCTCCACAGGGAGGTTGCTGAAGGCAAGTCAGTGGAACTGAGGATAATCAGGAGACGTTTTGGTCACTGTGGCTCTGACACCTCCTGAGGTTCCCGCTTGGTACTTGGGAGTCCGAGAGCTGGGGCTTTCAGAGCTTCCGTAGGCTCAGTAAAGCTAAGAGGATGGGGTGGAGACAGGCCGTACAGATGCTCCACATGGACAGCAGGTCAGAGATGGGTGAAGGGTTTCCTGTCCAGTCCATTCGGAACCCCTTCTTGTTCTGTGTGCGGTGGGTTTGGTTGAGGCTCAGTGGGACCCAGAGTTGAGGTAGAGGGGACCTCAGCTTACCCTGTGGATCCCTTGCCTATGATGTGTTCTGTCCCAGGCCAGAGAACTGTCATGCCTGGATGTCTGTCTGGACAGAGCTGGGAGCACCACCACAGCAGCAGGTGAGAACTTCTGAACTCTGCCTGGACCACAGGGAGCATAGGCTGCTGGGAAACCTGCAGGGTAAGGGGGCGTCTCTGCCACAAGTGGGAGTCCCATGGGTCTGTGACATGCAGCAGGCTGCTTACTGTGGTCCAGCCTCCACCTCTACAAATAAGCACTGTCGCTAGTATCCGAGGTCCAAGATGGAGTTCTGGGCTCTTTTTCCCCTTGTTCTCGTCTATTCCATCTCTTCCCTAGGTCAGGACAAACTAGAGCTGGAGCTTCTGCTAAAGGGGTCATATGAGGACACACAGACATTTGCCCTGGATACAGCCTCTGCCTTCAGCTTCCACTACATGAAGGGCCAAGACACAGCACTGAATGGGTGCCTGAGGGTGAGTCCCTGCTCTCCAACTCTCCCATCACCCTTAGCCTTTAACTAGCTCCCTGCCCTTTCCCCTACGAAAGCCAGGCCTTTTATGTTCTTGCCAGCCTCTCTCAGTTAGGCCCCACCCCCTAGAAGACCGGGAACATCACCGGGGGCTTGGGGGACAGCTACATGGTGTCAATCCGTTAGTGCTCTGATGACTTCCCCATCAGAGGGCTGTGTTGGTGGAGTAAAACCTGTCTATGCCCACGCAGTCAGCCTGTGCAGCCTGACCTTGCCCACCCTCCCCCCCACTGTCTCATTTTGTTCAAGGTCCTTCCTGATGTCCCAGCCATCCTTCTCTCCTTTTGCTTTTCAAACATGCCAACTGCTTATGGGGTCTCCTGGCTCCTGCAATGCCTCCTCATCTTCTTCCACCCCCGGCTCCTCCTCCCCATCTTAGCTCAAACAACACCTCTTCAGAGATGGCCTCCATGACCATCCCAGACAGATCCCCATACCCCGCTTTGTTCACAATATCCTACCTTATCACACTATGCTGTGCTGACATCATTCCATTACTGACATCAGGTCAGCCATTACTGACCTCAGTTCATTACCCATTTCTTTTCTTTGAAAACTATGTTTAGACAGAGTCTTACTTCTAGTACCATGCCTTTCCTGGAACTCACTCTGTAGCCCAGGCTGGCCTCAAACTCAGAGATCCGCCTGCCTCTGCCTCCCAAGCGCTGGGATTAAAGGCGGGCGCCACCACTCCCAGGCATGACCCATTTCTTCACAAATTGACACATGTGATTTCGTGAGAACAGTGTCTTTGCAGGTAGTCTCAGCCATCATTATTTGTAATTATAATTTGTTTTGTATTATCAGGGAAGGACTGTCCTGTTTGCGGTTTAGACATTCAGAATTGGTTGAATGAATGAATGAATAAATTAATGAATGGATGAATGTTTCCCTTCAGAGCTCTGGAAACAATGGCTGGACCTCCTACACCTCAGCTGTACCCCTCAATGTACCCCTGAAGTCCTTGACCACAGGGAAGGAGGTGACTGTAGACGTTCCTGCTACTAATGTGAGTGGCCTCAGCTGGAGGGAAGGTGCCAGGAGGGACGGAATGGAGGTGCTCACACACCCCAGAGAGACCTGTCTCCCGTAGGGTCTAGGATATTCCGAACAGAGTCTCTTGCTTTGATTTCAGGGCCCAGAAGTGAAGCTTCAGCTTAAGACAGACTACTGGTAAGGACGCCGATCTCTGTGGGGACAAGGCGGGGGGGAAGGTGCTGTGCAATGGATGCTTCCTGCAGGTAGAGAGGGAGATTTTTTTCAGAAGCTCACCATGGGCTTGGTCACCCAAGGAGTGAGCCATGCAGTTTTCTCCTAACCCTGGGACTCTCCACCATCTCAGCCCTAAGGAGCTGGCTGTGCGGCTGGGCTATGGGCTCTGTCCCGAGGAGCAGGCCTTCCTGGGCAGGAGGAAGCAGGTGGTAGCTGCCGCCCTGAAGCAGGCCCTGCAGCTAGACGAAGACTTGAAGGAAGATGAGGTTTGGGGGTGCAACAGGGATGTGGGTATAGAAATTTGGGGCTGGCCTGTGCCCTCTCAGTCTCCAAAGAATGGAGTTGGACTATTGGGGAGGACGGGGTTCCTGTTCTCTGTGGGGGCTCTGCTGTGGGCTGAGGGTTGTCCCTCAAACTCTAACTCCATCAGGCTCTAACTGCAAGGCCGTTGCCTGGAGACAGGGAACAGGCTGGGTCCCTGAGTGAGGCAGAGGACGGCTCATTCCCTTCTTGTTAAGCTGGTCTGCATCTCTGTGTGGTCCAGGTCCCTGTTGTGGGCATCATGGCTGAAGGAGGAGGTGTCCGGGCTATGATCTCACTCTACGGCCACCTATTGGCGCTTCAGAAGTTGGGCCTCCTGGACTGTGTGACCTATTTCAGTGGCGTCTCAGGCTCTACGTGGTAAGGGTCACAGAGACTGGAACAGCGGAGATGATCAGAGCCCACAGTAGGGCAGAGTGGAGGCCCTTGTATGGGGATCCCATGTGGATAGAGCAGTGTAACCTGATGGTTTCTCATGAGGAAGAAACAGACTTGCCGGGCGGTGGTGGCGCACGCTTTTTAATCCCAGCACTCGGGAGGCAGAGCCAGGCGGATCTCTGTGAGTTCGAGGCCAGCCTGGTCTACAAAGCGAGTTCCAGGAAAGGCGCAAAACTACACAGAGAAACCCTGTCTCGAAAAACCAAAAAAAAAAAGAAACAGACTTAACCGGAAGTCCTGCCAGGATCACAGTGAGGCCAGAGGGCTTTTCCTAGGTACTACGGAGCAGGAAGGAGAGGGCCCAGAGGAAGCTGGATTTGCTTTTGGCAGGCTATTTGCAGGCTTGGATGACCTTGAACAATTTCTCTGGCTCTCTGTTGGTTCATCTCCCAAACCTGTGTAATAAGAGGCACACACATAGGTTGACAAGAGGCAGCCCATGCAGGCAGTGGCCTAAGGTGGACACACACACCAGGGCCGCCGGCTGGCCTCACAGTTGATGCTTAGGGCTCACACCACTTTCTCAGGGAGTTTCCCTTCTTGCTTATACAGTACAGGTAAGGAAATTAAGGTAAAAAAAAAATTCTTTTATACTAAGCTGGGCATGGTAGCCATGCCTGTAATCCTAGCACTCGGAAGACTGAGGCAGGAGGATTGCCGTGAGTTCCAGCTGAGATCTTGTCTAAACAATAAAGGGGGCCGAAAAGGAAAAAGAGGAATACAAAGAAAGAATGTTCTTTACACAAAGATAACAACGCCCACTCTCCAGCCCGTCCCCACTACAATGCACTGGACCATTTTGCTATTACAGATTCATTCATTTGAGTCTCACTGACACGTGACATTAGGGAGCAAAGGAGGGGTGAAAGTCTGAGTGACAGCTATTGACAAGGACAGTCTTAAATGGCCTCAGGACAGGCCCATGGGGGTGGGGGTAGGGACTGATACTGTCGAATATAATAGCCACACATAGGTGGAAGTTTTCATGTTTGGAGTTCAAGGGGAGCCCTGAGGGGGACTGTTGTTTTGGGGTGAGAGATCATAAGACAAATTATAGACGGGCAGACAGCAGCATGGGGGGGGGGCAGCTCTGAGAAGAAGCAGGCCCACAGGGCAGGGTGGGCGCTCCCTCAGAGGAAAGAAGAGGGAAGGAAGTGACGTTGCCTTCCTAGGTCCACAGTTGGCCATTGCTGTTTCTGAGCTCAACAACATAAATTACTGAAGCCATTTTTACTGGTTTCCTGCTGACTTTCTAAAGTAGCTACTGAGAGACTCTAAATTACAGATGGGCTGGAAGTGTGCTCACCGTTGAAGCACCAGAGAGCACACAGGAGGCCCTAGGCCGAGCTTCAGCCCTGCAAACAAAACCCAAACCACAACAAACCTATACAAGGCCCATTTCATACCCATCCTGGACAGCCCAGGACCGGAAGGAAGTCCCAAGGCACCTGTCCAGATGGACTTTCTAGGCAGTGGGAGCCTCGACAATCCCTCCTTTAGGGACTAGACACAGGGTGGGACCTGTGTGCTGGACCCTAGCTTTTATCCCCTTGTGACCCCAGGACAATGGCCCACCTGTACCAGGACCCAGAGTGGTCACAGAAGAACCTCGATGGACCCATCCGCCATGCCAGGGAGCATGTGGCTAAGAGCCTATGGAGGGGATTCTTACCAGAACACTTGGCAAGCTACCACCAGGCACTGAAGCGTCGGGCAGAGCAGGGCCACGCCACCACCATAGCGGACCTGTGGGGCCTGGTGCTGGAGTCCAAGCTGCATGGGCAGGTACGCTGTCTGTGCAGCAGCATGGCATGGTCATGCCTTCAAGTGCATCTCTTGAGGGTGGAAGAGGTTCTGAGAGAATGCATTGGGTCTCAGCACTTGAGAGGTCAGGGAAAAGGGGTTCAGGGCCAGCAGAGGCTACATAATCAATGTGAGGCAAGCCTGGTACCCTGGGGGACTCTGTCTCAAACAAATAAACACACAAAAAGAATGTGAGGGTTAGTGTCTGTCCAGTGCAGAATGCTTCCTTTCTAAGTAAGTTCTTACATTAATTGCTATGTAATGGAAATTTCTGGACCTCCCAAGAACTGGAATTCAGTCAGTTAAGCAAGCAAGGCTTTTGCGTTGGTTGAGTTGATTATTGGAATGGCATTTGATGTATAACTCAGTATGAGATGTTATTTTTCTTCACCATCAGGGTGGTGTTCAAAGCATAGGCTTTGGAGCCAGATTTCCTGGGTCCTAACCCCAGTGCATTTTACCAGTGGTGTGTCCTTAGGCAACTAGTTCCTCTCCCTTCCCCTCAGTCTTCTCATTTGTGGAGAATGAGAGTTCTTCAGAGGTTGTTAGTTGAGCACTGTTAGTCGTTACAAGTCTATCCCGTTGGCCCAGCAACGTCATGACAGAATTGGTTAGATGAATACTTGACTATGGTGTTCCTTTTAGCAGTTTAGGGATTTGCCGGACCTTACACCACTACAATCCCGCGATTGTTTTACCTCACATAACCATCTCAACAACGTTTTAAAAGCTTCTGACACCTGGGAGATGAGAAATGACTTTCAAAAGTAAAACAAGGCCTGGGGGATAGTTTGGTTGGTAAAGGCTTGTAAGCACAAGGGCGTGAGTTCAATCTAGGTGTCTGCTTGTAAATCCCAGCGCTGGGGAGGTGAAAAGTTCCTGTGGCCCACTGGCCAGGCAGCCTAGTACTTGACAAGTTCCAGGCCAGTGAGAGACCCTTTTAAAAAGAAAATTTTAAAAAGGTTGCTGGTGGCTTGGGCCTGAAGAACAGCACCTGAGGCTGTCCTTGGTAGATTTGGAACTATTTCTAAATGCTTCTTCTAGCCCTCCAGGCTCAAGATGGCATTTCTGCACTCAACACCTCCCACAAGTGTGGAGAACACCAGGTGGCATTTTACTTATAAGTAAACATCTGAGTTTTGAGGATGTTTCTTCTTTGTAAGATCATTTTATTTCTTATTGGTGTAGATTTGTTGTATAGAATAATGGGTTCCATATGACATTTCTGTCTGTAATCATGGCCTTAGCATATTCATTCTTTAATACTCTCTCGTCTGCACCCCCTCATCCTCCTGGTCCCCACCCTCTTCCCAGATAGTCACCTTTCTATTTTCATGTTTTTAAAAACAAATCTAGATTCCGCCTGAGAGAAAATACGTGCTTTCTGAGGCTGGCTTGTTTTGCTAGACACAGTGACCTATAGTTGCATGCATTTTATTCTCTGTGGCTGAAAGAACTCCATTGTGTATATACCCTATTTCCTGTGCCCGCTCATCTGACGGTGGACACCTAAGCTGGCTCTGTAACTTGGCTATCATAAACACTGTCGAAATGAATACGGTGTCACAGCTGTAGTGTGCTGACTTAGAGCCTTTGGGCAGATGCCCAGAAGAGGTCCAGGTATGGTAGTTCTCTTTTTAGGTAGGTGTTTTGGTTTGCTTGCCTTTGTTTTTGTTTTTCTTAGGACCTCCACACTCATGCCCATGTGACTGCTCTGATTTACATTCCCAGCAGCAGTGTGTTGTCCCTTTCTCCTCAAATCTTCTTTAGCATTTATTACTGCTCCTTTTCTTGATAATAAGCACTGAGGCTTGGGTAAGATGGCCTCTCAATGTAGTTTCGACTTGTATTTCCTTTATGGCTAAGGATGCTGAATCACATATTTATCGGACATTTGTGCTTCTTTTGGGAATCTGTCCAACTGTAGATTAGATTCTGGGGTTTGGAGTATTTAGTGTTTTGAGCTCTTTATATATTCCAGATACTAATCTCATTGAGCCGCTGATGACATTTTCCCGCTAGTCTGTAGACTGTCTCTTTATTGAGTCACTGATGACATTTTCCCGCTAGTCTGTAGACTGTCTCTTTGCTCTGATGGTTGTTGCCTTTGCTACACAGAAGCTAATTTATTAGATTCCCATTTGTTAGCCAGGCGGTGGTGGTTGCATGCCTTTAGGCAGGCAGATCCCTCTGAGTTCAAGGCCAGCTTGGTCTACAGAGTGAGTTCCAGGACATCCAGGGCTGTTATACAAATAAACCCTATCTAGAAAAAGGAAAAAAATAAAGAACAGAAAAAAAAAAAAAACCCAAATCTGAATAGAACCAAACAAACAGAAGAAAAAGAGCCAATAAAAAACACAAGAAACATATATAGACACAGAGACATACATGTTCACAGACATAGGAATCCCATGAAACACAAAACCAGAAGCTCTAATATATACACAAAGGACCTGTAAGATGAAGGAATGAGAAGAGGAAGGAGGAAGAGGAGGAGGGGGGGGGGAGGAGGAGGAGGAAGAAGAAGGAGGAGGAGAAGAAATGTCCTGACAAAATCTTATGAGACAAAGAACCTCCAAAGATGCCACTGAGTTCCTTTTGTGTTGGCCTTCTACTGCTGGGCCTGGGGCTGCCCTTGAGCGGACTGTATTCCCAGTGAGAATTGTTGGAGACAACTGAGTTTTCATTTCATCTCCAATGAGATTCTGTTGGAGAAAACTAAGAGGCTGTTAATTGGAGAGGGCTTCTAAGTTAACGATGGGGGCATGTGTCTACCTCTGTCAGCGCTGGGACCCGTCTGGCGCAGATCTGCTCAGGCCCTGTGCATGCTGTCAGTCTCCGTGAGTTCTTATGGGCATCGGTCCTGCTGTGTGTAGAAGGCCTTGTTCCACAGTACTAATTCTGCTGACCAATGAGCATCTGTTTGATTCTTCTTTCAAATTATTCTGGCTGCTCTTGGCCTTCTGCTCTCCATAATAGAATCAATTAGTCGTGTTTCCCTATTAATATTAGGATTCTAATTGAAATGGCTTTGAATTCATCAGGCCCATGTAATTACTTAAAATGTTTTTATTGAATTAATGTGCCCTGTGTGTTCTTTAAGTTCAGATTCTGCTTAGAATGTGCTGTGCTTTTACTAACTGACTTCTGTCTGGTGGCAACAGCTAATTAACACAGAAGGAGGAGCTTATTTGACAGGACATTTTATGAGGTGCTAAAATAACACAGTTTGATCCCAGCTATAAAGAAAACTTTTATTTAATTGCCATTTGATCCTCTAATAATGACTTCAGCATGAGTTTATGGATATAATTTGCAGCAGTCTTTTTGAGACAGTCTCATGTAGCCCAGACTGGCATCCAACTTGCTCTGAGGCTGAGGGAGATGATGGAGCAAGGATGTCAGGAAGCAGTGGAAGAAGCCTGGACTTGAAACGCAGTAAAGTGAACCTCAAAAGGGCATCGCGTCCTTGGCATAGTGTAGAATGTGGGCGAAAAGATTGCTGTGTGCTTCTTGGAAAGGGGTGTGTGTGTGTGTGTGTGTGTGTGTGTGTGTGTGTGTGTGTGTGTGTCTCCCTCTGTGTCTGTGTGTGTGTCTGTCTATATGTGTGTCTGTGTGTGTGTATGTATGTGTGTCTTTGTGTGTATCTATCTCTGTGTCTGTTTGTGTGTCTGTGTGTGTCTATGTATGTGTATGTATGTCTCTGTGTGTGTGTGTCTCTCCCTCTGTGTCTGTGTGTGTGTCTTTATGTGTGTCTGTCTATGTGTGTGTGTCTCTGTGTGTATATCTCTCCGTGTTTGTGTGTGTGTATATGTGTGTGCGTGTCTATGTGTGTGTCTCTCTGTGTGTAGCAATCTCTCTCTGTCTGTGTACGTGTGTCTCTGTGTCTGTGTGTGTCTGTGTGTGTCTGTGTGTGTCTCTGGGTGTGTGTCTATGTATGTGTGTATATGTATGTGTCTGTGTGTGTCTGTGTGTATCTATCTGTCTGTGTATGTGTGTGTGTATGTGTGTCTCTGTCTGTGTGTCTGTGTGTGTCTATATATGTATGTGTGTGTCTGTGTGTCTCTCTGTGTGTATCTATCTCTGTGTCTGTTTGTGTGTCTGTGTGTGTCTATGTATGTGTATGTATGTCTACGTGTGTGTGTGTGTATGTGTGTGTATGTGTGTGTGTATGTATGTATGTAAAGAATGGGGAGGAGGGGAGGAGCTGTTGACATCATAGTCTTTGAGAATGACCCTCCCTGGAGATATGGTAGACTGCACATGGAACTGATCAGAACTGGCTACACACACCCACTCATAACCCCTGGAGTAGAGCCTCCTCACCATCCTCTGTGTCTCTACCCTGCCCTGGCCCTGTTGGAGTTACTGCCCCTAAGGCACCCCTACTCACCCATGTCCTCATGCTTCCAACCCTAGGTGAGAGACCAGAATCTGTCAGGACAGAGGGCTGCACTGGAGCATGGTCAGAACCCTCTGCCCCTCTACTTGAGCCTCAACGTCAAAGAGAACAACCTGGACACCCTCCACTTCAAGGGTAAAGTCCTACCCATTCCATCCTCTATCTATTCCTCCATGCCCCGAGAGTCCCCAGAGAACCCAACAGCACGACTCCCGCACACAAGGCTAGCTTCTGGAAGGATACTATCGTCGATGAGCCCAGGAGCCAGCCAGGGAGCACTCTATCCTTGGGGGTGGGGTGTCTGTACATGTGGACGGGGTAAGTAAGGATGCTCACCAAGGAGTCTGCTCTCCTCAAATCTGCAGGGTTGGTAGCAGATGGGGGAGCCAAAGGCCTGCCAGGGCCGCGTCACTAGCCCTCAACAGGGAGTTGAGCCCCACCCCACCCCCGTCTGCCCTCCCTCCTCACGTCTCTACCTCTCTTTCCCATCCCATTAGAATGGGTGGAGTTCTCTCCCTATGAAGTTGGGTTCCTGAAATATGGAGGCTTTGTCCCTCCTGAACTCTTTGGTTCTGAGTTCTTCATGGGGAGGCTGATGAAGAGGCTTCCAGAGTCCCAGATCTGCTTTCTGGAAGGTGAGTGGAAGCCTCTTCCTGCGCAGGACTCCTGTAGCTCAGGACTGGGTAGAACCCCTGGGTGAGGGACAGGTGGGCAGTGAGGAAGACCCACTGAAGGAGCTGCTCTCTCCCCATGCCCATTTTCCATTGGCACCCAAGAGTGGGGATCATTTGGTGTCCGTGTGGGAAAGACAGGGTACAGGGACCTAAGGACTGTGTTTGGTTTGGGGAATGTGGCCTTCAGGTATCTGGAGCAACATTTTCTCTGCGAACTTGATGGATATCTGGTATGATGTCACCTCTGGGAAAGACTGGAAGAACCTCATTGTGGATGTCCAGAACTCAGGTAGAAGAGGGGTGTTGGAGGTGGGAGACAGGGATGAGGCCACTCCCTTTTGGAGGCTGGTGGAAGAGAGAATGGGGAGGCATTTGGGGGCCCTTCAGACAAGCAATGTCTGTTACTCTTGATCCAGAGGATCCCTCAGCCTCAGCAGGCTATGTGGAGGCCTCCTGGCTGCACCCTGGAACAGCCCTGGCCCAGGCATTTAAGGGCTTTCTGAATGGCCGGCCATTCTACCAGCGCAGTGCCAACTTCCTCCATGGCCTCCAGCTGCACCGGGACTACCGTAATCAAAAAGACTTCTCCACCTGGGCAGGTAAGGACCATGTGTCCCCACAAGGTCAGGCTCCTGGTTGGGGTTGAGCTGTGGCTGCTAGCTGGCAGAGGTTTGCCGGGAGAGCATATGTATGTACTTCTGGGGTGTGGTCTGGAGGTCCCATTGTGAAGTCTAGGGGACCTGAATTCAGAGAGTGACCCCAGATGTAAGAAGGGGACATGGAGGGAAATGGGATCAGAGGGTGTTGGGGTTACCTGTGTAAAGGTGCCTGCTTATAACCAGCACTGCCTTTCCTATTAGATTGCCACCTGGATGACACCCCCAATCAGCTGACCCCACAGGACACTCAGCTCTGCCTAGTGGATGCTGCCTACTTCATCAACAACAGCTGTCCCTCCATGGTCCGCCCAGGTCGCCAAGTGGACCTCATACTCTCCTTCAGCTACTCCCAATTCTCGCCCTTTGAGGTGCCTAGTCACTCTGTGGGAACCCCTCTGTCTGGCTAGACCCACCTCCATGGATGAGCAGCAGGGCCACGGTGCCACTGCCTCACACTTCCCCTGACTAAGGGAGGAAACTGTAATCCACAGGGTCTTTCTGGGTCCTCGGTTGGGAAGGGCAGTGCTGGTGGCTGAGCTCTGGGATCCCAAGACAGGTGAATGGAACCTCTTTGGGACAGAATAGCTGGAGAGAGTTGGCAAGAGATCCCAAGCGCCTCCACAGCCAACTCTCAACTTTCTCTAGGGACTCTGGGCGGCAGTAATGCCAGCATGCACAGTCCCCTGCTGAAGCCTTCCCTGGTGTAAGACTCAAATGATGGTGTGATGACAGTAGGGGGTGGGTGGGAACGGCTGCTGGGTATTCATTCCCACCTATAACTTCTAACTACCCGGATCCTTGGGTTCCCTCCGAGGCCTGTGTAACTCAGGACAGGGCCAGACTGCTGTCTTGATGCTGAGGGAGCAAGTGGGTGTTGGAACAGACCCAGCATGGATCTGAGGTGACACAGCTTCCTCTCTGCTTTCCTCTGCTCCTTTAGGGGCTGCAGCAATCTGAGAAATACTGCAAAGCTCAGGGCCTGCCCTTCCCCCGCTTGGAGCCCAGCCCCGAGGACCAACGCCAGCCCCAGGAATGCCACCTTTTCTCAGATCCCACCTGCCCTGAGGCACCTGTTCTGCTGCACTTCCCGCTGGTCAATGGCTCCTTCAGGGACCACTCAGCCCCTGGTGAGGTCACCATTCCCTTCCTGTGCCCTCCAGGAAAGGCTTTTGGCTGGTCTTCAGGCTCTTTCTAGCCACGCCTCTCTGGTCTAGCCACGCCTCCCAGGTCTAGCCACGCCTCCCAGGTCTAGGGGTCTGATGCCCACACCTTTGTAACATCTTTCTGTTACTGGTCTTGTCATTGTCCTAGAACTTTGTCCTGACCCCTCTGTTTTCCTGCCCTTGTGGCCTGGGACCCCTTCTCAGGGACCTGGGCCTTTTCTTCGAGTGCCTCTCAATTTAAGCCCTCATCACATTCCTTCCTAGCCTCATTTCCACGAATTTGTCGGAATTTTATCTTCTTTGGGTGGGAAAGTCTAATGCCTGCCTTCGTGCATTGTTCCCAGTTTTCTATCTGACACCATTATTCTGAACCTTCCAGTTTTACTATTTTTTGGTTGTTCATTTTGATATAAGGTCTTTCTGGAGAGCCTCAGCCGACCTGGTACTCACTAGTGGCCTCAACTTCATAGCAATCCTGCCTGAGTGTTGAGATTACTTGTGTGTGCTTTCACACTTGGTTTCCGACTCCACCTTTTCTTCTTTTCTTTTCCTTCCTTCCTTTCTTTTTCTTTCCCAAATATGGATGTTTTGCCTGCATGTATGTCTGTGTGCCACTTGCACGCTCTGGTGCCCAAGGAGGCCAGAAAGGGCATCAGACCCTCTGGAACTGAAGCTACAGATGGTTGTGAGCTGCCACGTGGGTGCTGGAAATCAAACCCAGGTCCTCTAGAAGAGCAGCCAGTGCTTTTAATTGATCTGTTATCTTTCCAGGCCCCATTTCCTTTGCTTTTCTTTACTGGGTATTAAATCTAAGGCCTCCCACATACTAGCGAGTGCTCAGTAACTACATCCCCAACCCACAGTTGCCCAGGCTGTCTGTGATCTCAGTGTTAGACCAGGCCTTGGACTCACAATCCTGCCTCAGCCTTCTGAGTAGCCAGATGACAGGCCTTAGGTACTGGGCTTCTAGTTCTACCCTTAGCCATTCCTCTCTTTGTTGCCACCAGGAGCTTTAAGAATCCATTTATCAATCACGTTGTTCCTCACTGTGGCAGCTTCTAGCTTCCTGAGAAGCCATGGCGCAGTCCCATGGGCTGTCTGAACTGTGGGAGGCATGTCATGCTGTAGGAGTGTAAGGGTGACAACCTCCTCTTACCTCAAAATCATTTCTTACCTCCACATTTGTATTTTGGGGTGAAGGGAAAAGCAAGAACCCCTTCCACAGGGCTCTGCCTCCTCTGGGCCTGACTGAGAGGCTTCATCCTGCCCGCTTGTGGAAGGCTTTATTCTGCTCCTGACTCTCCTCTCACCCTTGGGCAGGTGTCCGGCGCAGTCCTGCTGAGCTCAAGGCTGGGCAGGTGGATCTCACAGGAGAAGCCTCCCCTTACATGATGTACAACATGACCTACAAGGAGGAAGATTTTGACCGTCTGCTTCAGCTCACTGACTACAACATGCGGAATAGCCAGGACACTATCCTACAGGCCTTGAAGACTGTTCTGAAGCGCAGAGCCCCAGAGGTGAAGCCATCAGGGATGTAGATCTGAGGCTTCTCAGGGGCCTCTAAGCCTCTGAGGGCCACACTTGGACCCTCCACCTTCCAAGGACTTAACTCAGCCTGCAACTGGGCATAGACATAATGCTGGATGGTGCTCTCAGTTCTCCAAATCCTGGGCTTCCTCTGAAGCTAGCCTCACTGTCCAGAGGAGCTGCACCCCACCCACTGGTCTCCCCTGTGTTTCCAGCTGCTTTGAGAGAAATTGAAAGCCTCCCCTGGCTTTGATCTCCTTCTTTAAGGCAGGAGTTTTCAAAACCTCCCTATGCTATGATCTCGCCATGTCTCAGTACACAAATCTCAGGGTTTGATTTATTCTTCAGAATCCTATTCTTTTTGATGATATAAATGGAATTATTTTCTCAATGTCATTTTCAGACTGTTTCTTGCTTATGGTGTTCTGCCCAGATTAGGACCCCCAAAGAGACCACTGGAGACCGAAGATGTCCAGAATGCAATAGCAAAATTTATTTCTGTTACAAGTCGTGACAGGGAACTCATCTCAAGCACTCACTGGCCGCAGCGCAGCGAGGCAGGGAGGAGTTGCTCTTTCTTGGGGAAGTTGGTTTTTATAGGCAAAACCCACAAAATTTCTTAGAGGGGAGGGGGTTAGTACGGGTCCATCCTTGATTGGTCCAGTTTTTCCCGGGCCTGGACTTTGTCTTATTCTAGCTTATCTGTTTGCCCTGTCAGGAGTTTTACAACCCATCTCCGGGGTCTGGTCATGTTATCTCCGGAAAGGGGCATCTCGTGGTTAATCGGTCACCACCAGACATCCTGACTTTGTTCTTTTGAAAACACCTGACTTCACCCTCTCCAGGAAGGGGGAACTGACTCAGTTCTGTTTATTTTTAAGATATCTCTTCCCTCAGCTCTTTTGGGTTTCTGGGAGAAACTGTGTCTGGGCCTTTGGTGGGGGTCTTTCAATGGAAATTTAGTTAGTTGTAGTTTGAACTTGCACTATACAATCTTAAACTTACTGGCTTAAGCATACTTTGGGTGGACTCTTCAGGACATTCAATTATGGACCTTGCCGCTTAGAAATAGAGATGGTCTTACTTCTTGCTTTGAATGCCTTTTATTTTATTTTCTGACCTAATTGCTGTTACTAGAACCTCTGACACAGAGTTGGACATGTCGAGAGCAGCCGTCTTTGTTTTGAGGAAGGAAAGCGTGAGACTTTCTACTGTTCTGCTCAGTCTTCTTAAGTGGTTTGGGATTGTCAGATACATGTCCCGTTCTATTCCTAGTTTGTTGAGTGTTTTTGGTTTTAATAATAAGGAGGTATTGAATTTTGTCATGTAATTTTTGTATCTCTTGGGATACTCATGTGGGTTTGTGTAGTTGTTTTTTTTGTTGTTGTTGTTGTTGTTGTTATTCTTTGCTCTTTGGGAGCCTGCTACCCGGCTCCCAAATAAATCACATGGAGTCTTATTCTTTCTTATGAATGCTCAGCCTTAGTTTGGCTTGTTTCTTGCTAGCTTTTCTTAAATTATCCCATCTATCGTTTGCCTCTGGGATTTTACCTTTCTATACCTTTCTTTCCTTCTTACTCCATGGCTTGCTGTGTGGCTGGGTGGCTGGCCCCTGATGTCCTCCTCTCCTTCTCCTTTCTTGCTCCCTGATCTTCTCTTCCCAAATTCCTCCTCCTATTTATTCTCTCTGCCTGCCAGCCCGGGCTATAATTTCTCCTGCTTAGCTCTTGGACGTTCAGCTCTTTCTTAGACCAATCAGGTGTTTTACACAGGCAAAGTAACACAGCTCCACAGAGTTAAACAAATGCAACATAAAAGAATGGAACACATTTTTGCATCATTAGGCAAATGTTCCACAGCATAAACAAATGTAACACATCTTCAACTAGTATTCCACACCAGGTTTGTTCTTTATTCTATAGTTGTATATTTGTTTGTTTTGCTTTGGGTGATTGTTTGTTTGAGACAGGGTCTCACTCTCATCCCTGGCTGGCCTGGACTTCACTATATAGACCTGAATGGCTATATTCACAGAGAGATCTGCTTGCCTCTGCCTCCCCAAGTGCTGGGATCAAAGGCGTGCACTCCCATGCCTAGCCTTATCCTATATTCTATTCACATGCCTTACATATATTTACTGACCTTTGGATGTTAACCACCCTTAAATCCTTCATGTGTATTGCTATCACATCTTTTTTGTCTCCTATACTTCACACATACATACACACACACACACACACACACACACACACACACACACACACACACACACACACACACTATGGCTGCCTTGGCTTGAGGTAGGAAGCAAAGTGGGAATTTTAGGACAGACTTCAGCTCAAGGATTGCCCTCAGCTGATGACCTTGCTCAGGGTCTTTCTCCATCTGCCTCTCCTGTATCTAGCCTTACCTTGCTTTTCTTTCTTCATATTATCATAAACTTGTTTTCCTTAGCCACAGTGCTGGTGAATTGTATTGGTCATTGTGTTTCAGTTCATGTGGGTACTGTGTGTTATTCCTCTTAGTTCTCACTATGATCTATTACGTTAGATGGTGTTACCATCTCACTGTGGTCTATTACCTTAGATGATGTTACTATCTCGCTGTGGTCTATTACCTTAGATGGTGTTACCATCTCACTGTGGTAGCTAGGCATGAGAGCAGAATAGAAGCTGTGTAGAGCGAGAACTGACTCAGAAGAATAAAGTGTATGGACTAAGGAGTTTCGTGTACATAGATGCATTTCCTATCATCAAAGATTAATTATCAGCTGGTTGTAGATTCCTTCTGGACCCTGGGAGGGGACTATTGAGGGCTGGACTCCCATAGTCCTAGTTATCCTAGGAGTCATCTTAGTAGGTCTGGTGGTCCTAAGGACCTTCCAATGTGTAGCCAGCTGATCCAAAGTATGTAAGTTGAGTGGGCTAAGGGCAGTGTGTGGAGCCATTCCTTTGGGCTGTACAGACCTGTGCCTACTGTAGCAGTGATCTAGAGTCCTAGGGAGACATGGCAAGCTGCAGCATGCCCTTGCCTTGGGGTTTGAGTAGCTCCAGGCTTCCAGGCTCTCGAGTATGAGGGGCATATAGGTAGGGAGAGCAAAGACTCCATCTATTCAGAAACCTTCAGAAAGTCAGAGAGTGCTGGGGTGAGATCACACAGCACCCTGGCTGAGGCAGGCTGAGGCCACTGCCATATCTAGCACATGAATGTGCATATGCCTGTTGTCACTCCTTGAAGGCCAGGAGACCCTGTCTTCCGCATCCTAATCTGGTGAGGACTGACATCAGCAGGTGTCAGGCCCCCACCCACGGGTGTCAAGGTACACTGCATAAGGCTCTTCTTGCAGCCCATGGATCCCTCCTGGCCAGGCAGAGACATGAAACCCAGTGGGCTGTCCCAGCCTATCCCAGTTCTGGTCCAGCTCTGCCCTCTGGTCAGCACAGGTGGTTGCTATGGGAATGGCAAGGACTGGACTACTGATATCTTTTATTTTTCCTGATCACAGTTATACACATGTTAACAAAGCAGGGTGGCATTGTGTGAGAAAACTTTAAAAAGTTTCCAACAAAGAGACCGAAAGAAAATAACAGGAAAGCGACTCTTGATAAAATTCCACACAATTTCAGAATTTATCAAAAGCCCTTAATTTGGATATTCCTATAACCTCATATATGGCATGGTGTCTGTGAAGGTTAACACAGTCAGTGCTGGGCCCCAGTGCCTAGACAGTTATTCAAACAGTATTCTAGATGTTTCTCTGACTTTCTTTGTAAAATAAGATTTACATATAAACTAGTATATGGATACAACAGATTACTTTCCATCATGTGGAGGGGCCTCATCCAATCGCTTGAAGGTCTTAATAGTCCAGCCTGAGCAGGCAGGGATTCTGCTGACTGACTGCTTTGGATTCGGACAGCAAATCTTCCCTGGGAATTCCCACTGGCCTCCTCCATCAGAGTTTGGACTCACTGAGCATCCCCAATGGTGTGAAACAAGTTCCCCAGTTATTTATCTGTCTCTCTCAGTCTTTCTCTCTTTACACACACACACACACACACGCAGAGTCTCTCCATAGCCCATTGAAACTATGCAGAAAAACAATTGCATCTGTGTATAACAGATTGTTTTTCTTGTCACTATTGCTAAACAACATAGTATAACAAGTGTATATAACACATTTATTGTATTAGGGGTTATAAGTTATCCAGAGATAATTTAAAGTACATGGGAAGATTGTGGCGGTTGTATGCAAATACTGTTATTTTGTTTAAGAGGTTGGAACATCTATGGATCTTGGGAGATCCTGGAACCAACCCCTGAAGTTGATGAGGGTCATCCTCAGAATATGACAGCTCCTGGATCTCATTGAGCTTCTGTGGGTCCAGAAACTGAGGCCTAATGCTCAGAATATCACTCTTTATCCACAGATAAAGAAGCAGACACCTGGGGCTGGGGATACAGCCCAGTTGGTAGAATGCTCGTCCAGCATTCACCATACCCTGGGTTCAGCCCACAACACATACACATCCCGTTGGTTCTGTGTCTCTGTGGAACACTGGCTAGTGCTAATACACATTAGGAAAAAAACAAATCCTGCCATCTTGGATGAAGAGGTCTTAGAATTGTTTTCTTAAAGTTCAGGAACAAGGTTAGGATAGTTACCACCTTCATTATTTCTTCTTCTTCTCCTTCTTCTCCTTCTCCTCCTCCTCCTCCTTCTCCTTCTCCTTCTCCTTCTCCTTCTCCTTCTCCTCCTCCTCCTCCTCCTCCTCCTCCTCCTCCTCCTCCTCCTCCTCCTCCTTCTTCTTCTTCTTCTTTTTGGTTGGTTTTTATTTTGTTTTGTTTGAGACAGGGTCTTACTATGTAGACCTGGCTGGCCTGGAACTCACATCTACCTCTGTCTCTCAAGGTGACCACTTTCTTTCTTGATGACAACTGGATCTCATTTAGCTTCTGTGGGACAAGAACCAAGACTTGACTCAGCTGACCCTCTGCAATCAAGAAGTCATGACAGGATGCTGCAAGTTGCCTGGGCTTTGGGGAAGACTTCAGGGCTTTAAAGAAAGTTGCAGGAGAAAGTGTGAGGGCTCTGGAAAGACCCCTGAACTGTGGCTTGAGTAGGTGCGGTCCAGTGAGCTGCCTGGAGAAAGGCTCGGTGCCTGGGACGGCGACCATGCTCAGAGTTACTCTCAGAGCACAGTGGGTACTTCTGAGGATAAACTCAGGAAATGCCCCACTGGACTGGAGAGGCAATGTTGACACTCGAAGCTCTGAAGAGATCGGTCCAGCTGTGATGTCACAAGGCAGGGAAGTAGTAAAGAGGAGGAAGACGTCACAGGTACAACCCTGGGCAGGATCTCAGAGACCCTCAGAATATCACTCTCATCCACAGATGAAGAAGCAGACACCTGGGGTTAGGGATGTAGCCCCGCTGGTAGAATGCTTACCTCATACTCACCACACCCTGGGGTTAACACCCAGAACTTCATAAACTGGGTGTGGTGCCATATGATCCCAGCACTTAGGGATCAGAAATTAAAGTCATCCTTGGCTATATTATGAACCTGAGGCTGGCGTAGGCTACACTGGACTAAAACCACACACAAGGCACAAGCAGTAGAACTCTTGAGAGGATGAAGCACCTTGTGCAGGTCACACAGCAAGTCTAGGACACTTGGATACTCATTGTTTCAAGCTGTGGCCATTACCCTTCTTTTAGGAGTAGGCACGTCTCTTTTTCCAGGAAAGGCCCCTCTATTCTCACTCAGCTCACAAGTTGGGGTCCTGATTTTACATCAAAGGGTGGGCTTACAGAGGGGGTTTGGCCAACCAGAGTCATGTTGTCTTAGTTAGGGTTTCAATTGCTGTGAAGAGACACCATGACCACAGAAACTGTTATAAAAGAAAACATTTCATTGAGGCTAGCTTACAGTTTCAGAGGTTTAGTCCATTATCATCATGGTGGGAAACATGGTGGCAGGCAGACAGGCATGGTGCTGGAAGAGCTGAGAGTTCTACATCTTGAGCCACAGGCAGCAGGAAGTGAACTGTCTACCACATTGAGTGTAGCTTGAACAAAGGAGACCTCAAAGCCCACTCTCACAGTACACACTTCCTCCAACAAGGCCACACCTACTCCAGCAAAGCCACACCTCCTAACAATGCCACTCCCTTTGGGGATCATTTTCTTTCAAACTACCACATTCCACTCCAGGGGTCTCCAAAGGCTTATAGCCATATCATAATGCAAAAGTGTATTCAGTACAACTTCAAAAGTCCCTATAGTCCACCACAGTCTTAAACTTATTTAAAAGTCTAAAGTTCAAAGTCTCTTCTGAGATTCATGCAATCTCTTAAATGTAATCCCCTATAAAATCAAAATCAAAAAGCAGATCACATACTTCCAACATGTAATGGCACAGGAAATACATTACTGTTCCAAAATGCAGGGAAGGGAGCATAGCGAGGAAATACTGGACCAGAGCAAGACCAAAAACCAGCTGGGCAAACTCCAAACTCTGCACCTCCTTGTCTGATGTCAAAACGATCTTCAGATCTCCAGCTCCTTTCAGCTTTGTTGACTGCAACACACTTCTTTCTCTTGGGCTAGTTCCACTCCCTGTTAGCAGCTTTCCTCAGCAAGTATCTCATGGCTTTGGTATCTCTGACATCTTGGGGTCTCCAAGGCAATCCAGGCTTCAACTTCACAGCTTTAAGAAATGGCCTCTCTAGGCCTCCATTCAGGGATGCCCCTGAGATATGTCTGGCCTCAGCTGTTTCACTTAGTCTTTTGGTGGTGGCAGGAGGTGTTAGATTCTATAGCCCCATTCTTTCTGTTTTCAATGGGTTCCTTCACTGCCTAAGCTTGACTGTTCTGAAATTTGATCTGTAGACCAGTCTGGTCTCAAACTCAGAGAGTCACCAACTTCTGCCTTCCGAGTGCTAGGATTAAAGGTGTGGACCACCACACCCGGCTCTAAGCTTTTCTTTAATTCCTTTTCACAAGTTGGAAATTTAGTTGGGTGGGATCTTGCCTTAAGGTCACCACTCCCTTTATTCCATTTCTTAATCTGTTCATCTCTGAACACAGGATTTAGCTCCATTCCACTTCCTGGTGCTCTGGTTCTCCTCAAATTGTTCTACATCTTGTATTTTTTTTCTTGCTCAGATTGCTCCTTTTCATTATATATCTTCATTTGAATTAATACGAATAACCACACATCAAAGTCTATGCTAGGCTGTTTTGAGATTTCCTCTGCCAATGGAATTAATCCAAATCTCTTCACTTTAGCCTCAGGTAGACTTTTCGGACAAGGGCAAAAAGCTGCCACATTCTTCACCAAATATCACAAAAACAATTTCAAGGCATCATACTAACATTCTTCTCTGAAACCTCTTGAGCCAGACCCCCACAGTTCTAATACTAAAGGTCTTTATTGATTGCTCAATGTTAAAAACCTAATGGCTACTTTGACTTTCTAATCATCTCAGAATGTTAGTCCAGCACACTCATTGCCATAAAGCTCTTTATTTTAAACTATAATTTCTTTTTTTCTACCCACAAAGTGGTCTAGTTTGGAGTGGTTGAGTTTGGTACATCCCCTGCACATCACTTACAGGAGGGAAGAGGGGAAGGAGGGAGGGGAAGGGAGAAGGGAGGGAGGGAGAGAAAGAGAGAGGAATAGAGGATAATGTCCCAGTCTCAGAGTCCACTCTATAGGCACAATCAATGTAACTCATACACTTTAGGCCATCTCTGTCTTCCCACTGTCCTTAGCCACATGCCTATAGTGACCTGTACAGGAATGTGACAAGACTATTAAAAGCACCATCTATATTAGCAAAAAACTAGCACAAATTCAAATAGCCATTAACTAAGGAATGGAGGGGTTGGAGAGGTGGCTCAATGGTTAAGAGCACTGGATGCCTTTGCAAAGAACCAGAGTTAGTTTCCATCACCTGCATAGTGGCTCACAACTGTCTGTAACTCCAGTTCCAGGGTATCTGATGCCCTCTTCTGGTCTCCTCAGGCCCCTGCATACATGCAGTGCCCATAAACTCATGTAGGCAAACACACATACACATAAATTATATACATCTTTTAAAAAGTAGAGGAATGGATACATAATTGCTATGAGGCCAAGAAAAAAATAATGCTGTGGAACAATCCTCTTTACACTATAAAGATTTGTCACTTGAATTGGTTTAATAAAATACTGATTGGCCAGTATCCAGGCAGGAAGTATAGGCAGGGAGGTCAAACTAAGAATGCTGGGAAGAGGAAGAGTAGAGTCAGGAGCCACTAGCCAGACACAGAGGAATCAAGATAAGAATGCTGTACTGAGAAAAGCTACCAAGTCACGTGGCTAAATACAGATAAGAATTATGGATTAATTTAAGTGTAAGAGCTAGTTAGTAATAAGCCAGAACTACTGGCTGAGCATTTATAATTAATATAAGCCTCTGTGTGGTAATTTTGGAAGCAGCTGCCAGGTATTTGGGAGTTGCTGGCGGGACAGAAACTTCCATCTACAAAATAAGGAAAAATAGCAAATTATAACTTCACACATTGACATATATGAATCTCAAAAACAGTGTTGAATGAAGAAAGTAAATAAGTCCTATATAGTTTCATTTAGGTTAACTAACCAAATATCCCGATGTTGTAGAATATTCTTTACACTGTGTCAAGATGAGTCACCGTGATTGGCTTAATAAAGAGCTGAATGGCCATTAGCTAGGCAGGAAGAGGTTAGGCAGGACTTCTCTTGACAGAGAGCTCTGGGAAGAGGAAAGGAAGAGTTGCCAGCCAGACACAGAGGGAGCAAGACATACAGGAGGAGAGGTTAAAACCACAAGTCACATGGCAACACATAGATGAATTGAAATGGGTTAATTTAAGTTATAAGACCTAGTGGGACAAGCCTAAGCTATAGGCTGAGCTTTTATAATTAATAATAAGTCTCTGTGTTGCTTTATGTGGGCTGGCAGCCCAAAGAAAAGTCCATCTACATCCCAAACTTAGCAAAATCCTACTTAGAGATTTATACATATGTAGTAAGCATATGGGAAAGTGAAGCAGGCCAGCAAGATGGCTCAGTGGATAAAGGTGCTTGCCACCAAGCCTGACCTTAGATCCACAGAACCCACATGCACATAGCGGAAGGAGAGAACTGGCTCCCAAAAGCTGTCTTCTGACCTCCACACATGTTCACGGTACACATGCACACTCACCCATACACACACGCACACAAAAGAAGTTAATGTAACAAATTTTAAGGGAAGAAGTGTTAAACATAGGTGTCGCATCCTGAGAGGGAAGGCTCCAGTTAGAGAGGCACAGAGGAACTCCAGAAATATGGGCAGTATTTTAACCTCCAGCCAAGCCAGGTGGGGGTTGAGCGGACAGAATGGGCTTTTGGGAAACAACATGGCGGATCTCTGCATCAGTGGCAAAGTGAAAAACTATGGCTGCTGTTCATTGAGCATAACCAACGGGATGTTAAGCATTTTCATTTTCTCGTTTAGTTTTCCAGACAGCCTAGGGAGGTAAGTATCATGCCTAAGGTTAGAGGTGATGAAATAACTTGCTCCGGGCCACAGGGCCATTAAGGGTGGAAGCAGCATCCAAATCCAGGCCACCCGCCTTCAGCTCATCTGTTTGGCTGTCCTATGTGCTGTCAAAACCCATTTTCACACTTACGACAATCTGATAATCCTCAATTCTAGAACAGAGCACTGGCAATCACTAGATTGGCCAATATGCCAGGAGCCAGGATTCAAGAATTTCTCAGCATCTCATAGAATCTAGGACAGCTGGGTTTGTGGTGCAACCTGGCCCTGATTTGCTCAAGGTTATGGGAGAGTGAGCTGCTCAGCACAGAGTGGGTTGTTATGATGAGAGAATGTCAGGGCATGTGTGAAGAAGGTCCTGAGCACGTGCAGACAAGTGCAGCATGTGCAGCACGTCCAGCCTAGCACCTGGCACTGAGCAGCGAGGCCAGAGCAGAGGGACAGAGGACTGGGTGACTCGCTGCTGCCCGGGTAGAGGAAGATGAAGAAAAAACACACACAGCTGTTGGCTTCCAGGTGTATTAACTGAAAAGGGGTGAGGAGTTACAAGTATTTGCCTCCCAGCAGAGCTCAGGAGTAAATGAGAACCCTTCCCTGAGTCTAGTCCTCTTGGGGAAGGGGCTGGTGTGTGAGGATGAACCCCAAGAGAGCCATGAACAATGAGGCACAGCCTATGGAAGAAAACTCATGAGATCCTGACTGTGGGAGAGGTCTGGGTTAAAATCCTGGCATATATGTTGATGATGATTGTTATTTTTATGTGTGTGGGTGTTTTGCCTACATGTATGTCTGTGCACCATGTGTGCAATGCCCGAGGAGCCTAGAAGAGGATACCAGATCCCCTGGAGCTAAAGTACCTCAAAAAGGAGCCAATGGTCCCCTCACAGAATTGCTGGTAAGGGAGCCCCACAGGGGGAGACTCTGGCATAAGTCCTCTCATGCAGCATGTTCTTGATAAATAAGCTGTTATTCTTCCTCTCAGGG
Organism: Peromyscus californicus insignis; assembly: GCF_007827085.1. NCBI lineage: Eukaryota > Metazoa > Chordata > Mammalia > Rodentia > Cricetidae > Peromyscus > Peromyscus californicus. Next base: position 94,565,455 of record NW_026294595.1, on the reverse strand, counting down.
TTTTTTTTTTTTTTTCAGGCTGAGAATGGAACATAGCCCTCACACATGCTAGACACACACCAGGCCCTCACATACGCTGGGCACACATCAGGCCCTCACACATGCTAGGCAAACACTCTAACACTGAGCTGCACCCTCAGCCCAGTAGTTACTATTTTAAATTTTCATATAATAATTTTAAATAAGTACTTGTGTCCTGATTTAATACAGCTTTATGGAAATAGGATACTTTATGTACATAGATGATTGTCCCTTCAGGGCCTGGAGAGATGGTTCAGGAGTTAAGAGCACTTGCTGCTCTTGCAGAGGACCTGGGTTCAGTTCCCAGCACCCATATGGCTGCTTACGATTTTACTCAAGTTCCAGGGGATTTGGTACCATCTTCTGGCCTCCCTAAGAACCAGGCACACACACACACACACACACACACACACACACACACACACAAAATGCATGCAGGTAAGACACTCATACACATAACATAAACATAATAAATAGCCAGGTGTGGTGGGACCTGCCTTTAATCTCGCACTAAAGAGACAGAGGTAGGGTGTTCACTGAGTTTGAGGCTGGCCTGGTCTACACAGTGAGCTCCAGGCTAGCTAGAGCTACATAAATAGCTCTAAAAATAGATAGATGGATGGATGGATGGTGGATGGATGGTAGGTGGATAGATGGATAGATAGATAGACAAAATCTTTTTTTTTTTTTTACTACACAGAGAAACCCTGTCTCGAAAAACCAAAAAAAAACAAACAAAAAAACAAAAAAAAAATCTTTTTTTTAACCAAAGATTATTTCTTCAAGTGTAGATTATATCCTGGTGTGGTGTATAACTATCCTCAGAGCCATGCAATCACCGTCAGCTGTGTCCCTTGCAAAAGGACTGTCCCAGCTGGGCCTTTTAACTATTTAAACCCCTTCCCGGAGGGAGGAGTCACAAGACACTCCCCTGAGTATCCCTCTATTCGCTGTAATTCTGCCTTAATTTGCACAAGACCTTAGAGAGGGGCTAGAGCGTAAGGCCCAGGAAGACTGGGGTGGGGGGCTCAATCTCTGTGGCTAAGAAGAAGCCCTCAGCCTTGCTGGTGCTTTCCAGTGCTGCCTTTTGAGGGGAGAGTCCTCACACCCGTGTGAGTAACCCCTCACCTATGTATGCTCTGTAAGGAAGCCCAATAAACTCTAGGTTCTCCAGAGCAAGTTTTGGCAGAACCGTACCTTGGTTCACCCTTGCAGTTTTAGTTTCAGGAGGAGTAGATGTTAGTTGTTTGTCTGTATCGTGCCCCGCCCCCAAACACACACACAAAGGAGTTTTAGCAACACCTGGGCACTTTGAACCCAGCTAGCAATTAACTTCTGAGTGAAGAGTGCAGTTCAGCTGGCCTACCACCAGGGGGCGATGTTGTGAAGTAACTCCAGGGAGTTTGCCTGACTGACCCTTGGTGGGTGAGTGATAGCGGTCTTCAAGAGAACAGACCGTAGCATCACTCTGTAAACCTTCCCACACAATATGCCCCTTTAAATTTTTATTCTATTTTATTTTATGTGCGAAAGTATTTTGCCTACATATATATATGCCTGGTGACTGAGGAAGTCAGAAGAAGGCAGCTGATCCCTGGAACTGGAGTTACAGATGGTTTTGAGCCACCATGTGTGTGCTGGGAACTAAACTTGGGTCCTCTGCAAGAACAGCAAGTGCTCTTAGCCACTGAGCCATCTCTCCCGTCTTACAATATGTCCTTAAACTCATGAAGCAGTCTTGTATATTAGTTTGTAACCAGTGTTTACATATGTATTCAAAGGAGAACTTAATTTAAAGACAAAATATCTAGGTGAAGCCTCACATCATACAAGTGGTGCTTGGGATTTTGTTCTTCTCAGCTGGGATGCGCATCAACTGTAGATAAGACAGATAAGCACATGTTAGTGTACTTGTGAAATGAGATACTAAGTAGCTATGGAAATGAACACTTTGTCTCACGCACAGCATGTGAATGGATTGAATAAATACAGTGCTGATTGTAAGCAGCCAGGCTTACAAGAATAATACTGATTGACTGCCTTTACATAAAGTCCCCAAAGAGATCAAACTCACTATGGTATAGGAACTCAGGATGTTGTGCCTTGAGGGACCAGGGGAGCCAGGATCGAAGGAAGCCCAGGATGTTTCTGGGTTTTGGTTAGTATTCTGTGTTTTGATTGGTGCACTGGTTATACAAGTATGTTCAACTTAGTCTGCTTCCTATTGCTCTAACTTATTATCCACAATCAAGTTATTTAAAGGGAAGAAATTTATTTCTTACACTTCTGGAAGTTGGGAGAGCCAAGGTTAAGGGGTTGCATTTGAGAAAGGCCTTCTTGGCTGGTGAGGACTCTGTTGTAACAAGTTGGTACGGCATGGAACGTCACATGATGAGAGGGAACCAAACCAGCTAAACTAGTTTTTATAACAGACTCACTCTGGAGATAACTCATTAACTCACTAACTCACTAAACTATGGGTGGGTTAGTCTATTCATGAGGACAGAGCTCATCATTACCCAATCACCTCCTAAATTCCAGTCACCTTTGCATATGATCTACCTATGACTTTGAGGATTAAGCACCAACGTTTGAATTTTGGGAAAGCAACACCCAACCACAGCAAACAGTGAGCATCTGTCCAGCTGCACACCTAGAAATCACAAGCCTCTGTGTCAGGCTTGGCCTAAGAGTTTTCTGAGGGGTTAGAGATGGGCCAGTGACTAAGAGCATGTGCTATCTGTTCTTGCAGAATGTGTAAAGGGTAAATATGTTGTCTTTTCTAGCAGAGGAGTAAATGAGACAAAGGAAGTACCATCTTTAAAGAAATTTGTAAAGGCCTCACTGGGCCAAGTCCTTCCCCAAGCCAGCACTTTTCTAAGATTACAGTATATGCTCCAGGTTGCACCCTGAGCTCACACGTTGCATTTTGCTTACCATGCCATTTGAGTCAGCCAACTGCATAAAACTGGGAGGCCATCTCTGACCACTTAGAGTGAGGCACAGGACCCATTTGTATTCAGAATAAAGCCCCGGTGAGATTCCAGCTGAATATGCTTGCTTGATCTGTAGAGGTAATACTTCCTGACTTGCTGAAATACTTTGGATTGTATGGTTATGTTCTTGGGACTCCAGACCCATCTCTAACATGAGTTTGGTTCCCAGCATCCATACAGAGTACCTTACAACCACCTTTAACTAGTTCCAGGGAATCTAATGGCCTCTTCTGGCCTCTGTGAGCACCTACACTCATGCGTACAAACCTACACACACACACACACACACACACACACACACACACACACACACACACACACACACACGTAAACTAACAAGAAAAAAAAGTTTATTGAAAGGAGTGTTTAACCAGCCGTGTTTGAGGGCCTACATTCAGTCCTCAAGACCAGGGGGAAAAGGGTATATTGCAAGAATCTGAGGGTCTCAACCTGTGCATAATGGGCTGAAATGTAGTGTTTGTGTCTAGCATGTGAGCGTCCTCATCATTCTCCCTTGGGTGGTGAGGGTGTGACCAGGACTAGTCTATCTTAGTATGTCATCTCCCTGGCACTGGGATTGGCGCAGGGCAGACACCTTGCTCAAGTGAGATGATCCGAGCCTGTTAATAAATGCCTCTTTGATGCTGGGATTGCAGGTGTGAATAGGACAGAGTCCTGCCGCTTCCGTCTTCAGCGCTCTGACGCTCCACTCCACTCTGCTCTGTGAGTCAGCGTGGAGCTTTCCCAACTAGCTGAAACTAGACGTTGCTGCTGGTGCTTAAGCTTCTCTAGTTTGTCTCTTGATGCCTGCAATTAGTCAGGATTAGTCTTGACTAACCTATGAGGTCGCTGGGCCACTGACTGACACGACAATAATAAGATGAAAAGTGGTCTCTTCTGGAGCAAGGGTGAGCAGAGGAAGGTAGCTGTCCTCCTGCATCAGGACATCTTCACAATGTGACCTCAATGCCCCGTACAATCCGGGGTGATAACCCCGCCCCACCCCCCAAGTACAACCGTGGAATAATTTCCTAACTTGAAGTTTAAGCTGAGATTATATTCTCTTAAATTCTCAGATTCCTTCACTCTGCGTCTCCCACCAGTTCAACTTGGAAAGAGTCTTTCTTCACTGGATAGCTCTAACGCTGTACCCTACCCAGGATGCTTACCTAGTTCAACAGTGTGACCCTGGCCTGCTTGGTCTGCTTTTGCCCTCAGGGCCACATGGTGTCACTGTTGAAATGCAGACAATATGTTCCCTTGGGTCTCTTCCCTTCCCCACACAGCACAGGCGGCCCACTGCTGAACAGCTCCCCTGGGGTGGCCCACTATCCTCATGAAGAGTGGTCTGGGGAGCCAAACTCGGCACCTCCCAGGGTTTCCCTGGAGACCAAGGCTTGGGGAGCTTCATAGACTTCATGTTCACAGCAAGAAGGGACACCAGAATCACAGTCACTTTCCCCAGCCTGCGGTACCTGATTCAAAAGGCCTCTCCAGGGCAGTCTCAGCCTCTGTGTGCCTGGGTTATCCTTCTGCCGCCATTCCTCCCCTAGAAGGAGGGAAGTCCTAGCTCAGGCCCAGAGTGTCCTGACTACCCACAAGATAGCAAACTCATAAGGAGTTGAGGGTGCAGGTTTTACATCCTCCAGCAGCCCAGGTCCAATTCCCAGCCCCCACATGACAGCTCACAACTGTCTGTAACTAGTTTCAGGGAATCCGACACCCTCTTCTGCCCTCTGTGGGCACCAGATACACATGTGTTGCATAAGCATCCATGCAGACAAAACACGTAATTTCTTAAATTAAAAAAAAATAATAAACTAATGCTTAGGCAGATTGGGTATCTGTGAGACCCCTCTCCATCTCTCGGATGGTTGGGTGGGAGGGCAACATTTCCTGTGGAATGAAGGACTCTACCATAGGAAGCACAGGGTCCAGCTCTCTGTCTGTCCTGATATGCCCTAGAGTTTTCATGGAGCCAGGAAGAGCACCGAATGATGGTTATCGGCCTGGATGATGACTGTACACAGCCTGTACCTTTACATAATCCCACCTCCTTTTCAGGAGCAAAATGAAGCAGGTTTTTTTTCCTTGAAACTGGAGCACTGGGGCAGAGCCCGCCTATACCCAGCACCACAGCAGCAGCTTATGTCCCCTGGGGCGCTACTTTAAGCCTCTTTCAAACTGAAACAGTTTGCCAAAGAGTCTCAGCTCCTTCTGGGGGACATGTGAAACTATTTAGTTTTTCCAAATAACACTCACCAACTGCATTTTATCAGCCTCAATCCTACTACTTACAAATATTCCAGTATCGCCGGGCAGTGGTGGTGCATGCCTTTAATCCCAGCACTCGGGAGGCAGAGCCAGGCGGATCTCTGTGAGTTCAAGGCCAGCCTGGGCTACCAAGTGAGTCCCAGGAAAGGCGCAAAGCTACACAGAGAAACCCTGTCTCGAAAAACAAAAAATAAATAAATAAATAAATAAATAAAAATAAAATAAACAAATATTCCAGTATCACCAATAATCCTGTGGCATCATTCTGGGAGACACAAGTCTGCTTTAGTCCACCCAAGCCTTTTAGAGACAAGTGGTCAGGTGTTCTGGAAGGAATGGGGAGTGGAGTGGGTTCTAGTCACCCAATGTGGAGTGTAAGAATGCCCATTGGAGTTGTTGCTTTGGCCAAAGTTGTAATTCTTTTGATTGACTTTATTTTTTTATATGTATGTATGTATGTATGGATGCATGCATGCATGCATGTATGTATGTAGATTCAGTATGTCATTCCACAGCAATAAGCAAGACAAGGCCTTGAGACACCCCTTTAAAACAAGCTTAGAGGATTCAGATCTGCAAGCATGAAAGGTCAGCTGGGTTCCTCTCTGCCCACAGGGTGGGAATCACAGTAGTTCCCTCCCCTCATTCTGAGTCCCTAATTATCCCCATTTGTGCCCTCACTGCAGTCCTCCTGTGGCAGAGCTCTGGAGCATGGAGCACAGTAGGGAACTACGGCCCAAGCAAAGGTCTTGAAGGGCAGAAGGAAGAAGAGGGGGAAAGTGGGCTGGCAAGATGGCTCAGCGGGTAAAGGTGCTTGCCACTAGGCCTTGATTGCAATCTCCAGAACCCACCCCTTGGAAGGAGAGACTGGAACTTCTTAAGTGTATTGTGTGTGACTCCTTCCACAAAAACTAATGAATAAATGCACATTTTAAAAAGAGAGAAAGGAGGAAAGAATGTGTGGCATCGTGGGAACTACCATGCCTGACAGGAACAATTGCATGGAAGGAAGATTTATCCTGGCTCATGGCTTCATGGTTAAGTCCATCACGGCAGGCAAGGCATGCTGGGAAGGTTGGGGAAGTTCCTGATGAAGGCTCCTTACATGTGTCAGACTAGGAAGCAGGGAGCAGGGTCAGAGCCAGGGGTCTGGGTATCACCTCCAAAGGTCTATAATTGCTATGACTTCTGTCAGCTAGGCCCCACCTTCTCAAGGATCCACGGCTCCCCAAATGATGCCACCAACTGGGAACAAGTGACCAAAACATGAGCCTGTAAGGGATATTTAAGGGTTAAATCACAGAAGCATCCTTTGAGGCCTGGTCCCTCTAGCCTTCCAGGGATAGTGAGCTGCTCTCTACGGACCTCCACCATGCTTGGCCTATACTGTCACCTCTGGCCATCACACACACTGGCACCAGATCAGACCCATGGCCAGGCTCTAACTGGTCAGCTGCCTGTACCCATACACCCATTGTCATTCTAGGTCTTACCTGAATGGGTGGAGTGGGCAGAGTGCTAAGGAACAGAAGTTTGCCCACACAGGCAGAGAACCCAGCATGGAGGTGCCTAGGCTTCCTTTTGCCTCCATAAGGCCCCATTTACCTTTGCTTCTAGGGCTGGAGAGATGACTCAGAAGGTCAGGTGCCTGTTGTGTAAGCATGAGGATCTAAGTTCAGGTCCCCCAAATCCACTTAAAAGTGGGGCTCCACAATGTTAGTCTGTAACACTAGCACTTGGGGAATGAGGCAGAGACAAGCGGATCCCAGGAACTTGCCGGCCGGCCAGTCTAGCTGAATTAGCAAGCTCTGGGTTGAACGAGAGACCCTGTCTCAGAAGTAGTAAAATGGAGAGTGACTGAGGAAGACATTCAGAGTTGACCTCTGGCCTCCCTACATACTTGTCAACTCAACACGTGCATAAACACACACACACACACACACACACACACACACACACACACACACACGCATGCAAGAAAAAAAATTAAGGAAGTCTAATATCTCTCTCTCTCTAGATATATAATAAAATTATATATCTTTCTATATATAAAATCAGGGAATGGTTTAGAGAAATGTGAACACATGGGTACAAGTGTTTCAATTATTCATCTTCAGTTATTAGCTGTCGGGAAATCTCACCCAGGTGCCCCTCTCTCATTATGAAATTCACTTGGAATCAGAGGTTTTCTGGGTCTTACTGTGGCTTTCTCTTTAACTGCAAGACAGCCTGGCTTCAAATGCCCGTGTAGATTAGATTCCTTCGTCCACAGATTTTTTTCTCCCTCTCTCCAGCTTTCTCTCTCCTTTGTGACAAATAAAATAGAAAATAAAATGCTATAGACACATCTGGTATTGCCCACTGGCTCCAGCTTTCTTTTCCTATTTGTTGGCCTGCACTGGCCACAGCCCTGCAGGCTCCAGACCCCCGAGGAATGGAAAACCTAAGCAAATGCTTTGTTAGGGCCCTGGAGAGATGGCTCGGCCTCAGCAGTCAGGAGGGCGGCTGCTATTCTAGAGGACCTGCCTTGCTTTTGATTTTGTTTTTTGTGATTTTTAAACGTAATACCATGATGCATTCTCCTTAAACTTCTAGACATATCATTTATCAAGCCAGAGAAAGATGAATGAAAGGCAGGGTAAGTGATCAGTCTCCACCCTCACAGCTCTGAGCCTAGAGGTGGATGTTTGTTTTCAGGGCTCAAAGTAGAGATCTGGGGGCTCTGAGTAACAACAACAGCCAATCAATGGCTTCCCCTTCCCGGGAATGTGAGTCTCTTTCAGGGCCTGCTAGCCTCAGCCTCTTCACCATCCCCCCTCCCTTCTCTGTGACATATTGAGTTTCGCACTTAAAAATAGCTTCTCGCAGTGCAGAGCTGGAGACGGCTCCGAGTCTGAAGCAAAGCCCTGAAATGCAGGTCTCCTCTCACTGTACTGCCTGGGCACAGTCCTAGCTGCCTGCTGACCCTCTGCACAGCAGGGAACCTGTCTTTCACCAGCAATGGCCAGGGTGCCTGAAGCGTTTTCAGAGATAGGAGCTCCCTGGTGAAGCTGTGAACCTCCACCCCTCCCTCCTTAATCACTCACCTGATTTCTCCAGGAGGAACCTGATGGCACCATTCCTATCTCACAGAGCTCCTCAAGTCCCCGTGGATGCCCCACAAGGATACTTTGCTCTTGAGAATCAGCTTCAGCTCTGTGCAGTCTATCCCGCGCTCTAATGAAGTGAACATGGCTGGAACGATCCAAGCCCCAGAAGGCCACCATGGCCTAGAAACCAACATGTTCCTCCCAGAGAATCCACAAGGGGTAGAAGACGGTAGGCCAGGAAGAAACTGCGGATTTGAAGATACACACGACCTGGAGACTGCTGCATGCCCATCTCTCCTTCCCGTGGCTCCTTGCGGCTCTCAGGTATGTCTGTGTTCTGAGGGGAAAGACTCCTATCCCCTTAAGCATGACCACCCCCCTTTCCCTGACTCTGAATAAGATCCCTTGCATTCTTGTAGAGTCTAGAGGTCATATTTTATTCATTTTTTTTTCTGGAGATGGCCCCTCCCCCACCCCAATCACCTCCCTGTCCTTAGCTTCCTGTGTTCAGAAAACCAGTTAACAGAATCTGTAGCCTTTTACTGAGTGCCTTCTGTGTATCTGATACTCTGCCAGGCAGGGATTCATATCTGCATCTGATGAGACTCTAAAGCTTGGAGACATTAGTCAGCTTCTTTTTTTTTCTTATTTTTTAGGATGTTTTTAAAAAAGCTCTGTGTATGTATGTGTCTATGTGCATATGTCATGTGTGTGCAGTTATCCACAAGGCCAGAAGAGGGCGTCCGATTCCCCTAGAGCTGGAGTCACAACCCCAGGTGGTTGTCCAAACACAGGTCCTCTGGAAGAGCAGCCAATGCTCTGAACTGCTGAGCCATCTCTTCATCTCTGTTAAGGAACGTTTTCAAGGTCACACAGGTGGTTTTGATGGCGTGGTGGTTTGAATATGAATGGCCCCCATAGGCTCATACATTTGAATGCTTAGTCACCAGGGAGTGGAACTCTTTGGTAGATTTAGAAGGATTAGGAGATGTGGCACACACTGGGTGCGGGCTTTGAGGTTTCAAAAGCCCATGCCAGGCCCAGTCTCTTTCTCTCCCCCTTTGGATCAGGATATAGCTCTCAACTGCTTCTCCAGTACCATGCCTACCATACCTGCCACCATGCTTCCTGCCATGCTAATAATGGACTAAACCTCTGAAACTGTAAGCCAGGCCCCAATTAAATGCTTTCTCTTATGAGAGCTGTTGTGGTCATGGTGTCTCTTCACAGTAATGGAACAGGGACTAAGACAGATGGGTATCTATTTCTGCCCATGAATTACTGAGAAGAAAGAGTAAGGTCGTGCTTGTGACGGACCTAGCAGAGTGCGGTACATACCGCACCAAGTGCTCAGATACATAGTCCACAGGGGCACAGCAGCGTCATTCATGAGGCCACATGAAACTCAGAGGGAGTTTGAGGGAACATACTGATTTAGTCTTCTCACAGCCCTGCCTAGGGCAGGGAAGGAAACATCTTGAATAAGTTCCATCTGATAAATGTAGTATTGTACAAAAGCCAACGGGTGCCTTTGGATAACATCGGTTACCTTTCTCTGCCTCCCTTTGTGTGAGTTCTCCAGCAGCGAGCCTGGTCTAGGCCTTACTCACAAACAGCATTAGGCCAAGGACCCCTCCCCTCCTACATGCCTTACTGGTCTCTCTCCTCCCCTCTGTCTGGTCCCTGGCTTGGTGTTGGATCCATCCTGAGCCTCAACCACAGGGTCACCGTGCCTATTTCCAGAAGATGCCACTTCATACATGTATCCCAGCACCTGACACACCCCGCAACTCAGCCACACAAAGTAACTTGTGAGGGACGCTGAGGGGTGGCCCAGCCCTCATGAGAACCTGGCTCCACCCCTTAACCAAGGTGACTGCTCTGCGGAGGTATGGTCACTCTTCTGGTGACCCCTCTCTGAGTCACAGGTGATGAGCAGTCAAAAGCCCCCAGGATTCCCCTCAACTTCTCTGCCCCACAGGAGCCTCCCTTCCCCCCCGTCCCCACAACCCCACCATTCCTGAGATGTTAGTCCTTTCTCTCCTTCCTCTTCCTGTGTCTGGGAGGCCAGGCGTTCTCCTGCTATGCAGAAAGGGGAGGCCGGGACTAGACCAGCCTTCTCCCCTTTTGCCTTGATAAAGAAATCACTGGCCTGTCCTTGCCTGCCCAGCATCCTGTACCTCCTGACTCACCCTCAGAGGTGCAGCTAAAAAGTTATGGCTGCAATTAAAGCACAGTAGTTTATTGGTCTCATTAGAATGGTTAAGAGCCTGGGAATCAGACGGGGCTCCATCTCTTCCTCTGTCGTTTGTCATCCTGTTACCTCAGAAGAGTTCCTTAACTGCTTGGGCCTCCAGTTTCCTTAGCTGTGGAGAAATAGCAGGTAAGCCGTTGATAAGCTGCTTAGCCCGGCGCCCGGAGCCCCTGCGGTGAAGCGATGGAGTCTCTGTTACTGTTTCTTCTTTCTTTCTTCTTTGCTATTTTCACACGCATTGGGCTCTAGGAATGAGGTGGTACCCATGATGCCCTTATCCTTTTTCTGTCTCTTCGTAGTAGAGATGCCACCTATCTGGGACATAGACCACCACAGAAAGACATTTAATTTCTTATTCTTTATTTTATTACTTAATTTTTATGAATATCATTTCATACATACAATACAATAAAATACATCTAATGTTATTTAATTTTTAATTAAACAAGATTTACTTTTTTTCCCATCATGGCCACAGTTTCCCCTCCCTCCTCACCTCCCCATCCCTCCCTCCAACCTCCCTTGTTCCCACCCCTCAATCCACTCCTCCTCTGTCACCATCCAGGAAAGGGCAGGTCTTCTGAGTATCAATAAAATATGGCATAACAAGTTGCAGTAAGACTAAGCACCTCCCGGTGTATCAAGGCTGGGCAAAGTGACCCAGTATGAGGAGTAGGGTTCCAAAAGCCAGTAAAAGAGTTGGAGACAACCCCTGTCCCCACTGTTAGGAGTCCCATAAGAGGACCAAACTGCACAGCTGTAACATATATGTAGAGTGCCTAGGTCAGTCCCATGCAGGCTCTCTGGTTGCCGGTTCAGTCTCTGTGAGCCCCTACAAGCCCAGGTTAGTTGGCAGTGTGAGCCTTCCCATGGTGTCCTTGACCCTTCTGGCTCCTACACTCCTTCCTCCTCATCCTTCACAGGATTTCAAATTCCCATTTGGCTGTGGGTCTCAGCATCTGCCTCCATCAGGTGCTGGATGGCACCTCTCTGATGACAATTGGACCAGGCACCAAGCTGGTCACAGGAGACGGCCAGTTCAGGCTACTTATCCATGAGTGCTAGGAGTCTAACCTGGGATCCTCCCCATAGACTTCTGGGGGATTACCCTGAGCCAGGCTTCCACCTGACTGAAAATGCCTTCCCCCCAGCAGTTCCCCTTAGTATTCTTCCCGTCTACTCCCGACCCCAACCTGATTGCTCATATTCCCATCCCCATCCACCCTCCGTCTACTCACAAAATCTTTTCTATTTCCCCTTCCCAGGGAGATCTGGGATGTCTACCCTTAAACCCTCGCTGTTACCTATTCTCTCTGAGTCTGTAGAATGTAATACAATTATCCTTTACTTTACAGCTAATATCAACTTATGAGTGAGTACATACCATGTTTGTCTTTCTGGGTCTGGGTTATCTCACTCAGGATAATTTTTTTCTAGTTCCATCCATTTGCCTTCGAATTTCATGATGTCATTTTTTTTTTTTTACTGCTGAGTAGTACTCCATTGTGTATATGTACCATATTTTCTTTATCCATTCCTCAGTTGAGAGACATCTAAGTTGTACCCAGTTTCTGGCTATTACAAATAAAGCTGCTTTGAACATAGTTGAGCTAGTGTCCTTGAGGTATGATTAAGCATCCTTTGGATATATGCCCAGGAGTGGTATGGTTGGGTCTAGTGGTAGATTGATTCCCAGTTTTCTAAGAATCTGCCATATTGATTTCCAAAGTGTCGGTACAAGTTTGCATTCCCACCAGCAATGGAGGAGTCTTTCGCTTGCTCCACTTCCTCTCTAGTATGATCTGTCACTTGTGTTTTTGGTATTGGCCATTCTGACAGGTGCAAGATGGAATCTCAGAGTCATTTTGACTTGTATCTCCCTGATGGCTAAGGATGTTGAACATCTCCTTAAGTGTTTCTTGGTCATTTGAGATTCTTCTGTTGAGAATTCTCTGTTTAGATCTGTACCCCATTTTTTAATTGGACTATTTGGTTTGTTGATGTCTAATTTCTTGAGTTCCTTATATAATTCTGGAAATCAGCCCCCTATCAGATGTGGGGCTGGTGAAGATCTTTTCCCACTCTGTAGGCTGCCATTTTGTCCTATTGATGGCGTCTTTTTCAGTTTCATGAGGTCCCATTTGTTAAGTGTTGATCTTAGTGTCTATGCTATTGGTGTCCTGTTCAGGAAGTGGTCTCTCTCCTGTGCCAATGCTTTCAAGGTTACTTCCCACTTTCTCTTCTATCAGGTTCACTGTATCTGGATTTATGTTGAGGTTTTTGATCTACTTGGACTTGAGTTTTGGGCAGAGCTAGGGTAAACAAGATTTACCTTTAAAGTTTTTCTCTCTTCTCTCTCTTTTTTAGTTTCTATTATTATTATTTTTTTAAGACAAGGTCTCTCTATATAGCCCTGACTCTCCAGGAACTCACTGTGTAGACCATGCTGGCCTCAAACTCACAGAGACCTGCCTGCCTCTGCCTTGGGAGTGCTGGGATTAAAGGTGTGTGCCACCATGCCTAGCTTAAAGCCTCTTTTAAAATATCCTGGAATGAGGCTGAAGAGATGGCTCAGCAGTTAATAGCATATAATACTTCTCCAAAAGGCTCCAGTTCAGCTCACACCCACCTTGTATATGTAGAAAATGAAACTACTAGAGAATAGAATAATGGACACTAGAGCCCAAGAGGGCATAAGGGGGGCAGACGGAGGGCAGATGGACAACAGACAAGGAACAACTGGACAGGAGGAATAAAATAACTTGTCATGCAGCACAGGAGGAGAACCATGATGTCTCAGGAGATGTGACATCCTCTTCTGGCTGCTATGGGCTCCTGTACTCACATGAACATACTCCTAGAGATATACACACATGCACATAATTAAAATAAGTCTTTAAAAATAAATAATCAAGTCTGTTTAGAGGTTAGAGTGATAGCTCAGTAGTAGAGCATGGGGCCCAGAGTTAAATTCCCAGCATCAGACACACAGACACAGACACAGACACAGACACAGACACACACACACACACACACACACACACACACATCCCTAAACAAACAAGCAAAATTATTTTTATTTTAACACAGAGCAACTTCATATATTTATGGGACATAGTGTGTTATTTAAATAGAAGTACCTATCACCTTAGACATTTATCATTTCTTTATGTTAAGAAGATTGAAATTCTTGTTCTAGTTATTTGGAAATATTCCCTTAATTGTCGTCAATTATGATTACCCTCGTGTGCTGTAGGACAGCAGAAGCTATTTTATCCCCCCTGTCCAAATCCTCCCCTTCTCCCGTTAGCCCCCCTCCCTCCCTCTTTCCTCCCTGGCCTCTAGTGTCCACTATTCTGGTCTCTGGTAGTTTCATTTTCTACACATACAAGTAGTTTCTTAAAATGTTTGGAAAATGTTAAGAGGCAGATACACTGCAAACCATTCAGCCCAATACAATACTCCCCCTTCAGGTTTTTCCTTAGATAATGTTTATACAATTATGCTTATAATACTTAGGCATATCTATCTCAGGGTATTTTTTTAGAGTAAAATTAAGGTATATTTTCTAGATTAGAGCCTAAAGTCCATAATTACATTTTGTGTTTCTGGGTGTGGTAGTGGAAATCAAACCTAGGACATCAAAAATGGTAGGTAAGTGCTCTATCAAGCAGCTATATCCCTGGAGCTTCATCCTGATGGCTGGCTAACATCCCACAGTGTGCATGTAGGTACTACAATTTATTAGGTTCTATAGTGAATTGTCAATTGCCATGATATTTTTCAGAGACCTGTTAGGTGGTCATCCATTAAGACCTTGTGAAATGTCTAGATATTAAATGGCCACAGCCACAGCCAGCTCTGCATGAGGGCAGGCTTGACTGGGAAGATGTGGGCCCATCTCAGTGGAGTCCTTGATTATAATCACATGGTATGGTAGCTTTTGAAGGAACAGCCCACTAATTTTCAAATGGCTTCTTGTCAGTTCTCTATTTTGGCCTTTGGAGGGTTCTGTCCAGGACTATCCCTGGGTACTGTTCTTTCTTGACAGCTCATCAGGCTGACTGGGCCCCACTCTTTGGAGTTGCATTCCTTGCCCTATATTCTTGGGTAACTCTTCCTAGGCTTGCCACATTCTCCTGAGAAAACCAGCAAGCACTTCAGAACAAATTCATTGAGCAAATATTTATTGAGTTCCCACTATGTGCTTAGGATTGTTTTAGTAGTGGGAGACAGCGCTGAGCAGGTCACGCAATATCCAGATCATGCCACCTACATGTATGTCCTCACGTCGGAGAGCCTGAAAAGAGCTCCAGTACTATTGTGATATCAAAAATAAACACACAGCAGCAAGTGCCTAGCAGCAGAGCGGGGCGGGCAGGTGGATTGTTAACATTTGAGTGAAAATCTTCAGGATGAGAAGAATGGCGGGGGAGTGTTCCAAAAAGAACAAATTACTAAGCATAAGGACGGTAGGCACAAGTTTCATTGGTTCTAGAAACGTCAAACCCCAGTGTCTGGTGGGCAGAAAGCAGAGGAAGAGATCACGATGTCAGTGGTCAAAGGTGAAGTCAGAGCTCTCTGGTCCAGATGCTGCGGAAGCAGTGTTAGCTTCCTGCTGAGGTCCAGGGAAAGCTGCCAGAGGGCTTCAACCCGAGAGGCAATTTCATCTATGTGTGGTACATACTTGGGAGGTTGGCGGAGGATGCCTCCCGGTAACAGAAAAACAAATATGGCAGCTTTAGCTGTGGCCTGATGAGGGGTGGTAGAAAAGAGCAGATTCTGGACTCTTCAGAAAGTAGAGCCTACAAGACTCAGCTCTACGTTGACTGTGAAATAAGCAGTCACAGATATTGCTTAGTTGGTTTTTTAAAATTTTATTTATTTATTTATTTATTTATTTATTTATTTATTTATTTATTTATTTATTTATTTATTTATTTGCCTTTGTAACTGCAGGGCCCCATTACTCAGGTGGGAGACACTAGGGTAGAAATAGCTTGGGGTAAAAGGGACTTGAGATTTCTGTCTTAGACATTTTCCGTTCAGAGAACTAAGCCCAGGGCCTTGCACATGCTAGACCATGGTGTCCTACAACTGAGCTATATCCCTAGTCCTTGTCCTGGACATTTGCAATTTGAGAAACTCTCCAATAGAAATGACAGGTGGACAGTTGAAAAGTTGGGAACACAGTAGAGAGATAATCCGTGGGAACATATGAAGCAGAGTATAGATTTTTTTGAGACAGGATCTCACGCATTCTAAGCTGGCACTGAACTTGCTATGTAAGTAAGGATAGTCTTGAACTCATGATCTTGCCTCTCCCTCCCAAGTGCCGGGGTTACAGGCCTGTACTACACTACCATAACCAGTTTATGTGGTGCTGCAGGTCAAACCCAGGGTTTCTCCCCATGCTAGGCAAGCTTTCTGCCAACTGACCTACATCACCAGCCCCCAAATACGAACGGCTTTTAAAGCCATGGCACAGGGTGAGATTTGCGATGGACTGGGCAAGGACAGAGGAGGCAGAATTCTGCACTCTCCTGGCGTCTACCATCAGACACTCGGCTGCAGAAAAATCATCAAAAGAGACTGAAGACTGGATGTGGTAGCACATACAGTCTTGCCACCTGGGAGGCAGAAGCAGGAATGTTGGGAGTTGAAGGTCAGCCTCTGTCTATACCAAGACCTGCCCCAAACTAAAGCCAACAAACATGCACACGTAGAACGAAAAGACACAGACAACAAGGTTGGAATGAACCAATGAGGAAGTGTGTTGGGAGCCAAGAGGTCTTTGCTCCAAGCATTCCATCGCACACTGCTGTCTTCCTGGGTGCAGAGGAGGTGGTCCGGAAATACTTTTAGAAAGCTGCAACTCCAGGGCCACTTGCTCACACACCTTCCCTATTACCCAGCAGATGCTTGGGTGGCTGGCTGCTGTCCTAAGATGCTCCCGGCTTCCCACTATCTCCAACATCAAAGTGCATATCTGCACCTGACTCCAGAGGCAACACCCCAGCTCCCACCCTGCAGGGTTCACACCCTGTGGTCCACAGCTCACACCCTTCCCTCCTGGCAGGACCTGCCCAGCTCTGGGCCACCTACGCACAGTGAGGCAAGCTCATTCCACCTCTTTTTCCGGATTCTGCCTTCCTGGAGTCCAAGTCTGTCCTTCACACCTTGCCTGCATGTCAATATCCAGCTCAGGGCTCAGGCACTCTATCAATGTCCATTTTGGTACCTGACGGAGTTTTCTTCAGGACCATCCCTCTGGGTTATATCAGGTCACTGAAGCCTGATGGGTCCCATCCTCCTCACCCTTCTGTCCATTCCATCACCGTATCTAGCAGGTTCTTCTCGGACAGTCTTGAATCCCTTCACTTCTCATGACCCTTGACCCTGGCCTGAGCCATCATTTTGTTCTCTCCCTCAACCACTTGCAACTCCTCTTGTGTTCCCGTCCTGCCAAGCCTACGCTGCCCCCCAAGCCAGAATACTTTTACAGCATCTCTCTGCTTAGTACCTCAAAATGGCATCCATCCCTTAGGATAAAAATGCAATTTTTTTTTTTTTGCCATGGCTTTCAAAGTCATGTGTGAACCACCTTCTGGATTACTCACTGTGGCTCAGACACAGGTGTAGAGCTGCCTGCCAGTCTTTCTTGCCTCTCAGCTCATGTGATGTACCCTTTGTCATGTGATTGATGTACCCTTTGTCTGGCTGGCTCTTGTCTGAAGCCCACACACAGCTAAGTGCTAGCCTTCTCTGAGCTGCTGCATAAAGGCTACCTGCTCTGGGAGGCCCCGATTCCTCCCCTAGTCCTTCCTGTTGAAGTCCTTCATGGCACCCTGCTCTTCTGCTTACTACTTGCATGGCTGCTACCGATAATGCTTGGTGTTTATATCTAGTGAATCCACGTCACTGGGAGATGCAGCAGCTGTCACATTAATTTTGATATCTGGACTCCTTAACAACATAGTGCTAAGCACTGGCAAGGCATTCAAATATCTTTGTCATTAATGACTGAAGCGTTCCCTAAGGTCTAGAGCCCACCTGAGCTTTGCATTTCTTGTCCTTCAAGTTCTCTTACAGTTAGTTTGTTTTTATTGATTTGTTCTGTAGAAAAAAATAAGAAAGCCATCAATAGCAAATGCTATTAAGATTTGTTATAGGCAGATTCTGCATGGTAGTCATGCAACAAGTGTGTGTGTGAGAGAGAGAGACAGACAGACAGACAGACAGAGACACAGAGAGACACACATAGAGACACAGAACATGTGAGTGTTCTGAGTGTATAACCTTACAACTAGCCTGTGAAATGAAGATTATTGACCCAGTTTTGCACATGGAAAAAAATGAATCAGAGAAAAATGATTGCCTAATGCTACCTAGCTAGACTCCAAGTGTGCTCTCCTTTACGTGAGGAAACCTCTTCTTGGTGAGGTCTCTCCAGCCATCTGCGGGGTTGTTTGCTGTTGCTGCAGGCTTTTGGTCAGAGGTAATCTTGGGTTTGTTTTGTGGTGCCCTCCACCTCCACACTGCAGGTGCTCCCTCGACACCATTTGTGCCACTTGTGAAGGTGTGTCTACCAGCAGGTGTGAGCTGCTGGGCAAAGGCTTCCATGTTTCTGCCAAAGTTGTTTGAGAGATGAGTTATAGAGCTAACTCTGAGAAAGGTAAGCGGTCACCCCAGATCCTCACTTACAGGGGCCCAAAGGCCTACCTTCCCCAAGGAACTCCCTCTCTGGGCTGTGTTGGCCCTGCTCTGCTCTGTCCTTCCTAACTGGTGAAATTGCTACAGTTACCATTTGTCACAGGAGGTATCCAAGATTAGCCTGGCTTCCAGAAGGCCTCTCCTACAGGTGCCATGGGCAGCTGTAAGGATTACAGTTGTCCTCAGAATCTGGGGCTTGGCAAGAAAGTAACAGAACTGCAGAGCTGAATAGATGGTCTAGATAAAAGGTCAGCCTCCTATACATCATCCAGATAAAGGCCAGCCTCCTATACTTGTCCAGATAAAGGCCAGCCTCCTATACATCGTCCAGATAAAGGCCAGCCTCCTATACATCATCCAGATAAAGGTCAGCCTCCTATACTTGTCCAGATAAAGGCCAGCCTCCTATACATCGTCCAGATAAAGGCCAGCCTCCTATACATTGTCCAGATAAAGGCCAGCCTCCTATACATCGTCCAGATAAAGGCCAGCCTCCTATACATCGTCCAGATAAAGGCCAGCCTCCTATACATCATCCAGATAAAGGTCAGCCTCCTATACTTGTCCAGATAAAGGCCAGCCTCCTATACATCATCCAGATAAAGGCCAGCCTCCTATACATTGTCCAGATAAAGGCCAGCCTCCTATACTTGTCCAGATAAAGGCCAGCCTCCTATACATCGTCCAGATAAAGGCCAGCCTCCTATACATCGTCCAGATAAAGGCCAGCCTCCTTGCCCAGCGCAGGAGTCTTCTCAGGGTTTTCTAGGCAGATTCACTCTACACAGTTCCCAGATGTTTTGTCTGAGTATTGCTTGTTTTTGTTTTCAGGACTAAAGTTCAGGCTAGGCAGGCTCTCTACCACTGAGCTTTCCCTAGACCTCTTCTCACTTTTATTTTCAAAGTTTGACTAAATTTCCCAGGCTGGTTTTGAACTGGCCCTGTAGCTCAGATGGGCCTTGAACTTATCCGCCTACCTCAGTCTCTTAGATGTCTGGGATGCAGGCCTGTACCACCAGGCCTACCTAAGGGTAGACATTTGTAAGAGAAGGAGAACTCAGATGGTACATAATGGGTCAGTTGCTTCCTTCCTTGGGTGGAGCCACCTGATCTCACCCGTGCCCCTCTCAAAGGATAAGACAGTCTTCCCATGGACTTCCTTTTTTTGGGTTTTTCGAGACAGGGTTTTTCTGTGTAGTTTTTGGTGCCTGTCCTGGATCTTGCTCTGTAGACCAGGCTGGCCTCGAACTCACAGAGATCCACCTGACTCTGCCTCCCGAGTGCTGGGATTAAAGGTGTGCGCCACTGCCGCCCGGCCCCCATGTACTTTCTACAGGATTGATATATATAAATCTGTGGCTTGGTGGCTTGGAATATGGTGGGCATGAGAAAAAATAAGTAATCTTGAAAGGGCCCCAAGTTCTAAATATATCATTTTTTTGCTTCATTTATTTAGCATATAATAATTTTAATCTAATTTGTTTTTCTGTTCATATATTTCCAATGTGGACATTATAACATTATTTTAAAAGTTTACTAATAAAATAAAATAAAATAAAGATTACTAGTGATCTTCTCATCCAGGGGTGACTCATGAACCATCACTGTGTTTTCTTCTAGTCTTTTTCCCAGGCATATACCTTCATAGAAATGAATGTTGCTTTTACGTACACATATTAATTATGCAATATTAGATTTGTTTGGAAGACTAATTCTCCCTATTATTTCCCTCTGTTACTAAGAAGTAATATATGATTGAGGTATATTATTAGGTATATAAAATTAAGTTTCTGGTTTTGAGACAGGGTCTTTCTATGTAGTTCTTTCTGGCCTGGTACTTGCTCTGTAGCCCAGGCTGGCCTCAAATTCATGATAATCATCCTACCTCAACTTCCCAAGTACTGAGTTTACAAGTGTGTGCCAGGACATCCAGCCAGATTTCTAATTTCTGATGTTAATAATACTGCTTAAAGCCCCAGAAAATGTGCCATTAATATGCAAATTACAACAAGGCCTCTTTCTTCTGGCCAAGCTTCAGAAAATCCAACACAGTAGAGATGCCATGGGTGTACTGAGTGGGGCTGACTGCTGTCTCTATCCATCTGCAACTAAGTTAGAACCTGGCCGACAAAACAAGCACAAAAAGGTCACGAGAGTAACGCTAAATTTAGCACCTTTGAGGGTGTGTGTAAGACTTCATATTCAACCAGTTCCTAGGAATAGAATTGCTGGGTCTAAAGTTGTGCAAGCTTTACATGTTAAGATGAACAGGGCTGGGCAGTGGTGGCACACGCCTTTGATCCCAGCACTTGGGAGGCAGATGCTGGTGGAGCTCTGTGAGTTTGAGGCCAGCCTGGGCTACATAGTGAGAACTTGTCTCAAAAAAAAAAAGAAAGAGGAGAGAGAGAGAGAGAGAGAGAGAGAGAGAGAGAGAGAGAGAGAGAAAAGAAAGAAAGAAAGAAAGAAAGAAAGAAAGAAAGAAAGAAAGAAAGAAAGGGAGATCACCGAATCACCTGCAAATGTCTGCCCTCTCTCCGCTGGAGCAGCAATGCTTTGCCGAGTCTCTTCACCACCTCCACCCCAGTCCTATCAACTTCTCCTTGCCAAGTTGATAGACGGAAAACGGCATTCATTTTTTAAATTCTTCATTATTAGCAATACAGTCTTAAGAATTTCTTGGATGATCCATTTATTCCCAAACTTTTTGAACGAGATTCTCTAAGCAGAGCTTTTAAGTATCTTAGTGCCTGGGTCATACATCCCACCAATAAATAAATACCTCAGAACATCAGGAAGCCAAGCAGAAAGAATTTTCTTTTAAGAGCTCCAGACCATTCCAGTAGGCAGAAAATCTTTCTTTAGTCTTTCTATGGGGTGCATGTGTGTTGAGGGAGGAGAGTGGATGCATGTCAGGGTACAAAAATATAAGTGTATATACTCATGGAAGTCAGAGGGGAACCCTGGGTAATAAATATCTCAGGAGCCCTCCACTCTGTCTTTTTGAGCCAGGGTCTCTCTCTCATTGGCTAGGAAATCATGAACTAGATTAGGTTGGCTGGCCAGTGAGCCCCAGGTATCTGCCCGTCTCCACCCGCCCAGGCTGGGGTCACAAGTGTGCCTAGCACAGCCAGCTTTTTTTGGTTTTGTTTTTTAGTGTGGGTTCTGGGGATTGAACTCAAGTCCTTACGTCTGTAAGGCAAGTCCTGGACTGACCGACAGAATTATCCCTTCTTTTCAGTCTGTTCGTTTGCTTTTTAGTATTTGTTTCAAAGAGATTTTTATTTGCTGGGAAAAATCATCATAAATTTTGCCTTTTTTGTCTTTGCTTGTTTGTTTTCTTTTGAGACAGGGTCTCACTGTGTAGCCCAGGCTTTACCTGCCTCCATAGTGCCAGGATTACAGGAGTATGCCACCACACCCCGTCTCTTGACAAATATTTATAGAACTTGGTCTTATTCTGTATGGTTGTCTTAACATAAAGAAGCTTAGTGTGTATACGAATATGGTCAGAATTATCTACTTATTTCCCTTTATTGTGTCCCGATTTACTTTTTACTTTTTGTTTTGTTTTTCAAGACAGGGTTTCTCTGTGTAGCCCTGGCTGTCCTGGAGCTTACTCTCTAGACCAGGCTGGCCTCGAACACACAGAGATCTGCCTGTTTCTGCCTCCCAAATGCTGGGATTAAAGGTATGTGCCACCACCACCTGGCTACTTTTTACATTTTTAAGTAAATACTTTTTACACTTTCGTGTGGGGAGGCGGCTGGGTGATGGTTCCACGGCTCCAATGTGGAGGTCAGAGGACAACTTCCAGGCTGTTCTCTCCTTCCACCAAGTGGGTTCCCAATATCAAATTCAGGTCTTCAGGCTTGGAAGCATCTGAGAAATGGTTCGTTAAGACAATCCAGGTTCGATTCCCAGCACCAACATGATGGCTTACAACAGTTTGCAACTCCAGTTCCAGGTGATTCAACGCCATCTTCTGACCTCCTGGGGCACCGGGGCACACAAGTGTTTTACACACACATGCAGGTAAAAAAAAATTCATACACGACACATAAAATAACAAAATAAATAAATCTAAAACAAAAGTTTTGAACTTTATTTTGCATTTTTCACTGATTTAAAAATATTTCAATAATTTATTTTTATTTTATGTGCATTGGTGTTTTGCCTGCATGTGTGTCTGTTGGATCCCTTGGAACTAGAGTTGTAGACAGCATTGAGCTGCCACGTGGGTGCTGGGAATTGGACCCAGGTCCTCTGGAAGAGCAGCCAGTGCTCTTAACTGCTAAGCCATCTCTCCAGACCCCCCCCCTCCCCTTTTGTTGTTGTTGTTGTTGAGATAGAGTCTCATGTAGCCTAGGCTGGTCTCAAACTCACTGTGCAGCCAAGAATGACCTTGAACTTCTGACCCCTGGGATTATAGGTATGTGCTACCATACCTAGCTTCATCAGTTTCATATCTGACTTCCTCATAAATGATAATTAAAATAATAATCAGTTGAAGATTGAGATATGGTTTTAACTTATTTGTCTTTAAGTAGCAAAATGGGAACAGTGGTTATTTTTCAATATAGTTTATCATATAAGCCATCATTTCCCAACTGGGAAGCCGTTGTTTTCATGTGTAAATTTCCTGTATAAATACCAGTATGATGGCTTTCTGACTCTTGAGGCTTTAGATACTGTAGCTTTAAAATGCATTTATTAGAATAAATAGAATTATTATTAGAATTAATTTTTATCCTTAATTGTATGTATTTTAAAAGTTCACTGAATTTTTTTCTCCATTTTTACTCTTCTGCATATATTTTAGAATCTTTTGGACCAATACTCCCCAAAGTTGGAAATATGATCATGTTAAACATATGGAATGATTTAGGAAGATGTTACAGTATTTTTTTTTCTTCAAGTATGTGATGTCTCCATTTTCCAAGTGTTGTGTCTGTGAGGAGCTTTATAGCCTTCTATGGAGTTTCTGTACTTTTTTTATAGTTTGGATGGAATATCTTCTCTCTCTCTCTCTCTCTCTCTCTCTCTCTCTCTCTCTCTCTCTCTCTCTCTCTCTTTCTCCCCAGGGTCTTTTGTGTCCTTAGCAGGCCTGGAACTCACCATGTAGACCAAGATGGCCTTGAACTCAGAGATTCCATAGCCTCTGTTTTCCAACTGCTAGATTAAAGACATGTACCACCATGCCCAGCTTCAGAGGATATTTTTTCTCTTGTGGCTACTATTTTTATGGGAAAATTCAGAATGTTCATTTATTTTTATAAGCATCCATCTTTATTATACCATCACTAGTAAATGTATTAGATTATTTGTCACTCATTACCATGGACATGAATAAACCAGATCTGTACTTACCAAGGCATGTGACTCTCTCAAGCAGAGAAGTGGAGAAGAAAATGTGTTTGTAGCAGATTGCACACTCAACATTCCTGGTGGTGGTGGTTTTGAGACAGGATCTCACATAGCCTGGGCTGTCCTTGAACTCTCTATGGAGCTGAAGATGACCTCAAACCCTCAATCTTCCTTTCTCTTATCTCTCAAGTGCTAAACTTACAGACATGGGACCCCACATTCAACTATGGAATGCACAGTCTTAAAGGATATCATTTATAGACCATTTAAAACACTCAAAATGCTACCAACTGTAGCTTGGAAATCCACTCGTATGCGGAGAAAGAGTGAGGAGTGTGGATATCCAGGGCTGTAGCAGATCGGGCTTTTCCTGGGAGGACACAGGGAATGTGGCAAGTGGCTCCTTCCCCTGGGGGCTTCTATTCTCTTCCAGTGTTGTTTTTTCAGGTGGGTAGCAGATTGTCTCCTGGGTGTTCGCTTGATTGTTCTTTATCAATTTCCCATATCATTACTTACTACATTTTGAAAAGGAGGAACTCAGATTAGAAGATACACAAGTAAGGCACGCTTTTCTAGGGGCAGAAAAGCAAGTCAGCTTCTGCCTCTTCTCTCTGACCTCTCCCTGACCTCTCCTTGACCTCTCCCTGACCACTCTGGCTTCTCTCCAGCTTCTTCCTGCCTGAAACCTTCAGAGTAGAAGGCATCCTGAAGCCCAAGCGTTGAGATCACGTGTGAACCCTTTTGGAACTTTGATTTCGTTTAATCAATATACATTTTATTCAACATGTAATAATTATCCGTACTCCTGGGGCATTTGGAAATCCTTATCTGAACTGTCACAAGCCATGACTTCATTTCCTGTGCCTTCTTTGTCCTGTCTGCTGATCCTGCCTCAGCCTGTCCTTTGCCCTTTCCTCAACTAATACCTTCCTGTGAGAGAGGCTAGCTGATGCCACACACACACACACACACACACACACACACACACACACACACACACACACACACATGTAAAATGGCACCACCCTGTCTTCATTTCTCACTGTCCTTCCCACAGAGGCCAAAGTGAAGACCTGCCACAGAAGGGCACGAGTGAGAGTAGCCGAACTGCTTCCACACAAGAGGCAGAGTAATAGAAGCCAAATTTGTGTAAGCTGAAACACAACGTGCCCTTGTACTGTCCCTGCACCTGTGGCTTTACCCATTGACTCCAGAGTCAGTAGCAAGGGCTGCTGGGGTGCCCTTGGTCATGATGCTCTTCCTGAAGAGCGCCTGCCCCTGGCTTTAGCTTAGCACAGCCTGGAGCCCAAGGTCACCACAGACAGAGTCAGGAAGGCTGGGCAGGGACTGACGGGTTTGCAGCAGGTGGCACCCACCACCCTACAAGGCCTCACTGTGTCTCTAGAGTCAGCTCAGCCAACTCTTCCATATCCTCGCCAATGAACTTGAACCTTAAACCACAGGAAAATCCCCAGAGTGTTTCCTTCCCCAGGACCATTTATGAGGCTGACATCATCCCAAGTCTGGCTGGACCAGTGGAGCCAAGTCTTGTGTGGACAGTTAGAAACGAGCCTTTCCAGTCATACTCCAAGGCCCACAGGCTAGTCACTCCTGTCGAGTCTTGTATGATGGGCCTGTTCACCTGCGATACTGCAGAAACCTTTTCTTTCCAAGGTCCGCATCCAGGAAAGAACAGGAACAACCTCTGCATAAACCAAGGACACGACTGCCCCAAGGTATCTCGGAGGGGAAGGTTTTTATTGTAGCTATGAAGGAAGAACAGCCAGAGGCATCTGGAAGAGTCCAGAGCAGAGAGAGAAAGGAGTAGACTGAACATGGCCAGCAGACTGGACCAGGCCATGAGAGAAGAGAGAGGA
Organism: Peromyscus californicus insignis; assembly: GCF_007827085.1. Classification (NCBI taxonomy): domain Eukaryota; kingdom Metazoa; phylum Chordata; class Mammalia; order Rodentia; family Cricetidae; genus Peromyscus; species Peromyscus californicus. Next base: position 94,539,867 of record NW_026294595.1, on the reverse strand, counting down.
GATAAGAAGAGGAGAAGATAAGAAGGAGGGAGACCCGAGAGAGGGGGGCAAGAGAGAGGGGACCAAGAGGAGGAGACAAGAGAGAGCACGTGGCCAAAATGGCAGGAAAAGGGAAGGAAAGCCCATGAGCTGGAGAAGTTTAGGGTAGGGGCCAGGGTGAGAAACGCTGAGAAGAGCCACAGGTCATTTTGATACCAAGAAAGCCTGGAGGCCAGCATGCACTTTGGTTAGGTACCACAGATAGCCATTTGTCCCAAGTTTCTTTCAGACTTGACAACCTCCAGGTGCACACAGACACACAGAGAAATGATCACACACAGACAAGTACACAAAACAGATGCACATGTGTGCACAAAGAGGCACACAGACATACGGACAAGCACACAAAACAGGTGTTCAGAGACACACATAGACTCACACTCACGCACACTGACAAACATACACATATAGATTTGTAGACACAGACACACATAGATCTATACACAGACACATAGGCCACACAAATACATATATACACTCCCACAGATATAGATACATAGTCACATACTCAGACCATGCTCACATACACAGACACACAGAGAAATACATGAATACATTCATATAACACACACACACACACACATGCACACACACACACACACCCACCACCACCACCACACAGGTCACCACATGGTGTCCTTGTCTTAGAAATACCCTACCAATCTCTATCTTATCCCAGTCTATGCTGGTGTCCAAGCATGGCATGGTCCAACTGGGCACCAAGGAGCAAGCCAGACCCCAAGTCCTGCAAAAGGGGAGGTGTTGTTTTAAAAATGATAAGTGGTGCTGTTACGGGGCAAAAAGGTCATGAGACACAACAAAACCCAGTATCAGAGCTTTATTGGGGGAGAGGGCGTGGACAAAAGAACCAGGCCTGGGGAAGAAGCACATGGAGAGAGGGGGGAGAGGGTAGGAGGAGAGAGCAGGGAAGGGAGAGGAGGAGTCTGTGTCTGACTTTTTAAGGATTCCCGTGCACACGCGCAGATAGGCTTATGGAGCTACGCCATGCATGCGCTGATTGTGTGACTGTGCTGCATGCAATGCACAATCATGCAGCACACTGATGATGTAAGATGTAAGACCCCTTGCTTAGGTGCTGAACTGTGCATGTGCGGTCATGCAGCTGGAGTTGCGTCAGAATCCTAACATTCCAAACTTTTTGCTTATTATAAAAAGCGGGTGAACAGGAATAGGGGCGTCGTTTCTCCCGGAAAAACTGCTTTCAGCTGACTTGATGGGTGTCAGCTGACTCTTGTGGGGGTAGGGAAGGGGGCTTCTGAGGTAGCCAGCCGCCCTGGGGTCGTCTGCTGCTTTTGGGTGCTGTCCAGGTGGATCCAAGCTGGTTCTGGAGTTTGCTGACCTGTCCAGGTGAATTTTCTGGAGCTTGGAAAAATTTTGGACATATTACGAAGAAGCCATGAGAAAATTAAAGTCTTGAGCTGGTGACCATTGTAGTGTTTAGTACTCTGCTTATATTGGTTAGTATTAATAAGAGAGAGAGAGAGAGATTGGAACATGTTTTTAATTATTACCTGAGATAAGCTTTATCAGAGATAGATACTTTTAAGACACGTGTTTCTTTTATTAGTTTAGCATCCAGGAGACACAGGTGATCAATTGCTGAGAGACAGTAACAGATTGTTATATTAAAGTCTGGTTTTTTGCAGTGCCCAGACCCTTTTTGGTCTGGGGGTGTAAATATCTTTTAACTGTTACTGTTCTTTACCACCTGGGTATATCTGATGGTCCTTGGACTCCAGCTCTATGGTGATCCTGTAACAATTAGCTGAGTAGTTAATTAGAAGAGGGAACCAGGAAGAGAAAAGCTTGTGGGGTGAAACCTCATTCTTCTGGAATTGGTGACAAGGCAGTGGATCCTGATGTCCCCTAGAACTTGAGAGAGAGCAGGGCCCTGTCTGTGTCACTGTGCATGAGGAGGAGTAGCCCTGCTGACCTGTCTGGAGTGAGGCACATGGAGGGAGCAAATTAAATGAAAGCTCCTACCTTAGCCAGAAAATCTTTTCCCATTAAGTAACCCTGAAAGTACAATTAAGTCTGGTGAGGTGGGTAAGGCTGTCCCCCTACCCTGACAATAGGGAAATGAGAATGAGAGGTGGGACCCCAAAACTCCCTCAGGATTGATTAAGTGACTCAGTGTCCAACAGGAAGGAAACGGATTGCCCCATGCTGCATCCTGGGTTTCCTGCGAGCCTGTGGCCAAGCCTAGGAGGTCTACTGGAGGTCTTAGTTTGATGTCCTCATGCCCTTGGGTACATGGGGCAGTCAGCTGATTATCTCTCTAGGTGGCACTTTGAACAAGGCTCATTTGATGGCCCGGCAGGGCACACACTAGCCCACATGGCCTTTTGTAGCACATGTTTAAAACAGGGACCTGGAAGTTCTTATGCAGCCACTCGGATAGCGTGTGCCAGCATTTGGCAATTATGGTCATGGGCTTTCTCATCTCTTTCATGGTACATATTAAATGCCACAGCTGAAACTTCTGCCTGTGGGGTCAGGAGCCTTGCTCTCCAGATGCTTAAGTTTTAGCCCTAATGTCAGGGAGCTCTGGGAGACAAGAGACAGATTTTATTCCGTGTCTTGAATTAGCTGTTGTTCTTTTTTTTTTTTTTTTTTTTTTTTTTTTAATAGTTTGCTGTCTTGAGGACAGCTTTAGGAAGACCGGCCAGGAGGCAGGCTGTAAAATGATCTCTGGCTAAAGAACCATCCGGATTATTATGATGCCAATGTGGGTCCTGATTGTAAACTTACTTGCATGCATCCTAGCCTGCTTCCAGACCTGCCCATGCTTAGCAGCCTGTCTGGAACCGGAGAACAGAAAAGATAAGGTTCTTTGGAGTGAGAGATTCCTCAGGTTTGGGAATGCAAGTGGGCAGGAGAGAAAGACTTAGAAAGGGAGGGTTCAGAGCTTAGGTAAAAGCATGGGGATAAGGTAACTCTTCATTTGCCCATTCACTGGCAGAATTAGATAATTCCTGTGTAATATGTGGTTCAAGCAGCCGTTACACGGCCAAATTTATTGGTATCTATCTGGGGATATTTAAGGCATTTTTCAAAGAAGGAGTGGAACCAAGAGGAGCCAAAAGAAAAAAATTAAAATAACAAATGGGATCCCAGGCCCCCATCTCAAGCGTCCCTGAGGGTAGGTAATCTGTGGATCGGCATCAGCACAAGTTACCCCAGTCGTCAAGAGAAGGGCAAGGGCTGGAGGACATACTTACCGGAGGACTCCCTTGGAGTCCAGACAGCATTCAATACTTCGTCAAGACAGAATGTGTCATGGTCTGAAGCCAAGGACCCGCTGGGGGTCCGGTGTGAGAAATATATCTCAGGCTACAGTCATGGGAAATGGTGGGGGATTGGGAAGGGAAAACTCATCAATCTCAGTAGTCAGTGGTGTGTGCAGGAATCCGGCACCTGGGCAAACGAAAAAAGTGGAGCAGGCAGTTGTAGGTCCAATAAACCTCGGTACAGGGTCCTATACACAGAGTCCTGGATGCAGGGTGCCAAGACAGCCTATATCGTCACAGTACCAATGTTGTTGGTTTTAAAAATGATAAGCGGCACTAGTTACTGTGCGGAAAGGTCATGGTCCAACTGGACAACAAGGTGCAAGCCAGACCCCAAGTCCAGCAAAAGGAGAGGACTCAGAGATGCCTGGTGGATGAGAAGACAGAGGTTCCAGCCTTACTCCTGGGGTTCTGGACTGACCTAGTCTGAGAGAAGTCTAGGGACTGGAGCCCACAGCTCCTGCTCCCAGCCGGTATTCTGCCCAGCAAACCACACTGCCTTTCTAAACATTTGCCTATGCCTGCATGTGTTTTGGTTGGCTTTGAGTATCTTCCTCCATAATTTTCCACTTTATTTTTATTTTTTATAAAAGGTCATACTATGTAGCTCTAACTTGTCTAGAACTCACTATGTGGACCAGGATGACCTTGAACTCACAGACATCTTCCTGCCTCTGCCTCTGCCTCCCAAGTGCAGGGGATAAAGGCCTGTGCTAGCACTCCTACCTGGCTAGCCCACCTTATTTGTTTAGACAGGATCTCTCATTGAATGTGGAACTTGCCATTTTGACTAGGCTGGCAGGCCAGCTAGCCCCTGGGATCCACCTGGCTCTGTCCCACAGTGGTGGGATTACAGGTGCACCCCACCACATCTGCCTTCAAAGCTGTTCATTCTTAAATACTATCTGCTCAAAACCCTGCTAGGAGTCACACTGCCAACATCAGGGGGATCCAGACTTTTGCTCCCTAGCTGAGTTTTTAATGTCCTCTCCAAACCTTGCCTTTGCTGATGTCCCCTTACCTCTCTACTGATAGGGCTGCTACCCTTCCTTCAAGGGCAAGGTCACATGCTTCCCCTTCCGGGAAGCCTCTCTGGCCCTATTGGTCAAACTCTCTGAAGGCAGTTTTGAACTCCTCATATATGGCCCAATCATCCTGACACCTTTGTGTCACTTTTCAATCTCACCTTTGGTGCAGGGGTGATGCCTCTGTGTCTTGATGTCCCTGCATTATGGATCACAGCACTCAACAGCCATCCATCACAGAGTTGGGATTAGTTCATTTTCATGCTGCTATGACAAATCCTTGACAACAGTGACTTCAGGAAGGGTTTATTTGGCTCACAGTTTGAGGGCACAATCCCTTATATTGGGGAAGGTGTGGCCATAGGATCCTGAGGCAGCTGGTCACAAATATGTCCATGGTCTGGAAGCAGAGAGAAATGAGTGTTGGTGCTCAGTTCCCTGTCTCTGTTTTATTCAGTCTGGGACCCCAGCCCATGGAATAACTCTGTCCACATTCAGGGTGGATCCTCCATCCTCAGTTACACCTCTCTGGAAACACCCTCACAGACATATCCAGAGGTGTGTCTCCTAGGTGATTCCAAAAGCAATCAAGTTGATAAAAAAAAAAAAAATTGACCGCCATAGCCAGCCATGTGCCAACTAAGCCCTTTGTATCTTGACAACCATTTTATGAGAGAGTTTTATTTGTGTCCCTCAATTTGAAGATGAAGAAATTTGACAGTAGGTAGACAGACTCACTCAAGTTCAGGTGGCTTGTATGTGACAGAAGCCAGATCTTTCACCAAAACACAGTGACAAGGCTGCCATCACCATGGAGACAGTGATGGAGTTGACACAATGTACAAAAGACTCCTAGCAATCTTGCCTCATCAACAAGAGAGTAAAGAGCAAAAAAAAAAAAAACCCAAAAATAAATATATAAATAAATAAAAATAAAGCCAATTATCTAATTGAGACAAGGTGACAAGTTTTATTAGCAGAGACTTTCACAAGACAGAAATGTTGCTCTGCAGCCACATGCTCTCTGCAGGGTGTTGAGTAGGCCTTTACGGCCTTGTAAAGACAGGAGGCAGGAAAATATTTGTGAGCCACATGCACTGCTGACACTAAGAAACTAAATCTGGGGGTGGAAGGGTGGGGTTAAGCAACAAGTGTGAGGATCTGAGTTCAACCCCAGGCACTCATGTGAAGCTGGGCATGGCCGCAAATGTCTTCAATCTCAGGGCTTCTGCAGGAAGATGAGAGATAAAGACAAGAGAATCCCTGGAAGCTCCAGAGCTACCCAGCCTGGCGTGTGCAGCAGTGAATGAGAGACCATGTCCCAGTCAAGACTGAAGGCAAAGAGCAACCACTGAAGTTGTCCTCTGACCTCTGTACATGTGGTACCTGCACATTCACATTCAGAAGAGAACACACATACACATACTCAGAAGAGAACACACACACACACACACACACACACACACACACACACACACACACTCTAAAAAGAGAACACAAACACAAACAAGCAATTTTAAAAAGAAAATTTAGGAAGCTGGGCATGGTGGTGCATGTCTTTAATCCCAGAATTTGAGAGGCAAAGGATCTCTGTGAGTTCAAGGCCAGCCTGGTTTACATTGTGAGTTTCAGGAGAGCTGGTCACCATGCCTGGCTCAACACATTAACTTTGATGGTTGACATTTTCAAATCTCTCACAACCTGAAGAGATGATAACACTTCGTCTTTCTTTACGTTGTGAGAACTGCCTGTGATCGTTGTTTGTCTTAGGACCTGAAGGCTTGTATATCAAGGGAATAAAGGAGCTTTGGAAAAGCCTTAGACAACCAACCCAGGACCTTGTGGTCTGGGCCAGGAGCTTCATACCAGAGCAGTGCAGGTGGTCAAGACAGACTGACCTGTGTCATACTTCTGTCACCTGCCATGGTGATCCTGAGGGAGCCATTGATCCTCTCTGGATCCCTGTCAGTCTTTAAAAGGAGCTGATGACAGCATATTCTCCACAGGAAATACACACTTTGGACCAGTCTCCATCACCAGGTAAATGATACACGTGAACCGCCTTGTCTCGCTGATGTCCGTGCTGGGCCTTGTATTCCCATCCCCTAAACTGTTGGCTTGAGGTGTTTCCAATCAACAGCAAGACAAGCAATGGCTCTGAAAAGAGCTATGCTCAAGAGGAAAGTAAAAAAGGAAATAAACAAGGCCCAGGAGGAGGAAACAGAAAGATTGTACATTTGAGTGAGACAGTTGAATGATGGCCAGTGTTGGTGGCCATGTGGAGACAGAGGTATCATTGTGTTACCCAACCGAAGAGGAGACTGGTACTATAATTGACCTGGGACTGTTAGTCAAAGTAAGTGTTGGTATAGCAACGTTAGTTCCAACACACACCCCAGGGGAGCCTCTTACAGGCCAGAGGGAAATGTGCCTCATGGTCTTATCTATAGCCCAGTCTCCAGTGTTACAAACAGTAAAAAAAGAAGCTGGAGGGATGGCTCAGTGTTTAGGAGCACTTCTTGCTCATGCAGAGGACTTAGGTTCAGTTCCCAGCACTCACATGGTACTGCACAACCCTCTGTTATCCAGTTCCCGGGGATCTGATGCCTTCTTCTGACACTCACACACACACACAAACACACACACACACACACACACACACACACACACACACACACACACACACACACACACACCAATCACACACAAAAGAAAATGACTAAGTTTGATCAAATATTTTAAGAAGAAAACAATGAAGATATACATAGGAACATTTGCTGTACAGCATCTTAAACTGTGGGCTGCAACCCCTTATAGGGACATTGTATATGGAAGTCACAAAAATTTGGCAATAGTAGAAATCTAAATGAATCTTGTTTGGAATTAGGACAGAAATTCCAACCATTTCTTAAATATGCCAACATAGGCCTGTCATTTTGTACTATGTAGTTTTGAGAAGTGGCATGGCCTAGGCATTGCCAATTAGAAAATAAAACATCAGTCTACTAAAAGACATTGAAGATGCTCGACATTCTGACATATCAAACATTTAGACAAGATTTAACTTTTTATATATAAAATAAACACATCTCATTAGTATGGACGTGTTCTTTCATCGTTAACAAATTGTATAGTAATGGGTATATCAAAGTAATGGGTATATTTGTTTTTAAATACATTGCTTTGTGATTTTTCCACACTAAATGTTTTATTTGTTTGCTTATTTTCTATATTTAATTCCCAGAGGAAAAGGGTCACGGGTGGGAAAAGTTTGTGGAGCCCTGCTCTGTGTTGTCAGAACTCCGAAAGCATTGAAAGTATGTTCATCACTGGACAGGAGAAGGTGGGCATGAAGAAGCCAGAGCCGCAAGTTCAATACACACATAGGAGCCTGAACAGAAATGGGCAAGTCAAAGTGAGAATGGAAAAGCAGGAAGCCGGGGAGTCTACATCACATACATATAGAGAAATTAAAATGGGGTCATGCAACACAGACACATTATGTATCCAACATACTACAATAGAAGCCTTCCTGCAGGGAATGGAAATGTTATGTGAGGATTGGGAGATAGAAAATTTTTTATGTTATTAATTTTTTAAAATTTATTTTACATACCAACCACAGTTTCCCCTCCCTCCTCTCCTCCTGTTCGCAACCCCCCACCTCCTTTCAACCCTCACCCCATCCACTGGAGATAGAAATTAATCAAGAAACCCAGTGCTAGACCAAAGATGGTAATGGCCCTGTTACAGGCACAGAACTGACTCAGGCCTCTGTCTCTTGGAGAAATTTGGCTTCCTCCAGCCATTGTTGCTGTCAACTGCCCTACTGGAGCCACTATTATCCCCATCTCTGCTCCACATTAGACTAACAAGCCCATCTGCATCTACTTTCACTTTCTTTGTGAGCCATTCTTTGGGGGAGATGCTGGGGGTTGAACCCAAGACTTCATGCATGCTAAGCAAACACTCTACCGCTGAGCTATACTCTCAGCTCTCCTCTTAGGTAATCTACAGAAGGGCAAGAAGTGATCTAAAGACATCAGCCGGATATTTCTTTTTAAGACAGCATTTAAGTGAGGGTGCTGTGTTATTTTACTCCGAGAAGGAAGTCACTTTTGTCTGTACCATCTATTAAACTGTTGATTTCTTTCCTATTGATTTTCAAAGCAAATATCCATGATTTTGAGCATCTCTTCCAATACCTGCTCACTTTTTGGATTTCTCCTTCTGAAGGTTACAGATTCAAGTCTTTGAAATTTTTTTATGTTGACATCTTTTTTTAAAGATTTATTTTTATTTGTGTGGGGTGTGTGGGTGTGGGTGTAACACGTGTGTGGGTATCCTCAGAGATCAGAAGGTGGTGACAGATCCCTACTGGAAGTTGTGAATTGCCCAGCATAGGTATTGAGAACAGCAAGTGCTTAACTACTGTGATCCTCCATCTTCACCAAGGTCATTTTTTTCTTGTGAATTATTTCTTCATGTATTAGATATTAACCATCTGGTGATGTGCAAATGCATTTGCACAAATATTCTGTCAGTTAACATTTTCTGCTGCATGGAAATGTTTGATCTTTTTCTCCTTTGTTGTTGGTTTTTTGTTCTTTTGTTTTTTTTTTTTTTAGTCTCATGTAGTCCAGGCTAGCCTTGAATTCCAACTGTATCTAGGGATGACCCTGAACTTCTGATCCTCTTGCCTCTACCTCCCAAGTGGTAAGATTACAACATTTGGTACCATGCCTGGCTTAAAATATTCAAATCTTATTCAGTCTAATTTAGAAATTTTTTTTTTTTTTTTGGTTTTTCGAGACAGGGTTTCTCTGTGTAGCTTTGAGCCTTTCCTGGGACTCACTTGGTAGTCCAGGCTGGCCTCGAACTCACAGAGATCCGCCTGGCTCTGCCTCCCGAGTGCTGGGATTAAAGGCGTGCGCCACCACCGCCTGGCCTAGAAATGTTTTCTTTATGGTTAATGATTCCAAAATGTTAAATAAATAAATAAATAAATAAATAAATAAATAAATAAATAAATAAAAACTTTTTCTCCAGGGTCTAGAGGTATCTCTCTCACTGGTGGAACACATTTTTAATATGTATGAGGCCCAGTGCCCAATCCCAGCACCAACGAAAAGAATGGGGAAAGAAATCCTTTTCCGTTGCTAGAACACATATATTGTCTTCTATTAGTTTTCTATTTGATGTTCCATGTGTCAATCTTATTTGTCTTCTTATGTAGCACTAAGTGAAGTCCTCTTTTTTATTTCTGTGTAATCCTCCATGTCTGCATATCATCTGTTAGAAAGTTTGTGTTTTTCCTGTTGATCTGCATTGCCAAGTGTGTGTTTGTGTGTGTGCGTGTGTAATTATGTGTGACACACATATATGTGCACCTCCCAGTATTGAGATAATAGGTATGTGTTTCTACGCTTGGCCTTTTATAAAGATGTATTTTTTTTTCACTTTTTAAAAAATTATGTATATATGTGTACGTCTATGTGTGGGTTTGTGCAGGCTCCCAGAAAAAAGGTGAAGGACCCCTAAAGCTGGAATTATGGATGGTGGTAAGTTGTGCTGGGAACCAAACTTGGGTCCTCTGTGAGAATAATACATTGTCTTAACCACTGAGCCAGTCCTCCAGCCCTGTAATGACATTTTATCATGTATTAAGCTCCCTTAAATGACAAAGGTTTTTGGCCGGGTGGTGGTGGCTCACACCTTTAATCCCAGCACTCGGGAGGCAGAGGGAGGTGGATCTCTGTGAGTTCGAGGCCAGCCTGGGCTACAGAGTGAGTTCCAGGAAAAAGCTCCAAAGCTACACAGAGAAACCCTGTCTCAAAAAACAAACAAACAAAAAAAGACTAAGGTTTTGCTAGGCATGGTGGCACATATCTTCAATACCAGCACTTGGGAGGCAGAGGCAGGAGGATCTTTGTGAGTTTGAGGCCAGCCTGGTCTACATAGAGAGTTTTAAGACAGTCAAGACTAAATACAGAGACCCTGACTCAAAAGACAGAAATGAAACAACAACAACAACAAAAGACAAAGGTTTTTCTCCGACCCTTTTGTTTCCACTGAGCCTATTCTCGGTTCAACAATATTCCATTTGTATTAGTGTGGCTTTGTAACTGATCTTAGCGTCAGCAGAGTAAGGCTCTCCTCTTCAACATTAGTATCTAAAGGTATTTATTGGGAAGAGGAAATTGGACCAGCGCTAACAGCATCTTTTTGTTTACTGAAGTTTTTCATTTCCACCCATCAAGTCAGGTACAATTTCCCTATTTACTTCTAGATTTTGAACCTTGTTTTGGAAGATCCTTCCCACCTCAATATTATAGGAATATATTTTATGGAATATATTTTAAATCATCTATAGGTTTAATGGTCAGCTAGTTCGCCTCTCTGGGATTTATTTTGTCATTAGGTAGCCTGGCTCTAACTTTCCTCCAAACAGTGAACACCGCCCCCATAACAAATAGTCTATCCTTTTACCACCAATGGCCGGGCAGTGGTGGCGCACGCCTTTAATCCCAGCACTCGGGAGGCAGAGGCAGGCGGATCTCTGTGAGTTCGAGGCCAGCCTGGTCTCCAAAGTGAGTTCCAGGAAAGACGCAAAGCTGCACAGAGAAACCTTGTCTCGAAAAAAACAAAAAATAAATAAATAAAAATAAATAGTCTATCCTTTTACCACCAATGCAAAATGCATCTTTTATTGTGCAGTAAAATTCCATATGCGCAGAGAGATGCTCCTGGGCTCGGCTTCCTTTATGGAAGGCGCTGGACTTGAGAGGTTGTCACCAAGGATGGGAGACAGCAGATGCCTTTGAAAAGGAGAGAGGCTGATGGCCAGTCACCAAGCTTCAGCCTGGGGTGCAGGTGACATCAGATAAGATGGGAAGGCAGGGACATGCCCCTGAAGCCATGTGAAGCTCAAAGGTGAGGATCGTTTGGTTGAGGTGGAGCGGGGCCAGCTGTACTAAGAACATACAGATATACGCTTGTCCAGAGAGGGCTCCCAGGCCAAGAGGCTTCTTGTGAGAGGACAGACCCTGAGGATCAGCTGAGAACAGTGGCCCTAACCTGGCCACTAAGGAGATTTGAGGCTCTCTGCTCACTGGGGAGGTGGGAAGCCAGCTGGAAAGGAGCGGGATCCCTTCGTCTGTTTCCAGCATCACCTCCATGGAAAGAGACTACAAGAGGAGCAGCTGGGGGGTCTAGCCTGGAGTGGCTGGTGTGCTCCACAGCAGAGTCCTAGTCAGGGTTTCCTGAGTTGGTTTGGAGACTCGCTGGGTGAGAGCTGGGGTTAGCCAGACTTCACTCTGTCAAGGGTCATAGGTGACAGTTCCTCTTTGTCTTGCATTCCTGACACATCTATGCTCACTTCCACCTTCTCCAGAGTCCTCAGAAGGGACAACTGATCATTGAATTCAGTTCCACCCTGACCCGTCCCCTCTACGATGACCTCTTGTCTCCTTCCAGAACCTTCCTGGGTAGTCAGCTCAGAAGTAGACACACAGCAGGCAACAATGACTTTTTATGCCTCTGTCCACTGGGTCCACGCAGTGGGAGGTTATAGGCTCCACCTAGGTCAGAAGTGCAAGGAAGAGCGTGGAGGAAGAAACTTCCACCACAACTTGCCTTAGTTCCAACTGTTTAATCCAACTGGTTTAATCCAACTGAAAGTAAAGGCGTTGCTCTTGAGGCACTGGCAGATGATGAGGAAATTGCCAGAATGGATGGGGTGGCTGGAGTGTGCATGGGGATGGGACATATAGACGGGCGTCTGTAGCCAGGAGAGGACCAAACGCTAAACATGAGGAAGGTCTTGGAGTGGTGGGTCAGCCCTCAGCAGACCTCACGGGAAAGGATGGAGGGGCAGAGGAAAAGGAGTCGGGAAGACTCCCTGGCTTTGTGGACTGCGAGGTGCTGTGGTCAGGTTGCCACAGCAACTCCCGATCTTCCTACTGTCCTGTCCTCTATTTTCTGATGTCCTGACTATTTCCCTCTGCTAAGTGGTTCCTACATCACTTCCCAATCACTCCTCTGCTTCAACATCAACCAACCTTTCCTTCTAAAAGTCCAACTCTGACCATATTGTTCTCCTGCTCAGAAACCATTGATGGTTCCCTATTGCCTGGAGACTAAGTCTAAATGTAAACTGCAGCTTTTGAGAGGCCGCTCTAAGGCCAGGGTTTATAGAATGCTGTCACACAACTAAGAACCGGCTTGGGGGAGCAGAGAAGGAGGTGACAGGCCCTACTTCCCTTCCAGGTTTGTCCTTCCCGGCTCCCACATCCTCCTATATGAGATAATATAGAGGAGATACCACGGTAACTCATGTAAGTCATTTGCATGCCTAAGCAAACCCTGCCCTTGTTCCTTCTGTTCCGGCCTCCTAGGGTGCCTTTCCCTCCCATCACAGCTGTTGAAATCCTATTCTATAAGGCCCACATCAGATGTTATCTCCTCCATGAAGCCTTCTTGGACCCAGGCTGCCCCTCCCTGTGTCCCTCAGCCAGGTACTAGTTGTATGTCACAACTGAGAACCACGGAGTTTCTCAAACATGGAGGATTTACGTTGATTCTTCTAGGACCCTTACCAACCTAAAGAGATCTGGACCTTAGAACGACTCAGGGGTTAAAGTATCTGGCTCCCCAGCCAGACTCTGAAACTTTTAGGTCTGGGGTTTCTCTGTTTAGTACCATGTATACAGCAAGTGCTCACTAGGCGCATGAACTTAGTTGAATTTGTAAAGTTTATTAAAGGATGTGGGCATCGTATTTGCATCCACGGCAATGGGGTTTATGACAAGAGAAGCTTCAAGGCCATTAGGCTAAATAAAGGGCCTGTCCTCTCTGGGGAGCCAGACAACCAAAAAGATACTGCCGACCACCTCCCACAAGTTCCCGTGTTCAGGTCTCACCTGTAGTTCCAAAATACATCCCATCTATGGGCCAGAAAAGCCGGTTGTTAAGCCTCCGGCAAGAGCCCAGACAGGAAACTCCCAGTGAGAATTCGGGCAAGCCAGAGGTGAGCCAACACAGGCAGAGATAAGAATCATGGAGGCAGGGCAGCACATCCTCCAAGCTGTGTAGTGGAGACTAGCAGGGGCTGGTACTCTCTCCTCACAGGCTGCCCAGGAGGCTGGTAGAGGTCACGGCCCTGGACCCTCCCTCTTCTCAGCATGGCCAGCTGGGGCAAGCGTTTTCTTTCTTCACCCTCTAATGTAAAGACCTGAATTTTGGTCCTTATATCTTGAGAAGTTTCTGTCCACAGCTCCGGGAACATCAAGCCATGGTCCTGAGGCAGAGCATCTATTCACCTCCCAGAGGAGCAGCCATGCATCCATCTGCATGAACTGGAGAGACAGGGCTTTCCTACATCTTGGCAGAAACATGCCAAAATCCCAGAATGTTCCTTCTACCATCCTGTGTCCATAATCTGGTCATTCTGAGCAACTGGGGCTTCAGGCTGCTGACCGCAGTGACCAGAGCCCTGACTAGATTCTGCATTTGCAAGATCTGAAGACCTCTGTGATTCCTTTGGTCCTGAGACCTAGGCCCGGCAGCACAAATGTCCACCCACTTTAACCCCTCCCTGAGCTGTCTCAGGCACTGCCCAGGGGCGGCCAGGAGGGTGGAGCTCTGAGTCAGAGTATAAGTTCCCAATTTTACCATCCAGCTGGAGAGCCGCCACGATGCTTCAGAACCAGATGCCTGCTTGGGTTTCCCACTCCCTTCCAGATCCATGCCAAACAGAAGATGGCAGGTATTTGGCCTCCTGTGCCTTGAAGGTGAGAGTACAGTGGTCGTGGCGGGGAGGCTTGGCCAGAGGCAGATGGCCAGTGAAACATACCCAGGAGATGAAGAGTCTGAGGCCACAGGGAAGCAGCCAGGTCCCAGGGAGGCTGGTGGGCATTGTAGACTAAAGAGGTTGTCTTAGGATCCTCTACCTAGCACCTGGGAAAGGTGCTTTAGCCCAGTCTGGACCAGGGCTCCTGGCTAGGAATGGAACAGCTGAGTATACTCAGAAGCTTTCCCAGCCTGCATGCAGAGACTCGGGGCCATCTCGGGCCAGCCAAGCCAGCATCCAGGATAGACAGTGTCTAGTACCGCCAGAGAGAATCCACATGTGGCCTGTCCTGGTAGTGACTGGTTATTAACCCCGTGGGCATCCTAAACTTCTGTGCTTTGTGAATGTGTGGCATGGGCTATTTTGAAGTAGGAGAATTGATGATACTGCCAGTTCACTGCTATCAGTTGCCCCTCTGGGTGTGTAGTCAAGGACCATAGACCTAGACTAACTCTCAAAGTCTCTCAGGGAAATCCCTGGGTTTGGCAAGGTGCTACTTCTTGAGAACCAATCGGCCTTAGTTTTCCTGTCTGGGCAATGGGAAGATGCCCTCCATCTCTCTGTTGGCTATAGACATACTGTGGAGAGGACTATCAGTAGCAAAGTAGTGCCCTTGGCCAGCCCTTACTAAACCACTTAAGGAACTGAATGAAACCCCGAGAAGGTTTTGTCCCTTTAGAGTGGGAAATGGAGACACTGGTCAGTCTCCAAAGAGCCTAGGTAGGAGCTCGCTGTGGCACTGGGACAGTCTGCCTTGCTGTTCTGAACAGGACTGACATTGCCTCCTGGTTTTCCCCCAGAAGGCTTGGGTGTCTAGAAGGGCTTCTAATCAGCACTTGTTCTTTGCTGACCTTCCAGAAATTTGGGCTAGGACAGATCTACCACAGATAGGATAGAGTTTACCTCAAAGAGGGGCAGTGAGGCAGCCAAGACTCAGAGTGGGGGCTCCAGGAGACACACACACACACACACACACACACACGCACGCACGCACGCGCGCTATGCTGTTCCTGTTGGGTCCTAGATGGTCTATGTCTCTCAGCTGTATTTCTTGCCCTGACCACTCACCTAACATGAGTAATAAGCAAAACAACTATGGGGATCCCTCTCATGTGACCCTCCTCCCCCAGTATGGGATGTTGCTCAGATCTGCTGAAACCTGTTCTAGAGTTTCAGATATCACTATCCGGATGGTCTGCTGTGAAGGAGGGACCATGTAGACCGGAAGCTATCACCAGGCTGCTCAGAGCTCTGATACAATGTTTCAGGGAACCAAGAACTACATCCAGCTGTGAGGAGATGAGGTGGCCTCACCTGTGCAGCTTACCCTCAGATGCCCCAGAGAAAGGAGCTGTCATCCTCTCTCCAGGCATTCAGGCAATGGTTTAGGGAGGGGATGCCTAGCCTGGATGGACATTGGACCCATCACTTCTGAAACTTAGTGGTCAAACTCTCCTTAGGCCCTGTCATCCAGGAACCTTCTGGTCGAGATGAGGGGAAGCTGTCTGTAATGTAACTAAATAGCTTTGGATTGATTAGAAAGAGCTGGGCTCTTGGATCTGGGGAGAACCCCAAGTAGAGGGAGCTGAGGGTCTTATGGTTGCCTCTGACATTAAACTGCCTGCTCATGGCCATTCTTTATGGACAGCCAGAGCCACTCTCCAGTTGGAAAGCAAGCAAACCAGCCTGGCGAGGTGGTAGGTTCTCCCTGAGTCCTGGGTCCTACCTAGCTTCATCATCTCTGGCTGTGCAAGCCTGGGTGATGTGTAACTTCCCTAAACCTGTCTGTGCTTCTGAAAGTCAAGGATTATGTCTTCCTTGGAGGCTGGCCAGAGGGCTAAGTAAGACCCTCTACAAGGCAGCTGGTTCTAGGGCAGGGGCAAGCACTGGGTTGGCATACCAGATGACAGCAATATATTTCCCCACTCCGTCACCCCTCTAAGAGTCCTATCTATGAAATTAGGGAGAGGGGCAGCATTAAACTGTGTAACAGACAATCCATAGCTCTCCCTCCTCCCCTTGTGAGCTGGCAATGTTTCCTGTCTTGAGTAACTCTCAGGAGGAAAGTGGAATCCTGACAAGATCAAGCCAGAGGTCAAGGCCAGGGAGGAAGCCTGGACTGTGCATGTCTGCATCCTGGTTCCTTCTCCCACATGGCTTCCCAGAAAGCTGCTGTCCATCGTCTTCCCTGGCACAGCTGTGCTGATTGTTCCAGAGGCTGGATGAACCTCTGGACTGTTTGTCCCAAAGTTCCTGCCTTGACCTCCAAGCCCCTGAGTGCTCCCTGCTCCTCACCCAGGGCTTGCCAAGTGCCCTCTGAGCTGAAGGAGTATGCCTGTCTTTACCCCAGGGATGTAGCCCCAAAGCACCTGGTGATGCCTGTAGTTAAATATTTTGACTTTCGGCCTTATACCCAGTCCCAGGCAGGGGTGGCTTGTCCAGGTCCCTAAGGTTTTGGCTAGTGTACCAGAGCTCCTTAATCTGACCGGTTTCTGGTTCCCATTAGCATATTCCCATCAGCATATCAGCTCAGGAACTGTACTGAGTTCTATGGCATCTTTAAAAAAAGTTTGTTTTTAGCCGGGCGGTGGTGGCGCACACCTTTAATCCCAGCACTCGGGAGGCAGAGGCAGGCGGATCTCTGTGAGTTCGAGGCCAGCCTGGTCTACAGCGCAAGATCCAGGAAAAGTGCAAAGCTACACAGAGAAACCCTGTCTTGAAAAACCAAAAAAAAAAAAAAAAAAAAAAAGTTTGTTTTTATTTTATTTGTAGGACTGTTTTGCCTGCGTGTATGTTGGTGTACCATATGCACGCCATCCTCTAGAAGGCCAGAAACAGGTGTCAGCTCCCTTGGAACTAGAGTTGTCGACAGTTGTGGGCTGCCATGTGGGTGCTGGGATCAAACTTGGGTCCTCTGGAGGAGCAGCCAGTGCTCTTAGCCACTGAGCTATCTCTCCAGCCCCTCTGTTATATCTTTTTACTGTAGATCAGCTTCCTCTGGGACTGTGAATGTTTGGTCATGTAATACCATTTGTAATAATCTTGTAACATGAGGAGCAAAAGATGTACTTCTTTACCAAACAAAGGTGTGTGTGTGTGTGTGTGCGCGTGCGTGTGTGTGTGTGTGTGTGTGTGTGTGTGTGTGTGTGTGTGTGTGTCCCTGGTTTGCTTCCTGATTCCTGAGATCACAGGCTTTCATCACCCACCACTGGGGACTTCCACCTGGCTCTGTAAATACACCTAGACCCAAGCCTAAGCCCAGTAGTCTCATTTTCTTTCTCTGCATCTCTCAAACCCCTCCAGCATTCCACCTCTGTGCTACTGAGATGTAAGAAGACGTAAAACTCCCTTTGAGGGGCTTCGGAGTTGAGCCTCTCCTAAAATTCTTTTGAGCCAGAAGGAATTTCTAGGTGAAATCTGAAGTTCAAGGTAGACCACAAGGTACCCTCGGTGTCTATTAGTAAAAAAAGTTAGCCGGGCGGTGGTGGCGCATGCCTTTAATCCCAGCACTTGGGAGGCAGAGCCAGGCGGATCTCTGTCAGTTCGAGGCCAGCCTGGGCTACCAAGTGAGTTCCAGGAGAGGCACAAAGCTACACAGAGAAACCCTGTCTCGAGAAAAAAAAAAAAGTCTTCAAGGACCCTGATGGTTGTAATAGGTGTTCTGGGTGCTCACAAAGAGAATGATCGTGGGGTTTGTCTATAGAAACACAGCCAGTAAGGGCACAGCCAGTAGAAAGATTGCCAAGTTTGGGGGTTAGGAGAGAGCTCCATGAGAATTCAGGGTGGAAAACAGGAACTGGCCAGGAAAATTAGTCTTGAGGGAAGATCAAGGCAGTGGAGTTGAGAGCAAGAAGCATCTCAAGTGAGAGCAGACAGTGGGTGTGAACCCGGGACTGAGAATCAGAGGTGAGTTCAAACTCCCACCCACACTGAGAGCTGTGGGTCAAGGGACTCAGTCCCAGGTTCCCCATCTGTGACGCAAAGCGAGTGATCACTGCCTTGTTAGGTTATTAGCTGTAGCACAGGACACCGCAGGATGCTGTGGGCTGCAGACTGAGGGGTGCCCCTGTTAGGGACCTCCATTGTGATGTGGCCAGCCTTGTAAAGCAGGAAAGAACTTCAGGACAAATCGGCATGAAGCTGAGCTGAGTTTATTAAGATGAGAGATGGAAAAAGAGGAAAGAAGGGGAGGGGGAGGGCGAGAGAGACTTGAGGTACTTTAAGTGCAAGAATTGAAAGCAAAGTGTGCCTAAATGGTTGGGTGGTACATGGCTATAATCCCAGCACTTGGGAGGTGGAGGGGGCACAGGAAGACCAGTTCAAAACTAGCCTGAGCTACATAGGAAGTTCAAGGTCAACCAGGGTTACATGAGATCATGTCTTGAAACACCAATTAATACTCTCTAGTGATTATGCATACACATAATGTAGAAATGGTTTGTGGCTTTTAAAGTGATATTGCTTAAAGGATGTAATTTACAATCAGGTTCAAAGATTTCAAAAAGTTTAAAACTTAGGTTAAAAAAATAATGAGCTGGTTTACTTCTTTTCTTTGTTTTAAACAATGTCCTGTTACAAATGAAATTGTAAGACTTATGAGGTTCAGCGTCAGGAGCAAGAAGAGTAATAACTGATATTTAATAACTGATGTTATTAAATCCAAAAACTGCTCACATCCATTTCAGTTTTAAGCAAGCCTGGTCCATGGTAGATTTTTTGTTGGGTTGTTTTGTTTCATTTTGTTAACACTCTTGTTTGAGATGTCTTTGGGGGAAGCTAATTCCATGTAAGCAAATCTCTACTGATTTTGTCAGTTGCAGTCAAACACAAATCAGATTCCGGAGCAAAGGGCCTCTTTTCTTTTCCCATGTCCCTTGAATTTTCCTCGTCTCTCTATACCGCCTCAAGGTGGTAGTAAAACTTAGGCAAGAAAATCCATAGAGAGCTGTACATGGAGGTACATACCTGTAATCCCAGCATCAAGAAGGTAGAGGCAAGAGTTCAAGGCCAGCCTGGGCTACATAGCATCTTGCCTCAAAGAAGCTGTCGTGGTCATCATCATCATCATCATCATCCACCATGACCTCAACACAGCACCTCCACCCTGTGGTAACCCCATGGTCACTGCTGTTGTTGGTATTGTAGGAGAGGGTGACGGAGGAGGAAGAAACAGCCACCCTCACTGGCAGACACTGGGGGGTGGGAGACAGGAGAGAATAGCTCCCACCTGGACTCTGGGTGCCCTCTGAGGAAGTGAGGAGTAGGGCAAGGCTTGCCAGGACCATACACTCCTTCTGAAAGTGATACTTGCCTCCACACTCAGCCAGTCCCAGGACAGTCCCTGCTCTGCCCAGGACAGGATGAGAAATGAAGAGCTCATTTCCTAGAAAGGTCTTGCCACAGGCCACAGACCACAGGCCACAGGCCACAGGCCACAAGGAGTTAGTATTGTGTTTAGTCTTCAGTCCAACTCACAGGGCTCACATCAGAACGCTGTTTGAACAAGGTATTGGCCCCAAAGACTTCAGAGTACTCACAGAGGGGATCCTTGGACCCACAGGCAACTTTAGGGTGGACTCTTGTTCTGTTCCCACAGTGGCAGGGGACCTGTGTTAGTGAAAATATGTTTCCTTGAAGATCAGCCATTCACAGGCAGAGGGAAGAATGAAACAGTCTAAAAACCTGGGATCCTTGAATAGGTAGAGGAAGACTAGGAAGAGAGACATGGTCCTTCCATGTGATGCAGGGACACTTGGAGAGTGGGGAAACATGGTTTGGGGACATCTGGGAAGCAGAAAGTAACAGGATGGAAAAGGACACAAGAGGACCCGCAGCTAATAAGCGACTCACGGAGGACAAAGACAGCTAACTGCTGAGGGAAGTGGGTCTGGCCTCGGGAAGCCACACGCTGGCTTCAGGTGGGTGGGATTTGAGATGACGGCAGGACTCTCAAGTCACTAGAACAAGAACAAGACAGCTTCAGATGAGCATCGGGTGGGCAGCTCAGGGTGTGCCCCCAGTTCCAGCTACTGGGCTAAAGCGCTGAGGGAGAGGCAGAAACCCGAGGGCTCCAGTCCCTGGGGTTAGCAATACCGAGAGAGGTATCTGACAGCCATCAGTCATGGTGTTGAAGATTATCCATGCTTTTGTCATTGTGAAAGACAAGCCACCACACATGAGCCAAAACATCACAGACATCTATAACAAGGCACGGTGAAATGAGAGGCAGATGCCTTCCTGGGAGAGAAGTACAATGGCAGGAGTACACGGAAGGGTTACTCTGAGGAAGGGGCCTGTCAGGCAAGGGAGAGACAAACACCCTGAGCAGAAACTATGACCCGGGGTGGTAAGCTCCTGGCATGGTATGCCCAGGCTTCATAGATGTCTACCACCCCTCCTAGTCAGACTGTGCCTACCTTCTGAGCAAGCTGCCATGTTGGGTGGGCCAGGGGAAATTTTGTATTTGTGTGGCTGGAATAAGAAATTATTCATTGGGCAGGAGAATGGAAACAGAGAGTCTCTGGACTCCTTTAACATTTCTTCTGTGCTTGGGCCAGAACACTCACTGTCTCACAAACATTCATTATTGTATGTACATCTCTCAGCGGAGAGATAAAGAGATGAAAAGGCAGCACGTCTCAGCTCTAGAGACTTCCATGTAGGACAGAAACGAGCCAAACTAAACAATGACAGAACAGCACGGAGGTTGCTGCGAGGTGTGGAGATGTCTCCCCAGCAGCACTGGCCTCGAGGCGGTACTTGAAGGGTGACTCCACTTCCTTTTTAATCCACAGGAGGGGCTGTCTCCATGCCATCTGTTGACAGTGAGGGTCATCGGCATGAAAAATGTCCGGCAGGCTGATATGCGTAAGTATCTTCTCCGCTCCGCCCCCCCTGTTTTGGGGGTCCGGATAGAGAAAGACCTGGCTGCAGCCAGTCAGGCGTATGTCTGTGTATGGCATTCCATAGACCCTGAGCCGTTGCTGTGTAGGACCAGTGAGTTTAGGGGCTGCTGTGGTAGAGCAGTAGAAGCCCTTTAGTGTCATGGAACCTGTCCAGCAGCTCCTCTCAGAGCTGCTTCTCAGGACACCAAACCGGGCTCTTGAGCCCCAACAGAGTCTGTAGCGTCCAGAGCTGCAGCCCAGCCTCCGCCATGTGGTTGGATATTGAAACCACTGGGCAGGAAGTCCTGGTAGATCAGCTTCCCCTTCTCCTTCATCTGTCTCCTGCTGCATCTCCAGGCCACAGGAGCTCAGGGAGCCTCTGCTTTGAGAGGAAATGAAGCCACTGGACTGGGCCAGAAACGCTTTACATGTCTGTTATGGTGTGGTGTTTAAGAAATCAGTTCTCACCTCACAGGGACCTCTGCTTGCTTGTAGGGAGAGAAAGCTCTATGTCCAGGGTGCACATCTGTGGGAGCTGCAAAGACTAAAAGGAGCATGGAGGCCCTAGTGTCTGAGTGGCCAGGTTATGAGCATCTGGGGACCTGGAAGCCTGGGCTGAGGAGGAGCAACCTAAGAGAAGGGGCTCTGTCTTTGGAGCACCTGCTGTGGGCTGGCCACCAGGTATCCAAACACAGTTCAATTCTCCCCACACCTGAGTGGTCATCACAGGAGGCCCACTTTGTAGGTGAGGGGTTCATGATTGCCTGAGGTAGAATTGATTCTAAGCCTGAAGGGCTGGTGAAGAGAGGGGCCCCTCTGGGGTAGTGGTTCTCAAATTTCCTAATGCTGTGACCCTTTAATACAGTCCCTTACGTTGTGGTGACTCCCAACCATAAAATTATTTCACTGCTGTTTCGTAACTGTAATTTTGCTACTGTTATGAATCATAATGCAAATGTCTAATGTGTGCAGGATATATGATATGATATATGATATGACCCACAACTGAAAACCACTGTTCCCTAGGGGAAAGATGCTGTGGTCAGATCATAGATAATCAGAAGATAGATAGAAAAGGAATCTGCTGCATGATTTCCTGGGGATTGCATGACTTCCGGATACTCATGTGCCAATCATGCTGGAGAGCAGATTGGAGGGAGAGCAGGTATGGAGGAGTGACAGCCCTGTAGTCCCAGAGACTGCAAAGTGACAGATATGATTCAGACTGAGCCTACAGAGCATGAAGCATTCAGGGCCCGTGCCAGTAGGAACAGTTCCAGCAAGCATTAAGTTCGGCTTGTGTCAGCCAAGGGACCCACTACAGAGCAAGGGATCCTCAGATCCTGGGGACTTTCTCAGTACACTGTGATCTAAGGAGCCAAGAAGTGTGCCCAGGACTAGATCATCCAGCTTTCCTGATCATTCCAGAACAGGTCTCACTCTATTTCTTCTTGGCAGAGGTCACCTCTCCCCTCAGCCCTAGCTCCCACACACCTTCTTCCTTCAACTTCTCAGAGGTGTGTCTGTTTCAACCCCATCACCAACACAGTCACCCAGGATGCTCATTCTCAGTTTTCATGCCTGTACCTGTATGCAAGACCTTCCATTGTCCAAGGCCCTTTCTTCTGTCGTGTCCCTGCCACGCCTGTCCCCTGGAGGCTGGCAAGCAGTGAGGCAGCCTACGATCCGGCTTTACCAGTCTCTTTTCCCCTTCACTGCATGACCCTTGGCACACAGGCAGACTCTGGGGTTCTCTTTGAGATCCCCTGGTTTGTGTTTTTCTCACCTCCCCTAAGGGACAAAAGGCAGATATGGTGCTGGCAAGGTCACGTTGCGTCTGGACTCCACAGTTGTCCCAGGCTAGGCTATGTTACTACCTTCTAGGGTTCAGTGGGGATTATTCTGACCACTCTTGCTCAGAATGACCACCTTCTAGCTTAAATCCAAAATGAGTGGTTTAGACATCTAACTCATGTCTGTTTTTCTGGAGATGTCAAGAGGCTGATAGCAAGAAGTATTCGGAGGTTCAGGGATGACACCCCACTTGCCAAGAGCTGAAGAGTACCTGTCCCAGGCCAGAAGGCAGGCACTCCTAGAAACCCTCAGCCACCAGGTGTCTCCTGTGGTAAAAACAAGTTGAAACCCCAACCAGTACCCCAGGGCCATCAGGCAGGTACCTCAAGAGATATTGGGGTATCCGCTGGTAACCACACAGGAATGTTCTGAGCATCTGTGAAGATAATTAAGTCATTTCTGCCACCTACAATTCAAGGAAGGGAACATGTCATTCACATGACCAAGCCCTCTGTCACTTCCTGGGAAACAGGGGCTAGAACCTGCTTTTGCCTAGGAAATCCCAGGCCTTGAAATTCCCAGCTTAGTCACCTCTTCCGTGTGACCCATGTGGCAGTGTTCTTAGCTAATGTGCCTGCCTCAGACTGTCCCCTGTCACTCCTCTCTCCCCGCCCTTTGCGCCATGTGCTCCTTGTTCCCATTCTTTAATGTACTAGGTAGAGGAAGCTTTCCGATGAACCCTGGAGTGTGGGCGTCTGATCACCCGATCGACCTTGTCACTGCCAGGAACGTTTTGTTGTTGCTGCTACTGTCTGTTTGCTGGTTAGTTCGTTAGACCGAGTCTCACTAAGGAACTGAGACTGGCCTTGAACTCTGGTTCCTCCTGCATCTGCCCTCCCAGTGCTGGGGTTCCAGGCCTGCAGCAGCATGTCCTAACTTGGTTTCTGTTGCTGTGACAAAATACTGACCCAAAGAAACTTGGGGAGGAAAGGGTTTATGTCATCTTACAGAGTCCAGTCCTTCGCTGGGGCAGCCAGGGCAGGAACTCCAGGCAGGAACGGGGCAGCAGGAACCGAAGCAGAGACCATGGAGTGGTGTTGCTTACTAGACTGTTTTCCCTGGCTTGCTCAGCTTGCTTTCCTGTAAAACCCAGGACCACCTGTCCAGGGGTGGTGCGGCTCATAGTGGGCTGGACCCTCCCATGCCAGTCATTAATCGAGAAAACACCCCCACAGACTTGCCTATAGTCCGATCTGATGAGGCAATTCCTCACTGAGATTCCCTCTTCCCAGATATGTCTAGGTTTGTGTCAAATTAGCTAAAACTAAGCAACACTCACCACTACTCCTGGAAAGAATATTTTTTTTATCTTCACTTGGATGTAAGCCAAAACACTGAGATATTATTTAATGGATTCGGTGAGAATTTTTTGGGCATGGGTTGACAAAAGAGGAGCAGTTTTAGAGAGACAAAGGCCTCTGCAGGGTCCTTTAAGTCATACATGCTGAGTGGCCTGACAGAACCAATAGGTCGGCAGAATCCCACTGTACAGAAAGCAGAATTGAGAAGAGTGTTCCAGGCCCAGGGGGACGGGCTTGGGACCAGGAAAAGCGAAGGGATGGGTCCCAGAGGACGGAGCAGGTCTCTGGTGAGTCTCCCTTAAGGAGAGCAATTACACACGCTGACTTGCCCACCTGATCTGCTCAGGATCTCTACAGCAGGAAGTTGTTATCCATCCATTTAAAAGTTGTCTAGTGAGTGCCTGCTCTGTCCAAAGGTTGTAGGTCCTGGCCTTCTCAGTGCTCACAGCGTGATGAAGACAGTGACTGGACCTGCCCTGCCGGTACAGCACAGCAAGTGCCCTCTCAGGAATGGCACAGCCAAGGGGCACCTGGCAGGAGCTTGGCACTCAGAGGAGGGGTGCAGAGAAGATTCTGAAACCTTCTAAAGGGCTAGTGAGGAGAAGGGTGGGTTACAGTGGAAAAGAAGGAGCTAGGTGCTGGTGGAGCACACCTTTAATCGCAGTACTCGGGAGGCAGAGGCAGAGGCAGGCAGATCTCTGTGAGTTGGAGACCAGCCTGATCTACAGAGTGAGTTCCAGACAGCCAGGGCTACATGGAAAAACCCTGTCTCAAAAAAACAAAAACAAAACCAAAAAAAAAAAAAAAAAAGAAAGAAAGAAAGAAAGAAAAGCAAAAAAGTAGAAAAGAAGGATGTGAGGGCTGAAGCGATGACTCAGCTGTCAAGAATACTCAGTGCTCTTGTGGTGGACCCATGTTCCATTCCCAGCATGGACATGGAGGCTCACAACCTCCTGTAACTCCGGTATCAAAAGATCTGATGCCCTCTTCTGGACTCTGCAAATTACTGCATGCACATTGTGCATATAGCATGCAGACAAGGACACATGCACATAAATGAAAGGAAGGAAGGAGGGAAGGAGGGAGGAAGGAAAGAGAAAGAAAGAAGAAGGAAGGGAGAGAGGGAGGGAGGGAGGGGGAGGGAGGGAGGGAGGGAAGAGGTTTCTGGCACAAGGAGCAGTAGGTTCCGGGCCTGAAGAGAGACACATAACCCTTTGGAGACTTAAGAGTGACTAAGCTTGTCCTGGAGTCAGAGTGAGTGTGGGTGGGTGTCAGCATGCGTGTGTAGGTGTATGAGTATGAGCGTGAGTGTGTGCATAAGCATATGCAGGGCAGGGTGGGGAGTCAGGAAGGGTGGAGAGATGAGGCTAAAGCTGAGGAAATAGGAAGGAGAGTCATGATTGGTAAGGATGGGACTCCTTCCTGAAGCCAGATGGGAGCCATTAAACTGGGTAGTGTCAAAGTCATGTTTCAGAAGCCCCTTCTCTTATGAGAAAAGGTTGGCAATATAGGAGACAGAGAGCCCGGTGGGGAAGCTCCAGAGATGATGGTGACCTGCACCAAGGTAGGGAGGGCAGTACAGATGAGAACTCAGTGTGAGAATCAGGAGGATGCCTGGTTCCTGGCCTGGGTACCTGAGTCAGTGGGAGAGAACGAGGTGGGCCTGGAGGGGATGGGCTTTGGATCTCACCAGATGGTGAGATCATCATTTTCTTCTCATTCTGTCAAGGTTTTGTCTTTCTGTGTGGATTAAGTCATGGTTAGGACAGGTACGGATGCCATCCTCTTACCTTTACTCAGTGGGAGGAGGGCTGGGAGTGTCTTTTCACCAAATGGTGAGTTATCAGAGACTAACTGTGACCAGAAGCCAGAAGACATGATGCAAAATGGGGTTACAGACACTGCAGAACTTCTGGTGCAGTGACAACATGGGCTTCAGTCCTGGGGGTGGGGGTGGGCTCTGCTTCCACTCACACAGCAATTACTAGTGAAAATTATGAACTAGTTCAGTCCCAGCCTTCCCAGCCTCACCACCTACAGGACTTCTGACAGTGGAAACTATCAACTTTCACTACATTCTACAGATGTGGTTTGCACCCTAAGACTTACCCCAGCAAAGACAGTCCTGGTACCTCTTCCTCCCTCCTCCCAAGAATAATGGCATGAGGAAGCCACTTAGGCTATCCTTAGTCCTGTCTATTCTGCTACTCCTACCAGAAGAGTTACACTAACTTCCATTTTGGAAAGTCGTATAGGAGTCAAAGCTGTTTCCCTTCCCCAGGACACACGGAGCAATATCACACTTGCTTTGTTCATTTAAAGGGGAAGAAGGCACTTGGCCACAAATATGAGGGTTTCCTGGATTGTACATCTCACACTAGGGGATCAGTACCATATGGAGACCCCACTGAGGGCAGCTGCTTTAAATCACATGGAGACATGGCCTGTGCTCAATGTTTCATCTGAACCCCTTCCCACAATGGCCCTTCTCGGCTGACCCGTGGAGAGCTATGCCTCTCCTCTCCACGGCTTCTCAGCTCAGCTCTACTTTGGTTCCCTGGTGCTAAGGCCACAGGTAAAGTGGACCTTTGGAGCAGGTCTTCTAGGTATTTCCCTGACATCTGGAGCACTACGTAGCTTATCATGTTCCAAATCAACAGGCATAGATTAGTCAGGGTTCTCTAGAGGAACAGAACTGATGTAATGAATATTAAAAGGGGATTTATTTAGAGGGCCACACAGAATGTGATCTGAATAGTCCCACAGTGGCTTTCTTGTGATGGGAAAGTCTGAGAATTCAGTAGTTAGTTGTTCAGTCCATGAGGTTAGCTGTGTCACAGTCCCTATCTAGTGCTGTAGATCTGGAGTATTTCTGGAGAGACACTGGTCTTTAGTATATATTGGCATCCCAAAGAAGTTGGTCCCAATATTGGTGTAGGAATGCTGTAGCAACAGGAGAGGTGGTCTTGTCAGTGAGGATGAGGGCAAGCAGGTGAAAAGCAAGTTTCCTTCTTCTATGTCATTTTATATGGGCTGCCACCAGAAGATGTGGCCCAGAATTAGGGTGGGTCTTCCTGCTTCAAATAATCTGATTAAGAAAATTCCTCACAGGAATGGTCCAAAGCTTGGGTTTCAGTTGATCCTAAATTAGTCAAATTGACAACCAAGATTAACCATCAAAGTGTTTGCTCAGAGCCTGGGGTACTTCCACTTTAGGTGACCCTTGTCCATGACAAGGTCAGCAAGACCTGCCCCCATCCCATGTAAAGTCTAGTCCTCAGTCTGTGTGGTTCTAGGACCAAGTCAGAGAGGTTGACCTTTGCATCAGGAAAAGATTAGCAACTGAGAGGAGGCTCTGCTCTAGGAGAGATTTGTCTGACGTTCTTTTGACTTCCATCTCCATCTCCATCTCCTTTCTCTTCTACCATTGTTGTCCTTGGACAGTGAGTCAGACAGACTGTTTTGTCACCCTCTGGCTGCCGACTGCCTCTCAGGAGAAGCTGAGGACCAGAACCATCTCCAACTGCCGACACCCAGAGTGGGATGAAAGCTTCACCTTTCAGGTCCAGACTCAAGTAAAGGTGAGCCACAGAGGACCACACCTGCGTGTCCTGCCCACGTGTCTGCTCCCCTCTCTGCCACCTGTCCCTCCCCCACTCTGTGTCCCTCTTAAGGCTGTTTGTCTTCCTACATGTCCTACTCACCTGTCTTCCCACTCACCTACTATTTCCTTCTTCCTATGTGTGTTCCTCTCTGAGTCTGCTAATCCTTTTACTCTAGCTTCTCCTGTCCTCCTAATTGTTGTTGGTCCTATCTCGTGTTCAGAAAAAAAAAAAAAAAGTGTTTTCAGTACCTTCCAGAGCATTCTCCCTGCAGGAGAATACACAGTAGGGAAAGTCATTCTATTGGCCAGGTCCGACCTGATCTAATTTCAGCCAGAGGCTTTCCTCTTAAATCTGTTCTTTATTGCTTTAGTACTCTTCTCTTATTTCTATTTCCTCAGGTGTGCGCTCTTTCACTCCTTAAGCCATTATTTCATGGTGTTGTTTTTCTTCAGCTATATGGTGGGTCTAAGTCATAGTCACATTTCTTATAGAATTCTCCTTGATCATCTTGAGTTGAGGCAGCCTTGAGACAAAATTAGCCTGGTGATGAAGGCATCAATCCTGAGATAGTGGAGGCTTGACACTCCAGGTAACTATAGTTCTAATCCATGAAGAGTCCTTTCAGTTTTCAAGAGGGTTGTGATCATTATGGTTGTTTTTTTTTGTGTGTGTGTGTGTGTGGTTTTTTTTGGGGTTTTTCGAGACAGGGTTTCTCTGTGTAGCTTTGCGCCTGTCCTGGAACTCACTTGGTAGCCCAGGCTGGCCTCGAACTCACAGAGCTCCGCCTGGCTCTGCCTCCCAAGTGCTGGGATTAAAGGTGTGCGCCACCACCGCCTGTCTCATTATGGTTCTTAAAAAAAATACCTCTTCACCAGTTGTGGTGGCTCACACCTATCATCTCAACACTCAGGAGGTTGAGACAGGAGGATTTCAAGTTTGAAGTCAGCCTGAGCGGCACAGTGAGACCTTATCTCAATAACATAAAGTAAGATTCCTTTTCTATGATGTACATGAGTCTGGTGAGGGAGAAAGATTTCCATGTGGATGTAGTGTGCCACCTTGGAATCAGTGTTTAAGCTTTCTTTTTTGTTTTGCGGTTACTGGGTTGCTCTGGTACATATGTAAGTTTCTAGAAATTACAAAACCAACAGGTCCTATATAGTTGAAGATGCCCAGAACCACATTTATATCCACTAGATAGAAATCTAGGAGGAACCTTGCCTTGAGTCACAGCTCCCAGGATCAGAGGTTAAGAGCCTTAGAAACTAGTCCATGCCACCCAAGGCCATTGAGTACAGACCACTTGCCACTTGAAGAGCTGCTTTGGGATTGCGCATGAGATCTTATTAGGGGCTGCTGGATTAAAGAATAGAATTCACACAACTCACCCCAATCCCCCCAGTCACTGGTACCACAGTAGCCTTTGCTGCCCGCTTCCCTTGGAGTACCAACTCTTAATTTCCTGGGCCTGCCTTTTCTAGCTATCTGCAGCTCCCAGGTGTCCCATGTCTTGTAGGATCGTGCTTGGCTCTTCATCCTTCCCCAGGTGAAATGAAAACCCTCTCTATTTTCCCCAGGCTTCTCAAGCTTTTCAAGGGACCAAAGTCTCCTGAAACCAGAGCAGAGGGGTGGCAGTCTCTAGAGAGCTGGGGAGCAGGGGAAAGACGCTTCCTCCCTACAAACGTCTCTGGCATCCAAGCAGAAGAGTCTGTGCCCTCCTTCTGCAGACCTCTTTCTCTGCTAGGACTGAGGTCCTGTCCCCTGTCCTGGGAGTGGGTCACTGTAGCCATGGTAACCAGGTTTCCACTGTCCCCTCTCCTCTAGAATGTACTGGAGCTGAGCGTCTGTGATGAGGACACAGTGACACCAAACGACCATCTCTTGACAGTTCTCTACGACCTCTCCAAGCTCTGCCTTCGGGATAAAACCCACGTGAAGTTTCCACTCAACCCAGAGGTGGGTGCCGATCACAGACCCCGAGCCTCTAACTTCATGGGGAATAGCCACTGACCACCGTGCTACCCTTGCACGGGCTTCTCTGAGCACATATACAAACTGGGAAAAGGATATGCTTCTAGTTCAAATCCTAGCACTCCCTTGCATGGAAATGACTTAACTCCTCTCATTTTCTACTTCTTCATCCATGTCACAGTGACAATAGTCCTCCAGGCAGGATTGCTGTGAGGCTTCAATGAGAAAGGGTAATGAAGGCACCTAGCAGTGAGTGTTGGTGATACTAAATAGAAACGTGGGTTCCATTTCCGTTTTCTTACCTCCAAGTCCTGTTTCTGGAATGCCCTCGAGGTAGAGAGGGCAAGTCAGAGAAGTTCAGAACTGGAAAGAACCAGGGTATTCTAGATTCAGCCATCCAAAAATACCTGGGTGCTTGGTGGTGAGGTGAGGTTCTGGGCTTTGGGCATACATCAGAGGGCAAGCATCTCTCTCTACCTTTGCTCTGTGTATTCGGATGGGGAAACTGAGGCCCAGTGAAGCCATGGTTCACCCCCCATTACACAAGAGGTATGGAAGCAGAGGTAAGGAAACAGGCCTGCCTTGACAAAGCTGGGCTCTCTAAAGGCACCAGCTCAGAGCTCCCTTGCCCAAGCCCTGAGCCCCATGAGAAGACAGGCAAACAGTGGAGAACCGTGAGTTGAAATAGAAAACCAACACTCTGGGACAGAAGAATGCATATTCAGGGCCAGGTGTCACATCCACACCTGAGTCCCCTGCATTGCCAGTGCTGTGCCTGGTGTCAGAGACTGGGACAAAGAGAGGTGGAGAGGGCAGGAAGAGCTGGGAGCAGCCATTCCTTCCCTGTGGGCCCACGGGCAGCGCATGCAGGTCTGCAGGGGTTGAAGAGGGTCCTTGGAGGGAGGTCTGCGGACGTGGCCGACAGCTCCTTCCCTTCTCTCTCCTCAGGGCATGGAAGAACTGGAAGTCGAGTTCCTGCTCTCAGAGAAGTAAGTAGCATCAGCCCCATGTGTCATCAAAGATCCTTGACTTCAGAGCTGTGTCTGCCTGTGTGCTGCCCCCCCTTGTCCCAGCCTCACCCCTGCCTCTGTGCTGCCCTCCCCTTGTCCCAGCCTCACTGCTGCCTCTGTGCTGCCCTCCCCTTGTCCCAGCCTCACCGCTGCCTCTGGCACATGTGCTGGCTTTCTCCATGTGTGCCGGGTCTCTTGGGTGCCCAGGTCCTAAGACTATTCTAGTTTCACTGACGCCAGTATTCTTTTAAAGATTTATGGGCTTGGGCATATAGCTCAGTTGGTAGAATATTTGCCTAACATGGACAAAGCCCTGGGTTCAGTCCCTAGTACTGTATAAATCAAGTATGGTAGCACACACTTGAGACCTTGTCTCTCTCTGTCTCTGTCTGTCTCTGTCTCTGTCTCTGTCTCTGTCTCTCTCTCTCTCTCTCTCTCTCTCTCTCTCTCTCTCTCTCTCACACACACACACACACACACACACACACACACACACACTTCAGTGCTTGCCTCAAGTCCACAGCATTTCCAATAGGAGCCTCCTAGAGAATTCCTGCCACTATGGTATGGGGGCAGGATAAGGGTTCTCCTCTTTGACCCAGAACTATCAGAACAAACATAACCCCTGGCCAGAACAGAAGAGGTGGGCGACAAAACCCAAATCTGGAGGCTGAAGAAATGGCTTGATGGTTTAGAACACTTGCTCTTCCAGGGGACCTGGGTTCAATTCCTAGCATCCACATGGTGGCTCACAACCACCTGTGACTCCACTTCCAGAGGACCTGATGCCCCCTTCTGACCTCTCCTGGTACTGCATGCATACAATATTCATACTTAGGTACATCCTGCATACATGCAAAAAACCCATACACATGAAATAACAAAATAATTTAAATTTAAAAGCCAACCCTATTTGCAAAATGTATACATTAATTAAAGCACAGAAGCTTTGTTGGTACAAGAGTATTTGTGTCTGTTCTAGGTGAAGGGCTGTAGTTTACTGGCCTCGAACCTGTGCATCTATTTCCCCCTGGACATTCTGTTTTAAATGTACATCACTTTCCTCCTCCACAACCTACAGATCTAGATCTAAGTTGGAACAGGTCACAGAGGCTGGCTTAGGGCTCTGATCCTCCTGCCTCTGCTTCTCGGGTGTCGAGTTTACAGATAGATGCTACCAAGTCTGCTTCAAACCTAGTTTTTCAAGCAGATATTTCTCATGGTAACTGAGAAGCATCTGCTATTTTATGACTGATATGATTTATGGCTTTTGTCGCCTTCATAAGAAACCATCCAAGAATATTGTTACTGACAGAGAGCTCTCTTATTTTTCAGTCTCTCTTCACCAGAGATGCTCATCACCAATGGCGTGCTTGTGGTAATTATCCTTCTGGGCTCTGGTCACTCCAGAGGCCACATGTGGCGGCTGCTCTCAGCAGAGAGGGTATTGTGCCCAGCTTGGAGCCTTGTCCTTATGCTGAGCCCAGGGAGAATTAGACCAAACAGTTAACTAAATGAGGTGCACCCAGGGGTGGGGCTGCACTCTGGGCTCCTGGATCAAGGCAAGAAGTATGAGGGTATCACCCTTGCCCAGCACCCTACATTCCCAAAAGATCACCCCTTTCCCAGACTTAGTCACTCACAACTCCAATACCTCTGCAAGCATGATTTCATTACTGAAATTATTTCTTAGGCCAGGTATGACAGCACACGCTTTTACCAGCTCTCGGGAGGCAGAGACAGGCAGATCTCTGTGAGTTTGAGACCAGCCTGGTCTACATAGTGAGACCCTGCCTAAAAAAAAAAAAACAACAACAAAAACAAAAACAAATAAACAAAAAAACTGTTTTAACTGAATGTACCCAATGTCCCAAGAAACCTCTCTCTTAAAAAGCAGTGTTTGGAATGTGTGGCAAAGGCCTTTGTCCAGCCTCTGCTTCTTGGAGGTTATTTCATTCCAAGTCCTTGTTTTCAAGGCTGAACACTGCTTTAGGTCAGCCCCTGATGCTCCTGTAAGCGTGACTCCCAGTAAACCGTGATGTGTGCCCTGGCGTGGTCTCCCCCCTCTTGGAGTGAGGCACTGTGCCTTGATTGGGTTCAGAATTGTCTGCAGCATGCTCAGTATCCAGCATGCTCAGCAGAAGCCCTAGGTTAACCAACACTGAATTCATTGTCTGTGTCTTTGCCTCTTCCCTTCGAACTGGAAGCGAGGGGCGTGGCTTGTGCTTCGAGTCCCAGTGACCCTCTTTGCTTTGTCACAGTCCCGCCAAGTCTCTCGCTTGGAGGTCCACGCAGAGACCAGGAGGCCGAGGAAGAGGAAGAAAAGTGAGAGTTTCCCTGCTCTGTCTAATGGCGGGTTTGGGCGTGGGGGCGGGCGGGCGGCTTCCAAGCCGCGTCGAGGTCAGTTTGGAGTTCAGGGAACCAGGTCAACTCAACCTAGTCTGGGCTGTCCTGGGTTGGGGAAGTAAAATCAAAACTCTCAGAATCGTTGTGTTCTCAGACACCTAATCTCTTCTGCTGTCTCTGTGAAGAGTGTGTTCTTCCAGGGACCCAGATGGAAGTCCTCAGGTCTGCCAAGTGTCCTGGGGCCTGGGGCTCAGGGCTGCCCTGTGTACTCAGACAATGGCAGCACCCGGGGCAGGTGGGCACCGCAGCTGCGGGGGTCCTCAAGCCAGACCTTCCTAGGAGCTCCCACTTCACAGCATTTTCCAGTTGGAAGAGACCTAGCGAGTCACACACACGGCTGTCCACCACTCCCCACCTCTCTGATGCTGGACTTCCAGCTGTTCACAGGAGAGTGCTTGGCGCCACAGACACAGGCCAGAAGGGAGGGCTTGGAGGGGCTTCTGCCCCCATCAGACTGTCTGATGGGGGTCTGTTTTCTCTAGAGTGGGCTGGTGACTTTGACTTTGGCGGGGAGAGGCGCTCTTCTAACAAAGCAGAACCAAGAGGTCTAATCTTCACTTAACATCTTGGAAGGCTTTCTGGAGAGCATATCTGTCGGTATCCTCCACAGGCCTTGTTAAAATACAGATTTCAGGGCCCTGTCTGAGGCATTTTAATGAGTGCCTGGTGATTGTGAACCCCTCCTGGCACTTCAAGATAGGATTTTTTTAAATTTTTAAATGTATTTATTTTATCTTATGTGTATGAGTGTTTTTTTTCTGTGTGTATTTATGTACACCAAGTGCATTGGAGCCCCTGGAACTGGAGTTTAAATAGTTGTGAGCCACTGTGTGGGTGCTGGAAACCATACCAGGGTCTTTGAAAGAGCAATAAGTGCTCTTAACCACTGAGCCAAGATAGAGGATTTTTGCTGGGCTAAATCAGAAGCAGAGACAAGAATCTTCTCATGGGTCTAACTGTATCTTCTTTCTCAGATAAAGACCTCCTGGTGATGGTGACAGACTCCTTCGAGAATACCCAGTGTGTCCCACCCTGCCTGGAGCCCTGCAGTGGGGATCCGGCCTGTTTCCACTACCCTAAGTACTTCCAGCCCCAGCTGCAAGCGGAGGAGGCACCTGAGAGCTATTGGAACTGTGGGGTACGATGCAGCCACAGCCAGAAGGCAGGGTGGAGGAGGGGAGCTGGGCTGGAAGGGCTCATGGAGGAGCCGCTCAGCCCCTCACAGAGCCCACCCATCCTTCCAGCTTTGCTGCTGTGGAACACGCAGGAGTGGCCCTGTCTGCCAGCCCCTCGACTGCCTTTCTGATGGCCAGGCAGTGACCCTGCCTGTGGTGAGCACCTGGGTCTGGGAAGGGGTCCCAGAGCTATCTAGCTTCTGTAAGAGGGAGATGGGACGAGCCCAAAGACACATGGGGAAGGTAGCATGTAGGGTCTCTCATATGGAATGGCCTTGTAGGCCTCGGTGGGAACCAGGAAACATGTGGCGCCTGAGTGAAGAAGGTGAAATGTTAGTATCTAGAAGCAGGATGTAGGAGGGGAGCACGCGCACAGGATGTGGGAGGGGAACATGCGCATAGGTGTGTGAGCATGTGTGTGTAGATTGTTGTGAACATGCATGTGTGCAGACTCCAGCCCATGAGTGAGTCATGTAGTAAGTCTCCACCTCTTTG
This sequence comes from Peromyscus californicus insignis, assembly GCF_007827085.1. NCBI lineage: Eukaryota > Metazoa > Chordata > Mammalia > Rodentia > Cricetidae > Peromyscus > Peromyscus californicus. The sequence continues at coordinate 94,504,941 of NW_026294595.1, read as the reverse complement.
GGTGGGCTCCTTTGCTCTCAGTGGCCGTCCCTAACAGGCGTTTCCCCCTTTTCTCCTCAGGGAGAGAACTATGAATTACACATGAAGTCCATACCTTGGTAAAGTACCCTTTTCTATCCTACCCCTAACTCAGGGGAGCAGGGATGACGTGGTGTCTCGCTGTAGATTGATTTGATTATCTTCAGTGGCTAATGAGGTTGAGCATCTATTCCAGAATGACTCGGCCATTAGTGGATCATCCTTGAGACATCTTTATCCAAATCCTTTGCCCATGTTTTGAGTGGGTTCTGTCTTGTTATTAACTTAATGAAAGTTCTTTGTATATTCTGGATACAAGTATTTTGTTTTTACCCCTGTTCTGTGGGATCTCTTTATATTTTCTCTGTGTATGGGCATGTTGTTTTATATTGTGTATGAGTGTTTGTTTACACATATGTATGTATGCCATGCATAGCTAGTGCCCACAGGGATCAGAAGAGGGCATTGGGGACCCCGAAACTGGAGTCACGAATGGTTGTGAACCACCATGTAGGTACTGGGAACTGAATCCAGGTTGTAACTGTTGAGCCTTATCTTCCAGATCCTCTTTCCATGTTCTTTCTTTTTTTTTTTTTTTAATTTTTTTTATTTTTCAAGACAGGCTTTCTCTGTGCAACAGCCCTGGCTGTCCTATCTGTAGACCAGGCTGGCCTTGAACTCACAGAGATCCACTTGTCCCTGCCTCCTGAGTGCTGGGATTAAAGGCGTGCGCCACCAATGCCTGGCCTTCTTTGCATTTTCTTGGTGGTGTCCTTTGGAAAAAAACTAAGGTTTTTAGTTTTGATAAAACCTATTTTCTTTTTTTGTCATTTGTATTTTTGATGCCAAATCTAAGAAATAATGCCTACTCCAAAATCATGAAAATTTGCTCCCACGTTTTCTTCTAAGATGTCTTTAGTTTTAGCTCTCATGTGTAGGTTATAACTGATTTTTGTATACTGTACATTTTACATGGGGATAGCCAACTGCTCCAGCATCATTATTGAAAAGACTTTTCTTTGTTAAATTTCACCCTTGTTGAAAATCAAGTGACTATATTTTTTATAATTTTTATTTTATGTGTATGAGTGTTTTTCTTGCACATAAGCCTGTGTGCCACATATGTGCAGTGCTAGCAGAAGCCAGAAGAAGGCATCCTATCCCCTGGAACTGGAGTTACAGACAGTTGTAAGATGCCATGTGGGTGCTGAGAACTGAACTCAGGACCTCTGGAAGAGCAGCCAGAGCTTTAAACCTCTGAGCCATCTCTCCAGCCCCTTGTCTGTAATTTTTATTTATAATTTGATTTGTTATTTTTCATTAGAAAAATTACTTAATCTCACTGGGTCTCAGTTTTCCTCATCTGCAATTCAGATTGTTCTTTGAATCTCATGAATTAATGCATGTGAAATACCGGGAATCTAGATGGTGAATGGGATTCTCAGCAAAAGTCCACCATTGCTACTGTTATTATTTATTCCCATGACTGCCAGAAGAAGTTATTTCCTCATAGGAAGAGAGGTGCGGGGAGAGCCCAGGCTGTGCCTTCAAAGACACTCAGCTTTGTTAGTAAGCTAAGGGAGGCCAGAAATTGACACCCCCTTGGAGTCTTAAGGGAGCTAGGCCTCAGAGGATTCAGGAATACGGGTAATAGAAAAGAAAGTGATTCTATGAAGGTGAAGACCCTAACCAAGGTTCAGAAGTCAAGCTCTGAGATTCCGATGGGTCTCTTCCGGTTGGTAGCTTGAGGTGAGCTTGGACAGATCTGGTCAGGTCTTATATGCCAGGCTTGGTTGGACTGGATAAAAAGAAGGCATACATCAGGCATGTCATGGTAGCTGTGCCTCATCTGCCTCGAAGAACTGTGGGGCTGACACAGTGGGATCAGTGTGAGAGGCTTTGTCAGTTGCATAAATACCAGGAGAATGGTGATTCTGTGGGCAGGAAGGGCTCAGAAGGAGCAGGGAGCCCCACAGGAACAGAGGACGAGTTTGTGGGGCTCAGGAGAGTCCGCAGTCTATAGTCCTATGGGGGGGGGTATCAAAGGAATCTAAAGGACCCTTGTCACTCATATCCAGCTTTGGGATAGAGAAGGTGCCTAGGGAAACCTTTTGGAACTTTCCAGATCCTGCTGAGGAGGCAGGAGGTTCAGAGAGGCCCAGGAGTAGTCTTCAGACAAGTACCAGCTTATTATGAGCCAACTAAGGTTCAGGGGCTTTGTGCCTGATGTCTCATTAAGTACTGAAGGTAGTTCTGGCCAGTAAGCGTTTTGCAGATGAGAATGTAGATGCCCAAGGTCGAAGAAGAGATATATGGCAGAAGTGGGCCCCAAAGCCACATCTGCCTGCTGAAGGTGGTGGCTACAGGGTCCCCTTTCCCACAGCCCTAACTTGCTGGATGTGCGGCTCGGATTCAGCCTGTGCCAGGAAGAGGTGGAGTTTCTGCAGAAACGGAGGGTGGTGGTAGCCAAGGCACTAAGTCAGGTGCTGCAACTGGAGGAGAGTCTGCGTGAGGATGAGGTGGGTATGCAGGGCCACTGCCTGGCCTGAGGATGAGGTGGGCACACAGGGCCACTGCCTGGGCTGAGGGTCACTCTGGGCTACACCGGTCCCCCAACTCCATGTTCTACTCTATCCCAGGGTGACTACACTACCACCTGGATTTCTGTGTTTGCTCCAACTAGTGAGGGGTAGTTCCAGAACACTGCTGCTTGTGATTCTGTTGTGTGTTCACCAGGGTAGGGGTGGGGGCTTCTGGGGCTGCACACACACACACACACACACACACACACACACACACACACACGCACGCACACACGCACACGCACACACACACACGAGGGGGCTGGGGAGAGGGAGGTGGAGAGAGAGACTAAGCTGTCTTACTGACATAGCATCGAGATGGTATTCTCACCCAGCCAGGAGACATTTTCAAGTTCCAGCACCTCAGGCACCCAGCCCAGCCTTCACCCACTTGTTCTTTCTTCCCTAATGTGCACATGTGCCCATCCCCACCAGAAACGACAGCTGAAGGAAGTTGAAGAGAAGCCTCTTCCCCTGGAGGCAGCCATAGCACCTCTGAACCTCCATCTGTTAGTCCAGGGCACAGGTTAGCCCCCGAGCACCTTGCTTCTGAAGCTAACGAGAATGTAGGCTGAGACAGGAACAGGGCTATGACAGGGCTTCAGCTCCAGGAAAGATCTTACGGTCCCTGCTAGATGGAGATAGGAAGCCTCCCTTAAACCTATGTTACTCCCCGCATCAGAAATGTGGGTTGGTTTTTTTTTTCTCTCTTTCTCTTACTCTCACAAATACTGTATAGACTGAGCATGTATCACATGCCAGTTCAGGGACTAGTGCCCCAACATCACTGCCATGTATAGGTGTCAGTCAGTCACCATCCATGATCCATACATATTCCCCTTAGCCTCAGTTTTAACATCTATTAACAGGGAGCTGGGTTGAGTGCTCAGAACTCTTTTATTTTAATTTTTTTTTTTTTTTTTTGAGACAGGATTTCTCTGTGTAACAGTTCTGGCTGTCCTGGAACTCACTTTGTAGACCAGGCTGGCCTCGAACTCACAGAGATCCACCTGCCATGAGATCACTCCATGTCCTTGTCTGGGGAGGAGTCCTTTCCAGTCTGTTCTGTGCCTACAGGTACCACTGATAGCCGTCATGGCCACAGGAGGTGGCACAAGATCTATGGTTGCCCTGTATGGCCACCTGCTGGGACTGCAGAAGCTGAACCTTTTGGACTGTTCTACTTACATCACCGGCTTGTCAGGTGCAACCTGGTAAGGAACTGGGCACCATTGTTGGTGGAGCCCACAGGAAGTAGCAAATGGGTGTGGCCTGGGATCTGGTAGAGCTCTGAACTTTCCCATCCCAGGTAAAAGTGATTCATGATGCCTGGAAAGCTCTGCCATGCCCAGCTGTGGGATTTGGGACATTCAGTTTAATTCCTTATACTCAATTGCTGGATCTGGAAAGTTGGGTTGACAGTAGGCTTGGCCTTTCCCAGTATTAAACACAGAGCCGCTGTATACATTGGCCATTATTGGCTATGTCCTTGGGGCTGTGGCAGCAGCCCAGAAAAACATGGTGGCCAGCCATGAGTGAACCTGGTGTTGCCGTCCGTCCTGGTGAGATGCAGTCACCCTCTTAGGGATGGGCCCAGTCTCTCAGGATGGGTGGAGCTAGGCCAATTGCTCTGGCTTGCTTCCCTGCAGACACTCAATACTATCCTTTCTCTGTATCTCTGTCCTATCAGACCCCCTCAAGCAGCAGAAAGGAATAAGCGGAGCTTGCACAGGGCTGCCTCCTCCCATTCTGCTGAGACAGGAGGGAAGTGGGCACTGGACTCCCAAAAGGAAGCCAAGGAAGGTCAGCCTTAACAGTCGGCATAGCACCAGGAGCCAAAAAAAAAAAAAAAAAAAAAAAAAAAAAGTTCGTTTATATTTAAATCATAAGGAATAAAGGAGCTTGTAGGTCAATGAAAATATTTCGATGAATGTCATTAATACAATTATCTTTATATGACATAGTCATAGCATAGACCTTTTAGTATTTTTTATAGTGGAAGTGGTTCACTAAAATCATCAAGCAGCCCTGTGACCACAGGAAGCCTCTTAGCCGGAGCTACACCTTACTCTGTCAGGGACTGAGTGAGCCCTGCTGTGTCTTTTCTCTTGATGGAGCTCCAGGTAGCTGTTATCAGAGGGACTGGATGTGAACTTGTCCTGGGAAACCCCTTGGCTCATATCTACTCATCAGATGCTTCGGCTAGATGGGCCAGAAGGTTATCAGGGCTGCCCTCTACACCAGGCACAGCTGTCCATCAACATCCAGGAGGGAGTGGTTACAGGATATCCAGGGGGATATCACTGTCCGCTGATGTTCAAGCCCCTTATGTACATGACATGGTATCTGCATAATGAAGCCCACACAGTCCTAGCAGGTACCTTAAGTCGTCTAGCACCAAATCCAATGTAGTCGCTGTGTAAGTAGATACTTAGTTCCATCTCAGTAACGACAGTCCATAGAGGCTCAGTAAACAGGAAGAAATTTCTGAATAATTTCCTTCTGCAGTTGGTCGGTTTCTAGATGAAGAAGCTGCAGGTCCACCCATAACTTCCCTCCTGTTATTTTACAGACAGAGAAGCAGAAGCGCTTGCCCCAGGTGTCAGGAGTCATAGGCCTGGGATTGGAATTCAGTCCAGGGCCCGTGTTCAATGGCAGCTCTCAGCAACAAAGATAACCGCAGCACTAGAGAAGCACTCAGCTATTAAAAGCACATAACTGCTCTTGCAGAGGATCCACCTTCAGTTCCCAACACCCATGTCAGGCAGCTCACAAGGGCCTGGAACTCCAGTTCTAGGGGGAGCCAATGCCTCATACAATTTTTTTTTAAGATTTATTTATTCATTATGTGTACAACATTCTGCCTGCTTGTATGCCTGCACTCCAGAAGAGGGCGCCAGATCTCACTATAGATGGTTGTGACCCACCTTGTGGTTGCTGAACTCAAGACCTCTGGAACAGCAGTTCGTGCTCTTAACCTCTGAGCCATCTCTCCAGCCTAGTCTCATATAATTCTTATAAATAATAATTATTATACCTGACATGGTGGCCCAGCACTCAGGAGGCAGAGACAAGTGGACTTCCATGAATTCAAGGCCAGCCTGGTCTATATAGCAAGTTCTAAACTACCCAGGGCTACATAGTGAGACCTCCATCTCAAACAAAATAAGTAATGATAATAAAATAAAATATGTTTAAAATGATAACTTGCTTCAGCAGGCCTGGCGGGGGCGGGGTGTTGTATTTGCTTGGACTACTGTGTGGTAGGCAGAACAGAGAGAGGGCTTCAGGCCCAGCCAGAATGTTAGGGGAAAGGCTCACAGGTCCCCTGTACTAGGAAAAACATGGGGAACATAGATTTTAAACAAAGATTAGCAAGCTGAGGGTGGCGGTGCCTGCCTGTTACGCCAGCACTCAGGAAATACAGGCAAGAAGATCAGGAGTTCAAGGCCAGTCTCAGCCACATACTGAGTTGGAGACCAGACTGATCTACATGAGAGCCTGTCAATAAATGAAAAATAAGTAAATAAAGCACTAAATGGGTTAGGGTAACTTTTTGAAAGTACAAAAATAACAGAGAAAACTTCATGGAGGGCAGGATGCTATTTGTAGAAGAAATCTGACCATCTTCCATCTCCTTTGGAACCAGTCCTGAGAAGGAAGAGGCTCCTGTTTGTATCATTAGGATCCTTAGACAAATCCCCCTGCCACCAGGGAGCCCTCTGGAACAGAATAAAGAGGGGCCCTTCCCTATGTTGACATACAGAAGTTTGGTCCAGGCCAACAGAATCAGAGAGATTCAGAACCCAGCTAAGGGGATCACTGACCTGGAGAGAGAGGGTTGGCATGCTCAGGGTCATGGCCTGGGTTTTTTTTTTAACTTTAGTTTTTTAAAATTGTGTGTGTGTGTGTGTGTGTGTGTGTGTGTGTGTGTGTGTGTGTGTGTGCGTGCACATGCCCACATGGAGGACAACTTGCAGGAGTTGGTTCTTTCCTGTCACCATGCAGGTCCCAGGGATCAAACTCAGGTAGTGACGCTCGTCGGCAAGCACCTTTACCTTCTAAGCCATCTTACTGGCCCCAAACCCGGGCTTTGAACTCAGTCAAGGGCCTCTGTCCAAAGGCTGCTCCAAAATAGCTGTAAAGTTAACTCACTTCAGCAGAGCCATGTCCCAGCTGGACTTCTGTGGAGCAGGCAGGAAACAGAGAGGACCTTGGGCCTAGCCGTGCTGCCCACCCACCATAGTCCATAGATAGGTTAAGAAGAAAAAGAGGAAGTGGAGAATGAGAAAGGGGGAGAGAAATGAGGGGGAAGAGCAAGGAGAGGAAATAAATCATCTCAAAGATTATTTATGCACATGGGTGTTTTGTCTGCATGGTTGTCTGTGCGCCATGTGTGTGGCTGGTGCCTGCAGGGGCCGAGAGAGGCATCGGATTCCCTAGATTTGGAGTCACTGATGGTTGCAAGCTCTTGTGTAGGTACCGGAGATTGAATCTGGGTCGTCTGGAAGAGCAGCCAATGCTTTTGACCCCTGAACCCAGGAAGTAAATCTTTAATTAGCGTCCAAATCATGGGGATGAATATGGTACAACAGAAAGTGTCCAGGATCTGGAATCAGCCATTCCAGGGATCAAGTGTTGTCTCCAGCCTTGTCTCACCATAGTTCTAGTGTTTCACACAACGGTAACTTTGTGACTTTTTTATTTTTTTTACAAGAACTGTATGAACTGGGTACATCAATCACAATTCTCACCACTTCAGTTAAGGAAACAGAGGCAAAGAGTGCTTAAGTAGTTTGTCTAAGACCACATAGCATGTGAATGGTAGAGCCTGGTTTTGAACCCGGGAATATGCGAGCCCAGAATCCTCATCTCAACCAACAGGGGATTCCTGATGTACAATGGGCATTCAAGAGAGGGAGCAATCAATTCTGAGAAGTGATGTCTGCCTGCCTCTCACCACAAGGCCTTTCTCATTCCGTCTCCTCCAGGCCCTCTGCCAGGTTGGGGACTCCCCATGATCTGCCCATCTTCTGCCCTATCTGGACATGGGGTTGATCAGATCAGGGCTGGGGTAGCTCTGTTAGCTGTGTGTGTGTCTCTCTCCAGGACTATGGCTACCTTGTACAGTGATGCTGAGTGGTCCTCCAAAAACCTGGAGTCTGCTGTCTTTGAGGCCCGGAGACATGTTGTCAAAGACAAGATGCCCGCCCTCTACCCGGATCAGCTCTGCAAGTGGCAAAAGGAACTCCGCCAGCACAGCCAGGAGGGCTACAAGACCACTTTTACAGACTTCTGGGGCAAGCTGATTGAGTACAGTCTAGGAGATAAGGTGAGTGTTCTGCCTTTCCCAGGTCCCACCTGCCTAGACTGATATCAAGTCACATTCTTTCTTCCTCAGAGAGTATGAACCTCCATGGCCAAAGATGCTAGGTTAGGCTTGCAGGTACGTCTCAGGCTGGAAGAATCATGGGGTGTCCAAATACGTATTGGAGGAAGATGGTGAGGTCATCTTTCACATCCTTTTCAGAGGACTGAGACCCCCATGTTGGGCCAATCTGGGTGCCCCCCGCATAGATGGAGCATAGCTTCTGAAAGCCATATCAGAACATCTGTGGGAGAATATTGGTTGTAGTATTAAGGCCACTCCACGTAGTTAAAAGGGAGGTTTATTTTGTGGGGTAACTTACAAGTAAAGGGATAGGTTACAGGGTCCAGGAAAGGTGTAGTGCAGTCCAGCGGTGTTCTCTGGAGAACTCTGCTCCATCTACATCCAGCGTCCAGGATCCAGGAACCAAGCTAACTGGCACATCCGGATCTCAGGTCTTAAGGGCTCCTGTCTCAGCCCCGGCTTGTAGGCGTGACAGTTACTGAAGCCTCAATGGGGGTAGTACTTCCAGGTCAAAGCTGGAATAGCTACCCACTACAGGAGAATACGAGAAAGAAGCTGGGCAAAGCTATAGAGCTGTCAATCACATTTCTAGTCTGACCCCACGTGGAGGACAGAAAGGTCAAATAAAGCATGCACTGTGTGAGAGCTGTATGGCCTAGGAAGGCTCACAGCAAGGACTTCGTGGGTCCTTTAGTCAAAGCTATGGTCTGTATTCTGTGTTCCCTGGATGAGCCTGCCTTGGCATCTCATCACTAGGCCCAAGGAAATGTGGCCCCAGCATAGACAACCATAGATTTCAGAAAGCAGCAGCCAGGGCCGTTCAGTGTTGTTCTTGGTCACTGGAGGTCTGCAGGGTTCATGTTCATGGCCACTATAAGGAGAGAGACCTGGCAAGGTTCCTTCTTATTCTAAGAGTCAATAGCTAAGTGATGTTCGTGGCCACTATAAGGAAAGAGACCTGGCAAGGTTCCTTCTCATTCTGAGAGTCAATAGCTAAGTGATACATGTCCCCCAAAAGCCTGCCTGTGTGGGGTACAGCTGATGCCAACTGTGTGGGATGTGGCAGAGGGGAGTGGGAAGTCCCTAAGAGATGTGATCCTGTACATCAGGGTGAATTCAGCCAATACCCAGATTTGTCACAGCAGGCTTTAGAAAAGAACCACCTCTGGTTGTTGCTTGGCTCCAAAGCAAGTCTCCCACTTACCTCCATCCAGGCCACCAGATCTTGGCCCACTTCCAAAGGTGTCTTGGAGGCTCTGAATTCAAACCAGAACTTCCCAGAAGGGAGATGGACAGCATAATATCTTCCAACAGGTTCCCTCGGTTAGGTAATCAGATATTGTGGGCTGGGGAAATAGCTTAATGAATCAAATGCTTAAGTGCCCAAACTTGAAGACTGGTGTTCAGATCCCCAGAACCCACGTAAAAGCCAGGCAGACATGGAACTCCCTGTTATACCAGCACTCGGGAGGCAGAGACAGCAGCCCTGGGGCAAACTGGCTAGATAGAAATCGTTAAGTTCCAGATTCAGGGAGAGACCCTTAATAAATAAAGTGAGAAGCAATGGGGGGAACCATATGACATCACACACACACACACACACACACACACACACACACACACACATGCATGTACACAAGTCTCCCTGCACACATGCAAACATGCATAAGTATATGTGTGCATACCACACATACACACACATTAAAAAGAAAAGGGAATGAGACATTTGGAACAATCAATAATAACTTGATTCATTTTTTGTTGTTGTTTTAAGATAAAGTCTCACATTATATAGCCCAGGCTAGCCTGGGACTCACACTGTAGCTCAGGCTGGCCTTGAACTTGTGGTAATTTTCCAGCTTCAGCCTTCCCAGTGCTGGGATTATATCCATGTGCTACTACACTGGGCCAGCTCTTATTCCTCTTTCGTTTTTTAATTTAAAGAAGATTATTTAGATTTATTTTTTGTGTATGAGTGTTTTACCTCCATGTGTGTTTGTGCACCACACGAGGACCTGGTGTCCACAGAGGTCAGAAGAGGAGCCCACAGATGTCCTCAACCAGAGCAACAAGTGCCCTTAACGGCTGAGCCACCTCTCCAGCCCCCATTCGTTCTTTTAACTAATTACCCCTTGCATGCCAGGAGCTATGCTCACCATGAGGATTCTGAGAGGAATTAAGATGTGACCTGCCTTTGAAAACCCCTCTCTAACCTGATCCCATGATGAAGCACAGGTCGGGGGCAGAGGTTAAGGGTGTTGGCTTCTGATTCAGATAAAACGGATTTGGAATTCTTTCCCTGCTCTGCAGGACCAGGGTATTCACTATTCCTTAGTGGGAATTCCATCAGTAAGTAATTAACATTTTTAAGTTAAAAGCTGAGCATGGTAGCACATACCATAACCAGTGAGGCAGAGGACTGCCTCAAATTCAAGGCCAGCCAGAGCTACCTATAAAGATCCCATTTCAAGCCAGGTGTGGTGGTGCACGCCTTTAATCCCAGCACTAGGGAGGCAAAGGCAGGCAGACCTCTGTGAGTTTGAGGCCAGCCTGGTCTACATGTAGAGCAAGTTCTGGGACAGCCAGGTTATTTAGAGAGACCCTGACTCAAAAATAAACAAACAAAAGGACCCCATCTCAAAAGAGAAAAAAATATTTTTGAGGCAGATTCTCATTATGTATCCTTGACTGGCCTAGAACTCACGATATAGACCATGCTGGCTCAAATTCACCTCATGTGTTCTTTTTTTTTTTTTTTTTTTGGTTTTTCGAGACAGGGTTTCTCTGTGTAGCTTTGCGCCTGTCCTGGAACTCACTTAGTAGCCCAGGCTGGCCTCAAACTCACAGAGATCCGCCTGGCTCTGCCTCCTGAGTGCTGGGATTAAAGGCGTGTGCCACCACCGCCCGGCGGCCTCATGTGTTCTTGTGTTTCACCTCCACGTGTGTACCTGGTGCCCATAGAGGTCAGAAGAGGGGCTTGGATTCACCTGCCTCTGCCTCCCACATGATGGGATTAAACGCATGCAGTATTGCAACTGGCACCAAGAAATGTTTTTAGCAATAATAATAAACAGCAACCCACATGATGAGAAGAAAACGCCAAAGCGTTCTGGGCCAGAAGTCCGAGTGTGTTGCGGATCTGGAGTGGAGAAGAACTAGGCCAGAGGAAGAGAAGCAAGGCTAGGAAGCTGTGAGAAGCCCTCTGCTCTTGCACTCTGGCTATGGCAGGAGCCTCTTACCCTCCAGCCCCCTTAACAGTAATAGCTGGCTGGGCCCTTCCCTGAGTCTGTGGCTTTGTTTCTAGAATATTCAACTCTGTATTGCCCAGATCTCTGGGTCCAGTTGTGATAAACACCGTTTTGCTTTAAAGAAGGCCTAAGGGATGTTGGGTGGCACACATGTTCGCCACGCCGCCCAGGTTCTGGAGTCAGTGCGCAGGGTAACCACGGTCAAAGCTTGGGTGCCTAGGACCTCAGCTTTGCCGCATCTGCACTGACTGATGTTCTTTGGGACAGTGAGTGGCCCAGGCCTACCTGCAGGGCTTGTCACGCTGGTTCCACAACACAGGACTCTGAGGACTTGGGGCTTGCCCAGAATGTCGCCTGCTTTTAGGTTTCTAAGCCTCCAGTTGAGAAAGGGGGTGGGAGAGGAAAGGGAAAAAAGGGAGAGGAGAGAGGAAGAGAGACTTGCTTCTTAAATTTTAAGAGAGCCCAACACACCAAGTTAATAAGACAAAAATTCCTGGCGCTGTTTGGGTTCCAGTGGTGAGTGGGAAGTAATGGCAATAAAAAGGGACCGTGATGGCTTTTCTTACCGTTACCATATCCTCTAGCCCCTGAGATGTGAGAATCCTAAGACCCCAAAAGACGGCCTTCAATTACAGAGCCAGCCCCACCCCACTTACGGCCTGTGTTGCCAGACAGCCCAAGATGACGTTATATATTCTTCAAGTGCATCTAAGAGTTGACATCTGGAGTCACTGCTGCTTATACAGCTGCCCGGGGTGGGGTGGGAGTGAGGGGCTCCGGAGTCTGGATGTGGGTTCAGATAGTTCTCTTGTCCTTCACTGACTGCTTGCCAGCCACCTCTCCTAACCACTGGTGTCCCTACAGAAATATGACTGCAAACTGTCACAGCAGCGTGCTGCTTTGTGCCGGGGGCAGAACCCTCTGCCCATCTACCTCACCATCAATGTCAAGGATGACGTAAGCAACCAGGATTTCAGAGGTAACACCGGTGGTTAGTGACTGGGGCGGGGGTGGGGGTGGGGGTGGCTTCTTGGCGGGTACAACACACACTTTGTCAATCTCCACATCAAGAAATAGTGCCCCACAGCTGAAGAACTCTCCTTCATGAAGGGGGCTGATTTCCCCTGGGCAATGTTCCTTAGCTTGCTGGGGCTTATCTGATGGGTCCGTGGGAAATGGGTGAAGGATGAGACCCTAAGTTTTTGTTTTTGTTTTTAGGCTGCCCAAAAGGGGAGCCTAGAAGGTTTAGTTTTTGTCCCTGTTTATCCGGCTTTAAGGAGCAAGCCAGTTTGTAGAGCTGTTTAGTCCAGCAGCAAATGCCCCCTTGTGTCCCACATCGGAATTGCGCCTTGCAATTCCAAGCTCCCCGTGGCCCTGGAGCCAGCACTGGAGGGCTGGGGGAAGAAGGGCTGTGTGGATAGCTGCCCAACCTGAGACTGATATTGCTCCCTGTGTACAGAATGGTTCGAGTTCTCTCCCTACGAGGTGGGCATGCAGAAGTATGGGGCCTTCATCCCTACCGAACTCTTTGGTTCCGAGTTCTTCATGGGGCGGCTGATGAAGAGGATCCCTGAGCCAGAGATGTGCTACATGCTAGGTAACTCTCTAGGATGCTCAGCCCCAGAGCTGGCCAGGCCCGCCTTTGACAGGGCAATGACAGGGAGAATCTTGTCCCAGCGCTGATTGCCTTGGTTAGTCTTGAACTCTCGAACTTCCTGGTTCTGCCACATCACATTAATCCAGGAGGGACTCCTGAACCTACTTCCGGATTGTGACTGCCCTAATCTTCCTGCAGCCCTTTAGGCCCAGAGAGACATCAGTAAAGGGACCCTCCAGGACTCTCCCAGCACCCTGGTCTCCTGTGGTCTATCTAGATCTAGAAGCAGCCTGGGTGTGGAAGCCTGTTAGAAAACCACCGTCCTGCCTTTCTCCCTGTCTGCCTCCAGGCAGCAGTGTGCCTGCTTCCCAGGAAAACTCAGCCCCTCAGATCCCAGGCAGAGGGGGACCCCAGCAGAAAAGGCAGGGCCACTGGGAAAGCCTAGCACAGCTCCCTGGTCTTTGCTCCCTGGTTCCTCAGAAGCCAAGTCACTGAGTACAGGGGTCCACTGTGACATCCAGTCTTTGTTCTTTGCTTCAGAGTCTCATCTGAAAAAAAAAAAGAAAGAAAAAAAAGAAAGAAAGATCTATCTTTATGGCTTCAAGAACAGCTATTCGCCAAGTGGTGGTGGCGCACACCTTTAATCCCAGCACTTGGGAGGCTGAGCCAGGCAGATCTCTGTGAGTTCAAGGCCAGCCTGGTCTACAGAGCGAGCTCCAGGACAGGCACCAAAACTACACAGAGAAACCCTGTCTCTAAAAAACCAAAAAGAAAAAAGAAAAAGAAAAACAGCTATTTAAACTTCTTTTATTTAAATAGGATGTCTATATTCCACTTACCCCAAAGCAACCCATTCCAGAAAGTCTAACTCGAGTCCCATTTCTTCTATGTTGTTGGTTATTTTTTATGCTTATTATTCTTTACTCTTTTGGGGAGCCCACCACCCAGCTCCCAAATAAATCACATGAAGGCTTACTCTTTCTTAATGCCTGGCCTTAGCTTGGCTTGTTCTTGCCAGATTTTCTTAATTTTAAATTATCCCATCTACCTTTTGCCTCTGGGCTTTTTCCTTTTCTTACTTCTGTATAACTTACTTTCACTCTCACTCTGTGGCTGGCTGGGTGGCTGGGTGGTTGGGTGGCTGGGTGGCTGGCCCCTAGAGTCCTCCTGTCTCCCTCCCTCCCTCTCCTGCCCTCCCCCTCCCCCTCCCCCTCCCACTCCTAGATCTCTCCTTCCATTTATTCTCTCTCCCTGCCAGCCCCACCTATCCTTTCTCCTGCCTCACTATTGACCGTTCAGTTCTTTATTAGACCAATCAGGTGTTTTACACAGGCAGAGTAACACAGCTTCACAGAGTTAAACAAATGCAACATGAAAGAATGCAACACATCTTTGCATCATTAAACAAATGTTCCACAGCATAAACAAATGTAACATCTACAACATACAGCACACAGTTCTTTCTCTCCCCTGAGCCCCTGGTCTAGAGCCCATGTGGTTCTGAAACCTGGAGTTCATCTTGAACCCTGGTTCCTCACTTGTTAGCTGTGTGAAGTTGCCTAAACTGCCTAATTTCTCTGGACCTGTTTCCTCAGGTCCATGTGAGAAATTTAAATAGAGAATATAATTGTTAGTATTGGCTTGTTATGATAGCCCAGGTAGGCCCAACGCTTACGATATAGCCTAGGCTAGTTCCAAATTCTTGTCAATCCTCTTGCCTCAGCCTTCCTACTGGGATTATAGATGTGAACCACCACATCTGGTTTTATTAATATTAATATTATTTCATAGTATCATTATATAAATTTTTATAACCTTATAGTATTATTATATAAATTTTACATTAAAAAATAAGAGCTAGCTTTGTGTGTATCAAGGCTTACTGCATGCCAGACACTGTCTTAAGTGCTTTCTCAGTGTGAACTGATGCAAAGGTTCGAGCTGGGTTTGAACTCAAAGCCCGCACTTGCTGACTGTCAGCCCCGTGCTGTGTCTGTGTCTGGGGCACCCTCCTGCTCCCTGTACTGAGGGAAGGGAGAAAAAGACTGGCACCATCAGACATTGCCTGGAACTGCTCAGTGGGAGACAGAAATCCAAGTCCGTCCCACCTGCAAGCAGTCTGGCCTGGAGTAGGCATCTAGGCTAAGGCTGGACCAGTGAGATCTGGGTGTGGGGACAGGGAGCCTGGGGAGAGTTGCTCATGGCTTCTCTGCTTCTCTAGGTTTGTGGAGTAGCATCTTCTCCCTGAACCTGCTTGACGCCTGGAATTTGTCCCACACCTCCGAGGAGTTTTTCTACAGGTGGACAAGGGAGAAACTGCATGACATCGGTGGGTGACAGCCTGGTTTCCCCCCTTGGGTAGTGGATCTATAGTGTATGGATCATGAACTAAGGACTGATTGCCTGTCGCTGTTTCTACATCATCCCGGGATCCAGACAAGGGAAAGCAGTTGGGCTACAGCATTTTCCTTCACTGGTGGCAGTGGTGGGGGCAGGGTGGCTATAGGTGGTACTTATGCCGGGGCCCAGAAGGATACCTCCAACATTCGGAGAGCTGATGGTCCTAGGGACCTGTGAGCACAGAGAAAAAGACAAACTTCTGGGCTCACCAACCTCCCTGGAGCCTTCCTTCCTGGGTATCCTCTCTCTCCCTCTCCATGTCCTCCCCACCCTTTCTCATACCTCTGTTCTGAGTCTTCTTGGGTTCAGAACCAGGGCTTGGGCAAAGAAAGCATGAACTGCACTTAAAGTGGCTCACTCTCATGGGTCAAGCAGTCAGGTGCCACCCCAACTTCTGTAACCTGCCCTCCATCCCTTCCCCCTGCAGAAGATGATCCACTCCTGCCTGAAATCCCCAAATGTGATGCTAACCCCTTGGAGACCACAGTCGTGATCCCAGCATCGTGGCTGTCCAACACTTTCCGAGAAATCCTCACGCACAGGCCCCAGGTGTCTGAGTTCCACAACTTCCTGTACGGGATGCAGCTGCACACTGACTACTTACAGAACAAACACTTCTCTATGTGGAAAGGTATGCCCGCTTGGGTGCCCCGCCCGCTTGGGTGCTCCTCCAGGGCTGGCTCTGTTGGGAGGAAGAAGAAATAGGTATTGAAGCTGCCATAGAGAAAGATGGTCTCCTGAGACAGCTGGCTTGTGGGGAAGGCGGGGCTAGTCCCTTTATGGCTGAGGGCTTGAATGAATACGGCTCTGCCAGCAGAGGGCAATGCAGGCATTAGTTAATTGACTAACTGCATTATCTGAGCAACAGTCCCAGCTGCGGAAGTTGGCCCCATTGTACAAACGGAGAGATGTGAGCTCTTCTGGCAATACCTTTTGGGAACACCTTTCACTGTGAGTGGTGCCCCCATTGTAGTTGAGCAAGTACAGCCTAGCTCAGCCTCACAGCCCCAGGCCTGAAACCGCACTCTCATAGCTTTGACTCTGTATGCCTCTCCTTGCTAAGGCTTTAGGGACAAGATCTAGTGTGCCTCCTCTCCCACCACATGGAAATCTTTGATGTTTTATTTGGCCACAGCCCGCAAAGTCCTTCGGTCTGAGCTATTATTCTTGTCCTCGCTGTCTGGAGCAAAATGGGCAGCTGGCTCCTTGTCCATGGGTATCCCTAGTTGATAGGATGTTAAGTCCCTGCTTCTCCACAAGCTCTACAAATGGGTCATGGCAGGTTGTGTGCATAACCCACAGAAGACTTACTAAAGCCTCAAGAGCATGCTGCGATATGTCAGCCTACCCAGAGAAGTAGGACTCAGTGTCCTGGAGAGAATGTGGGAGGCTAGAGGCCCAGGCTGAAGAAAGCATGCTCCAAGCAGGGTATTCTGGCCATGTCAGTGCCTCCACCCGACCCGTAACTGACATCAGGGCACCAGGTACGATGTTAACTAGAAGGCTTGACTTTCAGACACAGTGCTGGACACCTTCCCAAACCAGCTGACACAGTTTACGAAACATCTGAACCTGCTGGACACCGCGTTCTTTGTCAACTCCAGCTACGCGCCCCTCTTTAGGCCGGAGAGGAAAATCGACCTCATCATCCACCTCAATTACTGTGCGGGATCCCAGACCAAGGCAAGTATAGCAGCAACAGCGCCAGCCTCAGCTGCTCCCAAGCTGTCACAGAGTCACTGGCACGACCTTAAAGACCTGTGCAGCTGTCACGTGGGAGGGTGCTCCGCTGGCACACTCTGAGGCTGCGTAAGGACCAAACCTCACTGGCAACCAGCTGGCTCTCACATGCTGGGACTTGGGAGTTTGTTTGAACTCAGTGATGGCAGTTGTATTATTGCTTTTAAGCATCTGATGCACTTGGCCATTTTTTCAGCTGAAAACAATCTTGATGAGTTTGTAATATCTTGTTTTCAAAATAATCTTAGTGTCCATGTAATCACAGGACCTCCATATGATTAAACAAGTGACCAGTGGTGGTATTATTATTATTATTTGTTTTCTCTTTAAGGGAAAACTCTGGTTTTTAGTTTTTCTTTGTTTCTTTTAGTTTTGTTTTTTTTTTTTTTTTTTTTTTTTTTTTTTGGTTGACTTTGATACAATCCCATCCTGAAGCTAGGGAAAGAAAAGGAAATATAGACAGATGTCTGGAATGAAAGCAATAACCATGTCCTAGGTTTGTCAATAAACAGCAGTGTGCTTCCCTACCCAGGCTCTCACTTGGTCCTTGCACCAGTTCTGTGTGGTAGACAGGACAGCCGCTATTCTCCTGAGGTCACAGAGGAGAGGACCTAGACTAAGTAGCTGGCATGCTGGAGGGGCATGCAAATAAGCCAGTTGTGGGACTTGGGGCTCTTTGTGACTTTAAAGGTATTTTTTCAAAGTCCAGCCCTTGGACATTGTCACCTCCAAAATCTCTGAGTGGCCAGTCAGGACTCCAGGCAGCCAGGTCCCCGTGTCCGTCAATCACAGAGGCCACCCGTGTGTCCCCAGGTCTGTCTTTGGGTTAAGCAGCCGCAGCAGGGCTTCTGTGTTTTCATTCAGGGAAGGAGCTTTCATCTATATGGGCACCAGCCTGCTACCTGGGCCTTTTGTCCTGACCTGGCTTTCTTCTAAAAATACCACCCACTGGCAAAGCAGTTTGGGACCAGGGTTAGCTAGGAAAGATCAGGAAAACAGACCCAGGAACTCTATATGGCTCACCCACACCCAGGCTTCCAGTGCTCAAAGTGTCCTCCCATGACATTACAGCCCCTGAAACAAACCTGTGAGTACTGTACCGAGCAGAACATCCCCTTCCCCAGCTACGCCATCCAGGAGGATGACAAAAGTCTCAAGGAGTGCTACCTGATGGAGAATCCCCAGGAGCCTGATGCCCCCATTGTGGCTTACTTCCCACTCATCAGTGACACCTTCCAGAAGTACAAGGCTCCAGGTAAGCTCCCTCTATGGTATGCTCCCAGCCTCTGCTGGAAACAGACAAAAGCCCTTGTTTTTAGATGTATAGAATCTTCTGATGACCCCAAAGGGGAGGCCTGGCTTAGTCCTAGTCTGAACCCAGAGAATTCCCTCCATCCTCCCCCATGAACTTACAACATGGTCTCCTGCTCTTTTTTTTTTTTTTTGGTTTCCTGCTGTTTTAGTCATTTAACCATTTACTGATACCTAGCTATGTGGAATCCTGAAATGAATAAATTATGCTCTGTGTGTGTGTGTGTGCCCATGTGAGTGAGTGTGCATGCATGTAAGTGTATTTGTATGTGCAAACACGTCCTTACAACCTACCATAATAAGGATCTATAGCAAATTCTTCTGCCCCAAGGTGTAGAACGGAGTCCTGAGGAGCTGGAACTGGGCCAGATGAACATCTATGGCCCCAAATCTCCCTATGCCACCAAGGAGCTGACGTACACAGAAGCCAATTTCGACAAGTTGGTGAAGCTCTCGGAGTATAACATCCTCAATAACAAAGACACGCTTATACAGGCTATAAGACTGGCAGTGGAGAAGAAACGCATGAAGAGCCAGTGTCCCTCCTAGGCCTGGGGGAGCCCTGTTCATCCTGTGTCTGCTGCTGTTGTCAGGAGCGTCCGCCCACCAAGCCTGACCTCACCCACCGCTGTCCCTGCTCTCCGGCTAGGGCTTCGGGCAGCTTGGCCTGGGCTTTGGAGTGAAACATTACAAAAGGACAATGAGGAGAGAAAGGAAAGGAGGGGTCTGTCAGGTTTGTAGCCCTGGAGTTTCTCTCCACTTCCCAGCCTGGAAGGTGCCATGTGCGCAGGCTCCCACCCAGTCTCAAGTGTAGAATGTCAATGTGTGGCCACACCGGAGTGGCTAGTTCCCAAGAGACCTCACCCTTAGAGCTGCAGGCAGAAGTCCCCTAAGCCTCCCTCCTCCCATGACCAGAGAAATGCCCAGGAAGACTGAGAACTGCTCTAAGTTCCTCTGGAAAATGCTTTGTAAATTTAAGGTAATTGCATCCTTGGAATTTGTGTTGTCAATAGTATTTTGTGGTTTATTTTTATTTTTATATTTTACTATGATGAAGAGAGTATTAGTAGAAAGCCTGGTCTCTGCCACAAACAGGTCAAACAGATGACCAACCCATGTCACTGATGCCTCTTCAGCTGCCAGAGCCCTGGGCAACTCAGCTCCAGTGAAACCAGGCCCTGCCAACAGTGCAGCAGAAACCCACAGAATAAGGATGTAGGATGCTGTTCAGGGAGGCCTGGGCAGGCTGTAAGCAAGGGGCACCAGGTACCAGTCCAGGGCCTGAAGCTATCCAGTACCGTTAGTGCTTTCAGATCTTCCTCTGGCTTCCAGGTGGAGTTAATCATTTCTAAGTATGAATCCTCTCATTTATCACAGAAAATGCCACAGCCGGTTGCTCTAAGTTCTTATACAGTGACTCAGAGAAAAAGGCTAGGAAGGACAGCCACACAATGGCAACTTAGGACTCTGAGAAAGACCTCAGCTTTGGAGGGGAGTCTCTGGGGGGGGACCCCTGAACACAGAGACACCCAGATCCAGGCTTCACTAAAGGACAGAATGGGAGCCCCTGGGGTGAGAAAATGGAAGCTGAAGGGCAGCTAGGCATGCGGCCTGAATGGAGCGCAGCGTGCCTGGAGGACAAGGCCCTCTTTCTGAGCCACATGATCCCTCCACAGTCCTTGGTTGTTGAGAGATTTTTGTGTGTTTGTTTTAAATGGGCTCCTGTTTCCATCGTTGCTATTCAGAGCGTGGTTGGGGCCCGGCTGTAAACCCAGCCACACTGACAAGAACCTGTACTGTGAAGAGACTGGTGCCCCCCTCTCCTGCCCCCAGGTGACTCCTATGTGAGTAACGTGGGGGAAGAATAGATTTACTGCACGTTTCCATCAGCTTGGAGAGCAGGAGGCCACAGACTCCTTTGAGGTATTGATAAGCTAGGCTTCTTGGCCTGCAGAACTGGTCCCTACCCACGCGATGCTGATGTGAGTTGGATGTCCCTCACCTCCTCTAGCCCTCCACAGGAGGAGCTGGTTGCCATTGCTTTTCCCTCCCTCATGCAGGGAACAGGCTCTGAATGATCAGAGAGAGCCGGAACAGGACCTGCACTTTGCAAGGTGAAGGCAGCCATGCCTTGGACTTGCCATAGCCTGTGACATGTGTAAGATCACTGTACCGTTTGAGCACAGAATAAAGTGGTCATGAGGGCGAATGTTGCTCCATCTGCTTTCATTATCTGATGCTCCACAGCACTTCTGACCTGGACCCCCATTCTTTCCTCTACCCTCACTTCTGCCCTCATCCCTGCAATTCTCTGGTCTTTCTTCTCCCTAGCGGTTACTAGAGGAGGCCTGGTCTACCTAAGCCTCTTCAGAGAGCTTTGTTGCCTGCTCCTCAGGTGAGGCCTCCCCTGTTTTTATGAACCTGGGGCAGGCCAGGATGCTTCCAGCCCATGTGTTCCGCAGGAAGAACTGAAGGGAGCCAGATGATAGCCTGTACCAGTGGGGAGCGCATGCTATGCACAGCCTGTACCAGTGGGGAGCACATGCTGTGCACAGCCTGCATCAGTGGGGAGCACATGCTGTGCACAGCCTGCATCAGTGGGGAGCACATGCTGTGCACAGCCTGCATCAGTGGGGAGCACATGCTGTGCACAGCCTGCATTAGTGGGGAGCACATGCTGTGCACAGCCTGTACCAGTGGGGAGCACATGCTGTGCACAGCCTGTATCAGTGGGGAGCTCATGCTTGAGCACAGCCTGCATCATTGGTGAGCGCATGCTGTGCACAGCCTGCATTAGTGGGGAGCGCATGCTTGTGCACAGTCTGCATCAGTGGTGAGTGCATGCTGTGCACAGTCTGCATCAGTGGGGAGCACATGCTGTGCACAGCCTGCATCAGTGGGGAGCACATGCTGTGCACAGCCTGCATTAGTGGGGAGCACATGCTAGAGCACAGCCTGCATTAGTGGGGAGCGCATGCTTGTGCACAGCCTGCACCAGTGAGGAGTGCATGCTGTGCACAGCCTGCATCAGTGGTTAGTGCATGCTGTGCACAGCCTGCATCAGTGGGGAGTGCATGCTGTGCAAAGCCTGCATCAGTGGTTAGTGCATTGGGGTTGTGTTGGCAGTGCGACAAAATCACAGCCCCACACTGTCACTCCCAGCATCCTGAGGAGTCCCCCTAAGCTTTAGGAACATTGGTTAAAGTCAGACTGAGGTTCCTAGCTTCAGCACAGAAAGAATCTCAGGATGACCTGGAACTGTGAAACACAGTTGGTGTTTTTACTAAGGAGATTTTAATATAGGAGGTTAAGGGAAAGAGAAGCTCAGAAGAAAAAAAGACACACCCCAGTGGGAGCGTGCTCTTCCGAAGAGGAAGTAAGGGAGAGTGCCCACGTGTGAGCATAGACTCCTCAAGGGAGAGTAAGCAAACTCTCTTAGCACTAGCCATGCATACATTTTATTGGCTCTCAAGTTACATCTCAAAAGGCTCATACAAGCCTGGCCACCTGAGTTCAGTCCCCAGAACCCACATGAAGGTGTAAAAGTGTGGACTGTGGCACACGGACATATACACAAATATGTCATGCATACTAACATGTTTCTATTTTATTAAGAGGATGGGGGAGGGGGGGCCCAGAAGCCACTAGGGTTAACAAGTGTGTCTTTTCTTTGTAAATGGGATTTCTTTGTAAATGGGATTTCTGGTGAGATTCCTAGAAAATTGCAGGTTTGTGGCTGGGAAGGGAGCAAGGCCTTAAGCATTTGTTGATTGTGATGGAATTCTTGTTCTGATGCTGATTAGAGGCTTCAACTTGATGCTTGGGTGGGAGCTCTTTTTCCTTCCTCATGTCTCCAAAATTTCCCCCTCTCTCTATCCTACCTCAGCAGGGAGGGAACCGTGGAAAAACTTTCCCAGGGCATGGTGGCGGAGTCCCACGCCCACAGCCCTCCTGGGCCCCATTGTACCTGAGTGCTGTCAGCTCCTGTCTCTTCTCCCCGAGCCCTGAGCTGCCCACAGCTTCCTTGCCCAGCAGTCCAACTTGCAAATAACTGGAACATGTTAGTCCTGTAGCTCCTGAGACACAAGAAGGGGCCAACCAATGATTAAACTTCAAGGACCTCCCTTCTGATCCCCCATGGGAGGGCCACATGGAAACTGATCCTCACAGCCTCTGTACACAAGGGTTCAGCAGATGCAAACAGCAGGAGCAAAGAGGCCAGGCTAATGATACCCTCCCTCCTGGTTTCTGCTCAGGAAGAGGGAGTCCCTCCCTGGCTACTCCTGCTCTCCTGGCGGCTGGTGTTCTATGAGGTCCTGTACCTCTGCTCCTCCCCCGCCCCACCCCCCCACCCCTCTCCATACTCTTCTTAGCAATCTCAGCTACACCCACTTTTTCAACAACTCAACACTCGAGTGCCAGCTAAGCTAAGGCAACTCTCCCTTCTTCTAAACAAAGGCATTCTAAGTCTCTCTCTGCTAACGTGGTTTTTACTCTATAACCTAAAGATCTAAAATTAAGCCGCTCAAACAAAACTGAAGCTCTTTGTTTCTCAGAAATCTGGGCCTTTTCCAGCTCTCTATGCCATCCCTAAGACTGCCTTTCGGCCTACCATCACCACCTGTGCCCCACCCATCATGCCTGTCTGCTGAGCAGCAGGGAAGATAAGGGGTCTTGGGACTTTTGGACTATGACGTTACCAAATCAGGCCTAGCCTGTCTGCTGCATCTGAACGTCTTTTCTTTGAAAAAGAACTCAACTCTTATCTAAAGAGAGGAATTACTAGTTGTTCCAGTTCTGGTTTTCTGGTCTCTAACTTTGTAGCCTGTAGCCTAGCCTGGAACTTACAATGTAGCCCAGGCTGCCCTTAAACTCATAGCAATTCTTCTGCCCCAGGATCCCAAGTACTAAGATTGTAGGCGTGTGCCAGCACACCCAGCCTTTTCCAGCTATCCATTTCTCTGAGTGAGGACATAAAATAACCACTGTGTGACTAGGGTCAGAGTCTGTTGGCTCAAGGATCAGGAAGGCAGATCAAGGCCAGCTTCTCCACTCCATGTTTGAGACCTCAGCATGAGTGACTTGAGAAGACTGACGGCTTGCCTCTGAAAAGAAGAACTCACTTCAAGATGGCTCCTTGGGCCAGTGAGATGGTTCAGTGGGCAAAGTGCTTGTCATGTAAGCCTGACTGCCTGTGTTCAATCCCCATAACCCACTTAAAGGTGAAAAGAGGGCTGACTCCACAGAGCTGTCCTCTGACTGCCACAAACATGCCGGGGCAACCATGTATATTCATGCATACATCATGCACATACACAATAATGTAAGTGAATAAATAAAATTATTGCCGGGCGGTGGTGGCGCACGCCTTTAATCCCAGCACTCGGGAGGCAGAGGCAGGCGGATCTCTGTGAGTTCAAGGCCAGCCTGGTCTCCAAAGCGAGTTCCAGGAAAGGCGCAAAGCTACACAGAGAAACCCTGTCTCGAAAAACCAAAAAAAAAAAAAAAAAAAACAAACAAATAAAATTATTAAGTTTTTTCAGTTAATCTGAGTGGGTTTTTTTTTAGATTCTAATATAGTGACATAATTTCTCCTTCCATTTCCTCCCACATACCTTTTCTTGCTCTCTTTCAAATTCATGGCCTCTTTTTCATTTTTTTTTAAAATGATGGCTTTATTCACTTCCCTGACCTGTGTTAGGAAGTCCAGGAAGGTTGGACAGGCTTACCGAGCTGTCAATCAGAGTACCTTTCTGTGGTCTTCCCTGTGGCCAGTCTCCTGGGTGAGATTGAGATGGTGGCATCTGCTGGTCTGTATGACTAGATAGAGAGCACAGAGCTGTGCTTCCACAGGAATCTATTGGGGGAAGTCATCACAAGCCAGGCCAGGGACCAAAGAACTCACCTCCAAATAAGAGACAAGTCAAAAAAAAAACCAAACAAACAAACAAAACATGTGGCAATGTTTTAAATCCTAGCCTGTAGTATTTGAATACTTAAACACAGCCTTCGTCCTCATCTACTAAGTGGACATCACATTCCAGGGTCTGTTGTTAGTATGGTCCATTCTACAGACAAGCTGTTAGGTAGGAATTGCAGTTTTGTCTCTGAAAAGTGGTGGCTCTAATGAAGTCCACAGGGATGAGGACTAAGGTCCCTGCACAGAGTGCAAAGGAGCCTGCTTCTGCTGGCTCTTTGCTTTTCCGTCCCCTCTACAGTTCTTGGCCTCCAAAAGATAGGAGAATTAAAAAAAAAAAATCAAGAGCCAGGCATGATGGCGCACGGCTTTAATCCCAGTACCCTGGGAGGCAGAGGTAGGCAGATCTCTGTGAGTTCAAGGCCAGCCTGGTCTACAGAGTGAGTTCCAGGACAGCCAGAGAAACTTTGTCTCAAAACACCTCCTCCTTAAAGGAAGAGGAAAAAAAAAATCAATTTTCTTCCTGTTAAGAAGACTTCCTGAAAGCCCTACACCTTGGGCTCAAATAACTCTGACTCAGAACTTAGTCTCATGACCACACTTGCCTGCAGGGAACTTGGAAAATGTAGTTTTTTACCTAGATGGCAATGTGCCCGAGTACAAAGTCAGAATCATCTTGCTAAAGGTGTCTTCCCTGAAGAACCTACAAGACACCTATGTCCTCCTAACTACATTCCAAGTGACCTCAGTGACATAGAAAAGTGGCCACAGAGAAAGCAGAACAGGGTTCAAGAGTGATGGAGGATTTCTTCACAGGCCAGAGAAGCTGCTCTCTCCTCCAAGGCCTTTAAGCCACTCTGCAGTGGAAGGCGCTGGCCTTCATCAGCTCTGCAGCCAACCATTGAACACAACCCAAGACAAACCCGTGACCAAGGAGTAAGGACAAAACCCTTCCACTGGGAATAACGATAGAACTTTGACAAATATTACAGTTGTCTCCCATACACAGACTCCATATTTTTTAATTTATTTATTTTTACCACTTTATGTGCATTGGTATTTTGCCATGGATGTCAGGTCTCCTGGAACTATAGCCACAGACAGTTGTGAGCTGCCATGTGGATGCCGGGATTGAACTGGGGTCCTCTACGAAGAGCAGTCAATGCTCTTAACCACTGAGCCATCTCTCCAGCCCCCAGAATGTAGATTTAGAAAGAAGTATGAAGGTAGACTAAGGACTGTTTAGGATGAGGAAAGAGTGCAGTGGAGAGAAGGGGGGGACAGGAGGACAGGAGAGGACGAATGTGAGCCAAGTACATGATGTAGGGTGTGACAATGTCAGCTGAGGGGCTGGAGAGGCGCCTCGGTAAATGAAAAGCCTGCTGTGCAAGCATGAGGACCTGATGTGGATCCTTAGCACCCCCACAAAGGCTAGATGCTTAAGTGCATGACTGTAACTTCAGGCGGGGCGCTGGCCAGGCAGCCTAGTGAGTCGGTGAGCTCCAGGTCCAATGAAAGACCTTGTCTCAAAAACTAAGGTAGAAAGCAATGGAGGACACTTGACATCCATCTTTGACTTGTACAGACACACGTACACCTTCGGACGTGCATCCACATGAACACACACACATACCCCACATACACAAAATACAATGGGAGGCATAATTTTATACAATGACCACTGTGCTAATAAAATTGTATAATTATTTTTTAAAAAACTATTTTTCCATGCAGCAAAGAGAATGGAGAATCTTATCATCAGGCTACGTTTTTCCCCAGGATTATATAGCACAGCACATTTCCAGGCCTCCCTGTAGAACGAACTGCAAGTCATAGGATTAGCTTGAAAAAACAACTGGCTTCGGAGGAAAAGCTGAGTGGAGCTGGGACCGTTTAGTGGGAAGAAAGCAAAACAAAGGGGAACCGCAGTTTAGAAATGGATGCAAGAGGACCAGTCACCCCTCCTCTAAGTCAAGGACTTAGCGAGAGCAGGAATGCTGCGTGGCGGCTGCAGGAAGCAGAGGGAGAGAAGGGAAGGGCGGGCACCATGGGTGCTGGGGGGAGGGCGAGGCACACAGCGCGGCAGGACTTCCTTTCCATTTTTTTTTAAAGGACTAAATGCAATTCATTTATGTTTCTTCCTTGCTTTTCTTTCCTGCTTGTAAAACAAGAATGTGATTGTTCTGTAAAGTTTAAAAAAATTCTAAAGCCCATAAAGACAAAACTAAGGTTATCTATTCCCACACTCTGGGAGCATTACAATTTGGGGGTTCATCACTTCTTTTTCTTGAGTACTTCAAAATTCTTTAAACAAAAATATGAAATCCTGTACAACCACTAAAAAAAAAAAATTAAAGTTGTAGTTTTTTGGGGTTTGTTTTGTTTTGCTTTGCTTTGCTTTGCTTTTTTTGAGATGAGGTTTCTCTGTGTAACAGCCCTGGCCAATCCTGGAACTCATGTTGTAGAGCAGGCCAACCTCAAACTCACAGAGATCCACCTGCCTCTGCCTCCTGAGTGCTGGGATTAAAAGTGTGTGCCACCACTGCTTGGCCAAGTTGTAGTTTGTAAAACACCATACAGGGCTGAAGAGATGTCTCAGGAGCTAAGAGCATTGGTCATTCTTCCAGAGGACTCAGGTTCAATTCCCAACACCAACACCCACATGGTGACTCAGTCATGTGTAACTCCAGTTCAAGGGAATTCGACACTCTCTTCTGGCCTTTGTGGGTAGCAGACACACACGTGGTGAACAAACATTCAGACGAAAACACCCATACATATAAAATTAAGTTTATTTTTAAAAAAGACCCTGAACCGAACAACAAAATACAACACAATACCATACAACACAAGATTCATCATCTTAAGCCATTTCTGAGTACACAGCTCGGCAGGAGTAAACATTTCACGTTGTTCTGCAATAGCTCTCTGTAGCTTTTCCAGCTTACAAAATGGAAACTCTATACCCACTGAACTATACCCTATTTCCTCCTCCCGAAAGCTCTGGTAACCACCACTCTAACTCTGCTTCCTGTTTCTATGAACTTGACTCTAAAACTCCACAAAAGTGACAGCCTGTTATAGTCATCTTTCTGTGGCTGGCGTCTTCACCACAGAATACCTTCGAAGATTCACCCATGCTACATCATGTGCCCCCCTCTGAGCTACAACCCTAATCCAAAATACTCTGGTTTTTTCAGATCACCAATATTCTTTGTATATGTCACAACATTCAATAACTGCATAGGAAGCCACCATTTGTTTTACTCTGTGGGGAGAGAGCTAGTTGCAGCGTTTCAGTATTATAAATGACAATAAACATCCTCTCAGATAAAGTTTTATATTCATTATTCCTCAGGGTAAATACCCTCCGGTTAGTTTCTTCAACATGTAATTCCTGAATCAAAAAATATATGAAGTTTGGCAACTCATCAAGGAATGACTGACATATAATCACCTGCATGTATTGAAAAGTACGTAATTTGGGGGTCTGGGGAGATGGCTCAGTAGTTCAAAGTATTGGTTGTTCTTGCAAAGTACCTAGGTTCAGTTCTCTGCACCCACTTGGTGGCTTACAACCGGCTGTTAACCAGTCTCTGGGGAGTCTCATGCCCTCTTCTGGCCTCCTCTTGGACTGCATGTGTGTGGTACACAGACACACAAGCAGGCAAAACATCCATACACGTAAAATACAATATTTTTAAAGAAACATACTATGATTAATGTCCTATGTGTACAGATGTGAAACTATAACCACAATCAAGGTCATGAAGGTCATCTTTCATCCCCAAAAGGTTTCTCTTTGCTCTTCTCTCTCCTCTTTATAACTCTGCCTTCTACTCCTCCCACTAGGTCATGTGATAGGTGTGTTTACCTTCCCAAGGAATAACCAAACATCTCCCAAAGATGTCGGGTCATTTCACATTCCCACAAGTTGTATAAGGCAGTTACAACTTCTCACCAACAATTTGTATGGTCTTGATAATTTTACACAATCTATTAGGTATGTTGTGATGCTTTTGTGGTTTTAATTTTCCTTTCCCTAATGACTAATGATGTTAAGCATGTCACACTTTTGTGAAGTGTCTGTTGAAACTTTTTCATTATTAAAGTTTGTTTTTTTTTTTTTTTTTTTTTTTTTTTTTGGTTTTTCGAGACAGGGTTTCTCTGTGTAGCTTTGCGCCTTTCCTGGAACTCACTTGGTAGCCCAGGCTGGCCTCGAACTCACAGAGATCCGCCTGGCTCTGCCTCCTGAGTGCTGGGATTAAAGGCGTGTGCCACCACCGCCCGGCCTAAAGTTTGTTTTTATCTTTAAAACTTCTTTTATTTTTTATGTTTTGCCTTCCTGTATGTGTACTATGTGCATGCAGTGCCTGCAGAGGCCAGAAGAGGGCGTTGGTTCCCTGAGTCGACATGTGGGTGTGTGTAATTAAATCTGGGTCCTCTGGAGCTAGTTCTCTTAGTCACCAAGCCATCTCTCCAACCCCTTGTTATTAAATTTTTAAAGGTCTATGCATTCTGGATATAAGCCTTTGTGAGATGTTATCTGTGAATATATTCTCCAACTCTGCACCTTTCCCATAGCTCTTAAGTTTGATGAAATCCAGTTTATCAACTAATTTTCTTTATATGGATGTCCCTCTGGGGTTATCTAGGAAAAAATTCCCTACCTTACAACCACACAGATTTTCTCCTACGTTTTCTTTGAGAACTTTTATAATTTGTAAGTTTTACATTTAGCTCTAGAATTCATTTTTTAGTTAATTTGAACATAGGGAATGAGGCCTGGATTAAAATTCATGTTTCTCTATACAGGTATTCTATTGTTCTAGAACTGTATGTGGGTCGTGTTTGGTGGTGGTGGGATGGAGCCCACTGCTTCATGCATGCTAAGCATCTACATTCTAAACTGTTTATATAAAAGACTTTCTCAGCCAGTCTTGGTGGCATACGCCTGTAATCCTAGCACTTGGAGGCAGAGGCAGAAGAATCGAGATGAGTTCAAGGTTATTCCCATGTATCTGGTAAGTTCAAGGCCAGCTTGGGTGCACGGGACTCTGCTCCAACAAGAAAAAGAAATAGAATTTGAATTATCCACTAAATTGCCTTTGTCCTCTCTCAAAAATCAGTTGGCCATGTATGTGTAGGCCTCTTTCTAGACTCTGTTCCATTGATATGGTGATTCATCACTAAATGATGGCATGTTCTGAAAAGGCAGTGTTAGGTATTGTGTGAGCATCATAGAGTGTACTTACATAAACTAAAATGTGACATCCTAAGTCAAGAAAACCTACAAAAGCCTGTTGCCTGCTGCTAAAATGTCATTAGTGTATGCTTATAGGATAATTTTTGCATTAATACCACATTGTCTTGATTTTTTTTGTAGCTTTATTAGTCTTGAAATTAGGTAATATAAGAGCTCCATTTTTGTTATATTTTACATTCTTTTTGTCTGTTCTGGGACCTTCACATCCACTATATGAAATTTAGAATCATTTTATTAATTTTGACTAAAACAAAAACCTGCTGAGATTTTTATTAGGATTGCATTAAATGAATTGGGGGAAACTGGTCTTATTGTTGAGTCTTCCGGCCCATGGACATGATATAGGCAATGTATATCTAGGCCTCCATTTCTCTTAGAAATATATTGTGATTCTCAGCATATAGGTCTGGTACATTTGATTAGATTTAGCTCTAAACGTTTGTTAGTTTTGGTGCTATTCCAAGGGATGCAGATTTTCCACTTCAATGTCCAATTGTTGTTTCTAGCATGTAGACATAGCTGGCTTTTGTATCCAGAAACCTCACTAATAAATTCACCTCATAGACCAGCAACTTTTTGTCTGGATATATCATAGTTTATCCATTGTCTACTGAAGGCCACCTTGGTTGCTTCCAGGTTTTAGTGAACAAAACTGTCATAAACATTCGCGCTGCACCGGCAACACCTGGACGATCGTTCAAAATGCGGTTTTACAACTACCTCACGAATCAACTCTGCATTTCTTCCAAGTTCAAGAAGTAATTCATGAGCCAGGCGGTGGTGGCGCGCGCCTTTAATGCCAGCCCTCGGGAGGCAGAGGCAGGAGGATCTCTTTGAGTTCGAGGCCAGCCTGGTCTACAAAGCAAGTTCCAGGACAGTCAGGACTCGGTTACACTGAGAAACCCTGTCTCGAAAAACCAAAAAGTAATTCATACACGATCTTTCTCCAAATTTTATGCAATCAAGAATCACCTGAGCTCCATCTCTTAACATTTTAATTTAGTAGGTCTGTAGTGAGAACTAGAGGTCTGTATTTTAGCAAGCCTCTCCGGTTATTCCTATGCAGCTGACCTCATTGACCACGCTGAAAAGGCGCTGGAGCGTTTCTCGCCTAGGATACACAGGTGATGGCCAATTATTTCTACCAGTGTCTAGGTTTTAAACTGGAAAGGGGGCGGCGAGGAGCTGACACCAGCTGTGGTGTATGTTAGTGCTGAAATTAGATTGTAATAATGAGGGTTCCATGCGATAGAAAATCAAATAAAACCAAGGAGAAAAGGGGCCTTTAATTGATTCAGAATTCAGTGGAGGCAGGAGAAATATCCACGCAAATAGACTGAAGTTTATTTCCTCTTCAAAATTTGCCAGTTGCATCAGTGAGCCTGAGTCTCTTCGGCAGTAAACGGGGTAATAACCTGCCAGCGGAAAAGGAACCTGTCCGTCAACTTTCTGAATTTTCCGTCTCCAGGATCCATGTCCAAAAGTTTAGGATGAGTCGAGTTCCAGAAGGCAGGCCTCGGGTGGTTCATTCCTGCCAGCTAAGACTTGCCCGGAAGCCGACGCCACCTGGCCAGAAGGATGTACCCAGCTAGACGCGCCCGTGCCACTCCGCCTGGGCTACTCCCTCTCCTCGCCTAGCCTTCTAGACCGATGTCGTCATCAATAATTCATTAAGACACGCCTTTCCATTGGCTAGAGCCTCCACTCCTCGCGGGCACACGCCCAATGAGGAAGGACCTGAGAGCGCTTCTGAATAATGAGCGCCCGCCCGTGACGCAGCGGCTGATGATTGGTCGTCGCGGCAGGGGGGGCGGGCCCGGCGAGCGGGCGGCGGCGAGAGCTACCCAGGCGCCGAGATCGAGCGACGCAGCGTCTGAGTGGAGCGCGGCGGGCGGCGAGTTGGCGGCATGTTCAGCTGGATGGGACGGCAGGCGGGCGGGCGCGAGCGCTCGGGCGGCATGGACGCGGTGCAGACGGTGACGGGCGGCCTGCGCTCGCTCTACCAGCGCAAGGTGCTGCCGCTGGAGGAGGCGTACCGCTTCCATGAGTTCCACTCGCCGGCGCTGGAGGACGCCGACTTCGAAAACAAGCCCATGATCCTGCTGGTGGGCCAGTACAGCACCGGCAAGACCACCTTCATCAGGTAACTCGCCGCGCAGGCTCGCTGCCCCTCCGCCTGGGCACCGTCTGCCCTCAGGTTACACGCAGAGCTCGGTGGCCCGTCGCCTCTCCCGACCCCGACGGGCTCTCATCGTGCGAGGCTCCCCTGAGCACCGTGCTGCGAGCCCCCCCCCCCTTCCTCCCTGTTGCAAAGGCCTTCCTTGAGCCTGTCACCCTGGCCTGGGAGCACCGGAGAGGGAGGGCGGGCCAGGCTCTAGAGAGCATCATCAGTATAGCCTAGGGCTGGAAGTGAGAATGGAGGTATGCGGGACCTAGTTGGAGAAGTAAGCTTCCTTCACAGTGGCAATGAATGAATGAATGAGTGAATGAATGAATGCCACGGTGGAGGTATTGCCATGTCTTTACGTGCCACCCTCTGTCACAGCAGCTGCCATCCTTCAGCTTTATGGTCTATAGGAAGTTAGCCTACAGTGGAGCCGCCTCACCAGCCTGTGGAACGAAGGGGAGTGTCAGGTTACTATTTGCTAGTTTCCATTTCTTCACCCTTGACAAACTGAAAATATTTGTCACGCTCGCTGTCCCCGGAAGCAATAACCGTGCTTGCCCTGCGGTTCCATTCACATAGCTTCCTCTGAAGTGACTCGATGAGAAATAATTTACAATGAAACAGACTGCTTTTTTAATAAGGCATCTTATTTCTAAAGCAACCAGCATATTAAAACTCCTTTTCAATCGGGAGGTGGTGGCGCACACCTTTAATCCCAGCACTCAGGAGGCAGAGGCAGGGGAACTCTGTGAGTTCAAAGCCAGCCTGGTCTACAGAGTGAGTTCCACGACAGCCAGGGCTACACAGTGAAACCCTGTCTCACAGAACAAAACAACTCCCTTTCTTTGAGAAGATTTGTGTTTTGTTTTGGGGAGGGTTTTTTTTTTTTTTTTTTTTTTTGAGTTTAAAGCCCCTGTCAGTCGAAGCAAAGTGACTCAACATTTAAGATTTGGATCTGGAGTTTTGGAAATCAGAACACTGTCTTCATCATTTGTTGTTCAACAGGTGTTCAGAAAACTGCATCTGTCTTTGGGGTACATGCCATTTCTATCATAACAGTTTTGTGACCTACATGGTTCCAACAAATAGAGTAGTTGTTACCGTAAGAAATGTGTTAAATCCAGGCCCGTAGATACACTGTGAGTGAATTCAGCTAAGGAAATACACTGTGTTTTGAAATATAAAAGGAAAGTGGGGAAAATAATGTTGAAATTGTTTCATTTGATGTTTTTTATTAAGCTGAAAATAGTGTTGGATATATTACCTCAGAAATGAGGGTAGATATGTATTACAGTAACTGGCTCCTTGAAAGATGACGAGTGTCTGGCTGTGATGGTGCTTGCCTGTAATCCCAACATTTGGGAAACTGAGGCATGGGGATTATGCCTTCCAGGACAGCCTGGGCTACATAAGGCATTCTAGGATAACCTAGGCTACACAACAAAAGATCCTGTCTTCAAAACAAAACAACAGCGGTAAGAACAAAAACAAAACTTAAGAAGCCAAATAGATGGCAAACAGCTTAGTAGCAGCAGTTGTGAATGATTGGGATAGTAAAGTACTACAAGAGTGGGGAGAGAACTTTTTAAGCTTAGAGCAAGTAAGAGAATAGCATTGTTAAAAATGTTCTGATGGCAGGTCCATAGCAGCCCCACCATTTCCTCCTCTTTATCTTTGCCATGGGCTTCACTGTACCTATGCATACTTAGGGAGCCTTTCCTTGATGCTGTACCAGCCTAGCCTAAAGACGGTGTCCATAGCCTGGCTAATAAACAGGCCTGAGGTAGGAGAGTACAACTCGGTTCGAAGGGATGTGTATTACTTTCTCCACTTCAGATTATTTTGTTATATTCTCATTCTTCTCTGCTTCATTGATTAGGAGAAGTTTTGTGGAATAGTGTTACCACAGGTTCTGAGATTTGACTCTTGGCTATACTTCCCAGCTAAGCATTTCTTAGTAGCTAGAACTCAGTAGGAGCTACAACCAGGGGTAAGGGAAGAATAACCTTAACCAGAAGCTTGGACCCAGTGGCTTTGTCATTAAACCAAGGGCCCAAAGTGGACCTGGGGTTTAGAAGATCACTGTGGACAGGGAGCTGGATGAAGCGACACTTGTGGCATCTGAAATTGGTTTTAGAGTAGAGTAGGAGGAAGTGTTTGGTCTCTGGGAGGAGAGCCCCAAAGAGAGGGCAGCTGTCCTGGAGACATGGGCACTTGGAGTAGCAGCAAACAGGAGAGAGCTATGAGAGCTGGCCTTCCTGGACCCTGCTTTTGGTAGGTCCTGGGTGCTTTGCTTCTAGCTGTGAGCATAAAGTGCTCATTCAAACTTGGGGAAGGGCCCTGTCTATAAGTCACGGGTTCTTTTCCTTCCAACCAGCACAGGACTTGCAATCATGGAGGGAAATGTTCCTTTTCAATGTAGGGCACAACACCGACTTTGCTATGCACCTCACACCTTTAATGAAACTCTGTTTCTCTCTCTCTTGCTTTGGAGAAACTAGGAGCCCCATTATATGTGGTGGGCCAGGAAATTCATCAGAACTGAGACAGCTAAGTGTGTCCCTTGTTTGATGGAAAGGTCTCCTAGGTGGGATGCCTGAAGAGCCTGGGGCGTCAAGAAAATATGCTCACTCCTTGATGGGTGATCACCAGGAGGGGCCAAGTGCCCGGAAGAGGGCAAATTAAAAGAGTGAGGTCGAGGTTGAATGGAAAGAACAGATTGGTACAATCTCCTGTAGGTGATAGCATTGAAAGGCTAGAGGAGGCGGCAGATGTGGTAGAGATATTTGTCAAAGTCTCTTTAGGGTAAAGGCAGAACAGCTGACAGCTCTATTGTCTGGTTATTCCATTTCCCCAAAGACAGGATATATAGTAAGAACTGTTGCATAGTTTGCTTCTGACAGGCAAGGAGAAATTGTCCAGAGAAGAAGAAGGGATTGGCAGTGGTGAAAGTGACCCTATCATCTTTGATTTTAATAGCCGAGGAAGGGCAGGTGTCGGGTTTATCCAGGGTTATGTCCAAAGCTTGAAAGGAAAGGTAAAGTTTCATGGGTTGGTTCATCAGTTAAGAGTACTTCTTGCTCTTTCAGAGAACCTAAGTTTGGAGTTTGGTTCCCAGTACACACATCAGGTGGCTCACAACCACCTGTAACACCAGCCCCAGGAAATCCAATGACCTCTTCTGGACTTCATGGGCATCTGCATTCACAGGTGCACACACACCCCCATACACAATTAAAAATAAATCTATTAAAAATTCAATTTTAGAACTTCCTCCAGGGGAAAAAAACAATCACTGGGCCCAGCTGCTATAAAGCAAAATCATTCCACTGTGAAACATGGGAGGCTCCCCGGAAATCAATTAGAACTACAAACTGCAACTTCTGCTCTTAAGGGTTCTACTTCCTCTCTTCCTCCTGTACCCTGGCACCTTCCCCCAAGAAAATTTATTCTAATGAGGAGAAAAGAAGAAGTGACTTTAGGAACCACGTAGCCTGGACTTGGGGCTAACTCAGTGCTTACCTAGTATGTGTGGGGTCCTAGGTTCAATCCCCAGAGCTAAAAAAAAAAAGAAAGAAAGAAACCAGTAGGCTTTAAAGAGGCAGAGAGCAGGGTGGGGAAAGACACAAACTGCATCCTGACTGGAAAAGAGTGAAACCATTTGCAGACCACATGGTCTTTTATATTTAAAAAGTCTTGATAAGAAACAGGAATCTATTGCATTTCTATAGACTTGAAATGAACAGTTTCAAAGTGACATTAAACAAGCAAAACTGTTTGTGATAGCATCCAAAACAGATGAAGTATTGACACCTGGGAATAAGCCCAACAAAAAGCAGTGCAGGACTTCTGCATTGAAAGCTAGAGTCATTACTAAAAGAAATGAAGGAAGACCAAGTGGAAAACCACCCTCTCTCTGCGGATTGGAGGCCACGGTAAGATGGCAATGCTCCTGGGCTGCTGTTTGTTTGCTGAGACAGAGTCTCAATGTATATATTGGTGGCCTGGACCCATTATGTAGCCCAGGATAGCCTCAAACTTGTAGTAGTTCTACTTCTGCCTCTGGGGTTCTAGGATTCTAGGGTGTGCCACCATACCTAACCAGTGTACCTGAATTGGTTGTCAGGTTCAAAATAATTTCTATTAAACTCTTTGTTTTTTAATTGTTTGTTTGGGGCAGCAATTGACAGGCTGACTCTCTAATTCTTGGGAACTCAGGATTGCAAAAAAAAGCAATCCTGAAGAACTCACATTTCCTGATTTAGAATTTATCATGGAACTACGGACAACCGTACAGTGTGGCACTAGCAGAAGGACAGACAGATTAGTGGGACACACCTGAAAGCCCCAAGATAAACCTTCCTATTTATGATCAACTGATTTTTGACAGGCTATCGTGACAGTTCAATGGGGAAAGAAGAGCTTTTTCAGCCGATGATGCTGGGACAGCTGGATACGCATGTGCACAAGCAGTGAAGAGAGATTGGCCGTGGGCATGTGGATTCTTGTCGGAGGGATGGAAGTGTTCTGAAATTGGGTAGTGGCACTGATCATACAGCATGGATCTACTCTTTAGGAGAGTAGGTTTTCTGACATATGAATTGTATTCCAGTTGGGATTGGGGGGTGGTTCAGCTGTGAATGCTTGCCTAGCCTGCACAGGGTGCTGGGTTCAATCACTAGAAATGAAAAATAAAAACAAACCAAAAAAAACATTCTTCCAGGATGAAGCAGGCTGTAATTTCCATAATTTCCACTAATTTCCATAATTCTGTAATTAGTGCCAATCAAGTAATTTGTGCATCTGTATGTGCTAATTTAAAACAAAAAAAAAAACATATTTCAGAGAGAAAACAAAGTGGAAATGAGCTAAAGGGACAAAAGAACCAAGAGAGCTAGAGAGTCAGTGGAGGCTGAGGGAGCACAGACAGCTGCCGAGGAGCCCGGTGGTTTGTTTCTCCGGTGTGTCTCAGTCAGTCAATAGACATTCATCACTCATGATACTTAGGTTGATAAAATAAATGTATGACAAGGATTTCTTTTAAAATCCTTAATTAGAACTGGAGAGATGGCTCAGTGGTTAAGAACACTGGCTGCTATTACAGAGGAGCCTGGTTTGGTTTCCTCTGTCCACATCTATAACTCCAGTTCCAGGGGATCTGACACCCTTTACTGGCCTCCACAGGCACTGTATGCAGGTGGTATACTTGTATTTATAAATGTAAAACACTCATACATAAAAGAAAAAATTAATGCTTAACATTATTATGTATTAAACTTTAAAAGTACTATTTTAGATTTAATGTATCAGTTGATAGAGTGCTTCTCTAGCATGCAAAGGCTCTGGGTTTCATCCCTAGTACCACATATAATAGGTGTGATGATACATGCCTATAATTGTAGGAGAGAGAGGCAGCAGGAGCAGAAGTTCAAGGTCACCCTTATCTGCCATAGCAAACTTGAGGCCAGCCTGGGCTGAATAAGACCCTCCCCCTCTTTCCACCCACCCCACACACTTACATGTATATGTAGGATTTAGTAGGGAAAGGAGGTGGAAACTCCAGCATTTTCAGCAAGTTTCTGGTTTTAATCCCATGGATTCATATACCTATCCCTGTAGAGAGAGAAGACAAAACATGGAATGGGGTTGTCAGCCCCTCACCTACAAGGCTGAAGAGTAGGGAAAGGTGATGCCTCTGGATGCTGTTATCAGAAAAGGGAGGGGGTTGCTAAACAGGCAAAATATTGCAGAACCTCACAGAACCTACAGAAACCAAGGGAGGAGAGGGTCCAGAGAACCAGGTATTTCTTGGGGAAAAGGATCGAAACAGAGCATGTAGGTGGATCAGCCATCAGGAGCCAAAGTGACCTTGGTAAGAGCTGTGCCAGAAAGTGGTGATGGTGGAAGCCAGGTGGTGTTGGGTTGAGGGATGTGTGGGAGGCATTCAATATAGAAAATCCTCAGTGGCAGGGCACTGGAGTGGAGGAACCACTGTCAGAGACATTTTACTGGCTTGCTTAAAGAAGAGCATGACCTCAACACAGTTATAAGTGGACGGAAGTGGGAGGGCTGTGGAGAATAAGCAACAGGTCCCCGTGAACAAAGTGGAACTAGGGCTTGAGGAAGGGTGGGAAGGCTGTGGTGCAGTCGCTGGGTGACATTGGTGACAGTATTCAGCACAGCCACTCATTGTATTATCTGCCTGCAAGTGGCCGAGCATCAAGACAAATGTTGGTGGAAAGAGGACTTTTTTGGTGGGGTGGCCGTAGAAGGTTTGTTTTGTGGCACTGGGATTTGAAAGAAGAATGCTGCATGTGCCAAGCAAGTAATCTGCTGCCCAGCTATGACCTTAACCCAAAAAGAGATTTTTTTTTTCAGTTTAAAAATTCTCATTTAGACCATTACTTCTGAAAGACATCTACTATACATTTCAAACCTTGGGATTGTGTCAAACCAAGAAAGTGTTGGTTCCTAAGTCTGGCTGTATATCTGAATCACCTTTCAATATAAAGATCCCTTGGTCCTGTCTGAGATACCACTTGGAAGGTGGCTGCCAGAAGCTCCCTCTGATTCTTCTGTAGCCTTATCCAGGGAACATCTGAGAACCATTGATACCAGCCAGTGGAATTAGGACAGCTGAACCATCAAGCCTTAAGCTCAGCCTTGATCCAGCAGAGGGAGACTGACTCCAGTGAACTCTCCACCTGTTCCTGCTTTATTTAATCACATTTTTAGTAATGACTCAGATAAAGACACAGAGGTCCTGCTGGAGATTACATGATAAATACAACTCAGAAAAGTGATGTTTTTTCCCCACTTAATGTAACCCGTTGAAAATTTCTAATATCACTAAGTAGTCTTCAAAAGTAATTTCAAGGGCTGGGAAGATGGCTCAGTGGGTAGGCACACTTGCTCTTGTAAGCCTGAATGCCTGAGTTCAAATCCCCAGCACCCACATAAAAAGGTGGACATGGCTCTTGGGTACCTCTGACCTCAGTAGTGTAGAGTAGAGACAGGAGCTGAAATGACTAACTAGAAAGCTTGTGGTTCAGTGAAAGACTTTGTCTCAAGTCAATAAGGTAGATAGAGGAAGACGCCAGAAGTACTGCATCTCACATGCATGTATCACCCACCCCAACCCATGCAACGTAAATGGTTGCATCTTCCGGTATCACAACTTGAAGTGTTTGTTTCTAATCTTGCACTGTTGTGCATAATACTATGATGAATACTTTTGATCAGAAGACTTTATTTCCAGTTTTTTTTTCTTAGAATAGCCTGAGCATAAATACTGCATTCAAAACAAAGGAACAAAAAACTAGGGAGATAGCTTGGGCTATAAAGTGGACCTGAATTCCAGTCACCAGAACCCACATAAAAATGTCAGGCATGCTGTTGTGCATTTGTAATCCTAGGACTTAGAGGAGCAGAGACAGATGGATCTCCAGGGCCAGCCAGCTTACTCAGTGAGCACCAAGCCAATGAGAGAACCTGTCCCAAAACTAAAGGTGATGCTCCTTGAGGAATGTCACCCAATGTCATCCTCTGGCTTCCACAAGCATATGCACACAGGCCCACGTGCACCTGTATACACACATGCACACATACCTATGTACACATGCAAAAACACCTCAGTATTTTTCCAGGCTTATGTATATTATTAAATTGTTATATCTGCCAATATCCATGAATACATACTATTTTTCAGAAAGGGTACTCCAAGTTAAACTCCCACCAGAAACGAGGATCAGGATCACAGTAAATTTGCTTTTTTTTTAAAGCTGGTAATGTTGAGCATACAAAATAGTTACTAATTTTATTTCTTTGTGAATTCTGTGAACTTTGCTCAATTTCCATTTCAAGTGCTAGTCTTTTTCATGTCAATAAGTTGGATATTTTCCCCAATTATACTTACTAATAACTTGTTATAATTATTGTAAATATTTTTCCAGTTAGAGGTTTGCTTTTACATTCTAATGAGAATTTGTATGTAAATGTATTTAATATTTATGATCAAATCTAACAATTTATATTTTTGGTATATTACTTTATGGTAAGAAGAATCCTTGTTTATAATCAATCACTTGGGAAATAGTCACTCATTATCTTTTATTTATTTTTTCAGTATTTGTATTTATTTTTTGCATTGTTTGTTTTATGAGTCCTGGGAGGGTAGAGGGCATGCATGCCAGGGTACCAGGGTGACAG
The DNA here is from genome assembly GCF_007827085.1 of Peromyscus californicus insignis. NCBI lineage: Eukaryota > Metazoa > Chordata > Mammalia > Rodentia > Cricetidae > Peromyscus > Peromyscus californicus. Next base: position 94,465,095 of record NW_026294595.1, on the reverse strand, counting down.
AGGACAACTTGCAGAAGTTGGTTCTCTGCTTTCAGTGTGTGAGTTCTGGGGATTAAACTTGGGTTCTCAGGCTTGGGGGAAAGTTCCCTTATCCACTTCCTGAGCCATCTCAGTAGGCCCTATTCTCCTCTTAAATAGGCTTGGTTTAAAAATTTATATATTTAAGGCCAGGCATGGTGGCACAAGCCTTTTATCCCAGCACTTGGGAGATGGGGCAGACAGATCTCTGAGTTTGAGGCCAGCCTGGTCTACAAAGTGAGTTCCAGCACAGCCAAGGCTACTCAGAGAAGCCCTGTCTTGAAGAAGAAACAAAAAAGTATGTATGTATGTATATATGTATGTATGTATATATACACTCTCTGATCCATTTTAAAAGTAAAACTTGTCTTAGTGCTATTAGTTGTTTTTGTCTTTGGCCATTTTTTAACACTACTATTAAATAATACTAGCTCTTCCTCCTATTTTGTGAGGCTTCCTCATAGGCTGTTATTTAATATTAGGTCTATTGAGAGCTTTCTCTTTGTTATTATATTTATGAATATAATAATCCCAGCACCATACCATACTGAAACACTTTTTTTTTTTTTTTTTTTTGGTTTTTCGAGACAGGGTTTCTCTGTGTAGCTTTGCGCCTTTTCCTGGAACTCACTTGGTAGCCCAGGCTGGCCTCGAACTCACAGAGATCCGCCTGGCTCTGCCTCCCGAGTGCTGGGATTAAAGGCGTGCGCCACCACCGCCCGGCCCTGAAACACTTTTTAACAAATGCTAACTCCAGATCCTTCTGAGTCTCTTTATTTTTCAACAACTGTTAATTGTCATTTTCTATTACTTGTTGAGAACTTTAAAATCACATTGTTAGGTGCTTCCTTGAAAAAAATCCCACTGGGATCCATTTGCATGAGAACTGTGTTTTATCTGAGTGAGACTTTTGTTTCCGCTCTTCCCAAGCAGAAACTCCCAAGCAGAAACTCCGGCTGCTTTGGTGGGACCTTCTCTCGTCTGGCTGCCAAGGTGACTGTTTTACTTCTCCAGCCCTCTGCAGCGCTTAGAAATGTTATCCTTAGGTACGCCAGCTGCTGCCACTTTTGTAAGGTTTTTTTTCCCTCTGTTATTTATGGCCTGCTGTCACTAGTACGTAAGGTAGCTGTGGAGGCTTTATTTTCATTCTGGTCATTTGGCTGAAGGAGTATTCCGACATCGTTTGATTAGACAGGCCTGTGTCTTCTGGATCCATAACTGTCAGTTACACTTCGTGTTGTTTCCTCTTGTCTGAGGAATGAACTGAGAGTGGAACGTGCTTGTCAAACTTCTCATTTTAGGGATTTTGCCTTTGTTATTTCATGTAAAGGTAGAGTATTCATATCTCATGAATTAATCACATGAAGAGTTTTTTCCATTATTAATTTTTAAAGAATTTTATTTAGCTGAGTGTGGTAGCATGCACCTTTAATCCCAGCACTCTGGAGGTAGAGGCAGGTGGATGTCTGTAAATTTGAAGCCAGTCTGGTTCATTCCAGTCTAGACCATTCCAGTCCAGCTAAGGTTATATAGTGTGTATCTTAGAGAGTCTTATTAATAAAATCAAACCTGAGGCCAGTTATTGGGGTGAACTCTGGAAGATCAGAGAGACAGAACAAGCCACAGCTACCTCACCTCTCCTCTCCTCTCCTCTCCTCGCCTCGCCGGATCCTCAGCTGGTCTTGTTTCCTCAGACTGGAAGCTTCTGTGTCCTCATCCCAATGGCTCTCAGCTGAACTGCTGCTCGAAAGCCTGAAGCTTAACCAACCAAATGCTTAACTGCTTAACCAGGCCAAATGCTTCTAGTTTCTGGTCCTCATGCCTTATATACCTTTCTGCTTTCTACCACCACTCCCTGGGATTAAAGGCTCGCTTTCTGGGATTAAAGGCGTGTGTCACCATGCCTGGCTGTTTCCAATGTGGCCTTGAACTCACAGAGATCCAGAGGGATTTCTGTCTCTGGAATGCTAGGATTAAAGGCATGAGTGCCGCCGGGCGGTGGTGGCGCACGCCTTTAATCCCAGCACTCGGGAGGCAGAGCCAGGCGGATCTCTGTGAGTTCGAGGCCAGCCTGGGCTACCAAGTGAGTTCCAGGAGAGGCGCAAAGCTACACAGAGAAACCCTGTCTCAAAAAACCAAAAAAAAAAAAAAAAAAAAAAAAAAGGCGTGAGTGCCACCATTTTCTAGCCTCTGTATCTAGTGGCTGTTCTGTTCTCTGACAGAACAATAACAGATAAATTTATTAGGGTACACAATATTTTGGGGAACACAATACCACCACAATAGTGAGAAAATTAGAGAGATAGATAGTTAGATAGGTAGGTAGGTGGATAGATAGATAGATAGATAGATAGATAGATAGATAGACAGACAGACAGACAGAAAGACTTTATTGGGGACAGACTGAAAGACAGACTTTATTGGGGACAAAACAGAATATCTGTGAGTTTCAGTAAAGACCATCTGATCTTTCCTTCATACCTGTACTCTGTAGAATGATTATTAGAGAGTATTAGTATTCATAGAAAAAGAAAAGTGTTCTGTAGTAAAAAAAAAAAAACTTTGGAAATACTGTATTCTGCAAAGCCCTTATGAAGAACTACAGTGCTCTAAGATCAAAGAATTTACAACCTGAGTCTTTCAGATTATAAATTACAAACCATAACATCAAAAACAATGAATGTTCATTGTGTGATTAATGAAAAGCTAGAAAAATCAACAGTGCTTCGAGAAATTGACTTGATTCCAAGAGATTTCTCCACCCTCCTGAGAGCATGGAAGGAAGGCACAGGTGCTGATATCATGTTGACAGCAGTTGTCCAAAGCACAGCTCAACCCCAAGTAGTATGGATTCCACTGAGAGCTGGAAGAGCCATCAGAGGGGTAAGATTTCACCCAGCAAATTCCAGTTGTTTGGTTCAACAGGGTAATGTCCATTCCATTGCTAGGCACAGCAATTTCTAAAATAATATCACCTAAATAAGCAATCCTAATGATAATAAGGCAGATTTCATACTTAAGAAAGATAGTTTTGCCTGGTATGGTGGCACACACCTTTAATTCCAGCACTGGGGAGGCAGAGGCAGGCAGATGACTGTGAATTTGAGGCCAGCCTGGTCTATGTAGCAAGTTCCAGGACTTGATTGAATTTATTTATTTGTTTACAGACTGATTTGGTATTGGGGACTAAGCCCAGGGCTTCATACATGCTAAGCGCCTGCTGTACCACTGAGCTGCTTCCCCTGGCCCAAGTGATGAAAGCTGCCTAGCTACCCAACAGTTAGGAAATAGCAAACTAAATTGATGCCACCTTAGACTAGCTTCAGCCATTAAGCTGAGAGAGTGTGATGGTTTATGCCTGGAATCCTAGCACCTAGGAGACTGAGACAGGAGGACTACTATGAATTAGAAGCCAGCCTGAGCTACAGAATTAAACTCTGTCTCAAAATAAACAAAACAAAAGAAAAAGTATATAGCCTTTAAAAATTGTGTCAAAGATTTTTTTAATGGCATAAAGAAAAACTAATGGTGAAAAAAATCTATATGCAAAATTGTTTAGGCAGTTTATAATTTTAGAAGAAAAATTATATCCACAGAAAAATTACTGGATGGTAATATATCAAAATGTTAAAAATACTGGTGCTGGAAAGATAGCTCATTGGTTAAGAACACTGCCTGCTGCTCCAGAGGACCTGGGTTCAATTCTCAACACCCGTATGGCAGCCCACAAGCAGTTCCAGTAACTCCAGTTCCAGGGCATTCAGTATCCTCTTCTGGTCTCCTTGGACATCAAGCACTCAAGTGGTGTACAGGCATGCTTTCAGGCAAGAGACCCATACACATGAATTAAAACAAACAAAAAAAATGGTTTCTAGTGTGTCATGGTGAAGCCCACCTGTAATATTAGCACCAAGGAGGATGAGGAGGCAGGAGGATTGCTGTAAATCAGAGCCTAGTCTGGCTACATAGTAAGACCCCATTTCAAACATAAAACCAAATAATTTCAAGTTCAAGATAAGTAAGAATGGAAGGACTTTTTCTTCCAAATCCCTTCCCTTGTGAAATAATGGGTCAAATATTAGCAATAAAAATACGTTATAATATCCAAATATTGTAAGTTGAAATGTTTTAAGAATCATTCTCTTGAGTTAAAAATGAAATTTTCCATTGATCTTGATTGTGTTTTCTATTATGTTTCTTTCACACTTGTGTGATTTAAAATTTTAGTACGTAGAGGGTAAGAGGTCCTTGTGCACGTAGATAAGCACTTGGGAAACCAGGCAAGTTAAACACACAGACTTGTCTCTTCAAAGGAAAGAGATGTTTGCCTGTTTTCCACCTGAATGCTGGGAATGGAATATTTTATAACCTGGTGATCTTTGCTAACTGTAGGGCCAGTCTCACCCAAATCCCCAGACTATTATGTTGGTCCCAGACTTTCCCCTAGATCTTGAGCATTGCTTCTCAGTCAATAAAACCCATCCTTATGAGCGAGCCTTTTAACGTCTGTGTTGTCTTAGGCCAGGCCGATCCTGACTCCCACAGGCGTTGTGTTCACCTCAGTACTCCCTAGACCCTGTCGTGAGCACTGTTTCTGAGTCAACAGAACCCATCTTTTGGAAGAGGCCATGTGTATTTGTAAAGAGTTTCAGTATAAATGTGTCTTAAGTTTTGTTGTACACATGGGACTGAGTTAATTATCAGGAAACTTCTTTTCTGAAATTGTGCTGTGCTTAAATATGGCTAAAATAAACTGCCAGGTTTAGTAAACTCTTTGAACCAGCACCAGCTACTGAGTCCTCTTGAACAAGAGTTTCTTCTTGCCTCTCATGATCGTCCTCTGCTGGCCAAAGCATTTGCAGAGACCCCCACATTAGTAGGGCTGGGCATGTAGTACGGTGCCAGAGTATTTGCCTGGTGTGTTTGAGGGCCTGGGTTCAATTCCAAGTACTACTTACAAACGAATAAAACCTTAAGACTCAAAAGATTGAGGCAACTATTGGTGTTAGTTTAATTCTCCCTCTTTTCTAAAAATTTATATTTGTTTCATGTGTATGTTTTGCCTGCATGTATGTGTGTATATCCCATGCATATCTGGTACCCTTGAAGGCCGGAAGAGGGTGTTGGAATCCCCAGACAGACAGTTGTGAGCCACTATGTGGGTGCTGCGAACAAAACCCCAGTCATGCAAAAAAAGTAAGTGCTCTTAACCACTGAGCCATCTCTGTAGCCCCAAAATTAATTCTCTTTTTTAAAAGGTTTTGGTAGGCCAACAAGATGGCTCAGTGAGGAAAGGTGCTTGCTACCAAGCCTGATGACCTGAGTTCAGTCCCCAGAACCCACATCATGGAAGGAGAGAACCAATTCCTGAAAGTCTGGATTCCACTTACACATGTGGCACACACTCATACACACCACACACACACACACACACACACACACACACACACTCACACACACACACACACAGAGTAAATAAATTAATTTTAAAATGTGTTTAAAACATAATAATAATGAATTGAAACTGCACAGATGCCAGGATGTGCGTGAATGTTTCTTTAAATACTTTGTTTTCATAAGCTGTGTCTGTAAATTTTAGCTTCAGAATGTAATACTCAAACAACACCTCAAATATATGTGGAATATTTTTAGCATACTTAACTTACTGAATACCTGCTTAATAAGATCTTCTGTCTGAACATTCCTTGTGACTCATAGAGCATTTTCCTGTAAATGCTCCCATTGGTGGCTGACTCAGCCTCTCTAATCCTGATTTAACTCAGTTAACCTGTTTGACCTGTAGTTAGTAGTTTATTCACCTGTAAAATGGGGGTGAAAACAGTGTTTGCCCATAAGGTATTTACCAGTTGAGACTATGTAAAGGCTTTTTACGTAAAGTCCCCAGTGTTAGGTAGAATGTATTGCTAAACAAAATAAAGAAATATGGAAGTACCAACCCAGAGAGAATGCATGATAAATACCCACGTGACAAAATTCACAGCTGGAATTTGGGGTATTGTTGAATAATGTACCTCTTATTTTTCTTTGTTTTTAGTCATTCTTAAACCCATCTTTGAGAAAATGGTGCTTCGGTTACAGTAAACAACTTTTCATTATCCTAAGGTTTTCTTTCTTCCCTTCGTCACAAATAATACTTTTCCTTTGAAGTTAATTTCCCCCTCTAGCCTAAGCAGTAAATAAAAGACACCATCTACATGCAGTGACCTCATCAGACCAGGACACAGAGAGGTTGGGTCTCCTGCCACCCTCCCCACTTCCGCTCAACCACATGTGATCCAAATGTCTGGACCTTTTTACGTTGATGGCTTGGCTCAAGACCTTGGAGCAATCATTGCTAGAATTGGCAGGCCCCTCTGAGAACACAGGAAAGGGGGCAAAGTGGTGCCAAGGACAGACACCAAGCCTCTAAGGCACAGGATGCCTGTGGAGTGGGCTGCTCGGCTCTGTACCACGCGGATTCTTTTCTGTCGTCTTCCTGTGTGGCCTCTTGTGTTCCTTTCAACTCTTGTTACCAGAGATGACACCTCAGAGTCCCTGGAGCTCCTGCTTTGGTAAAGCCTCTGGCTCAGCCTTATGCTAGGGTCTGCGAGGTTCAAGTTTCTGTGTATGCCATACCTCAGGGTCCACTGTCCCCTCCCCTCCCAGCCGCCTCCCTTCAGTGTCACTTTGGTCACATCGGACATTTGGTCCCGTGGTTGTTCTTGATTCTCTTTTTACATTGATGTGTAACTGCCTGCCCAACAGTGTGGTGTATATCTGAGGGTCAGAAGAACCCTTTTGGACAGCCCACCCAGAGTGTGTCATTTGTTGATTCATACGTGTGACAGGCCCTAAAGTAACCACTGAACTGAGAGTACTCTGGGGCCCCAAGGTAACATGTGGACTTTAGCCTCATCCAGCAGTGAGGGGATCTTTGTGTGGCCATTAGTGAGTTTGAGCAGAAAAACAAGTCAGGAGTCTACAGTAGTATCCTCCTCTTTAGATGGGTTAAATCAAATGATTTCCAGAGACTTTGTGAATGTGTGTGTGTGTGTGTGTGTGTGTGTGTGTGTGTGTATGTATGTATGTATGTTAAGCCCTGTAGGTGCTGATGGTTCACAGAGGAGAAAAAGCAGGCCCATAGATGACCCCCACAGTAGACAGGAGAGGTTCCACTCCACAAGGCAACCCATTGTAAATATCTGTTATGTGAAGAAGTGTGTGAGGACCTTTGCAGTCAGGTTGCACCAACTATTCCTGCAGCTACATAAAGAGGTGGATTTTGTGACCCTCACTAGCATAGAGTATATGGGAGGGTGTTTAAATTTGCTAATATACTGTGTCTTTCATTGGTACTCCTTTGATAATGAAACTGAACATTGAGTGTGGACATTTTTAGTACCTGTGGGAGAGTACCACTGAACATTTTCATATCCTAAGAAAGTGACACAGTAATCCTCCCTAGTTCTTATCTGTGTTTGGGACCCAGAGCCGGAATGCTTTACCGAGGTCACAGTTGAGGGCACCCTATACTTCAAAGTAGTTCGTATTTGCAGCTGCCTTAAAAATAAGCACTTGTTAACATTGGGCCTGGCAGGGTTGCTGCTGGGAAGCTGGCCTCTCTTACTGTAGAAACTTGGAAGTCAGGAACATCTGCTCTCCTTTAAACAAGTGTGTCATCGGTAGTGTCCCTTAAACTCCCATTTAATTCCAAAGGTCATGGGATTTCAACTAAATGAAACATCAGGGAAGAGTTTAGACACCTCTACAGGGAGTGTGCGACGTCAACAGCCCTTACACTGTGTTCCCACCTGAGGTCCCTTCTCAGTAGCACTGATGTGAGACCTGGAGGTCTCTCCTCCCCAGGCCTGGTGGAGGCACTGAGAAGGGGTTACATTCTAAGGAGGCGTGCAAGATAGAACTCAACCCTGAGTTCCCCTTCCCCAAAGCTGCTGGGACAGCTCCTGTCTGTTTCTTCGGTTTTACAGGGATGTGTGAAACCCCAGTAAACATTGCCTTCAGATGTCAGAATGTGCTTGGACGTGACCCTTTTGTGAGTTGGAAACTGTGTGTGCAACCAGGAATCCTGCAACCCTGGCAGCTGTTGGCAAGCTTTGCATCTGCACGGTTGTCTGTCGGCCTCAGTCCCCTCTCCCTGCCTAGTCTTCAGTCCCTCTACCTGCCTAGTCTTCAGTCCCCCTCTCTCCCTGCCTGTCCTCAGTCCCCCTCTCTCCCTGCCTGTCCTCAGTCCCCCTCTCTCCCTGCCTGTCCTCAGTTCCCTCTCTCCCTGCCTGTCCTCAGTCCCCCTCTCTCCCTGCCTAGCCTCAGCCAGGCTGAGGGTGTGGAAGTCAAACTAGACCTTGCCGAGGTAGAGCCTGGCTCTCAGTTCTAGCTCAGCTGTTGAGTGAGCAGACTTGAAGTTCCCAAAGGGCTGTGTGCCTGTGTTCACATGCTCTGCTAGGTGTGTGAAATACACACTGGTCTCACAGTGAAGTCATCTCACTGCAGCTCTTGTCTGTCTGTCTGATTTGTGTGGAATTTTGTAAGAATTAACCAATTGAACATTTCTGCTCCTAAGGCTGTTGACTGTGCTATTAGACATACTAAGGCTTTGACTGCAAAGGAGTTTAATATTTTGAAAAGAAATTAAATATGGACACATTTTGAATCAATAATATGTTCTTGCTTCAGCTTTTCTTCAAGGAGAATGAGTCAATGTGCCCCATGTCCTTGGGGAGACTAGGGGATTGTGTGGGAGGACAGTCTGGAGAGCCCCTTTCCCTCACATTAAAGAAAGTAGAAAGTCCTTATTCCCAGGACCATATCCTGCGGTGAGGGTCCTGAATGTTTCTGCTTGTCTGAGAAAGGCACTAATGCCACACCAAGTTTAAAACTCTGAAGATGGCACACATCTGAGAATCTGACTGCTTGCCTTCTGTCTCCACTCACTCACTGTGTAACTTAGGCAAGTTGCTTGGCCTCTCGGATAATCTGTTTTCCTACCTGTAAAATGAAGATAATGTTATCACTCACTTGAAAGTGTTGTAGGAACTAAATGAAACAGTTTATGCATAAGGCACAATGAATACATAAGGTATAGTGCATCCGTAAGGCACATGCATATAGAATGTCAGTGCATGCAAATAGTACATGCATAAGGTTTGCTGCATACATAGGGCACAATACATGCATATGGCATGGTGCATATATTAGGCATGGTGCATGTATAAGGCTTTATGTTTTCAGTAAATGCTGGGAGTTATTAACCAGATTTTTTTTTTTTTATGATTAGTCTCAACGTATAGGACATCTTAAAACAATGCTTCTATTCTGGATTTCTGCAACTTCATAGAAATTTAAAAACTTTGGTAAAGTTAAAAGTGGCAGTGACATAAAGAAAAGGTTTAGAGTAAAGCCTACTAATATTGCTAACTAATTTTTATTTTGTTTGTATAAGAAAGAAGTTTCACTTCTCCTCATAATGATGGCAAAATTGTGTTTGACTTCTGACATTCAGTTCTTTCTCTCTGTCCCCAGAAATAGTCACAGGCTACATTTGACTAATCAAGATGTAGAGAAACAGAGATGGTTTACTGTTGGAGTGGGGAGCTGAAGAAACTGAGGTAGTTTCTTCCCTTGACCCTGGGTCTTTCCCAAGACATCTGATGTACCATGATGGCTTCTTACACAAGGTGCCTGGGAACCATAGAGAAGGTGCTCCACATGCAGGCCAGGGACACTTTTCTAGGCGGGGAGCGAGTTCAGCAGTTGTCCAGAATGCATAGGAACGGTGAGGTAACTGAGTAATGCTTCTCCAAAGGTGGCACCCGTTATGTCAGTGAGACCTAGATGTCTACTTTTGGTTTGGGGTTGTTTTGTTTTGTTTTTTGAGACAGGGTATCATCAAACTTAGGTTGGCTTCAAACTTGTATGTAGTGGAGGATGATCTTGAACTCCTGATCCTCCAATATTTTTAATAATTGCGCCTGAGTTGGGTAACCCGGGGGCAGCTTTTGATCTCTTATTCATGCCATCATGCTAAGCTTTTCCTTTCCTTTTCCAGATATTTACTGGAGCAAGATTTCCCCGGCATGAGAATTGGCCCGGAGCCGACCACAGATTCCTTCATTGCTGTGATGTATGGGGAGACCGAGGGAAGCACCCCTGGGAACGCTTTAGTTGTGGATCCCAAAAAGCCATTCCGAAAGCTTAGTCGCTTTGGAAATGCTTTTCTGAACAGGTAAGGACCAGGAGGCTGCAATCTTTGATTAGGTTGTTTAAACTTTTCTTCAAATTATTGCCTATCACTTATAGAGTCAAACAGGACAGAGCATGTGTTCTGGAAGAGGAAAGTGTGTGTGGGGTCAATCAATCATATTCTAAGACTGTCAGACAACACAATTACTTGCATCTGTTCTGAGTGACTTCCCTGGGCATAGCTGAGGCCCAAAATGGACATTCTGGCTACCCAGTATGAGGGCAAATGTCTAATAATGTGGTTTGCACAGGAATAGTTCAGGTTGCCCAGGTCCTGTCACTAGCAGTGTTAAATGGCAGTGGGACAGCCACTTCTCGGGTATGGCACCCAGGGCTTCCCACACTCAGGAAACAGCCCAGAGAAGACAGACATCCAGATTTGGTCTTTTGATTCAGGATAGGTTGCCTCATCTTCCTGAATGTTTCTCTGACTTTTCATTCCTGTGCTTTGAGCTACTTCCTTATTCCCTGGAGCAGAGCTGAGGTGTTGGGGCCTGGGGAGAACACATGCCAGGTTTGCTGCTGCAGCTCTGCAGTAGGATCAGATCCACTGACCTTCTTTTCTGCTCCACTGTGTTCCTCCCTCTTCCCTTCCTCCCTCCCTCCTTCCCATCGCTCCTTCTTTCTCCCCTCCCTATGTTCAACTCTATGAATAGTGCCAACTATTTTTCTTCCAGTTTTATTTTATTTTATTTTTTTTTAAAAAGATTTATTTATTTATTATGTATATGGAAGAGGGCACCAGATCTCATTACAGATGGTCGTGAGCCACCATGTGGGTGCTGGGAATTGAACTCAGGACCTCTGTAAGAGCAGTCGGTGCTCTTAACCTCTGAGCCATCTCTCCAGCCCCCAGTTTTATTTTTTAACCACGCAAATCTTTTCTTTTTGTATCTAGTTTATTTCATTTCACATGATACTCTGGATCCCAAAAAGCCATTCCGAAAGCTTAGTCGCTTTGGAAATGCTTTGCTACAAAGGACAGGATTTTATTTAATGGTCAATAACACTCCATTTGTATGTATATATAACATTTTCTTTCTTCTCATTTGTACTGGAGCTAGGGATTGAGTGTAGGGCTTCCCATGTGCTGTACCTCTGAGCTGTATACCCAGTCCTCTTTTTTTTTTTCTTTTTTTTTTTTTTCCGCAGGGGTGGGGTGGGGAGTAGGGGGGATGGAGTGCTGGGGAGATGTTGCCCAGGCTGGCCTTGAACTCACTCTGTAGACCAGGCAGACCTTGAACTTGAAGTCATTCTGCCTCTGTCTTCTAGTAGCTGAATTGCAGCAGTACCACAGGCCTAATTACCGTATTTTCTTATGTCATTCTTTGTTGGTGGGCACCTGGGCTGCTTTCATGTCCTAGCTCTATGAATAGTGCCACAATAAACCTGGCTGTGCAGATTTCTCATGTGTACCAATTTCATTTTCTTCAGGTGTATTATATACACGGGAATGAGATAGCTGGGTGGTAGGTAGTTCTTAGTTATTTGAGGATACTATATGTTTTCTGTAGTGGTTACCCCACCTGACAGTCACCACAGGGTATAAAGGTTCCTTTCTCCTCCGCATCATCCCCAGCATTTTTTAATAATATCCATTCTAACTGAGGTGAGGCAGGATCTCATTGTACTTTTGGTTTTTATTTCCCTAATGGTTAATGATACCGAGCATTTTTTTCATGTGTTTAACTGACATTTTTATTTCTTTTGAGGTCATTTGGCCATTTTTTTATTGGATTCCTGGTTCTTTGGGAGTTATTGTCTTTAATTTTGAGTTTGTTCTGTAGTCCGGATATCAATACCCTGACAGATATTTTCCCATTATATTATATAGGTTGTTTTTTCACTCTGTTGATTGTTCCCTTTGCTGTGCAGAGGCTTTTTAGTTTGAGATAATGCTATTGGTCAATTTCTATTTTTGTTTTTTGTGCTTTTAGCCTTATTTGGACGATTAAGTTCATGGTTGGGACAGTTAATATTGTTAGAATGTCTGTTTTCTTTTTAAACCCTTTCCTCTTCTTTCCTGCCATTCCTCCACACCCCTCTTTTCTGAGTGTGGCTTTGAAGAAGGGGAGCCAGCCTTCAGCTAGCAGTGGAGACCAACTGCAGCCTGCTTACGAAGAGGAAGTGGGGCTGGCCCTGAGGCCCAGCAGGAGCCTTGAGCAGCACTTCTCCTTTCTAGATGTTTCTAAGAATAAGAACAGCCCTTCCCTCTGACTGCTGCCTGTCCAGAGCCTGAGGCTCCATCCCTGAGGACTCTGGGGTGAACACTTGCACAGCCACTGTGCTGAGAGGAGCCCAGGCAGCCTCCAAGTCCCGTCTGTGAGCAGATCCCTCCTTTGAACGCTTTCCGATGCTGCTGTTGCAGTCCAAAGAGAGCCTCTGAGGGTGGGTTAGGCGAAAGTGTGCAGGTGATGTCGATGGAGAAGTTCGTTCTTATTGCTAACAGTGACTTACAGAACACTGTCCAGAGGGCCTCCCCTGCGGATTCTCTTCTGCAGGAGGGGCTTGTGCCTTAACTCCAGAGCTGCGATGGGTGACAGCTTTCCCCTGTGCAGAAAGAAGTTAAACCCAAGGGGATTCTCATTTAGCGAAGTGCATACTTTTAAGGGAATATGCAGGAAGAATGATTATTAGTTTGTTTTACTTTGTCAAATAACTTACTTTCCTAAAATAACAACTTGTTTTTAAACTCAAACATGGAAGAAAAGTATAGAGGAAAGATTTTGAATGGCAAGGTTCAGTATCTTAGAATTTAAAGTGTGCTGAAAATAATCCATGCATTATACAAATTGAGTATTAATTGAGTCCAGGATAATAGAAAAACAAAAAAACTATATAGCATGTGTTCAGCACTGCCTCAGACTTTACTTGTCTATGCAACATGGAAAACTGAGATATGTTAATTTTTTGTTTGTTTGTTTGTTTGTTTGTTTTTTTCGAGACAGGGTTTCTCTGTGTAGCTTTGTGCCTTTTCCTGGAACTCACTTGGTAGCCCAGGCTGGCCTCGAACTCACAGAGATCCGCCTGGCTCTGCCTCCCGAGTGCTGGGATTAAAGGCGTGCGCCACCACCGCCCGGCGAGATATGTTAATTTTAAGTCCTCATGAAGATGCATTATATGGCTGCTATCATTATCCCCAAGCAGTGATGAGGAACTGATGAACAGCAAGGGTAAGATAATATCTTTGGGGTCACTCAGCCTAGTGGCAGTGTTGTGGTTGGAACCCAGATCATCTGGCCTCAGTCCTGGAAACCACAGTGCTGAGCTTCCCAGTGGTGCAGTGTTTAAACTCTGCCTACTACGACCCCCGTTTAACTATAAAATAGCCCTGCAGTGAAGACAATGGAGAAGACACTATCTACCAAGGTATAGTTCACATAATTTTATCAGTACTATGCTTGTGGGACTAACAGAGAATAAAGTGGCTATAACGAGTCTTTTTCTGTCCCACCAGCCAGTTCTCAAATAATGACACAGAGACTTTTTATTAATTATGAAAGCTCAGCCTATAGCTTAGGCTTGTTTCTAACTAGCTCTTATAACTTAAATTAACCCATTTCTATTAATCTACTCTCTGTCGTGACATTACCTCCCTTCCATCTTGTACCTCCTGTTTCCTCTCTGTGTCTCCTGGCATCTTCTGCATGTCTAGATCCTTTTTCTCCCTGGAAATTATACCTTCTGTGGTATACCACTTATACCTTCTGCCTAGTTATTGGCTCTTCAGCTTTTTATTACACCAATCACAGCAATATATCTTCACACAGTGTACAAATATCCTCCAACAAATGGCCAGTTCACAAATAAGGAAGCTAAAAGCAAAGAAGTGATTTGCTGAAGAAAAGGTGATCAGGAAGAAGCAGAATTCAGGTTTCCCTCTTCGTACCATTTTCCACCCTGTGCCCCAACAATGAGGAATGTTGGCCCTTCAAGCCATCCTGGTGGCTGTGCCTGTGTGAGGCTCACAAGTACAGGATGTGCCTCATGGAAATCCACAATGCTGATAGCCCAGTTAAGTGGTGTCTGCATGACAAGGCAGCTGCCTCACACAGTGCATAAGAAAGAGCATTAGTTAGGGTAGGGTATTCCGTGTGTGTGTGTGTGTGTGTGTGTGTGTGTGTGTGTGTGTGTGTGTGTGTGTGTGTGTATGTGTGTGTGTGTGTGTGTATGTGTGTGTGTGTGTGTGTGCGCGCGCGCGCTTGTGCAAGTGAGCACGATTATAGTGGTTATAGCAGCCCTCTGGGATATAGCAGGGTTAGCACCAAAGGCGGGAACTCTTAGCATGACACATTTTCAGGAAACTAGGTCAAAACGTAATAGGAAGGAAAACCAGTTGTTTTCTGGGTAGAGCTTTCTCCCTAGGCCTTGATGACTTCAGCCACTGCTCCCCAGGGCATCTTTAAGAGTTAAATATCTCACAGGGTGCTTCATAGGTCAGGTGATGCCTGGAGGATGAAACCAACTTCCCCATTAAGCAAACCTTGGGGACCTGAGTCCCCTAAGCTGGTTGTTGAGAGACTAAAGGATCAGTGGCCCATTTCAAAGAAATGGAGATGAAGTCCTGAAAAGACAGGTTTGAATTAGAAAACAGCATACTTGAATAGCACAAGGAGAAATTAAATTTAGAACAAAAAAGAGTTTGATGGAAACGAGGCTTTAAAAATTGGCCGCCTCAAGTTCTCTCCACCAAGCTGCTTCATCTGAGAGAAGTCCCACAGCAGCCTGTTTTGGAGCATGAGTTGAAATTCTAGCATATATCAGGAGGCAGTTGACTTGACAGAGAAGGAACAGACACTGCCCACAGCACCCTACATATGAGTCCTGAAAGACACCAATGTCTTCAGTCAGTTCAGAAGCATCAGGGATTGAGGCCTGACATTTTCCTCCAGCAGTCTGCGTATGAATTAGATGCTGTGAGTTTCCCTCAGTGTACATTTCTAAAAATAGCAGTATTTTTAATACAGGTAGCCTCAGATACTGTTTTTAGTTTTAGCATCTAGTATAATTTCAAATAACTGTTTTTCACAAAAGAAGTTCATTTATTTTACACTCTCTTTCTCTCTTTCTCTCTCCCCACCACACACACACACAGACACATGCGCACATGCAAGCATTTGCCTATAATTCCTTAAGTTTTTCCCAGTAATCTTTCACCTTAGGACTTGAGGTGATTCTGGGTCACAAACCATTGTTCCTTTGTTTTTGTTGTTGTTGAGACAGGATCTCACTATGTATCTCTGGCTGGCCTTGTACTCCCTTTGTAGACCAGTCTAGCCTTGAACTCAAAGATCCACTTGCTTCAGGCTCCTGAGTGCTGGGATTAAAAATGTGTGCTACCATGTCCAGCTACAATCTATTGAGGGTTTTGTTGTTGTTGTTATTGTTGTTTGTTTGGGTTTTTTTTGGTTGTTTTGGGGTTTTTTGAGACAGGGTTTTTCTGTGTAGCCCTGGGTGTCCTGGAACTTGCTCTGTAGGTAAGGCGGGCCTCAAACTCAGAGGTCTACCTGCCTCTGTCTCCCAACTGCTAAGATTAAAGGCGTGCGCCACCACTGCCTGGCTGGTTTTGGGGTTCTTGTTGTTATTTTATATATATGGATGTTTTGCCTGTATGTGTGTTTGTGTACCACATTCATGCCTGGTGCTGGCAGAGTCCAGAAGAGGTCTGCAGATCCCCTGGAACTGGAGCTATAGCCACCATATGGGTTCTGGGATTCAAACCTAAATCCTTTGGTAGAGCAGCCAGAGCTCTTAACTACCAAGCATCTCTCCAGATCCCAAACCATTGTTCCTGATTGACAGCTGCCTGTATGATTTTGGTTCTGTCATTTCAGAAAATGCACCTTTTCCCCTTGGTTTGGACAGAACCTTCTAGACTGGAATACTACTTCTGGCTTTCCTCCATAGCAGTTGAGAGAGGGGCATTTATGTAGTCTAGATGTGAACATCACTTCTTCTTGGCACTAGAAAGTTAGATCAACCATTTATAGTGGGGCTGTGTGATATTTAGTTGCCTGGGTCTTTTTGTAGATTTTCTGTTTACATCATATAATCTCTGGGTTTACACTCATAGTAAAGCAGGCAAGATCAAAGGAAGTGTTTGAAATGCTCTGTGCTCCCTTCCTGTTGTGATTTGAGCTGATGACAAACCTGATTGAGTTGCATAGAGAGGCTTAGAGACCTGTGAAGGTGAGATTGCTCAGTCCACATCTCCTGTCTGTTGTTCACCATTACGTAATCCTCCACACCATTAGGTAGAACACTGGCTGACACGGAAGCTCCTGGGCCGTGGTACACCAGTCCTTTCTTTCAGGACATTACCTGAGACTCAGCAGTGATTCCAGTGTGTGCCGTGATAGTAACAACCATGTGGTTAAGACGCGCCCAGGACTGCCAGCTTCCATCTCAGCTCTGTCACTTGTCACCAGTGGGCTATGACAAGT
This sequence comes from Peromyscus californicus insignis, assembly GCF_007827085.1. Classification (NCBI taxonomy): domain Eukaryota; kingdom Metazoa; phylum Chordata; class Mammalia; order Rodentia; family Cricetidae; genus Peromyscus; species Peromyscus californicus. The sequence continues at coordinate 94,448,377 of NW_026294595.1, read as the reverse complement.
GAGAGCATGTGGCCCTTCCAAGCCCCAGTCTGCCCTTTTGTAAGGCCTCTCAGATTGCAGTAAAGATTTAATTCATGAACACATAAAGTAGAGCAGGCCTGGCACATGGTCAGGGGCTAGTCAATGCTGGTGTTATTATTATCATAATTACTACAAACCGTATTGTTCCATTGAAAAATCAAAATCAGTATTAAGGTGCTGGCCAATTCTTTTACAAGTCTAGTTGTTTTGTGCTTTGAAAAAAATGGAGAGTCACATGTAGCCTAGACCGGCCACAAACTCAGTATGTAGCTGAAGATAATTCTATCTCCTGATTTCTCCCATTCTACCTCCCAGGTCTCCCAGGTGCCTGGATTACAGGTGTGAATCAGCCCACCAATTTAGTTTTTTAATTCTTGTGTGTGTGTGTGTGTGTGTGTGTGTGTGTGTGTGTGTGTGTGTGTATTTATCAGGAGACAGTTGGCCATACTTGCTACTGTGAATGTGTGGAGGTCACTGACCAACCTGTGGGAATCAGTTTTCTTTTTCTTTTTTTTTTTTTGTTTTGCGAGACAGAGTTTCTCTGTGTAGTTTTGGTGCCTGTCCTGGATCTCACTCTGTAGACCAGGCTGGCCTCGAACTCACAGAGATCCGCCTGGCTCTGCCTTCCAAGTGCTGGGATTAAAGGCGTGCGATACCACCACCCGGCTAGTTTTCTTTTTCTACTATGTAGATCTTGAGGATTGAACTCAGGTCATTAGAAATGGCTGCAAGCATCTTTACCCACTGAGCCATCTTGCCAGCCCAAATTTATTTATTTATTTATTTTATTATTATTATTTTTTTTTTTGGTTTTTCGAGACAGGGTTTCTCTGTGTAGCTTTGCGCCTTTCCTGGAACTCACTTTGTAGTCCAGGCTGGCCTCGAACTCACAGAGATCCGCCTGGCTCTGCCTCCCGAGTGCTGGGATTAAAGGCGTGCGCCACCACCGCCCGGCCCCAAATTTATTTTTTAAACATTAATCGTTAACCTAGAATTTTAGCTTTGGGAGGCAATTTTAAGTAACCTAATATTCTTACCTCCTTGTGTTCCTGTGAGGCAGAACTGGTGACCTGCTTGAGACCTTATGATCCCTACCTTTACTTCATCCTCTGCCCCTTTGCTACCCTTGACTTTCCCCAGACATGGAGTTGGGGGTCCAGTGAAGGATCTTGATTGTTTCCTTCTTTTCCCTTGGGAAACAAAATTCATCTGGTCAGTGGGAGGGACCTGTGGGAACTGAGAGAGGCCCTGGATCTCTGCAGCACGCCTGTCTTCTGTGTGAAATAGAGAAGGCCAGGTGATTTAGCCACTCCAGGAAAGAGGGAAATCTATCTGGAAATGTTCCAGCAGAAACCTGCAGCTGCGGACTGCCAGACCTGCCCTGCTGTGAGGGCACGACAAATCTTGCCTTCCACATTCCTTTCTCAGGGTGGAAAGGTAAGTGGCGATTGCCATCCTGCTGTTAGGGTTCCTGATTACAGTGGAATGTGGTTTTAGGAACATGCCCACATGTGTGCTCCTAACCTTGCAGTACCAACCTGCTGTGGCACCCTTAGGGCCCAGTGCCTGTTTGTACTCCCTGCCCTCCTGCCCCCGCCACACCCCTTACAGTCTCTCTGATGGAGTGGAGCCTGGTCCTGCACACACGGCCTCCCTCAGCAGCCCCTCTCTGGTCCCCTGGAGCCCGGCTAGTCTCCTTGTCTTTGGCAGTTGTCCTTGCTGCTGTGTGAAGACAGCTCAGCGGTACCGTCTCTTGCTCTGTGGCTCGCACACATGACCCGGGCGGGAGCTGTTGACGTGCTCTTGCTCTACGTTCCAGGAGTGAGCACTGTAGGAATTTTAAGCCCTTCTGTTAGCCTCACGCTAAAATCTAGGGATTTTGTGTTTTGGAAAAATTGATACTGAGTGTGAGCTTGTGGTTTTGGAGAAATATCAGCCTCCCTGTGGGAACAGTTTGTGTAAAATAGTTTCACAGAGGTACAGCATTGCCACCTGTTTCAGGATAGACTGACAAGAAATGGTGTCCACCGAGTTGTGCTCAGATTTCTGTTTCTCCCTCAGTTCTAGAGAGCAGAATAATAAAGTCAAGTTCTCTCTGGGAACTTAACAAACGGTGTTGGTGGCCCCTGTGTATTCTGCTCACATACCTGCTCTGCTCATATTGGGCAGTTAGACTTAGGGTACAGGAGAGGCCAGAGGAAAAGGTAAATGAACGGCTTCTCTTACATGTGTTTGGCTTTATTTTTTACGTTATGGAGATTTTCACCTTTATGCACTGAGCTCTGCTCATCTGACTTAGGAGGTACCAGCTTGTCTCCTGCAGCCACCACACATTATTGCAAGACCCCACGATGTCATAACTAATCTGTGCTTCAAAGAGCTGCCTTTCCTCCACCCCCCTATCTGACTGGTAAATACAGAAAAAAATGTGTGACTACCTAGTCCAGAGCCCCTTAAAGGACAGTTCTCATGAATGTCAGTGATAGCACCTTGGGCCTGGGTGCCCTTCCCTGCCCACGGGGCTGCCCTAACCACAGCTGTGGAGGCTGTGAGGCCTCCTTGTCCCGCATTCCCAGCATACTTACTTTCTGAGTAATCCCCACCATTTCCACTGAATGGAAGAATTGAGCTGTTCCCAAGCCTCTGCCCACACAGATACTGAAGTTAGGCTCTTTTAAAACAGGAAGAGGAGAGGCACTGTTTCCCCCTTTAAAACATACACAAGCCTAACAAAGATCCAAACTAGACTCTTTGCCTGGGGTGGAAGTAACAAAGTGCTTCCTGCTATTACTCATTGGTTCACAATGGGAGAGCTCCCAAGGACACGTCAGATTCATCTCCTTTTACTTATAAGGAAACGGGCCACAGGCAGGGAAAGGCCTTTGTCTAAGGGCTAATAGAAGTTTACTGACAAAGCTGAACAGACTCTGAGCCCAAGTCTGCTAGAGCACAGCTCAACATTTTCCTTCCATCCCACTCTGCTTCCCGGTTGTTAGGGCAAATGCCTGGAAGCCGAGCAACAGGGACCATGGTCAGAAGGAGGAGGCAGGCAAGAGAGAGCAGCAAAGAGGCTTGAAGATGCTCGGTCAGGACCTCTGCTGACTCTGCCCCTCACCTGTTCTCAGGGCACACCTAGGGCTCCTAAGCATCTGGTATTACCCCGAGGTACCTGCCCCTTGCTGAACTTGAAGCCCAGGGGGCTTTGAACTAGATGCTAGGTCCTTGGGGCATCAGAAAGGGACCTCGGCCCTAGGACCTCTAGCAGTCTGCAGAACAGTATAGGGCAGACTCAGATACTCTGTCTGGCCCAGAAGTGCACCCTAAAGGAGGTAGCAGAAGGTTAGGATGCTTGGGCAAGGTAGGGACAGGAGGCTCGTGAGGGAGGAGTCAGACTGAGTCTAAGGCCCAGTTCGGAGGGACTCAGCTACTTAACCTCTCTGAAACCAATGGAAGGACGTTAATTAGGGACCAAAGTAGGTGATACTTGTAAAATGCCCAAGTGTTTGATAAGTATTAGCTAAAACCACAATTGACAACCTGGCATCAAGTGGCAAGTAGCAATGGGTTGCAGCAGTTTTCCCACACCTCTCTGTGGAATGGCATCTATTCTGTGGTCCCAGTAAAGTTACCATCAATTTCCTCCAAGCCCTGCTTTACACTCCATTTCACAGGCATCATTAGCCTCTGCCTGTCCCCTCCTCATTCCCTTTTACAGACATCTGTGAGGAGAGAGCCCAAGGAGCCCCACAGTTAGAAGAGACTTCTGCAAGGTCCAGTTTCTGGCCCCAATCTTGTTCTTTCTCTTCCAGATTCATGTGCTCGCAGCTGCCCAACCAGGTTCTGAAGAGCATCAGCATCATCGACAGCCCTGGCATCCTGTCTGGGGAGAAGCAGCGCATTAGCCGAGGTCAGTGCCCCATCCTCTCCAAAGCTGTCTGAGGCCCTTCAACTGTGAGCAGAGCATTTCTGCTCCTGTCCCATTCTCCCCACCCTCCAGGACAGCCACAGCCCAGGACCTCCCATAGTATCCTAGGCAGCCAAGGAAGCCCCAAGAAACAAATGAGGTGGGTCATAGCTTCTGCCATTTTAGCTAGTACCGAGCTCAGGAAAATCTCCACACCCAAGGGGGGATAACCCCTTGGTAACTATTCACTTGGACACTTGACATTCCTCCCTCTGGTGTGGATTTCACCCCAGGAGCCCTTAAAGCATCTTGTCAAGGGGAAGCTTTTACTAGGCAGACACTATCCTGTGCATGGAAACCCAGCAGAAACAGGCATGATTCTGTCCTTGGGGAACTAGAAATGAAGCAGACATTCTTCATGTTGTCATAGAACTAAAGGAGGATTGGTGAAACACCACGAACTGCAACCCAATATCAAGGTATGAGGGAGCCTGGCCTTGTATAGGAGTGTGGAAAGAGGCACCCCTGAGGCAGTGACATTTGAACCAGGATCTGAAGGATGAGTAAGGATTACTCAAAGGAAACTATTGTGGAAAGAGCCTGTATGTAGGAAGAGCAGAAAGTGCTTGGACAATGACATGGTTCCACTGGCCTTGACAGACAAGGCCATGGTAATTGATAGTTGTTTCCAGACCTGGCCATTGTGGTTTCAGTGGGTATACTGCTGCCTTCTGGCCTCACTTCCAGAGAAAAGGTCATAGGACAGATCCTGGGTCAGCAGCATAGACAAGAAATGCTTGGCCAGAAGAGTTCAGGGTGGATCCCAAGGTTATGGTTGTGAGGTGGGTCAAGCGAGCCCTCCCCCACACTGCCCTTTGAAGGAAAGCATGCTTCCAAGGTGCTCTGCTGCTGTCATTTCCTGCTGATAGCTTCACAGCCCTTTGCACAGCATGCCAGTGAAACCCTGCATGCCAAACTTGAGTGGCAGCCAGTCTGGAGTCAGCCATGCGTGTGACCAGCGGTGAACTCCTCACAGTCCAGGAAGCAAAAGCGTAGTTGCTCAGTCCATGCAAGCTGCTTTGCTGGCATTGAAAGGGCTTCTGTGGCCAGTGATCCTCCTTCCTTTGGCATTCTGTGGACTCACAGAGAGCTGGGTCTGCCTGAGCTAAGGCCTTCCCGAGGCTCATCTTGTGGTTCTTTGCTGATTCTGGCAGGGACACTCAACAGTGCCATTAGCTACCTTGAGTCTTCATAGAATCTGATGATTAGAAAGAAAAGAAAAAACAAAACAACAAAAAGCAGTCTTACACTGGTCTTCTCTCACGAAGATCTTTGTTGTTGTTTTCTATTATAAAAATAATAGCTATTACAAAGAATTCAAAAAAGTTAGGGTGTGAAGAAACTCACGCTGTCACAACAGTTCTTCCTACATATCTGAACATATAATTTCTAGCGGAAATACAATGATCAAAAACATTTTCTGCAACTGACATTTTGCCATAGTGGTCTCCATGGGCTTAATGAAAGGAACATAGGTATTTTATTTTACTAATAATGTGGCTGTCACAATGTTAACACGTTTTTATTCTTACAAAGAGTATTAGGGTTTGTTGTTTTTATGGAGCTTTGTAGCTCAGTACTCATAGATGATTTTGTTTTGTTTCATTTGAGACAGAGTCTTATGTATCTCAGGCCAGTGAGACTCTGGCTCAAAAAACAGGATAAGCCGGGCGGTGGTGGCGCACGCCTTTAATCCCAGCACTCGGGAGGCAGAGCCAGGTGTATCTCTGTGAGTTTGAGGCCAGCCTGGGCTACCAAGTGAGTTCCAGGAAAGGCGCAAAGCTACACAGAGAAACCCTGTCTCGAAAAACCAAAAAAACCCCCAAAAAAACAAAAAAACAAACAAAACAAAACAAAACAAAAAACAGGATAGATAGCACCTGAGAAATGACAGCCAAAGTTTCCTCTGACTGGTGCATGTGTGGGCATGCACATGCACATTTGTGACCAAGTACATGTGCACATATGCTGTGGGATAGTGCTTTTGTACACTGGTTTAATAAATCGCTGATTGGCCAGTAGCCAGGCAGGAAGTATAGATGGGTTATTTGACAAGGAGAATTCTGGGAAGAGGAAGACTGAGTCAGGAGATGCCAGCCAGCCGTCCAGGGAGCAGCATGTAATGGCACACAGGTAAAGCCACGGAACACATGGCAACATATAGATTAACAGAAATGGGCTGAGTTTAAGAGCTAGTCAGTTGTAAGCCCGAGCTAATGACTGAGCAGTTTTAATTAATATAAGCCTCTGTGTGTTTACTTGGGTCTAAGTGGCTGCAGACCGGGCGGGACACAAGAAAACTTTCAGCTACACACATACATACACACACACACACACACACACACACACACACACACACACACACACACACCAGTTTGGAACCACTTATCTAAAAGGCTGGTGAATTGTTTGGGGATAAACCAAATGCTATTGTTTTTCTGAGCTATCCCATTTACTGCTTCCACATGACTGGCTTAAATATTCTGAAGAAATATGTGACCCTGATATACCACAAAATTTTAAGGTTTCTAGGGTGTAGTTTCCACCTTATCCCCCCTTTTTCCCCATTGACAGGTCTTTAGACAATGCTCACCTTCCATATTCTTAGTGTTTCTCTTCTGTATAATAATTACAAGTATCTTTCCAACTGTAACTCCTTCCCAGTGGTGCTGACGCTTGGCATGATGCTTCTAGTATGCTTTGAAGATCAGTTTCTTTCAACACTTGATATGACCTGACTCATATCCTGGTCTGACTTACTGTATACTCACATCCTATGCCCAGAAATAGCACATGTGGCCCAAGCCCAGCAGCTGGTCCCTGCCATTCTGAGGGACACAGCAACTGTGGGGAAGGACCTTGGACTCTAAACAACAGTGCTGTGGGCTATAGGCAGGGTCCCCAAGCATGTTGGCACATGGTGTTGGGGACATTGTTGGTGGTGGGAGTCACTCAATTGACATAGTCAATATATTAACTACAAAGAATATATAGTGTCTTAAATCTGCTTTAACTTCAACAATTTGATACATCTCACGTGTGCTCAGACTAATGCCCTTCTGTCCAGCTTGGCCCACAGCCCTTTGCTGGCAATTAAGGTCAGCACAGCCAATGGAGTACTTACCAGCTGTGACTCCACAGTCATGAAAACATTCCATGTTGACTTTATTGGTAGGTGTCTGACTCCCTCGCAGACATTTTGCCTGTAAAAGAGGAAGAAAGGGAGTGCTGATGTCTCATCCCCACTCTCCATTTTCCTCTAGGCAGTGGATGGGTTAACCCTGAGCAAGCCTTGTGACTTACTCTCTTATGCAAAAAGGAGACTACTTGAAGCGGGTATTTGTAATAATGCAACAGCCACAGTGTACTAAACCCTTGCTATATGTCACTATAAACACTGTTAGTCATTGGGATTTATTATTTAATTTAAACCTGAACATAACCATGAGCAGATAGAGCCAAAGACTCCTCACCCTCCCGCCTCAGGGAGAGCAGCCTTGAAAGCAGTTATGAGAATTTTTCCCAGTTGCCAGGCAGATGTGTGACCAAGTTTGAGACCTGAGGATCAGGGTAAAAATCACTGATAGTGTCACATTTGCAGAACAGGCTCAGAGGAGTGACTGTTCCCAGTACTTGCTACCGGCCTGAGATGTATGAAAGCCAGCTCACTTTCCTACCTGTGGGGAGTCTGCAGAGGGTCTGCCTGCCGGGAAGGAGCAGTAACTATGGGAGGAAGGTTGTATGCTGACTACTGAGCACCCCCAGGAAGAAGTACTGACTCCTGCAAACCCAGTGTCTTTCTTTAGCTTGGGACCAAGCAGATAGTAAGGAGGCAGTGGAGCATTATGCTACTCTGCTGCAGGTCACATTAGACAGGATGGACCTGAACTGGAGACCTGGCTTCATGTCACATTGGTAATCCTCATGCACATTACCCAGAGTAGTGAGGACCAGGGTCCAGAGATTTAGGGACCAGGCAGCCTAGTGCCCAGTATATATATTCAGGAATGAGTCAGATACTTTAGTGGTAAAAGCAGAAATGGGGACCCTTGAACCTGGGGTTCAGTTTTGTGCCTCCCCTTGCTTGTGGCTCAACACATCAATGTTAATTCTCACATTGCATTAGAAGCCCGGTGTCTTTATTCTGTACTGGGTAGAAGGCAAGTGTGGTTACCAGGGTGAAGTGAGTGTTTTCTGCCATTCCTCTTCTCTAGGCCAGGCACGGAGAGAGAAGAAGAAATGCATGAGGTTTCTGAGTGACACCTTGTATTTTACAGTGTTGGACTTGAAGCAAAGTATGTCCAACCCCACTCTAGGTTAGAAGCAGCCTTTACCAGTTTTATGCCTCTGCAGAATCTGACAGACTCCGTCAGTGAGCCTAGAAGTCAGGACATTGTACTCCTTGCCTCCTGCCTCCTCCTGTTGGAGTGTTCTATGCTCCAGAGTCAACAAGAATGTTGACAATTCGGTGACTGGTTTTGAAGTAACTGTTTTATACCTCTCCATATGGATCCTTTAGATGTGTCTTAGTTTAATCATATTTAGCAGAAAACCTGTAGGAACAGACAGTTTATTTACTGAATTATAGCTTTTCTTGGCTGGTATGAAGGATTGAATGCTTATAAATCAGGAATAAAAATATTCAGATATATTTATAATAATTTTATTGAGATCAAGTAACAGCTACCTATAAATCCTACAAATGTTCTTGCCAATAAAAGAATGTGTGGTTTCTTCAAATTATTTTTCTGAAATGGGTGGGTAACTTCTGAGCTAGTTCACTCTTTGGCGCCTCCTTTGCCCCAATGACAGCATCCAGATTGTTGACACTATATGATGGGAAGGAAGAGCACACTTATCCACATGCACATCCTTGTTTTAACCCGCAGTCTGTTATCATTCTGGCTCTCAGGCTGTTTGCTTCCTAGACTACTGTTTATTCCATGCAGAACCTCAACATCACCTAGGATTTATTTCTGGACTTGGCATGAAAACCAGTGTGTTCTTAGCTGCTTAGGGCAAAACCTCCTCAGGTCCAGCTCTAACCACAGCGTCTGTGTCTGAGAAAACATGGAGGAAAATTGTGATGTGCTAGTCAGTGCTCTTGTCCATCTCTGTAGCCCAAAGGCATTGAGGTGCTGTTTTAGCTGCATATAATTCTTCCTGTGGATTCCAGAGACTGAGGTTTGTCTCTAAAGACTTGATTATGGCAACAAAAGAGAACAATTTTTCCATTCTAAAACTGCAAAAAAAAAAAAAAAAAGCCGGGCGGTGGTGGCGCACGCCTTTAATCCCAGCACTCGGGAGGCAGAGCCAGGCGGATCTCTGTGAGTTCGAAGCCAGCCTGGGCTACAGAGTGAGTTCCAGGAAAGATGCAAAGCTACACAAAGAAACCCTGTCTTGAAACCCACCCCCCCAAAAAAATAAATAAATAAAAATAAAAATGCAAAAAAACACCAGACATGATGGCTCATGTCTGTATTCCCAGCACTTGGTAGACTGAGGCAGGAGGCTTTAGCAAGTTCAGAGGTGACCTAGGATACATAGTAAGTTTGAAGCCAGTGTGGGCTACAGGGTGAGACCCTGTCTCAAACAACGAAGTGAAGTTAAACCTCTGACTAGACGTGATGGCTCACACCTGCAATCCCAGCACTCAGGAAGCAGGAGTTTGAGGCAGACTAGCCTGGGCTTCAGAATGAGACTCTGTCTCAAAACAGAATAAAACAAAACAAAACAAAATGCAAAGCAGTCTAGAGGAAAACCAACCTCTTGGCTTGACTCTTCTATCCAATCTACTCTCTCTCCCAGGGCTCATAGTCATCAAATGAAAACTGAATTTTTTTCTCTAATGTAGAACCTTTGTATCTGTTACTTTCCAGTCGTTTATTAAAACCAGTGACTACTAGAACTGGCCAGATGGTGAAAAGATAAAAGGACAGAAAATGCCCTGCTAATACAAGCGATACAGTGGTGGTGTATGAGACAGGGAGGATTGACCTGTCTTTCAGTGACAGCAGCAGACTTCAGGATCATTTCGTTATTGACAAATACCTTTGAGTGTGGCACCTGAACACTGGCAAACCCTGTGAACACAACCCTGAGGGCCTCAAACTTAACATCACGAAAGAACTGCCGGAGCTGGGAAACAGGGCATGGAAGTCCAAAGTGTGATTAATAAGGGCACAGAAAGAAAGAAAAAATAGAAAAGACAAAAACAGACCGTAATCAGGGAAGCACAAACGCCTACTTGACAAGTTTTTTGAACTTTAAAGACAAAAGACCGGATTTTGATGGCTGCTCAGGAAAAGAGAGAGAACATTTAGAGATATCCAGATAAGAGTAACTTCCCCTCTTGGGTTTTGGGAGGGAGAAGGATTTAAGGGAAACACACACACATAAGTCTGTTCTGGAAGACTAAAAGGCCTGGAGCAAGGTGTTAGGCATCTTCTGCAGCAGCGAAGACCATGGACAAAACTGGGAGAGCTGCCAAGGCCCAGCAGTTCCCAGGACAGCAGGTGTGGGGGGCACAGTGCAAGGCTGTTGGTATAAGCCCCGAGTTAGAAGTGTGATGTGTGTATATCACACTCTCCTATGCCTCAGTACACCGTTTCATTCAACAGATACTTAACTGAACAAACAAGGTGGATACAGTCATGCCCTGGTACAATTTATGTTAGTGAGTCAGACAAAAAGAAACAGGTAAATTATTTTATCCATTGATATGAATAAGTATTGAGTACTAAGAAGGTGATATGAGACGTGCTCAGTGAGGAGTCAGTGAGGTGGGCTGGCTGCACTTAGGATCCTGCATACAACCCTTTAGGCAAGACCTGAGTACTGAGAAGGAGCTGGCCTTGCAGAGTTTGCGCAGGTCAAGACTACACATTTTGGCTGTCCACATTATTCAGATCTATCCCATGTAGTGTTTGGAGGATAGTCTAAAACTCCTGCACAGAACCTAAGTTTGGTCTCACAGCACTCAGTTCTCACAGCTCACAACTGACTGTAATGCCAGCTCCAAGGGATCTGACATCCTTTTATGGCCTCTGTAGGCACCTGCATATATGTGTGCATACACATAAATAAAAATAAAAAATTATTTGAAAATGTTCAAAGGTCATATGTTCATTCATTGGTTTAAAATACTGCATATTCATTTTGTTCTGAGATTGTTTCTGTAACAGTCAGTATAAACCTATAATCAAATTATTTTCTTTGGTCCAATCAAAGGGTTGAAGTTCTGGAATTAGCACCATGTATGTCTTAGTTTGCTTTCTATTGGTGTGATGAAGACCATGACCAAAAGCAACTTAGGAAATGGTTTATTGGGGTTAACGTGTCCCAATTACAGTTTATCATTGAGGGAAGTCTGTGTAGGAACTCAAGGCAGGAGTTGATGCAGAGGCCATGGAGCAGTCCTGCTTACTGGCTTGCTCAGCCTGCCTTTAAAAACTACCCAGGACTGACTGACCAGGGGTGGTACACCCACAGGGAACCAGGCCCTCCCACATTCATCAAGAAAATGCCCCACAGGCCAGTCTGATGGGGGTATCTTCTCAATGGAGGGTTCCTCTTCCCAATGACCCTGGTGTGTACCAAGTTGACAAGAAAACTAGCCAGCACAATGTAATAAAGAAGGAAGAAGACTGGGTGATTGTGGCGCACCCTTTAATCCCAGCACAAAGGGGGCAGAGGCAGGCAGATTTCTGTGAGTTCTAGACCAGCCTGGTCTACAGAGTGAGTTCTAGAACAGGCTCCAAATCTATAGAAACCCTGTCTCAAAAAAAAAAAAAAAAAAGAACACAGAGGGAATTAAAAGTTCTGAATCCAAATTCAGCTCAGCTATTTACCGTTTGTGTGGCCTTGGGAACATTGTTGCTTGCTTTGTAAAATAAAAAATACCAATTGCTTAGGCTTATTGTAGATAAGTTAATACATTGAAAGTAGGTAGTAGAAGCGGAGCATAGTGGCACATGCCTGTTGGACTAGTACTTAGGAAGTAGAGGCAGGAAGATCAGGAGTTCAAGGCCAACTTCAGCTACATCCAGACTTTGAGGCCTACCTGGGCTAGGGGAGTCTCTGCCTCGAAAACCCAAGGTGGGGTTTGAAAGATGGCTCAGAGATTGAGTGGGTTTACTGCTTTTGCACAAGACCGGGTTTGGTTCCCAGCATCTACATAGTGGTTCATAACCACCTGCAACTCCATTTCCAAAGGATCTGATGCCCTCTTTGGCACTGCATGTACACGGTACACACAAATACACTCATGCACACACACACACACACTAAAAAATAAGTTTAAAAATTTTAAGTCATGAAGGAGGGAAGGTGAAGAAGGGAAGGACAGAAAACAGAGCAGAGAGTGTGGCATAGGCCTGTAATTTCCAACATACATGCCAATATGGGCTACATTTTGAAATTGTCTTAAAAAAAAAAAAGTGTGATGGCGCACACCTTTAATCCCAAGGTGTGAGAATTGAACCTGGGTCCTCTGGAAGAGCAGCCAGTTAAGAGGCTTCCAGAGGACCCAGGTTCAATTCGCAGCACCCACAGGGTGGCTCACAACTGTCTGTAACGCCAGTTCCAGGGGATCTAAAACCTTCATGCCAATATACATAAAATAAAATTAATTATCTTTTTTTTTAAAGTAACTTATTGGTTTTCTTATATTTAGAATTGATTCAGTCATCACCACAGTCAAGTTTGGAACATTTATCACCCCAGGAAAAAAAAAATGTATTCTTAGTAATCATACTGGATCTCCTCTCAGCCCTAGCTAGGCGATCACTGATCTAACTTCTGCCTCTTTGGATTTGCCTACCTGTTGCATCAATCTTAAAAGTTCTTATTAATAAAATCAAACCTGAGGCCAGTTATTGGGGTGAACGCTAGAAGATCAGAGAAACAGAACAAGCCACAGCTAACCTCACCTGGCCAACTTCTCAGCTGATCTTGTTTCCTCAGACTGGAAGCCTCTGTGTCCTCATATCTGAATGGCTCTCAGCTAAACTGTGCTGCTCAAAACCTAAAAGCTTAACCAGCAAAATACTTAACCAGGCCAAATGCTCCACCAGCCAAATGCTGCTAGTTTCTGGTCTCCACGCCTTATATATCTTTTTGCTTTTGCCATCCCTCCCTGGGATTAAAGGCTCACTTCTTGGGATTAAAGGCGTGTGTCACCATGCCTGGCTGTTTCCAGTGTGGCCTTGAACTCACAGAGATCGCAGATGGATTTCTGCCTCTGGAATGCTAGGATTAAAGGCGTGTGCTACCACTGCCTAACTTCTGTTTAATATTGTGACTGTTCTGTCTCTGACCCCAGATAAGTTTATTAGGGTGCACAATATTTTGGGGAACACAATACCACCACACCTACCCGTATGTTTCATATTAGTAGGACCACCTAGGAAGTAAGTGTTTGTGTTTAAAACCTATCATATTTGCAAGGCTTATATGCACTGTAGTATATACCAATACTACTCTCTTTTATGGTGACATAATATTCTGTCATATGGCTATACATATTTTATTCATTCATCAGCTGATAGACATTTGAATTTTGTAATGTTTTGACTGTTATGAGTATCCTGTGAGTATTCATGTGTAAATTTTTTGAGGACATGTGTTTTATGTAAAATTGCTAGATTGGATTGTAACTGAATATTTAACCTTTAAAATTTTTTAGATTTATTTACTTTATTTTATGTGTATGAGTGTTTACCTACATGTATATGTGTGCACCACATGTGTGCCTGCTGTCTTCAGAGGTCAGAAGAAGGCAAGCTATCTTGGAACTGGAGTTATAAATGGCTGCGGGCCACCATGTGGATGCTAGAAACAGAACCCTAGGCCTCTGCAGGAGTAGCAAGTGTTCTTACCTCTGAGCCATTTCCCTGCCCACCCCATATTCCTTTTGGACTGGGTCTCACTATGTAGTCTTAGCTGGCCTATAACTTGCTATGTAGATCAGGCTAGCCTCCAATTCAGAGAGCTCTGCCTGACTCTTCTCCCTTAAGTATTGGGATTAAAGGAATATACTACAAGTTGACCTGACTAATAATTAACCTTTGAAGAGCTACTGAACTGTTTTCCAAAGCAGCTGCACCATTTCATGTCCCTACTATCAAAATAGTAAGGAATCTGCATCCTCATCAACGTTTGCTGCTCTCTATCCTCCTGCTGTGGTAGTAGTCAGGGGCTCATTACCACTAAGCTACGATCCTAGCCCTGAGTGTCTTTTGATCTTAGCTCTTCTGGTGGTTATGAAGCAGGATCTCATTTGGGGTTTTATTTGCATTTCCCTGCCAGTTGATGATGTTGAACATCTTCGTGACCATTTGCAGATCTTTAGAGAAATGTCCATGCAGATTCTTTGCCTATTCTTTTTAACTGGGCCTGTTTTTATTGCTAAGTTGCAACAACTCTTTATATATGCTGTATTCTAGTCAGATACCTGATTTACAAGTCTCTTTCTTCTTCCACTGTGTTTTCACTTTCTTCTCGTTGATATCTTCTAAGATACAGACAATTTTCATTTCAGTTTAGTTCATCTCACCTTGTGTTGTGCTTTGGCATCTTAATCTGAGAAGGTCAACTCAAGGTCAGTAATCTCAACACCTAGGAGATAGAGGCAGGAAAATCAGGAGTTTAAAGTCATCCTTGGCTATAACCTGGACTACATATATTTTGCCCATATATTTTTCTAATAGTTTCATAGTTTTAACTGTTACATGGAGTCATTGATACTTTAAGCTAATTGTTTTATATGGTGTGAATCAGAGGTACAGCTTCTTTCTTTTGTGTGTGGAAATTCAGCTGTCCCTGTACCGTTTGTTGAAAAGATAATTATTTTCCCTCATCAAAATGTCTTAGTACCCTTGTTCTAAAACCTATTTAGTTCACCAAGTATAGTGATGCATGCTTGTAATCTTAGCACTCGGGAGGCAGAAGGATAAAAAATTCAGAGCCAGTCTGGGCTACATTGTAAGTTCCAGTCTAGTGCATGCTACATAGTAAAATTCTTTCTCCATCATCATGACCATCATCTATAGATGTGAGTTCATTTTGGGACTCTAGTTCTAGCCAATTGATCTATTAGTCAGTCCTTATGCAGGACTCTTTTTTGCTCAATCCCAGAATAAATGGGCAAGCTCACTCACCAGTTATTCTAGACAGACCAGGGTGAAGATAAAGGGAGCTGTTGATATGAAGCTCTTACCACAGCATCTGTCTGGAGTGTAGGCAAGGGAAGATAACCGCGGTTGCCCTTACTCTTATCTCTTCTAGACTACAGAAAGAGGGTAGAAACAAGGATGTGGGAAATGGGGGCGAGTGGTGGGTGTGCTGGAACATGGGCACATAGCCAGCGGGAACACACACGTCAGGAGACATGGTTTTGTTTTGAAGGTTACGTGGAATATACTGAGCATTAGGAAGTGGGTGGTAGCATGGTAGAAGATCCTGTAAAACGTGCGTCTGCAGGCTCAGGTCATGAGACCATTTTTACATTTAGAATTGAGTTTAGTGACCTCTAAACTTTGTCTGGATTTGGCATCAACAGAAAAGCGTCTGCCCCTATGTCAGCTGGGGCTGACCCCGATGATTTGTTGTCAGATCCTGTTTTCTGGCTGGTGCTAAGGCTGGTCAGGTGGGACTGTGAGATGCTGGACATCACTTGCCACTCAGGCCTCCAACAGGAAATCCTGATTTCTTTTTGTTTTGGAGAAGTTTGCTGACAAACACATTCATGTCTCCTTTTCCACCGATGCCACAGGAAACTCCACATCACCAGTGTGGCTGCTTCTGACCTGAATGTGAACGCATCACCACTGTGACTCACAATGGTATCTGCCGGGCCCTGGCAGATTTTACTAACATTTTTAACGCATAATCAATCATGAGGAATGCTGCTCTTTTCTAACCTTCAAGCCTGGACTTTCACTTGAAAAATATATGTATTTTGATAGTAAGCAGACGTTTTTCTTAGTTTATGTAGAGAGCAACTGATGTTTATAAAACATTCCACAAACTATTCCATAGACACTGAAAATGCTTCTTACCCTGTGAGTGAATATGAACTAATACTTGCACAGTGCGACCCTGAGTTCTTTCCATATGTTAATTCATTTGCTCCTTGCAGAAACTCTATGGGGTAGGAGCAGTTGTCCCATTTTACAGAAGAGAAGACTCGAGTGAGGCACGGAGAAGCTAAGCAATTTAAAAATAACCATCCCCCAAGCAGTTCTCACCACCACACTCCGAGCTACCCTCCAGTACTCACATCCTTGTGAAGTCTCCTCACCTTGAGTCCGGTCGATCTGACCCTCTCATCTCCCTCTTTGATCAGTAGAATTGAGTAGAAGGGATACTTCGTGACGTCCAGGTCTAAGCCGTAGGAAGCCCTGCAGGCTTCACCTGGATCTCTTGGAGTGTTTGCTTGGGGAGAAGCCAGCTGCTGTGCCCTGAGGCTCCTAGAGTTGGGGAGGTCCACACCCATCCCCTAGAGAGGCCCAGCTAGCCAGCCACTCAGCTGGCCTGACTCAAGAGTGAATGAAGGCACCAGGCATCACTCGACCAACTCAATTAAGCAGTTGGGTAACTCCAGTCCTAGCTGCCATCGGACCTCATGAGGGACCCCAACTAAGAACCAGTCAACTCTCAGAGCTACCAGGGAAAATGAGTTGCTGTTTAAACCATGGCTTAAACAAAGCAGCTAAAGAGAAGCTGAGTGGGACCCTTGTCCACCAGCCCTAGAGCACATGTTGTGAACTGCAAGAGATATGTCCAAAAAACTGGGGCAGTCCACCAGCTTCACCCTTGAGGAGGCAGCCTTGGAAAGCAATGTAATTGATGCTTTCCTCTTTGTGCTGACTAGTTCTTATGTCAATTTGACACAAGCTAGGGTCACCTGGGAAGAAGGAATCTCATTTGAGGAAATGTAAGATTTGCCTGTAGGTGAGAGAGCCCAGCTCACTGTGGATGATGCTACCCTTTGGCAGGAGGTCCTGGAATGTATAAGAAAGCAGGCAAAACGAGCCAGTAAGCAGCACCCCTCCATGGCCTCTGCATTACCTCCTGCCTCTAGGTCCCTGCCCTGACTTCCTTTAAAAATGGACTGTGATGTGGAAGTGTGAGCTGAAATAAACCCTTCCCTCCCCAAGTTGCTTTTGGCCATGGAGTTTTATCACAGCAACAGAAGCCCTAACTAAGACACTCTCCAGGTACTAAATCTATTTTTTTGTTTGTTTGTTTGGTTTTTCGAGACAGGGTTTCTCTGTGTAGTTTTGGTGCCTGTCCTGGATCTTGCAGAGATCTGCCTGGCTCTGCCTCCTGAGTGCTGGGATTAAAGGCGTGTGCCACCACCCCCCGGCCTAAATCTATTTTTTCAGAGATTTCGATGACAGTCTTGAGGAAGACTATAGACCACCCTGCAATTCTCATATCAAGGACCGTAGAAAGGGAGGGAAGGAGGTTTTCTGACATTGGCTGTCACATGCCACACTCTGCCAGGTGTTCCTGGTCAAGCTCTTAAGCACCTCCTCTGTGTGTCTATTGCTTTAGATTTCAGCAACAAGACAGTTGCTTGGCTGATTCTGTAGAACAGGTACTGTGGAGGTGGAGGATGAGCCAAAATACAGAACAAATGCAAGCTGAAACAGGGGCTTAAAAAGAAAGTCTGGTATCCCACAACCAGTGGTATTCCTACAGTAGTTGTCTAGGCAGGGGTTGTCTCTGAGGAGGAGACATATAGGCTGGACATACAGAATGGCAGGTAAGGGTAGGGATATGTAACACTCACTGGTAGAGTGCTTGCCTAATATGCTCTTGATTTGATCCCTAGGACCACCAAAAAGAATGGAGAGTTTGCCTAGCAGAGCTGAGAGAGACTCTGCAGAAGATGCCGCATTGGCAAAAGCTAGTGAGGAGGGGTAATAAGATCTGCTGAGTTCAGGGCGCATTGGTGAGTAACCAGGAATAGTGGATGAGGAGATCCAGGAAGGCCTGCAGGTGTGCCGGAGACCTAGAGAAGAACCACATAGATTTTGCTCTGGGAATAACAGGAAGCCATTGAAGGGTTATCTTTTTAACCTTCTCTTGATTACCCAGAATTATCATTATGAACATCCGGACATTCTTGCCTGCAGTCAGTTTCTGTTGTTGATTGTGTTTCTCTTTGCTTGATACCAGGGTGTTTCTGGGTCTTGTTGTATCCAGCCCTACTTTCTCTGCTCCCCAGTTAATTTTGTTTAAGTGATACATGGCAGACTGAAGTGATGAGCTCCAAGCTGAGGCACAGTTGCCACCACCTCCTGGCACATAGTTCAAGGAGCCTGGGTGGGGGACCAGAGGCAGCTGCTCAGGGATTCTGATATAAAGAGCCCTACTTTGAACATTTGGGAGCAGCATTAGGCCACTGCTTGTGAGTCAGACCCCCAGTACACCCTTCTACCCCAGACAAATGGAGGATAAGATGCTGGCAGACTTGACAGCTCTCCTAGACTTGGAGCTGTATCCCCTGGGGCCTGTCCTTCCTCTAGGAAAAGGCTGCCTGAGCCAGCACTAGGCTGGATTCTGAGGCTAACCCGTATCTCCCAGGGGAGAACCTCCAGTGAGAGCAGAGCTCACCAGGTGACCAGGTGAAGGGAATCGTGGTCTGATGCTGCTGTCCTCTGCCTGTCCTGTCACTCCATGCAGAGTATCCTCTAAGCATTTCAGATCTCTTTGGAAGGTAGGGTTTTTACAAACCTCTAATGAATATAATTTTTTTTCACATTTCTCATTTGTACTTTCAAATGTTTAATAGCCTCCCCTAGTATAATGGGGCCTTTCTTTTTAGATTGCTTCAATCCCTACTGTGTGTGGGGGGGACATATAATATCTCCACCCCCCTTTCCCAGGGGTACCCTAGGGTGAGATGACTACAAATGTAGGTTTCTGGGTAGTAAGGAACAGCATGCTGAGAAATGCTTCCTGGAATATCTTTCTATTTCCCAGACCCTCCCACAAAATGGGTGACCTAAGCTTCCAGCTTCCAGCTTCAAGCTTCCATGCACCCTTCCACAGAACAGTAAGAAAATACCTTACCAGATAGTTCATGTAAATACATAGGTGCTCCATAGATGTTAGCTAGTCTCAGTATAAGCCATTTAGCTTAAAACTGTGGTAAATAATGGACATGGTGGTCACTGTTTATTGTATGGAGCTATGGTTAGACCCAGGATTATATAGACTCAGGGTTAGCTTGGCTGAGTCTGGGACTCAGAGACAGACCAAACCTTTTTTCATTTGTTCATCAGGGAACAAAAGAAAAAAAGGGGAGGGGTAAATTGGATATTAATAATTGACAGTAGAGCCAGGGAAAGCCAGGGAGTATTAGCAAGGTTAGAGTTGGGGAGGCCTGCCACAGAGAGCAGTCAGGAAAGAGGAATTATTTGGTGACAGCCCAGTTCCCTCACAATTCTAGTTTTTTCTCCCATGGTCCTCTTTTCCTGTACCTGGTGATATTTTTCACATGTGCCATGGCAGCTTCCTGAAGAAACCCACATTTCACGTATTCATTCCACTGGATTCATTTTGTTTCTATTTTGAGACAGGATCTCACTATATAATCAGGCTGGCCTTAAACTCCTAGAGATCTGCCTGCCTCTGGCACCACAATGCCCACCAGGCTTTATTGACCATTTTGTACTGTTGGTATCTACAACTGTACATATGAACTTCACTTGGTAAAATAAGTGAGTCCTTTTTTTTGTAAGAGCCCTTTGTGGACTCACATGGTCCCTGCTGATTTGATCTGCCTATTCGTTTGTGACATAAACCCAGAAAATCTCTGAGTAATGGTTTGGCGAGCCATAACTTGGTTGCTGAAGCTGATCGTCATCGTCTGGCCGCTGTCCCATGCTCACGGAACACTCAAGCAGTGCTGGGTGCTTCAAAACCAGGGCAGGCTGGGTTGGGGTCAGAAACTGCTCTCAAGGCCTTTCTCGATCCTATCATCTTGGTTTGACATTTCTCTTTAGAAAACCATGGCTTGGAGAATCGTTGTCTTTTTGCCCCTCTGAACTTGGGAATGACAAGATTCACCGCCAAGGTCAAAGCCTTATTTGCCAGTGTTTGGCCTTATCACACTTGGGTGGAGCCTGATGATATTGGCATTTTGCCTCAAGAAAAACTCAAATAATGTTTGCCAAGCTGACTCTTGTGATTTATAGATGTATTGTGTAAGAGTTTTTTGTCTAATGAATACAAAGCCCACTCAAAATGAGAAATGGGTATTTTTCATGTGTGACATTGATTCCTTGATTCCTTGATGCTGTTAATTTTGATACAATATTGGAAGGCTAAGGCCGATCTTTTTTAAAGCATCCTTTGACTTTCCCTCTGGTGATTTCTTTCAGTATAGAATTGTTTGGAATCAGGTCACAAAAAAATTAAACTTTTAGGACAAACTTACAAAAAATTAAACTTTTAGGACAAACTACCTCAATGGAAACATTCAAGGACCTAGTGATCACCAGATTTATCTCAAAGTGGCAGCTGGGGCCTAGCAACATGGAATCGTTAGCTGGTCCAAGTGACAAGACTTGTATATGTCGTATTGATAGATTCTTAGCAACTTCTCTCTCCAGAAAGAACCTCAAGTGTCACATAGCATTCTGTCCTTTTCCAGTGCCCAGCTCTCTTTAAGTGAGCCTGCTTCTTGACCTGATTTTCAATCTGAGATGGAAAGATAGGAAACTAATTTCCTTTTCACTTGGCCACACTACAAGAAGCAGTAGAATTCACTGGGCTAGGATTCACCCAGAACCTTCCTCTGTCCTGTGTCAATTGGACTGACCCTGCAGGGTGAGGCTTTTCCTGGTGGTCTGGACACACTCCCACAAATCTGCTCTACCTTTATCCTTACCACCTTCCTGAGGGCTGTTACAGGCACATCTGGGAGCAATGGGGACCCAATTCCAGGCTCTTATGTCCCAGGAAGAAGGATTGGTTAGAAATAAGAATGGAGACAGTTTATTAAGAAATAGAAAGTACTCCCAAAGGGAATAAAGTCTTGAAGTTTAGCCTCCATGGTCCTTTATAGGACATTTAAATAGCACCTGCTTCTCCTACATTAGGGTAGGGGGAGCTTTTTTCCCACACATGCTTTGTTGTTACATAAAGCCCAGCTAAGGACGTGTTCCTGGTCTTCTGCTGACTGGCTTCTTTTATGTCTTGATCTTTTTAACTTGATTTATTCTGGGTGTGCATTCTGTAGGCACACTGGGCATGGCACTTGTGTGGAGGTCAGAAGACAGCCTCTGGGAGTGCGTTCTCCCCTCCACCATGTGGGTTCTGGGTGTATCCCCAGCCTTGCTGTGTTAGTCTTGATGGAACTCTGTCTGGTCTCTATTCCCCTGCCACAGGATGGAGGCACAGGCTGTGAGGTTAGCTTGTTTGTTTTACAAGGAAACAGGCATAGACAATCTGATTTACAGGGTCTTGGACTGAATCCCAGAAGGAGAAGGATGGGAAGGGAAACAAAGTAAACAAGAGCTTGAAGCCCAGGCTTATCTGGACCTTGTTTGTATCTAAATTTTGGCCAAACCTCCTCCAGGCCAGGTTGTGCTACCACAAGGACTGCTCCTGAGCGCAGGAACCTTATTCCAGCTAGTTGTGTTCCCCAAGAGGTAGACATTACCCACGCAGATCTTTGAGGGAAAACTCACGTTGAACCTCCACAAAAAATAACTCTTGTCAGGGGATCTCCTTGTGTAGACAGGCTTACCACAGCATGTGTTCTCCCTGAGTCCTACTCCTGCTAGTTTGTCCCTGCTCTGAAACACAGCTAATGGGATCTTCCGGGCAGGGAGCGGGGTTACTGCAGTGTTGAGGAGATGCTACTTCACCCTCAGAGTGGCGAAAGGTACACCAGTGCAGCCTGTATCTCGAAAGTACTGGAAATTAGACACACACACACCCCAGACATACTATAGAAGGAAAAAGACTCCTCAGTAATGTTCCACCTTCCCAGCATCCCTGTGGTGCCACACAGCAGATAAAGACAGAGACTCTGGGGTCAGAATGCCTGGGATTAGCTCCTGTTGCTCTGGGAGAGTGCTGTGTGCATTGGGGAAATCAGATGACCTCTCTAGTCAGTTCCTGTCTGGAGGTCAGGGGAAATGGTAGCAGCACCCTGCAGGAGTGTTACAAGGCCTGCTGAGATGATTCTCTGGGAAGCTCTTGGGCAAGATTGGAGCAAGATCCAGTAAATATGTACAGCTATTGAGTATTTTTAGCTGTCACTTTGCTCTCGACAATGAAATGTCCAGAAAAATACTTTGTTAGCTGTAAAGCAAAATCAGCCTGGAAACAATGAAAAGACTCCCCTCACAGGTCTAACTGAAGTGGCCGTCATTGTTAACTCAAGTGCCTCTTTTTAAAAATATGATTAGAATGTCTGGACCCAGATAGTTGATGCTTATTTTTAGATCGTTTACACTTCCTGTAGTTAGGAACAGCCCTTTTCTAGAACTATTTAAGCAACTGTATCATCCAAGTTGCCAAGAAAATGATACTTGTTCAAGTCAACCCAATTGGTTAAGACAAATTTATTTTATTTTTTATTTCATTGTGGTAAGAATATTTCACAGGCAATCTAGTCTCCTTATAATTTTCTTTCCTTCTTCTACTCACCACTAACAAAAACAAACAAAAATGTACTTATTTGAATGTTTGGGGGTGGGGAGCTTGCACCTGGACCACAGCACATATGTGGAAGTCAGAGGGCAAAATACATTAGTTCTCTCTTTCCACCAAATGGGTTCCAGGAATCAAACTCAAATTGTCAGACCTGCGGACAAGTGACTTTACACACTGAACCATCTTGCTGGCTCCACTTACCAAATTTTTACATCCAGTATGGAATTAACTCTGAGATTGGTGGTGCTGAGCCAATCTAGGGCTCCTTCGTCTGGCATGGCTGAACCATTCTGCCTGCTGGCCCTTCTTCCCAAGCCCTAGCGGCCACCGCTCTCCTCTTGGAGTCTGTGGGTTTGACTGTTCTAGTATTGCACAGGTAGACTCACACAGCATCCGCATTTGTCCACAGTCTGGCTTATTTCATTTAGCAAGGTCCACCCACGTTGTCACATTGCCGCATGCTGCAGAATTTCCTTTTTCTTTAAAGCTGGATTAGGAATGTACCACACTCTCCTTGTACATTCGTCCCTGCATGGACACTGTGTTTCACAGCTTGACTCAAAATAATGCCGCATTTAACATGGACTGAGTGCAAAGCTGTCTGGCTCAATTTCAGTTCTTTTCTAGAAACAACCAGAAATCGGATTACCAGATCATATGCTAGTTCCATTTTTACTGTTTTTGAAAAAGAAGACACATTTATGAAATACTATGTTCAATAGTAGATCCTAGGTGTGTAGTAGTGGACAGAGTGAGGAGGGAGGCCCCCATTGTGGGTGCAAAGACCAGGCCCAGGTCCTTTGGAAGAGCAGCATGTGCTAGTAACCACTGAGCCATCTCTCCAGCCCTGAATTTGCATCTTCCAATCACCAAGTAAACAGCCCATTACAGACGAAGTGCTAGGAAAGGAAAGCTATTGGTGCTGTAAGAACGTGTCAGAGGGAACCTGACTTAGATGGTGTGAAGCCACTGCAATGGGATTTGGGGTAACCAACATAATGAAGACCTCCCCTGCTCTCTGACTTCTGTGGTGTCTAGTCTAGGGGCTGCCTGGGCCAGGAGACACTCCAAAGCCTGAAGTAGAGAATAAGACTATAGGGAGGTCACATGAGGGAAGTCCCATCGTGCTGTGTTGGGGAGGGACCCCATGGGCGGTCAGATGGAGAACAGAGCCAGGCAGAAGGAAAGTACAGGTGCCTCTGACCTATAACAAAGAGCCTTATGTGTTTTGGAGGGTGGGGAGGGTGGGGTTCAGGAGGAGACTACTAGAAAGGACCCAGTGGTGAGGCACAGGTTAGTCATGGAGACTTTACTCTGTAAACATTGACTCTCAGAGTACTGAGGGTATTCATAGTTTTGAAGAGCTAGGGTTACTTGGGGGCTGGATTGGAGAGGAAGGCGCCTGAGGACAAGAAGGGCAGTTTGGTTGGGTGGGAGAGAGCATGGTCAGCATTCTCAGTGCCTGTCTCTAATGGACACTCGCCAGCTGGGTACTGGAGGACACAGGTTAACCAGGAGGCCCAGGAGAACTTGGGATCACACTAACAAACCAACACAGAAGTAGAGTATCAGGGCCCCAACTAGAACCAGAACTATTAATTCTGGGAGGCAGGACCAACCTTTGCAATGAGGAAGAGTTGGAACAGGGAGTGAAGGCCACCCCAAGGCCACATGAAGACCCAGGCAGGGAGAATCTGGCCTTGGTTCTGACTGCCCTCCATTGTCTTACATCCTTTTATTGACACACATCTTGTTTAAAATTTGTGTAATTAGAATTTTGGCTCTGGGGAGAAATTTAAGCCCCCCTCCTTATTAAAAATAGACTGCCAAGTTTGCTTCCTCGGGTCCCTGATTTGTATTTACCTGAGCCAGGGAGCAACTGCAAACCCTGGCTGCCATTTCCTGGCAGCTGTTTCTTTGGCCCAAATGAGGACCACAGTTTCCACAGGCCCTGTGACGGGAAGCTCCTGATTGGATGGACGGGCCCCTTCCTTCCTGACCCTCCCTTTGTTCCTGGAACATGGAGCCAGGAATGCCAAGCTGGAATCTTCCGAAGGGCACATACCCTTCCCCAGCTCCCAAAGCTTTACAATTGGGCTGATTATATCTCTTTCGTTTCATATCAATAAAATTTCCACTGGAGGGTCTGAACGAGTTGAAATGTTTATAATTAAATGTGTAGGGCTGAAGAGGTAGCTCAGTTGTGAAGAGCACCGTTGTGGCTCTTGCAGAGGACCCCACTCAGTTCCTAGCACCCACATGGTGGCTCACAACTATCCGTAACTCCAGTTCCAGAGGATCCGATGGCTGCCTTCTCATCTGCATGGGCACCAGGCCTGCACGTGGTGCACACATGTGCATGTAGGCAGAGCACTCATACACATAAAAATAAGTCTATAAACAATGAAATGAATGTTTAAAAAAGCATCTTGAGCCGGGCGGTGGTGGCGCACGCCTTTAATCCCAGCACTCGGGAGGCAGAGCCAGGCGGATCTCTGTGAGTTCGAGGCCAGCCTGGACTACCAAGTGAGTTCCAGGAAAAGGCGCAAAGCTACACAGAGAAACCCTGTCTCGAAAAACCAAAAAAAAAAAAAAAGCATCTTGAGCGCCAAAGGGGAATGTTGCTATGCAGTTTCTGCAGGTTCCACACATGCATGCATATGTGCATGCTTGTATAACATATAATAAAATGTATCTCTTGGTAACTGCAGTTTGGAGAGTTGTACCAAATCCGTGCACATATGTAGCCACTACCTTCATCAAGGGATAGAATTCCATCACCCCTAGGAAGTCCCTCTTTGTTCCAGTCATTTAGGGGTCAGTCCCAGCCCCTCCCCTGCCGTAGGCGGCACTGATGTGTCACCTAATATTGCCTGTTCAGAAATTTAGGTAGATACATTGCTTAGTATGTGCTCTATAGTAACTGGCTTCCTTCACCCCAGTTCATGTGTCCGGGTGGACCCATGTTACATGCATCCCTCTTTACAACAACTGGATTGTTTCAGTTAGGGGCTGGACAAAGCTAGCAACCTGAGTTTTATAAAGTCCCTCAGGAACATCCTCTTTCCCTAGAGCTAGACTGTATTTCACCCTAAGCCAGGCATCTTTTGATAAACGTTTGCTATGGCCTCACTGTGCCTCAAGCCCTGGATACAAAATTTTGGTTTTTTACTATGACTGGTAGATAACATTTTGGACAGTTTTCTGAATGCTAAGGTGATTCTAAATGCCTCATATGTTAAGACTGCAGCCCTAAAAGGTATATGGGTACTGTTATGGGCTCCATTTTACAAACAAGGTAACAGAGATGAGGCCACTTGCACAAAGTCACAAAATTACCATGATACAGGCAGGATTAGATTCAAGGCACGTCAGTGTCTAAACCCACACTGCCCACAACAATGTGTGCAACTATGAAGAAGATGGTCCCTGTGGTTAAAGAAGTTATAAGCTAAAGAAGGGTGCTGAAGAGACGGCTCAGCAGTTAAGAGTGCGTACTGCTCTTCCAGAGGCCCTGAGTTCTGCGTTCCCAGCACCTACTTTGGGCAGCTCACAACAGCCTGAACTCCAGTTCCAAGGACCTGACACCCTCCTCTGGCCTCCATAGACACCTGCACATATGTGGTGTTCACTTACACAGACACACTCACACAGACAGACACACGTACACAGTCAGACAAACATAAAAATCTTTAGGGCCATGCATGGTAGCACATGCCTTTAATTTTAGCACTCTGGAGACAGAGACAGGCAGAGCTCTGTGAGTTCCAAGACAGCCTGGTCAACACAGTGAGTTCCAGGCCAGCCAAGACTACATAAGGAGACTCTTTCTTGAAAAATAAAATACAGTAAGGTTCAGTGAGAGACCTTGTCCCAAGAGAATAAAGCAAAAAATGATCAAGCAGGCAGGAAACTCTGTATTGTCCTCTTGCCTCCATACAAGTTCACATGTACACACATGTATATATACCCCCCACACACACACACACTTGCTATAATCTGGATGACTTTTTATTGTGCCGTGTGAAACCAGCCAGTTACAAAGGACAAATACTATATGATTTATTCATATGCAGCACCGACAGTAGTCAGATTCATAAACCTAGAAAGGAGAATGCTGTTCCAAGAAATTGGGGAGATCGGGGGTGCTGTATCCAGTACGGCTCCAGGAATGGACCTGACTGAAGTAGTGAGTGAATGAAGAAAAGACAAACACAGCCAGGTACACAGGAAACTGGGGTTGGGTGGTCTGAACTCTTCGCTGAAATCACAGCACCCTGGGAGCTCAGGGTGTTTATTATATCCAGGTTAGCAGAGACAGAGTTACTGTATACAGCTGAACAAGAAGATGGGATATTACATAAGATAAACAAGGAGGCAAGGCTTATGGTATACAGCTGGATCAAGGGGAGGGATTTAGCTAATCTCAGTAGGAGCAGTCTCTGTAGGGAGCAGTCTTCAGGCCATAAACACTGGGTGGTGGGAGCTATGGTGGACATACTCTGAACATACAGTCAACACTTACACTACTTCCCTCTCATCCAAGGAAGGCTTTGCCATGCCTTTGGGCCTCACCCCAGGAGGAAGGCTTTGCCATCCCTCTGTGGGTCTAAGGCTCTGGGGTCTTTGACATGGCCAGCTCCCATCAATAGCACACATTCTCTCAAGACCTTACTAATTCAAGGCTCCCTATTCCCTACAGAGGAACAGAGAATTATTATTTGATAGGCTTAGCGTTTTAGTTGGGAAGGATTAGGAAGTTTAGGAAATGGGTGATAGTGATGGCTGTGCAACAGTAAGAATATTCAATGCCCGTGAACTAGAGTCTTACAAAATGCCTGAGACGGTAAAAAGGACATGGTACATATGGGCAGTCGAGCAAACCTCCCCCTCTTTCGATAACTCTGCTCTCTTCTGAGATGTCCAGTTCTTTCTGCTCTTGATCGTGTTACCTGGTGTGTGGCAAGCAGTCCTTTTTACCTGTTCAGTGACGCAAAACTACAGCTCCACCTACCTGACTTCTTGATTCCCATTGTTACTTCAAAAAGGAGAAATACAGATGGGCCATTCCTCCAGAGATGTGTAATGGCTTCACCTAGAGTGAACTTGCATAGCAGCTCTGTTCCCAATAACAGGATCTCACTATAGCACTGGAAGCTACTCACTGCTTCTATATTTGGTAGCTCTGTCTGTCTATCTATTTTTCTGTCTGTCTATCTATCGATCTATCTCCAGTCCAAGTCCTCAAGGGTGCTCTGTCACTAAGCTACATCCCTAGCCCAGAATCGGATTGTTTGCGAATTGTGAATTTCAATTTAGGCTGTACTTCAATACATGTTGTGTCACAGCCAAGTAGTCAGCTGAGGTGACCTGAGAGGAAGAGCCACCATGTCTGCATGGCTGTGCCAACATTAGCAGTGCTGCTCTCAGCTTATCTACAAGGGTGACAAGCTTCCTCTGGCACTTAGACAGTAACACCTATTTCAAAATCAAACAAACAAACCTATTACTAACTCTAGATAGCTTGTATAGCTGCTCCCCTTACACCCGTTTTTCAAAGGGCTGAAGACTGTAGTCCTCAAGCCTCTTCATTTTTCCTACAAGATCATTCTTCCCTGGGTACTTCCTAATCTGCCTTAGGACCCGTACGCCCTCCCCAGCTAGCATCCTGGGTATCCTAACAGTTTGGGCTTTTGCTGTAGTGGGTATCCATAGGATACTGAGCATCGCCTGGTGTTTAACGTTTATGTGAGTGTCATCATTCTATATTCATATTTTTTGTGTTTTGTTAGATGAGGGTAACTCTGTAACCCAGGCTGACCTCAAATCTATAGCAATCCTCCTGCCTCCACCTCTCAAGTGGTAGGATCTTGCATATGAGCCACCATGTCTAACATTATTCCTCTCTTTGAAACTGATTTCTACCCAACACTTTCTTGTTTATGAAGGGTAGGGTTTTTCTTTTTAACATCTCTTTATTTTTGTTTTATATGTATGAGTGGTTGCTTGTACATAAGTCTGTACACCATTGTATATGCAGTGCCTATGGAAGCCAGAAGAGGATGTCAGGTCTCCTAGAACTGGAGTTACAGGCAGTTATTAGGTACCATGTGGATGCTAGGGACCAAGCCCAGGTCCTCTGGAAGAGTAGCCAGTGCTCTTTACCACTGAGCCATCTCTCCAGCAACCACCCCCGAGGGTGTTTTATTGTTGTTGTGTGTAGAGAGTCACCCGTGCAGACAGGTGAAGATCTAGTTTATTCTTTTTGCTGTCTGGTGTTTGGTTATCTGAATAAACCAAGCTTGATTTTTAAAAGCATTTGCAGTAAGCAAGGTACAGTGTTAAAATCGTGGCGCTGTCTCAGCGCTCATCGTGTTCTTCTCTAGACTTGGACTGAGTTTGGAATGATTGGCAGTAGGAAGGCGGCAGGAGAGGTGGCTGCTCAGCTCCTGGACCAGATGGAGACTGCGGCCCTGCAGCTGAGCAGCCTGAGAGTAAGATAACCTTTGCGCACTGGCCTCCTGTGTGCCTCTCCTGGGAACTTGCTTCCTTCGGGGAGATGGCTGAAAGTCTTGACCTCAGGAAGAGTGTTTACTTAACTGCTTGATTTGGAACAGATTGGTAGGTGGCCAAACACACTCAGTGGGATTTGTTGTGGCCCTGTCCGTTTTAAAAAGGAAATTGGCAAATGACCATATTCTGTGTGACAGATTTTTAAAATACTTTTTAAACACACTTCAGCTATAAACAGTCCTCATGATAAATACCAATCACAACTTTTCCCAGACAACTCTTGACCTCCTCAGCACTCTATAAATGGACTAAAAGAAATTCCTCCATTCCCATGCTTGCTGGACACCCTGGGAACTGCAGGTGACCTCCAGGCTCTCTTCCTTCTTCATCTCAGATGTTTTCTGAAAAGTAAGACTGGTCCAGAGAGCAAGCCTTTAGCCTATGGCCTTCAGTGTCAGGACTGGAGGTCCGTTCTGCTACCGATCCAAAGACCTGTGCTGGGTGACGTCAGAACGATGAGTACCAAGTAAATCTGCCTACATGTGATGCTTCATCAAACTGACCAGAGACCCCATTCTGTTCCTTTCTGTGGAATGGGACCAGATACCCAGTGTTCACTACATACATCCAGCCCAGGGGCCCCCGTGGGAAATGGTTTTTAGGTCATAGGCTCTGCTGCCTCAGATTCAGTGCTCTTCACTGGAGCGTTCTCGCAGCTGTGTCCCCCAAAGTTTTCAGCACACTAACAGACCCTTCTCTCCACTCAGGGTATGACTTCTGCCAGGTCCTACAGTGGTTTGCTGAGCGGGTTGACAGGATCATCCTGCTCTTTGACGCTCACAAATTGGACATCTCAGATGAGTTCTCAGAGGCGATCAAGGCCTTCCGGGGCCAGGATGACAAAATCCGCGTGGTACTGAACAAGGCCGACCAAGTGGACACACAGCAGCTGATGCGAGTCTATGGAGCCCTCATGTGGTCTCTGGGCAAAGTCATCAACACGCCTGAGGTCCTTCGAGTCTACATTGGCTCATTTTGGGCACAGCCTCTTCAGAACACGGACAACCGCCGGCTCTTCGAGGCTGAGGCACAGGACCTCTTCAGAGACATCCAGAGCCTGCCCCAGAAGGCTGCAGTGCGTAAACTCAACGACCTCATCAAGCGAGCAAGGTTGGCTAAAGTAAGCATCAGGTGACAGGCGGGCCCCGGGACTGGTCCTGGAGCACACCGCTGTCTCCTGTACAGTGAGCAGTCCCATCCCAGAAGGCCCAGGGGAGGGCATGTGATTGGAGCACACCTTTAATCCCAGCCCTTCACAGCAGAGGCAGGTGGATCTTTGTGAGTTCAAGGCCAGCCTTGTCCTCATAGGAGTTCCAGGCCATAGTGAGACCCTGTCCAAAAAAGCCGGGCGGGCGGTGGTGGCGCACGCCTTTAATCCCAGCACTTGGGAGGCAGAGCCAGGCGGATCTCTGTGAGTTCGAGGCCAGCCTGGGCTACAGAGTGAGTTCCAGGAAAAGGCGCAAAGCTACACAGAGAAACCCTGTCTCGAAAAACCAAAAAAAAAAAAAAAAAAAAAAATCACACCATAATATTGCCGCACCATTAATTCCAACATTCAGGAGACAGTGGCAGGTGGATCTATGAGTCTGAGACCAACCAAGGCTACACTGAGACACTGTCTATAAATAAACAAACTAACAAACTAAACAAAAAAGAACATAGCCTTGGGATCAGGGATCGCTGCTTCTGTCCCAGCCTGTGATCTCAGGCAAATGGCTGAGCCTTTGAAGTCTGAGCCAACAAGGACCTTTCATGCCATGCTTGTGCAATTCTGTCACACAGCACTGAGCATATAGCACCTGGGGCACAGGGTAGGGTCAGCCAGTCCTCTAGCTCCATGGAGCTATCCTGTTAGCATTATGTTAGGATGATGAGATCTCGGCTGGCCCAGTGTAAGAAGAGGTGGCATTGCCGGAGCCAGTGGGCGGCTGAGAGGCTACCACTAGTCACTGTGCGCTTAGGGGTAGAACCCAGAACTGCCTAGGAGCTGGGGGAGGGTGACCGTTACAAGAGCACATCAGATCCCTCCGTCCTTATTCTGGCCTGTAGCCCATACTTGTAACTCACTCTAGGCCCTCATAACAAAGGCGCCTCATAGCCGGGCGGTGGTGGCGCACGCCTTTAATCCCAGCACTCGGGAGGCAGAGCCAGGCGGATCTCTGTGAGTTCGAGGCCAGCCTGGTCTCCAAAGCGAGTTCCAGGAAAGGCGCAAAGCTACACAGAGAAACCCTGTCTCGAAAAACCAAAAAAAAAAAAAAGAAAACAAAGGCGCCTCATAATTGAGCCTCTTAGCAGACTTAGAATATCGGCTCAACTGGTAAGGCAGTGGTGTTCGGCTGAACCTGCACAGGGAGCAGAGTCAATACTCTGCCTGCCTCTGAAGAAAGAAAAGCCGATCACTCCTCTAAGAGTATAGGGTCAGGGGGAGTTCTTTAGAAAATCTGTGCTTGTTTCATTTAATTATGCCCTACTACTGGAAGCATTCTCAGTCATTTGCCATATGTGGATCTGGCCTGGTTGATCCTCAGAAGTATTCAAGAGTTGTAACCAAAGGAATTTCCAGGCTCTGCCCCATAGCTGTTGACTCAGGAGGGTATGTGATCGTGCACCTATATGTACAGACATATGTGGAAATGCACTTCTCAGGGGTCATTGTGGTCAGCTGAGTTTGAGATCCCGAGGGCTATACTGACTCCCTAATTTTTCAGAAACAAGGTACGATAAGTGATTTCTCCAGATTCCCCTAATCCATTCATTGAGAAGCTAGGATTGAAAATCAGTCCCCCAGCTGTTAGTCTAGCTTTCTGCTCTGGGCACTTGACTCCAGTACACAGGCTGATCTACACCCATTGAAGCTTGGTCAGGAAGTGGAGTCAACTCCTTCCTCTTGGTCTTCTGGTGTAAAACAAAAAAAGCATCCTGACTTTTGGTCTGGTCTGGGTGCACTGGGTCAGCTTTCTGGAGTTCACTACAGCTGTGCTTCATTTAGTAGACACAGATGTGGCATACCCAGGCCAGAGCTACAGAGTCCATCTGGTGGAGGAGGGGGCTCAGAGCACCCTTACATAGAGTGAGGAAGTGTACTGATCAAGGATTGGGTTCTTGCTCATATAGCACTCGGGATGGCGCCTAGGTTCCTGTCTGAGGGAAGCAGGGATGGCTCCTTAGAGGGTCACGAGCCTTCCAATCCCTTCTCACTTCTCCTCAGCAGCTATCCTCATGCTGAAGCCAAATGTCTTCAAAGCTCCTATCTGAAGAGACCTGCCCCTGGCTGCCACTGTCCCATACACACAGTGCCACAACTTCTTGGTTCCCTTTCTTACACTCCAGGATGTACACACACTCTCCTCCCGGAGTCACCAAGCTAACAAGTCTGCAGGGTGCTGTGTGAGTCACCACTCTAGCCCTTCTTCCTGGTATAAGCTACTTCCTCTCAGATCTCGAAGCCACGTTGTTCCAGTCCTCCAAGGCAGTTACTCTAACTAGTTTGTGGAACCACTTATCTGCGCCTCTCCTGAAAGCCCCACTACCCTGGGCCTAATGCATGGTGGCAGGAAGTCTGTCTGGTTTTGCCTGTTCAATGACCCTTTGGCACATGGTATTTCTTTTTTCTAGCTGTTATAAATGAATTTAATTTCAGGGTATAGAAAAGTCTAAATTAGTTTTGTCATTGTTGTTTTTTGTTTTTTCGAAACAGTGTTTCTCTGTGAAGCTCTGGCTGTCCTGGAACTTGCCCTTTAGACCAGGCTAGCCTCTAACTGAGAGATCCACCTGCCTCTGCCTCCCAAGTGCTGGGATTAAAGGCTTGCGCCACCACACTGTGGCTAGCCTAAATTATTTTCTAACCAAAGCTAGTAGCTCCCGTAGACTTTGCGAGTTTCATGGGATTTTAATGTCCATGGACATTTTAAATTTTCCAGTCGCTGCTAAGGGGCCAGTGACTGAATATATCTTCAGTCATAGAAAAAAAGGTGGGGCCGGGCGGTGGTGGCGCACTCCTTTAATCCCAGCACTCGGGAGGCAGAGCCAGGCGGATCTCTGTGAGTTTGAGGCCAGCCTGGGCTACAGAGAGTGAGTTCCAGGACAGGTACCAAAGCTACATAGGGAAACTCTGTTTCGAAAAAAAAGAAAAAGAAAAAGAAAAAAAGGTGGAGGGGAACAGGAATGAGAATGAGTATGAATAGAGAGCTAGAGAGAGAGAGAGAGAGAGAGAGAGAGAGAGAGAATGAACATGAACATGACCATGACTAGAGAGCAGGCTGGAAATGCTGAGTACCACAGCCTGTAGTGCTCCCTGCTATTCCAGCATGGCCTAGGTTCATGAGACACAAAATGCCTCTGTGTTCTGACGCTGAATAATGGAAACCCTTGTGCAGATGTGGGGGGCGGAGGGTCAAATGTGCTGAGCTTACTTATAGGAAAAGAAATAGCATATTCTTTTCTTCCTAAGAATAGTATCGGGCTTGTTCCTTTTCACAGAGGAAAATGTTTGAGGCACATCTACTTCCATCACCAGCTCCCCAGTGCCATTTGCACGTGGTATGTCACAATACCAGCTGAGCATTAGGACAGGAAGCTGCCTGCGCTGGCTAAGAAGCAGAACTGAACACAATGGCCTTGGCCCCTAACATGGCAGTGCTGAGTGGGTGCTCTGTGGAGCTGGACCCCTAGTCCTCCAGCTGCAGGTCTGTGTTCCACTTCTGAGCCTTGTCATTCATTGTTCTTAAAGAAGCAGGGAGCAGGCTGGGGTGTAGCTCAGTGGGGAGGGTGCTTGTCTAGCATGCACAGGGCCTTAGACTTGATCCCCGGCACTGCACAAACCAGCTGTGGTGTCCCAACAAGACAGAAGGCTCAGAAGCTCCCGTCATCCTCAGCTACATAGTAAGCTTGAGGCTAGCTTGGGCTACATGGGATCCTGTCCAAAAACAAACAAACAAAAATAAATGTGGAGAAGGAGAAGGCAAGAAACCACTGAGTCTTTCGCTTTGGATTGCTAATATTTCCTTATAATGCTTTTGTTTGGGTCATCCTTCCCTTGATACAGTTTTCCTTTTGCAGCTTAAAATGCTGTAGAAGCCAAACAGTCTTCTTGATTATGTCGGTTACTTGACAGTTGGGCATCCTTATCCTTACTTCATACATGAAAGCCTGACATTCAGAAAGGCAATACTTCCTGGAACTGATTCACAGCCTGGGAATATTACAGAATACACATCCCAAGCCCAAGTAGTCTGCTTGGTCCAGAAAGTCCTGATTTATATCCAATGTAAACAGCATCTGCAATATCTCCTTACTTTATACTCTTGCTTTATATATTAATCTGTAATTCCACTTATTCTAGAAAATTTTCTATCCACAGAAAACCTACAAGGGACATTTTAAAATATATGAAGGATAAGTTCCCAGATATCACCTAAGAGATATGAGATCTGAGTCAGTTGATGGGATAACAGTTACAGAATTCATGACCCACCTAGGGAAAGCAACTATATCCTCATTTTTTTTTTTTTTTTTTTTTTTTTTTGGTTTTTCAAGACAGGGTTTCTCTGTAGTTTTGCGCCTTTCCTGGAACTCACTTTGTAGACCAGGCTGGCCTCGAACTCACAGAGATCCTCCTGCCTCTGCCTCCCGAGTGCTGGGATTAAAGGCGTGCGCCACCACTGCCTGGATAGCTCAGCCATTAAAGGCTAGGCTCACAACCAAAAATATATCCTCATTTTTTAAAAAAGCTCATAGCAGTTTCATTTAGAATAGCCAAAATGTGGCTCGTGTATGTAATGGGATGGTACTCAGTAATGGAGAAGAGTGAATGTTGATATGCATAACATGGAAAAGTCTGAACAATAACCTTCTCGGCAGCAAGTGCCATCTCTCCAGCCTTCTCGGGGACGTCAGCCCATCCCTACCCTTCACTCCTCTTCCCACCCCAGACTTGAACTCCTTATAAGTAAAGACCACCGACAGGTGCAGTGCCCATTGCCCCTGCTGCTGGACCATGCAATGATCAGTTTTAAGTTCACATCTAAAGTACCCAGTGAAAATAGTGATGGCTCACACCTGTCTTCCCAGCGTTTGGGAGGCTGAGACAGGACAATCACAGGCTTAAGGTCACCAGGACTATACAATATACAAAACACCAAGGACTGAGGGTACACCTCAGTGGTAGAGCGGTTCTCTAGTGTGCTCAAGGTCCTGGTTTCTGTCTCCAGCATGGGGGAAAAGGAAGAAAAAGGTCTACACAGAGGACCAGACTAAGGGGTGGGAAAAGGCTGGATTAGATAGCATGTATAAATGTCCTGTGGCTGCTTTACCGTAGGCTGAATGACATAAATAAATTCTCTCATAGTCTACAGACCAGAAGTCCAAAATCAATGTGTTAGTAGATCTACACATCTTCTGAGGGCTTTAAGTGTCCCATGTTCCTCTCCTGGCTTCCTTGGAGCTCTGCAGCCTGTGTTTTTATTTTAACCACTCTCACAGTAATATGGGATTTTAATAATACAAACAAAAAGCCTGGGTTAATTTTGCTGTCTTTTCTATTTGGATGCTTTCAAAGCTGTCTTCTAAGGAACAGAGACCTTCATGTGTTCTGGGTCAGGCTCCTCGCCTCCTCACCTTTCATCAGAGGGAGGTGGCCTGCCAGAAGTCTCTTTGCTCTGAGACGCCAGTCAAAGCTTACTGCATGATTCTTCAGAGAAAGCTGTTTTAGGAAAGCCCACATAAGAGTCTGGGAATAGAATTTAGTTTTATTCTTCTGTAAACCCGTGTGGACCTCAGTCTTCCTTACGGGATAGATGAACAATTCAAAAGGAGGCAAGTGCACTCTCCAAGCCCGTCCTCACAAGGTCAAGAAAGGCCCCCACCCGTTTGGAAATCTTCCCTCCACAAGGAAACAAAGCAGCTTTTGAGGAAGGAGCAGTGGGG
Source organism: Peromyscus californicus insignis (assembly GCF_007827085.1). NCBI lineage: Eukaryota > Metazoa > Chordata > Mammalia > Rodentia > Cricetidae > Peromyscus > Peromyscus californicus. The sequence continues at coordinate 94,412,214 of NW_026294595.1, read as the reverse complement.
AAGGAGAGGAGCTCAGTGACTTTCAGGGGTCACTAGAGTTCTGGGGAATTTAGTTTGCTCGTCAAAGACCTATTTTCCTCTTAGTCACATGTGATGTGTGGGGCCTAGCTTTCCTGTTTGCAGTGTCAAATTCCTTTTTGGAGAAGTTAGGCATTTTGTAGCTCATCAGGCCGATAGAGGCTGAAGAGTGTGAGAATCGCTGGGCAGTGTGTGGTGATGAGCCCTTTAATGATTATCTGCTGCAAGGCTTAAAAATAACTCCGTCCCTGCCTGGGCTTTGTGGATGTCAGTGCCCAAGCCTATATATGGAAACCTGTCTCTCTGAAGGCTGACCTCAGATGCCTCTAAAGGCCCCCGTAAGTCCTCTTTAAGACTGCTAGGATTACACGTGGTTTGGGTACCAGCTTTGATCTGAACAGAATAAACACACTTGTTCAGTAGGACTTGGCTGCTTCTCTCTGTTTCTTTTTTTTTTTTTTTTTTTTTTTTTTTTTTTTTTTTTTTTTTTTTTTTTTCACCTTTTGGATCTCAGGTTTATTACAGAATTTTTATTTTTTTTTATTTTTTTTTATTTTTTGTTTTTTTAGGGAAGGCAGGTGGGAGATAGGTTTCACTCAGTAGCCCAGGCTGGCCTGGAACCCACTGTGTAGCCCAGGCTGGCCTCAACCCATGGCAGTCCTCCTGACTCAGCTTCTAAGGGCCGAGATTACAGACATGAGTTACCATACCCAGCATTAACTGCACTAAATTTATTACCATAAACCCACAAGCAACAGTCTCTGAACAGAGGTATTTCAGACAGTTGATTGTCACCACATGGTATGACATCATGCGCAGTGCAAAGTACACATGTTGTACTGTGTGAAGGAAGCTGCTGTGAAGTCACACCGTGTCACGGGGCAAGTGAGAAACACCTCAGACTCATTACAAGCTTGATTTTGAGTTCATCTTTGGTGGCTGTACATTCAGAAAGCTTTAACAGTTGTCAATTTTTTTTTTATAGCCCCACATTCAGTTAACCACCTTTTAAGAAGTTGGTCCCTAAGCAATAGCCATACAACCCAACGTGTACATTTTCAGATGGCCTCTGCACACCACATGTGATGGTGTTACTGTTCAAATTCTGTTGACCCCACCCAGTATGCGTGCACACCCAGAGGCCCTCAACCAAGCTGTGGGATGTGTCTGCTCACTCTCTCCGACTTCCTTCTTCCCGAAGATTCTAATGAAATCTGTTTTCTTAGAAGCATTTTCCAGGCTACATTCCTGTTTTTTGTTTTTTGTTTTTTTTTTTAAATCATTGCTCTGTTTTTCATTCTTTCCTATTTTAGCTATTTATTTGGCTTCTGAATTACTCTGTAGATTTGAAGTCCTATAAAGAAAACGTTGGTAGTGAACACACTTACTAACCTGAAATAGGAAGTAAATGAAAGAATGGAAAAGCTGAGGGAAGGGCGTGCCACAGGCCAGACAATGCAGTACCCTCCTGGGGAGATTGCTCGCCCTTAGGGGTTCAGGGGCTTCCCTCTCCTATGTCTGGATTTCCTCCCCAGAGAGAGCTTTCCATCCAGCTGGTCCCATGCAGCCGGTCCCATGCAGCTGGTCCCATGCAGCTGGTCCCATGAGCTGGTCTCATACAGAAGTCGTTAGTGCCGCTCACGAATGTCCCAGCACTCTGCCCATTGAGGTATGCCCGGGGATCGTTCTTACTTCGTTGCTCACTGGGCACTGTTCCTGTACAGATAAACTACAGTCAGCCTCCAGTTTCACTTCCTGGTGCCCACAGGCCACAGGTGAAACTTTCTCTACATTTTCTGGTTAGTCACAGTGGAGATCCTCCCTACTCGGGGTCTGCCCACTTCCTGCCCAGACACCAGAATCGCCACTCAGAGGCTACCGTTAGTTGCCCTTTCTTGGGAGTAGACTTGAAGATGCAATCCCCAGGGACATTCTCTGTGCAGCTTTACCTCACCGCACCTGGTTCTCAGCCAGGTCTCACACCGTTCACCATTACTCTGACCTCTCTGACTGACCCTGGAGAACCATCATTAGTGCAAGCATTAGGTCAGCAGAGCCTCCCTGCGAATCCTCCAGGGGCTCCTAATGCTCCTGCTAAGCAAGGTCTGGATGCAGCCCACCTCTCCCACCCTCGACCATGTGCATGATACGGCCCAAATACACCCCCAGCTTGTTAGCACCCTGTCTTACTCCACTCACTGCGTCTCCTGCTGTTCTTCACAAGGCCCAACTCGGATGTCACCTCTTCACTTGCCCTGTCATCCCATATCCTTTATCTGTCACATTCTGGACCCTCCCCCTTACTCAGCCTTTGATGTTGGGGTTCTCTCTGCTCACCGTCCCTGTGTGGTCTCAGCACATCTGGTCCCTCTGGCCCTTCCTCAAGTCCAGCTCTCAGTTTACCTGGTCCAGGCCAGCTCTCTGGAGCTCTGGAAGTACATTCTAGCTCCCCTTAGGCTGCCTGGTTCTGGATCCTCACCTTCTCTTGTGGTTGAGGACCAGAGTTCTGCATGGGAATGTGTCTCATTTATCTCTTCTCTCGAGAAGTGTGGTATGTACTCACCTGACATATCCCCCTCAGGTACATGCCTACATCATCAGCTACCTGAAGAAGGAAATGCCAAATGTATTTGGAAAAGAAAATAAGAAGCGAGAGCTTATCTACAGGCTTCCAGAAATCTATGTTCAGCTGCAGCGAGAATACCAGATTTCTGCGGGGGACTTCCCTGAGGTCAAGGCCATGCAGGTACTGGGAGCCCTGTTGTAATGTCTTGAGGAAGTTGTGGGAACTGCCACAACACCTAGCTGGTTACAGGAAATATAAGAAAGACTCACAGTTTAATGAAGGAGAATGCAATGAAGTCATCTTCCTAATGATGACCCATGGTGATGGCCTCCTATGACTAAAGCAGACATTGTTTGCCTTCCAAAATGTCTTTTTAAAGGGGAGACAATTAGCCAGAGGGCAGTGAAGCTTACATGAGAAAGCTTACAGACAGCCTGGCCTCGTAGATGAGGTGACCCTGGTTTTCAGACTCCCGGAACCTGAAGGGAATTAGAGCTGGACTTGGCTTTGAAGGTCACTTTGGATAGTCCCTGCAGCCATACAGCAAGGGAGTGTGCTTGGACAGACTGCTGCTGTGCATTGAGCTGGGGCTCCGGACACAGATGTACTTTGCTGTATTGAGCGACAGGTCTGCTGAAAGGCAAGTATTGGTAGCCTCCGACCTGATTTCATACCCTCCCTTTACTGCCTTTAGCTCTGGGCAGTTCAGGCAAGCCATAATAGGCTGCCTTCGGCTGCTTTGGCCCAGCCAGTGTACACTGCCCTACAGTGATGGAATGTCCTTCCGAGCAAGGTCACCATCTTCTTGTCCAGTGCAGTACACATCTGCACAGGGCCACAGGCCTCTCTATTTTAAGGCAGATGACATGAACTCAGGTAGCCATGTCATCCGACTGCTTGTCTCCTCACATCTAGTGGGTTACCAGAGTATATCTCCAAGACCTACAAGGAGGATGATTCTGCAGTTGCCCAGTGGGAGCTTGTTCCGGTCCTGTGGATCAAGGAAGATTGAAGAGCGTGTGGCCCGCCTATGTATCTGGCCCGGGAGTCACTGCCCTGTGGGAACATGAACCCTTGTGGGCATAAGAAGCTAAAGTCTAGATTTGTATGTAAATCGCATACATACATTTCAAATTTGGGCTCAAATTTTCAAAAACTCCTGGGTAGACCAAGCAAAGGCTTTCTCTTTTTTTTGTTTTTTGTGTTTTGTTTTTTGAGACAGGATCTCTCTGTGTAGCTTTGGCCTCTGTCCTGGAACTCACTCTGTAGCCCAGGCTGGTCTCGAACTCATAGAAATCCACCTGCCTCTGCCTCCCGAGTGCTGGGATTAAAGGCATGCGCCACCACCGCCCGGCCAGCAAAGGCTTTCTTTTGAGACCAATTGTTGTATCATCCACTCCAAGCCACAGAGGATGGCTCAAGTGAGAGTATGGCTAAGCTTAGGCCTCAGAGGGGAGAGGAGGAGGAGGAAGAGAGTAGACAAAATAGAGGTGAGGTCAGCTCACTGATGTGGCCGGTGCAAGGTTGGGGACGGGGTAGGGTAGGGGTGAGACTCACTATTCTAGTGTCAACTCTTTATGCCTGGGTCGAGGTGGGTGCTTCTGGTGGGATCTGGTCTCAGGATCTAGCCAAATTGTTTGTTCTTTTGTTTTAATTATTCTCTCACAGTATACATCCTGATTGCAGCCTCCCTCCTCCCAGCCCCCACCTCTCTCCCCCAGATCTGCCACTCCTCCCTTTCCCTTCAGAAAAGAGCAGGCCTCTTAGGGATATTGACAGAGTATAGCATAACTAGGCACAGACCCTCATATGGAGGCAGGATGAGGCAACCCAGTAGGAGGAAATTTGTTTTATGACAAATACAGAGATATCTTTTTTTCTTTCTAGCAATAAAATGGGTATTCTGTTTAGAAGAGGAATTACTTTGCTTCTGGTCACAAGATAACGTTATAACTTGAGGACTCGTGGTTAGTTGTCTCCCAGAGACTTCTCTTTTTTTTTTTTTTTTTTTTTTTTATTCTTGGTGTTTCTCTGTGTAGCCTTGGCTATCCTGGAACTCAATCTGTAGACCAGTCTGGCCTTGAACTCACAGAGATCCGCCTGCCTCTGCCTCCTGAGTGCTGGGATTAAAGGTGTGCACCACCACTGCCCAGCTGAGACTTTTTCTTTTATATTCAGGTTATGCCCTGCATCCCATAGCCCAGCTGCAGAACAGCTGTTTCCTTGTACCTTTCATAAGGGAACTTAGTATCTTGGCTTAATTGAAAACTACAAAGAAGTACCTACCATGTGCTATAGCACCACATGTGTGCACTCATTAGCTGTTGTTACACTGCCCATACCACATGGTGATTCTCTGAGACCCTGAAGCTCTGCTGAGGCCCTCCGGGCTCTCACGTGGCCCATAGGAGAGCTCCCATAACAGAGCAGGCTCCAGAACTAGAGCTGTCTATGAAAATTAATCTGGGTCAGAGGACACCCAGGCCTCCCAGAGCTGGGACAAAGGATAATCCCTGGGAAAGGAGTCAGGGAGCCCAGAGTCTCAGGAGCAGCCTCAGCCCATTCAGCTGGAGTCGGGGTGAGTGGAAGCCTATGCTGAGAATCCCCGTGGTCAGGACCCACATTTAGTAGCTTCAGTGAGCCCAAGTGTCTCGGGCAGAACAAGGAGCCCCAACCTGAGAGCTGTCATGTTCGTGTGTGCTCATTTAGTTACTCATCCAGGAAAATGTTAATTACTGGGGCCAAGTGTTGTCCTAGGCCCTGGAATACATCAGTGGGCAGACATTGAAGATAAGAGTGAGAATAATTTAGTCTTTGCCTTAGTGACACACCCCTTGCTGCAGCATGAATGCTGTGGGCTTCAGTGTAATTAGTGATTTCATGGCTGTGATTCAGTGTCTCTTTGTAAGGGTGTGACTCCAGAGTCCAGTAGCCATGCCATGCTCACTCTACTTCCCCATGATCTAGAGCAGTGGTTCTCAACCTTCCCACTGCTGCGACCCTTTAGTACCTTCCTTTTGGTGTGGTGACCCTCGACCATCAACTTAATTTGTTACTACTTCATAATGGTAATTTTGCTACTGTTAGGAGTCATCATGTGAATCATATATCTGATAGCAGCCCCCAAAGCGGTTGTGACCCACAGGTTGAGAACTGCTGATCTAGAATGCAGTAGGTACTCAGTAAATACATGCTCAGCATGCTCCTTTCTCTGAGGCTGTTGAGGATCTAACATCCTCAGCAACAGGCATTCAGTTAACACCAACTGTGTATGGGTCAGAGGCAGAGGCTAAAGCCTGGTCTACAGAGCAAGATCCAGGACAGGAACCAAAACTACACAGAGAAACCCTGTCTCGAAAAACCAAAAAAAAAAAAAAAAAAGGCTTGGAAATAAATAGTCATGAACTGGACATATGTCAAGGTCATGAGGAGGGTTCACCACAGCTGGTTTTAGGTCTGTCTTCCCCCTCTCAAGAGTCCCCTGGGGCTGGAGAGATGGCTCAGAGGTTAAGAGCACTGGCTACTCTTCCAAAGGTCCTGAGTTCAATTCCCAGCAACCACATGGTGGCTCACAACCATCTGTAATGAGATCTGGTGCCCTCTTCTGGCCTGCAGGGATGCATGCAGGCAGAACACTGTATACATAATAAATAAATAAATCTTAAAAAAAAAAAAAAAAAGACCCCTGTGCCCTGTCCCAAAGGACTCTGGCCTATTGTGCAGTGCTGACCTGCAGCTTGAGAACACTGGAAACACTCTAGTGGTATTGTTCACTCAGTTGTCTGGAGAATTTGACCTCCATGTGGATGAGTTACCATGTTTTAACAGCAGAGGGCAGCAGAGCCATCCCTATCTGCTGGTCCCTACCACACTTTTGAAAATTGCTCTAGTGAACTTTGGGAGTAATTGGGCAAGGATAACCCAGCTTGAGGCTGGGATAGGAACCTACTCTTTGGAAGGAGCAGCCCTAGGATTCTGGACCCAGTGGTACAATTGTTGATCTCTTTAAATCCTGACTGCATGACTATCCCAATAAAAAGACTGCTGTTTTGGACCTGTCCTGCTAGAGGGCAGTAGCTTGTCCTCCACACCCCTGCTCAGGTCTGTAAGTACCACAGGGACTGGAGTTTACTTTCTGTGTGCTTTCTGGGCAGATACAGCTGCTGCTTTCTAGTCATTCCTGCAAAATCGTGGCCACTGGCCCTCTGTTTGCTCATACAGCTTCCGTCAGAATCCTGTCCTCCGCAGGCTGGTAGACAGTTTAGGCAGACACAATTCCACATGTCTGTTCGCCAGACACAGGGACCTGTGTGCTCAGGGCTCAGACTCATTCCCCAGGGATGGGGTAGGTGTTCCTGCACCAAAGGGAATTCAGACCTCTTACCCAGTAGCTTTGGAATGTTTATGTAGGAAGGCCTCTATCCTTCCTCCTCAACCGGCCCTCTTTGTCCCCTCAGCTGACTGTGACACCGTCAGTAGAAGTCCCGAGCACTGGCAGCACTCACTGTACGGTGCTGAGGGTGGAGGTGATGCCCTGGTGGCTCTCATCAGATGTAGGACCCAGAATCGAGAACACATTTTAGAAAGCAGGACTGTTCTGCTCGAGTGCTCAGCCAGGTGCAGACCGCCAAGTTTCAGCCCAGCAGGTCAGATGGCACAGTGGGGCTGGGCTGCCTGCAAGTGTTTTGGGAGATCTGTTCTGAAGACATGATAGGTAATCACCTTCTGGCTCTGTCCCCTCTGCAGTCTGCGTGCTGTGGCTCCTTTCCAAACATGAACACAGAATTCCTGCCCAGCCACACACCCTGAAGATCACAGTTTTTGTTCTCTGCTAGACACAGCTGCCATATCTATCTACAACATGACTTTACTAGGTAACTCAATGTTATGTAGCTATCCAGTATTAGATTAGCCATGTGTGGTAGCACACACCGATAATCCCAGCACTCAAAAGACAGTAGGACCTGGAGCGACGGAATTCTTTTTTATTTTTTATTTATTTTTTTTTTTTTTGGTTTTTCGAGACAGGGTTTCTCTGTGTAGCTTTGCGCCTTTCCTGGAACTCACTTGGTAGTCCAGGCTGGCCTCGAACTCACAGAGATCCGCCTGGCTCTGCCTCCCGAGTGCTGGGATTCTTTTTTATTTTTATTTTAGATTACATGTATGCATGTGTATCTGTGTGGGTGAGAGTGCAGTTATCTGCAGAGGTCAGAAGAGGATATCGGATCCCGTGGAGCTGGAACTACAGGTGGTTGTGAGCCACACAACATGGATGTTGGGAATGGGTGTTCTGCCGTTTTAATATGGACGTGCTCTTAACCACAGAGCCATCTCTCTAGTCCCCACCTGAATTCCATTTATTTATTTGTTTGTTTGTTTGCTTGCTTGCCTTTAGAGACGAAGTCTCACTGTCTAGCCCTCCTGACCTGGAACTCACAGAAGAACCCCTGTCCCTGCCTCCAGAGTGCTGGGATAAAGGTGTTTACCACTATGCCTGCATCCTCACCCCCACCCTGCATGAGCTCACCTTGAATTCCTGACCTTCCGGCTTCACCTCCCGAGTGCTGGCCTTAGAGGCACATGCTATGCCTGGCTTAAATCTCTATTTTCACTCCCTACTTTCCCCATTTGTTTTACAGTGAAAGCACGTACTTGTCCATGCCAATCCCCCACCTAATAGCCCGTCACACTCTCTCTGTCCAGATTAGCCAAGATTGGCTTCTTTCTGGGCTCTCCCTGTCTCATCTCCAGGAAACTACATAAGTGAATAGCCTCTCTACCTCCATACCCTCCCTCATTGCCCATACAGAAATACCCACATATAATACCCACTGCAGTGAGGACTGGGAATATAGAGCTCAGTGGTAGAGCACTCGCCCCAAGTTTAATTCCCAGCAACACACACCGACAAAAAATAAAACAAAACCCAACAACTCAGCCATTGGCTAGAGAAATGACAGATGGCTCTTCTGCAGTTAAGAGTTCTTGCTGTGCACACATGAGAACCAGGGTTTGGACCCAGCATCCATGTGAAAGCTGGACATGGTTCTACTGAAAGAATGATAAACGGCGCTGGTGGCAGTGCTGGTTACCAGCGGAAAGGTCACGGTCACAACAGAACCCAGTTGCTTAGTAGCGGAGAGCTTTATTAGGAGGAAGGGGAGGAGGGATAAAAGGACCAGGCCTGGGGAGGAAAGAGAGAGAAAGATGGTGGGGTGGGGGGAGAGCAGGGGAGAGCAGAGCAGAGCAAAGAGAGGGTGGGGTCTGCGTCCAGCTTTTAAGGGCTCCCAGTATGGAGCTACGCTGATTGCATGACCACGCCCCCCCCCCCCCACACACACACACGTAGTCACCAACACACACTGATGATGTAAGATGCAAGACCCGTTGCTTAACTCCTGAACTGCACATGTGCAGTCATATAGCTGGAGTGAGGGCAGAATTCTAACATCTACCCCTGCCTGTAACTCTGCCTCTTGAAGGGAGACCACTGAAGCTTGCCCCTACCCAAGAAATACAGGTTCAGGGAAAGACCTTGCCTCAAAAGTATCAACCAAGAGTGGTAGAGGAAGGTGCCTGACAACTGCCCCTGGCCTCTTTGTGTGCTCAGGCATGCACCCCCCCCCACACACACACCCCATTCACACAGACACATGCACATACACTCTCAGTGCTTCTGCATTTGCTAGGAAAAAATGTGGAAGACCGGTTTTCATTATGTCTTTGAGTTTGCTGATGTTAGGGCCTAGGCAACTCTTCTTGTTCAAGGCCAGAGAAAGCTCAGCTCTAGTCCTATCTGTCGCAGCGGTGAATAAAGGAGGTCCTCCCTGGATATCCAAGGAACCCGGAATTCTGAGTTCATATGTGCTTGCAGGAAATAGCCTCCCTTGATCTCAGACACCTGGTGTGATGTCCCTTCTCCCTTCCAATTACTTGGTTCTTCCTTTCTACTGACTTTTTTATATTTCGTGTTCTCCTTTTTGCACAAGTCTTTTTTGAAAGTAGACAGACACTGAACAGCTGGTGTCTTCCTCCAGTGTGATCAAGGCTCCTTTGAAGCAGGGCCCATCCCTGGGCCCAGGAGAGTATCTGATGCATAGGAATCGATAGGTGATAAGGTGTGGCTGCTTGAAGGGTGGGTAAATGGTGGGCAAGTGGGTGGATACAAATATGGATGTATGAGTAAGCAAAGACAAACTAGGTAGAAGGCGCTCTCTCTTTATCACTACCCATGAAGCCTTCGTGACCCTCCTCCCCAGCCCTCTCTAGAGCCTTTGCTCTGCTGACAGGCCACTTCTCCCCAAGAGATGGGGTAGAGACCTGTTGGGACCCGGCTTATGGTGCTCAGCCCTAGGTTTCAACTTGTGCTTATTTGTTCGTACTTTTGAAATAACTGACTAGTCTACGGCTGTAGGACTCCCACAGCCCTGACAGGAACCTTCATGAGGAAGCCTTTGTGCAGTAGGCTGTGCCTCTGTGGGGATTCCCTGCAGGTTTCCAGTTCTAGGCTCATTCCTAAAGAGGTTAAATCCAAGGAGCACGTGCCCCAGGCTACATCAGTATTATTTTCAAATAATCCAAAGGCAAAGTTCATTTCATCAGAAGCTAGGGGAGTTAAGACAGGGTGTTGCTATGTAGACCAGGCTAGCCTCAAGCTTGCAGCAACTCTACAATCTTTACCTTCTGAGTGCTGGGATTATAGGTGTGTGGAACCACATACAACCAGCTACAAAGTTCTCAAATAATAGGGTTTTTTTGTTTTGTTTTAATTTTCTAAATATAGTCCTTAAGGGTTTTTTTTCCAGTCTTCAGTGATTTTTAAATTTATTTTAACTCTACAATACATCCCAACTATGGCCTCCCTTTCTTCCCTTCTTCTCAACCTCTCCCCCACCCCTCAGATCCGCTGTTCCTCTATTTCCTTTCAGAAAAGAGCAGGTCTCCCAGTGATATCAATCAAACTCAGCATAACAAGATGCAATGAGACTAGGCATATACCCTCTTATCAAGACCGGGCGAGGCAACCCAGTAGAAGGAAAGGGTTCCATGAGCACACAAAAGAGTCAGAGACACCCCACTCCCACTGTCAGGAGTCCCACAAACACCCCAAGCTAAAGAACCACAGCGTGTATGCAGAGGGCCTGGTGCAGACCCGTGCAGGCTCCACAGTTGCCGTTTCAGTCTCTGTGAGCCACTATGGCCCTGCTTGGTGGATTCTGTGTTCTCTTGGTGTCTTCAACCCCTCGGGCTCCTACAGTCCTTCCTCTCCCTCTTCTGCAGAGTTCCCGAGTTCCGCTTAAAGTTTGGCAGTGGATCTCTGCATCTGTTCCCATCAGCTGCTGGAGGAAGCCTCTCTGATGACGATTGGGCTAGGCACGGATCCTATGAGTATAGAGAATATCATTAGGAATCATTTCATTGATTTTTTTTTTTTCATATTTGGTTCTACCCTAGGTCTCTGAGCCATCCAGCTTCAGACCCTGACAGTCTAGGCAGCGTCAGGCATGGGCTCCCTCCTGTCCCTGAGTTTTTCAGCAAAGCATAGTAAAGAGTTAGCAGATGTGGACTGTAGTCTTAATTCCATCTGGATAGCCCATGTGATTGTAAAACAAGGTTATAATACTGGCCTTTGTTACTCCCTTGATTGTTGCGAACATATTTGAAGTGTGGAGCAGAACCTTTCTGAGAACATACTAATTCTCTGGGGCATTAAAGACAGGTGAAAGGTTTTTCTCAAAGTCTCGGGGGATTGCTAAGTAGAGAGAGCAGCTACTGTACAAAAAGCCACTTTCAATCCTGAAGCTGTTTCTTATTCCTAAGCCCCTCTTGCATGGGAGCTTGGACATGGGAGGCCCAGCAAAGAGTTCTGAAAGGCAGAGGGTGTGGTGGGATGTCTGCTTTAAGGGAGACCCAGCTCCCTCCAGCGCCTCCTGCAGAGACCATAACTCCAAATCTGGTTTCCCCTCCTGTAGGAACAGCTTGAGAACTATGACTTCACCAAGTTCCACTCACTGAAGCCCAAGCTGATCGAGGCCGTGGACAACATGCTGAGCAACAAGATCTCCTCCCTGATGAGCCTCATCAGCCAGGAGGAGATGAACATGCCCACGCAGATGGTGCAGGGCGGCGCCTTTGACGGCACCACAGAGGGGCCCTTCAACCAGGGCTATGGGGAGGGGGCCAAGGAGGGTGCTGACGAGGAGGAGTGGGTCGTGGCTAAAGACAAGCCCGTGTATGACGAACTCTTTTACACACTATCACCGATCAATGGCAAGATCTCAGGCGTCAATGCCAAGAAGGAAATGGTGACCTCCAAGCTGCCCAACAGCGTCCTGGGCAAGATCTGGAAGCTGGCCGACTGTGACTGCGACGGCATGCTGGATGAGGAGGAGTTCGCACTGGCCAAGCACCTCATCAAGATCAAGTTGGATGGCTACGAGCTGCCCAACAGCCTGCCCCCACACCTTGTGCCCCCCTCTCACAGGAAGTCCCTGCCGAAGGCTGACTGAGGGTGCACAGCTGGGGTGGGGGAGGAGGGGGTGCCTGGGCCTGAAGTCTGCCATGCTACTAGCTTGCACACCTCAGCTCCTCAATGTGGGGTGGGGAAGGGCAGACACTGACGCTAGATGAGGCCCTTTCCCCTCTAGAACCCCTAAGTTTCTATCAAAATATTGAGAAGAGCACTATACATGGAGATTAAAAGTCTAAGAAGAAAAGTAAATTATCCAAAGAAAAATGTAGGTGTGGACACAGGCTGGCGAACTCTGGGAAGTCAGGCAGGGAGTAAGCTGGGGACTGACTGGAGTCCAGGGCTGTGCTGGGCAGTGTGTTACTGTGACCCTCTCAGTCCTTCAGAGGGCACTGAGGAGCAGCATAAGTGACCTGATTTATTTTTCTTACTGTGTTTCCTGCTATATTTAGAGGGGGAGCAGAGCAGAGGGTTTCTGCTCTCTATAGACTGACACCAAAGAGAAGACTAATACCCAGGTCTGAGAGAGGCTGTTCCATGTCTGTGTGCGCCCCTCCCTCCTGCAGTCCCCAGCAGAACAGGCAGCCAGGCCAGGAAACCTGCCTTGTCCCAGCGCCTGCTGCATGGCCCTGCAAGCCTCCCTCCGGCAAAGCTGGATTCAGTTAGGAATTTGGAATCCACAACCTCTGTCAGCCCTGTCAAGACCTCTAGTTAACTGATGTTTCAGATCACGTTGAGGTCTAAGGATTGGCCTTGCTTTCCAGTTCATCCAATAGGTTGCAGCAAAGTCAATGTATCAGACTTAAGAAAAGAGACAGTTCCCATCTGTCACTAAATGTGCCCTTCGACCATTGAATGTTCCCAAGGCTTTTTGGTAGGTGGCAGAATTTAAATTCAACAAAGCCCTGTCTTGAATTGTGCAGTACTAGAGACTTTGGACCCAGGTAAAGAAAAACTAGCTCCATCCTGAGCTGTCAATGGAAGAGATCAGTGTCTTGATGATTGACACTATTATTTGATTTTTAAAGAAAAATATGCATTTTATTGTGTTGAATTGTGTTTTCCTCACAAGATGAAGCTTTCCTGTAGAAATCTTTTCTCCCAAGCTACTCTGCTTCCCATCAGGAGTGCCTGTCTGGGGCCAGGATTGGTCTACGCACACACCCTTCTGCTGGCTCTTCGGTGCTCTTTCCAAGCCTTTGGATTTCTCTGACCCATTTATTCAGGTGCAGGGGCCACCTCCCACCACACCCCCTACTCTGTGGCACAGCTGATGAGCACTTTTCGCCATCATTTATGCAGTAGGAGTCACAGCACAACAGTGACCACATGGCCCGGCCCTGACGGTACCACAAATGAATGAATCTGAACTGTGCTCCTGAATATTCAGAAAAACATAACCCCACCCCTAATTGCCTGCCTCTGGCAACCTCAGGGTCAGAACTGTAGATTTAAGAGAAAATGCTAAAAGCTCACATCTATTATCCCAGTACTTGGGAGGCTGATGCAGGAGGGTTACCGTGAATTTGAAGCCTGAACTACATTGTTAGTTTCATGACAGTCTGTTTCAAAATCGGGGAGAATATCACCATCATGCTCCCTATCTTAATTTCTAAAGGACAGTTTTAAGAGAAACCTGGTGTGCCTTTTACTTTGAATGAGTGTGCTCTGATTAGCTGGACACACAAAGGGAATGTTTGATCCTGGGGCTGTAACTGAGTGCAGGCCTTTCTGTGGTGTGAGGACCCTGGGGTCCACCGCATGGTGGTGCCTGGGAGGGCAGCCTTCCCTCCCAGGTGTCTTGCTGCTTTTCCTCTGCACAATTGTCATATATCTACACAAATATAATCACAAGTGTATGTCTCATGAGTGTCTCTAAAGTGCGTCCGTGTGTTCTGTGTACATAGGACCAAATGGCTTCTTTACAGAACCTCAGAGGAGGCCTTTCTAGGGACAGCAGGATAAGATTTCTGGGGTCTCCCTGCCCACTCCTCTCCACCTTCTGCTGGGAGAACCCTAGCAGCTGAGCCTCACCCTGCTCTGACCTGGTGATGTTCCTGAACGAAAAGAAACCATGAGTCTACTTTTCATAATACTCTCTTGTTCGTCATCAAGTTGACCAGAGAAGGAAAACACCAGAGATGGTGAGCAAATGAAAGATTGTGTCTCCCCAGATCCAACACAGGGTTCCTAGACTGTTCAGAGTGCCCTCCCCATGCCACCTGTCTGCTCACCTTGACTTACTGCCCCACCCACAAGCGTTAGTTCTGTGTGTCACAGAAACACTTGACAATTCAGTTTCTAGGTGGGAAGGTTCAGCCGGCTCCATTGCTGTGGGGCTGAGGTGAGGCAGAAAACCATAGCGGGAGCACATGGCAGCCAAGAAGCAGAGGGAAGGAGACAGGGACCATACTTCAAAGGCGTGCCTCAGTGACCTGCTTCTTCATCATCCGTTCATCTTCATCCATGATAAATTCAGAACCTTATGATCCAATCACCTCTCTGTTGAGCAAGCCTTCCGTCCATTTCATATCCAAACCACATGCCACATCAGCCCAGTTTTCAAAGACGCCATCTCAGAGTGTTTACATACAGGAGGAAAGGCAGAAGTGTGCCATCTGCGACTACACAACTACTTCATGCTCTCCCTGGTTCCAAAGACCATGTTTGGAACCACCACATGGCATCGGACCGCAGGGGCCTCTGCAGGTGAGGGGCAGTGAGCACTTCAGCTAGGTCCTGCCATCCTCACCTGCCAGTGGAGTCCTGCTGAGCCCAAGGAGGAAGAAACTGCCCTTGGCCATGTGGACATGCCCCAGTTCGTGGAGTAGGCAGATGGCCCGACAGTGTTACCTCACGCTTCAACGTAACAGCAATACCCCAGAACGGGGAGCCTGAGTTTATTCAAGTAACCCTGGGCCCAGTTCAAGAGCATATCAGATTACGTAGTATTTAGCAACAGTAAATACACAATGCCTCTATTTTTTAAAATCTGTTTTAAAAGTGTCAATCCACACTGGCTCTGACTTCTTGTAACTGTGCCCACTTTTCAAGAGGAAAGTGGTCCCTTGGTCCATTTGAAAGGAGATGGAAGAGTCCAGAGAGTATGCCTCTTCTCCATGCCATCCCTGTGACCCCACTTCCTCGTGCACCCTCTCTGGGGAAGAGGTCTCACAGAGTCACATCACTGGACAAAGACCCCACATCACACCTCACCTGAGAAAGATTATTGAAAGTCCAGGCTGAAGGGACTGTGGGGACGGGTGCTGCTGGGCTGTGTGGCGGGGCAATGCTGAGCACATTCCTGAGATGCAGCCCTCTCTCCTGCATGCACTTCAGGTGGGCACCACCTGTACAGACATTGGGCGTTTCCCACTGTCACCCTGTACCCTTGTGATGATGCCAACCTGGGCTATCATTCAGCACAGCATATTCCTTTTCATTATCACCCAGAACCATGAGGTTTGGGTACAGTAGACCCTTCCCCTCTTTCCAGGATGGATCCTGTCTAGCTTAAGCCAATTAAAGTATTTCATCCCTCTAGTCAGAGACACCAGTTCAAAAATATATTCACGTTTGTTTCCTAACTCAATTGTGAAGAGCCACCACCCCAACACTTAGAAAGATATTCCATCTTCCCTCTTCTCTAGAACTATAATGTAAAGCAGGGGCCTTATTGGTACAAGGCTATTAATGGCATTGAGAAGAGGGGCATAGGGAGGGCGCTGGGCTGGCCGAAAGGAAGCATTGAGCAAGGCATAGGAAACCCAGATCTGCAGTGATGTCATTGGGGATGCTGGATCAAACAGCACCTGAAGACTTGTTCCTGCTAGATTATTCTTCAATATGCTCCATCTATATCACTCGATCCAGCTCAGATAAAAAATTCAGTCACTTGGCAAGGATTCCAAACCACACTGTCCTTTCACCAGGGGCTTAATCATTCACAGCCAAAGAGGAGTTGGTCCTTGTACAATCAGTGGTGGCTCTGGCTGCCACTGGGGCAGGGGGAGGTGTGGGGAGGAGAGCAGTCCTCTAGTCCCAATCCAACAACTTCTTTGTTTTTTTTTGAAGATTTATTTCTTTTTATCTTATGTGTCCAAGTGCTTGCCTGTATATATGTGCGCTGTAGGAGTGCCTGGTGCCGGCATAAGCGAGAAGTTCAGATGCCCTGGAACTGGAGTTTCAGGTGGCTGTAAGTTGCATGTGCTGGAAACTAAACCCAGGTCCTCTGGAAGAGCACCCTTAACCACTGAGCCATCCTTCCAGCCCCACATCCAACAACTGAGCAGCTGTTCTTTTCAAACCTATCAACAAGAAGTCATATAGCTCTGTCTGGCCTCAGACCTCACATCACACAAACCCCGAGGGGCCGAGGATGGATCCCTCAGACCCGAAAGGCTCTTCTGAAAGCTTTCCCTTACAGATGAGACTGGGCACCTTCAGGGTGGAATGGCTGAAGACAAGGCTTCCCCTACAAAACAGGGATTGGACCTGAAAGACTGTGCATCTCCTCCAGAATCTTCCTTGGAGCTGACCGTGGTCAGAGGAAGCATGCACACCTGCCCTGGGGTTGCATACAACTAACTAAACTTGGGCCCACAGTCTCTGAGAAGGAGGCTCCAGGAGGGGGTACAGGGAGGTGTCCCTGTGACCAAGGCTTATGAAAAGAGAGAGCAGGGCCTCTGGCAGACAGCATCTGGGAGGGGGTTGTTGGTTACGGGGGAGCAGTAAGCGGGAGCTGCCCCGCCCCCCCAGAAGCTGTTTTCCCCAGTTCTCTTCCTGTCACAATTCAACAGTCACGGGTCAGGGCTGCCTTCTCAATACTTGGCTGAGCTGAGCTTGTCGCCCAGATCTGGTCAGAGCCTGAGAAGCTGAGCACAGGATGTTACAGCTCCCTGTGGCTGTTCTCAGGTTAGGGAGGGGCTGTCAGTCGGTTCGTTCCTCCCGTCATCCTAGGATGGGGTGCAAAGAGGAGGTGAGTCACAGCTTTCATCCAGAAGCCCTGACCATTGATGCCTCCTTCACACTTCAGCATCCTGCAATGTTCTCACCAGAGCCAACAAGACCATCGGACCCGCACCTGCTAAGCAGGGAAGCAGCCAGGGGATGGGGTTAAGAATGAAGGAGAACCCCTTCGAATAAGCCAAGCACATTCTTGAGCCACCTCCTCCTGTCTGGGCTCCGCCCTGTAGCAGGTGGGAGGACAATGTTGCCTGTGTGCCATTACCCCTGACAGGCTGGCAAAGGGGAGGGCCAGACTGTGGCCCCAGCTCCAGCCTGACCTTTCTGGTCCTCTCTCTCCCTCACTCCCCAGGCCCTGCTATCTTGTATCTCCATCCGACAGTGGGGCCTCCGAGCGAGGACCCAGACATCAACTGCCAAGGTGAGCTGCCCATCTTCCTTCTGCCTGCCAAAATTAAGCCAAAGAACAGGGACCAGTGGCTGTGGCATAGGACTAGCGGCAGGGGTTCGGAGAAGAATTTGGAAAGTTGGGGGTGGGGTGGCTCTGGGTCATTCAAGTGCAGGCTGCCAGTCAGGCTTCTTACCTGCTTAGGTTCCGACATAATTCCTACCCTTCATGGGGACCTTGGCAGGACAGGGCCCCAGACTTCTGGCAGGAGGTTCATCAGTACCCACAGTGCTCCCGAACCTCCATGCTCCCACCACCTCCAGACACGGGGAAATGTCCAGTAGCCATTCACCCTCAAAGAGCTATAGGTCCAGAGGCTAGTTGTCCCCTCAACCCTCCAGCTCCTTAGCAGAGGTGTCCCTGAGGAGGAGACCCAGGCCCGCAGCTCAGCCCTGCTGAGTCCAAGTTTGGCAATGGACTCTGAGTATGAGATTGGCCATGTCCGCAAGCTCCAGGCTCAGCATGCACAGATGCAGGAGAAGACCTTTACCAAATGGATCAACAACATCTTCCGACTGGGCCGGGTAAGTATGGCCTGGGTGCCTCCAGTTCTGGCCAGTGACCTGGGGGCCTGCTGTGAGATCCCTGGCTTGTAGATGCCCCTGGCCTGACCTCCTGGGCTTTAAAATGGAGTGAGCAGGAGATGCTGGGCTGACCCCACATCTGCTCCAATCCATTCCCCAGGTGGGCATCAGGATCCAGAATCTGTACACAGAGCTTGCTGACGGTGCCCACCTACTGCGGCTGTTGGAGCTTATCTCTGGGGAGGCCCTGCCAACGCCCAGCCCAGGCCGCCTACGTGTGCACTTCCTTGAGAACAGCAGCCATGCACTGGCCTTCCTCAGGGCCAAGGTTTGTTCTGGGAAGGGGGTTCTGTGTGGACAGCTGGGTGAGCAGCAACCAGAGGTCATCATATGAGGGCTAGGCCTCAGACTGAGCAGGAGATCTGGGCCTGAATACAGGAGGTGTAGCCGAGGCTCAAGAGCCAGCAGCAAAGCTGTCCTTGCACGGTGCACTTGACTTAGCCGGCCACCAGCTGGCCACAGCAGGAACAATCTATATCCCTATCAGGACTGAAAACATCCCTGTCTGATAAGGGAGGATTGCAGCGTTCTTGGCTGAAAGTGTCTGAGTGTTCTTAATCTTCTCATTTCTTAATCCTGGACATATAGATCCAGAATGATTTATCAGTCAGGATCCATGATCAGCCAAGTAGCCGGGCCCAGGTGTGCCCACAGGAGGTTGGCATAGAGAAGGGTTTTAGGAGGGCACCAGAGTCACCTGGGAAAGACACAAATCAAAGAGAGGGTCATTAAAAAGAGGCAGGAGTTCCCACGGCACAGAGGGGCCCTCGTGACAGCGCCACTGGGCTGTGCAGGACCCTTTTATATTGATGAACTGGCTCCTGGCCTTGGGAGCTGAAGATGGGAGGTAGCTGGCCCAGAAGTTGTGAAGCCATGGAGCTGGCCCAAGCTGGGCTGAGCCTAAGTATGCCTGGCTCCTGTGTCCTGATGGAAGTGACATGCAGCACCCTAGAGCCGAAAGCAAGGGAGACAAAAGCCACTGGAGGGGGAGCAACTGTGGTTCCCCAGCACCTAGAGCAGCAGAAAGCCGGGCCCTGTTCAGATCCAGCGACAATGGCCCTATGGGCCAGCCGTCCCCTCCAGGAATCCAGATGGATGTGAGGCCTGCAGCTCTTCTTGAGCTGGTGGTGGTGGTGGTGTTGTTTTAGACAGGTCACGTGTGCAGCCTAGGCTACTCAAAACTCCTGTGTCATATGCTGGCCTGGAACTCTTGACCCACCTACCTCCACATCCCAAATACTGGGGTTACAGGAATGTACCTCCACACCCAGCTTCCTTATGAGTTTGTTATACAGCAGGCCACTGACCCTTGTGGAGGTGATATCCTCGACTCTCTAGCCATCCGAGGTGACTGTAGTCAAGACTGGATGAAGGAGTTGCCCCAAAGCCCAGCTCAACCACAGCTTTAATTCCCCTAGAGTCAGTTGTTGAGTAATTCCTGGGCTGGGTGTGGTGGTTCCCATCATTAGTCCCAGCACTAAAGAAGCTGAGGCAGGAGGATTTCAAGTTGGGGCTACCTTGGGTAACACAGAATAATAACATAAAATAATAACATCTCAACACCTATATGCACAGACACCACCACCACCACCACCACCACCACCACCACACCACAGTCTGTATATTTGCTGATTTCCTCCCATCATGATCAAGTTCATTGATCAGCTGATATTGCTAAACCTGAAGCTGGGAGAATTGATGCTGGCGAGCTGGAACAGACACGCTCTCCTTTAGCCGGGTGTCACACCTCCACACTAAGGTGAATACAGAGGGATGAGTGGGCCAGGGAGAAGGGGAGGTGCAGGCTGCGATCCTCAGAGACCTGTGAGGTACAGCAGAGTTCACCCACAAGGTACAGTGCTAGTGAAGTTCCTCTCGCAGGCCCGGTGAGCCGCTCACAGCTGTTCTGGTCTTACAGGGCGTCTCTCCTTTGTTCGTTCAGGTCATCGTTGTGACCTGGTATATGCCAGTAATAAAATTCTATGAAGAACTGAGGATGTAGTGGGGAGCGAAACCAGCACCCCCACCGTGGGAGTAGTAGTGTATATTGGGTGTTTGTTTATGTAGTAGGAGACAGCAGATGCATGTGTCTAGGTAGGAGGGAAAGTCACAGTTTCAGCTTCAAATAAGATGGTTGAAATGGGCCATGTGGGCAAAGCGACACCAAACTGGAGGCTGAAAAGATGAAAGGAGAGTAATCGTGTGGACATCTGGGGGGTCATATTTTCAGACAGCTGAGACAGCCAGCCTGTGCCAGGACTCTAAGGCCTGTGTTAGAATCAGGCACCAGGGTTGCCACAAGCAAAGCCGGAGTCCTGATCTCAGAATTCTTCTGCCTTGGTGCCACATGATTCGGTAGAGAAGATGGAGCCAGAGGGTACCAGGCAGATCCTGTGAGGCCCTGCTCTATCTGTCCTGAATTAACCAGTCCTCTCCTCTAAGGAACAAGATCTAGACCAGAGGTTTCACCCTTATGCTCACAGAGTCATCCACTGTTTGCTCAAATGCAGATTCCTGGGGCTGGGCTCTAGAGAATCTGGATGGATGGAGTTGGGGACCCTGAATTCCTAATAGTTCTGTTGGAGTTGAAATACTGACTGAAGACTGAGGTTTAGGGGTGATCCAGGGACCCAGTGACCCCCTTGAGATGCAGTGGCAATGGGAGGAGGAGGCACAGACCCTGGCTGTTGTCTATTTAGCTCACTTGAGACCCCCCCATTTCCACGTATGAGGGTCCACTGCCCAGGCTAGTTTACCTGCTTCGAGAACACCCAGGGAGACTTGGGCCAATGTCCCAACTTTTCAGAAAGCTGTCCTTTTCCTGACATTGTCCACTGCCTGCTCTCCCTGGAGGACCTCTGGCTGGAGGAGGCTGGATTCTAGGACCTTCCCATCTCACAGCCTCCTGGACTCCAGGTTTCTCAGGAACAATCACCCATGCCCACAGGTACCCATACCCTTCATCGGGCCAGAGAACATTGTGGATGGAGACCAGTCACTCATCCTGGGACTCCTCTGGGTCATCATTCTGCGTTTCCAGATTTCTCACATCTCCTTGGACAGGGTATGTCTCTTTCTCCTGTATCTCATGGCCTAGCCCAGCCCTGGCTTCACCTCAGGCCCCTCAGGACAGAGCGGTTCCACCCTTGGTGTTCATTAAATGAACGTTCACTCTTCATCCGGGGCAAAGAACCCAGGATGTCGCCATGTGCTGACATAAGAAGTAGTCAGGACTTCATACTGACTGGGGACAAGTCACTCACTGGTGACAGGCAGAGTAGCTGGCCACCAACCGCTTCCTTTCCTGGTTTGTTGCTTGGCACTGAATCCCTGCCTTCACTATGCCGTGATGTCCCAGCAGAGGAGATTAGATATACAAAGGGACCCTAGGTCAGAGGTTTATGAAGTCCCCAGGGTCTTGAAGACCACCGAGGCAGTATTTTCTATGTCTCCATCTTTTCCTATCCCTTCTTTCCCCCTCCAGCTGGGCCAGAAAATACAAGCAGAATGTCCTTATATCAAGTGTCTGTTTTATGATTTCCAAACACCACCCCCAACTCCATGCCAGTGGGTTGGACAAGCCAAGCTGGAGAGTGAGACCCTAATAAAAAAGTCATGGGTCTGAGACTTCCGGGAGGCCTCTCAAACTCCATGAGATGGCTCAGTGGGTAAAGGTACTTGCTGCTGGGCCTGACATCCTGAGTTCAGGTCCCAGCGCCCTCAGCAGCCACCTCAGGCCCTCTCCCTGGTTAGCTGGGATCCGGGACAGTGTCCTGTTACACACTTCACCGGCCCCACCAGAGGAAATGGAATATATAAAGAGACTCCACCGCAGTGGTGTATGGAGGTGTAGAAGTACTAACAGTGGCCACAGAGGACAGAGGGCTGAGGTAAAAAGGCTTGTGCCTGGGGTGACAGGAGTGTAGTGAGGCCCACCTTGTCTTCTGTGAGGCCTCAGGTCAGTTAGCTTCATGGCTGGCCCATCAGAAGGCTTGTTGGTTAGTGAAAGGAGCTGACACATAATTACTCTTCAGGAATTAGCTTTATTAGGAAGGGCCTTGAGGTGGGGAAGTATGAGAAAGAAATATACTAATATAGTACTAAACATAGTACATTACACTAAAAATACCATGACAGGGACTAAAGGGGGAAAAGAGACTTTCTTTTAAAACCTGGAGTGGTAGACCATAGGCCTCCTCCTTAGACTTGATCTCATACCCTGAATCGGATCACACCTCCCTGCCGCTCCTTCTGGGACAGTTATGGAACAATCCAGGCCGTGGCTTGGCAGCTCTCAGTGTATGATATGTGTGGCTCCTCTATGTTCCTGGCCGCATACGCTATACTGAACTAAGTCACCTGCTGCCAATCTTCCTACCATCCCTAAAAGGTTATATATATTTTTTTTAAAAAACAAAACAGGTTTTTCCTTTGTCCTGGGGATCTGCCCGAGACCCCTTGGGAAGACTGCTTGGGCGTTTGGTCCAGAGATGAAGGCTGCTATCTGAAGAGGTTCCTTTGGCCTTCCCCCATCATCCCTTCCATGGGGAGTCTCAGTGTGCCCCTGCCCCCCCAATCTCTCCCTATACTTGCATTTTCACTCTTTTTTATTTATTTATTCATTCATTCATTCATTCATTCATTTATTCATTCATTCATTCATTTATTTATTTATTATGTATACAGTGTTCTGCCTGCATGTATGCCTGCATGCCAGAAGAGGGCGCCAGATCTCATTACAGATGGTTGTGGTTGCTGGGAATTGAACTCAGGACCTCTGAAAAAAGCAGCCAGTGCTCTTAACCCCTGAACCATCTCTCCAGCCCACATTTTCACTCTTAATAAAGCCCCTGTCCAGGCTTCAAAGCCTCTCCCTTGCTGCAGCCTGCAGGTTCTGATGCCTTCCGCCCACCCAGCACATTGACCACACGGCCCTGTTTCCCAGGAGGAGTTCGGGGCCGGTGCAGCTTGGCTGTCTGCTAAGGAAGCCCTGCTGGTGTGGTGCCAGCGCAAGACGGTCAGCTACCCCGATGTGAACATCACTGACTTCTCCCGCAGCTGGAGCGATGGGCTTGGCTTCAATGCCCTCCTCCACGCTCACAGGTGCATCCACACACCCTCTGCAGCCCTGGGCCTGGAGAGAGAAGGACAAGTGGGGCCATAAATGGAAAGTACCTGGGTTCGATCCCTGCTCTAGGCCTGCCCCTCCTCCTTCCCTTAGGGGCCAGAGCCAGGAGCTTTGCCTTTGACCCCTCCTGCCTCCTCTACATCCTGTGCTTTGTTTCTTCCCTGTCCTCTCTCTAGCTAATGTCTGCCCTTTGGGGATGCCCGACCACATCCTGGGTCCTAACCCCTCTGCTACATTAACCCTCCCTCCCATCAAGCTTTCCTGTACTCCAGCCTGAGGCTCACAGAACCATCCGAGGAAAACACTGTCATAATAAGCAGTGGATGGTTGATGTAAGCCAAAACATGCCGATCTTCTGAGGAAGCTTCCTGCTCTCTGCCCAGGCCAGACCTGCTGGATTATGGCTCACTGAGTCTGGATCATCCTCTGCACAACCTCTCCTCTGCCTTCCGAGTGGCTGAGCAGGAGCTAGGCATTGCTCAGCTGCTGGACCCTGAGGATGTGGCAGCCCCGCACCCAGATGAGCGCTCCATCATGACCTATGTGTCCCTGTATTACCACTACTTCTCCCAGCTGCACCAGGGCCAGACGGCCCAGAGGAGGCTGGCTAAGGTTGGTGAATGGGGGCGGGGGTCAGGTCTGTCTGACTGGCTGTCCCCATGCCTTACTGGCTCCATGGCCCTAGCCAAATTGCCTCACTTCTCTGTGCTCCATCTGTGACATAGTAGTTACAACTCCTGACTGATGGAGGCTGTTCTGAGTGTCCAAGGGAGTGTTAGTAAAGTACCTAGCATGGTTCCTGGCATACATGAGAAGCCAGGGGAGCAGTGGCCCTTTCTGGCCCTCTGCCTCCACTGCCCTCAAAAGCTGTTCAGCTTCTAATGGGATTAAAAAGCTTAGAGAACTAAATCTTGGAGGACAGGCGTAGCAGAGGCTCTGTTGAGCAGGCGCGGCACTGAGTTCATGCTTTTGGGGGGCTCTCTCACACTATGGAGGCGATGGCAGAGTCTGAGACCCGGAAGGGCGGTCCTCAGGGTTAGTGTCCTAATGTTGGTGTGGGGTCAAGAACTGGGAGCTGGTTTAGGGGGTGGGGGGCACAGGGAAGAAGGGACAAGAAGGCTGAGTGGGGGGAACGGCCTGTAGGGCCTCAACCTGCACATGAGGCTGAAGGAGCAAAATCAGATGGAGGAGGGCAAGACGTGGTCTCAGTCCAGTTGTCGAGCGAGTATTGCAGACTCCTGGGTCTGAGTGTACAATGTCCCTGACACTCTGCGGGCTGCGAGGGGGGATATTTTTGTGCATCCTCAGCCGAGAGAAGGAGCGCCAGCCTACCTGGACGGCTCTGCCTGGCTCTTAGCGCCCAGCAGTGGGGCTTTGGATCTGAGGCCCGCCCCAGGTGCGGCTGACCAGTGCTCTGCCCCTCACCAGATCCTGCTGCAGCTTCAGGAGACAGAGGCACTACAGGCTCAATACGAGCAGCTGGTGGCTGACCTGCTCTACTGGATTGGAGAGAAGCAGATGCAGTTGGAGGCGCGGGACTTCCCAGACTCACTGCCTGCCATGCGCCAACTCCTGGCAGCCTTTGCCTCCTTCCATACCCAGGAAAAGCCACCTCAGCTGCAGCAGCGAGGAGCCATAGAGGCTCTGCTCTTCCAGCTGCAGACAACACTCCGAGCCCAAAACCGAAGGCCGTTCCTACCTCGAGAGGGCCTGGGCCCTGCAGACCTGGCTCAGCGCTGGGCGGAACTAGAGAGGGCAGAGGCCTCCAGGAGCCAGGCCATGCAGCACAGGCTGCTACAGCTAGAGCGACTGGACACTCTGGCCCACCGCTTCCGGTGCAAGGCAGCCCTCCGGGAAAGCTTTTTAAATGAGTCAGAGCAGATGCTAGACCAGGCCAGAGCCTCCCTCATCGAGCCAACCACAGGGGAGGCAGCCACTCAGAGGCTGAGCATGTTAGAGGCTAGCATCCTGCCCCAGGAAGGGCGCTTCCAAGCCTTGGGCGAGATTGCAGACATCCTGCAGCAGGAACAGTATCACAGCTGGGCAGATGTGGCCCACAGGTGAGCTCCAAGCAAGTGAACCCATCCTCAAAGCGAGCCAAAGTCTCCCCACCACCTACAGAAGAGTGGGGTGGTCTGTGGTTTCTGGGTTCCTGCTAAAGAGATAATCCCATGGATGCCCAGATTCACACCAGGTGCCACTTACACTCTGCTCTTTCTGGCTAGCCTCTCAGCAGTCAGCACACTCACCAAAGAGGCATTTATTTAGTGCCCACTGTATCCCTACACACCATTATCAAACATTTAGCAGTGCTGCGGGCAAGCAAAAAATCCCTCCTGCCGCTTACAGCATCCTCACGGAAAGCAAGAAAGAAAATAAATCGAGTATGTGAGCGCAGTTTAAAATATAGGGGCTGGGCCAGGTGTGGTGGCGCACGCCTTTAATCCCGGCACTTGGGAGGCAGAGGCAGGTGGATCTCTGTGAGTTGCAAGGCCAGCCAATTCTCTACAGAGCAGGTTCTAGGCCAGCCAGGGGGCTACCTACTGAGACCCTGTCTCAAAAAACAAACAAACAAAAAATTAGGGTCTAGAGTCTACCTCAGTTGGTAGCATATGTGTAGGATGCACAAGGCCCTTGGTTCAGTCCTCAGAAAATAAATGGAAGGAAAGAAGGAAGGAAGGAAGGAAGCAACCATGGGACTGTGAGAGGCCAAGGCAGGAGGATGTGAGTTGACTTTTGAGTAAAGACCGGAGAGAAGCCGGGAGGTGGTGGCACACGCCTTTAATCCCAGCACTCGGGAGGCAGAGCCAGGTGGATCTCTGTGAGTTCGAGGCCAGCCTGGACTACCAAGTGAGTTCCAGGAAAGGTGCAAAGCTACACAGAGAAATCCTGTCTCGAAAAACCAAAAAAAAAAAAAAAAAAGACCAGAGAGAAGTGAGCACACTGGTTGTGTCTATATGGGGGACAGACTGTCCTGAGCAGAGGGAATGGCAAGAATAGCACCCCAAGGTAGTTACACACCTTTCAAGATTGAAAAGTGGGGGTGGGGCACATGACCAGTCACAGGAGATGAGGGAGAGGAATGGAGGTTAAGCTGGGCCTTAACTAGTAAAGCAAAAGCATTTTGGTTGATTTGTTTTTTCTTTTCCTGAGTCCTGAGCAGAGGGGTGCCACACTCTAAGTGTTGGCCTGTGATCACCTGCAGGCTGTGCTAGGGCAGGTTGAAGGGGTAAGGGCTGAAGTAAAGAGCCCATTATGAAGCTGGTGTAGAGTCCTGGGTGGAAGGCAGCGGGATAATGAAAAGTGATGGCATTCTGAATACGGCTTTCTAGTTTGCTTTTGAGGCCGGGTCTCACAGAGGCAGAACTCACTATATAGACAAGGCTGGCTTCACAAAACTGTGGCAATTCGACCTCTCCTCCTGGGTCCCGGGATTACAAGTGTGATAGCCCAGATCAATGGATATATTTGGAAGATAGGGCCAAACAGGATTTGCAGACAGATCCAGGGTTAAGAAACAGAGCTGTCATAGTTTCAGTCCGTGTGCCTGAAAAGGTAGTTTTCATCCATAGAGATGAGGGCTAGACGTGAGGGAGGTGAGGGTCTGGACATCTGAACCTCCCAGGCTCCCTCTGACTGTGAACACACTCTCCCAACCATCTGTGTCAAGCTGTTCACATCCATACCCTACCCTGGCTCCCCAGGTGCCAGTGTTCCAGGCCAGCCAAGCTCCCTTGCCCCCAGCCTGCTGGAGCTCGCCCTTTCCTCCTGTTATCTAGGCAGAAGGAGATTGCCCGGCGCTGGCAGAAGATCCTGCAGTGTCTACAGGAGCACAGGAAACAGATCGCAGGCTCACTGGCTGTGCTGAGCCTACTGGAGGAGGTGGAGGCTGCCACTGACCAGCTTGGGGAGCTGCAGGTGGGCAGATCAGCCAAACTCTGGGAGTCTCCCCCCACCCCACCCCACCTGCACTGGTGCTGCTCACAAGTTGGGTACCTAGATGTGCACTGACCCCTCATCTCTGGCCAGGTGCTGGCCAGCTCCACAGCCTGTGGGCAACAGCCAGCAGAAGTAGTGTTACTGCTGCAGAGGCATGACCTGCTGGAGGCCCAGGTCTCAGCCCACAGGACCCAAGTGAACCGTCTTGCCCAGCAGACAGCACAGCTGGACTCCTGCCAGGGCACCAGTGTGCAGATACTTCAGACTAAAGCCCTGGCACTGGCCGAGCTTCACCAGAGCCTCGTGTCTCTTGTCAGAGCCCGGTAAGAGGCCACCCCAACTCCTCACCCGTCTGTAGAACTTCCCTTGAAACTTTAATTATCTCCTGCCCAAACAGAAATCCTGGTCTGGCAGCCTCCTCTACACGGCTCCTGAGCTCTCAAGCATGGGTCTTAACTTGTTAAGCCATTCTGGGGGAAAATCCTGCCTAAGGGGCGTGTCTGTATTCTGCTCTTCCCCAAGCCCTTTCATGGCCCTTCTGACCCTCAGACGCGGCCGACTGGAGCAGACTCTGCAGCTGGCACAGTTCCTGCACAGCTGTGAGGAGGAGGAGGCCTGGTTGAGGGAGCACAGACAGATCATGGAGAAGGCAGCCCTGGGCCGGGACCTCACTCAGATCTCTACCGCTCTGCAGAAACACAAGGTGTCCCCTCTGTGACATCCCGACCTCCTTGCTTGTCAGGCTTGGAACTCCGGGCGTCACCCTCTCTCTCCCTTCACAACCCACACCCCTAACCCTGCTAGGTTCTGGAAACCGAACTCTATCGCCACCAGTCTGTGTGTGCAGATCTCATGCAGAGGGGACGCAACCTCAGTGTCAGAGGGCCCCCGACACAGCCAGATCCTCTGGAAAGGGCAGAAGCTGTGCAGGGAACTTGGCAGTTGCTCTGGACTGGAGCCACAAGGAGGCGCGCCCGGCTGCAAAGTGCACTGTTGGTTGGCCAGGTAGAACGTGCGGGGCGGGGCGGGGCGCGGGCACCTGCTCTCTCTCAACTCTTCCCCACCTCCCCACAGTACTTTTCTGACTCAGCCGAGGCAGCTTCTTGGCTTCTCCTACGGCAGAAGCAACTGGAAAGCGCATCCTGCGGGAAGGACCAGGCAGAGGCCGAGGCCCTGTTGCAGCGCCACCTGCTCCTGGAGCAAGACGTGCGCGCCTTCGGGGCGGAGCTGCGCGAGCTAGAGGGTCGGGCGCGGACTGCTGCAGCCCTGGTGTCACTCAAGGTGCGTTCCTGAACCTGGGAAGGACTCAGACTCATGACTCCTACGCTAAATGTGAGGCACACGCTCCTCCCTCAATGAGGGTCTTTGTGGTCCTGCCCAGAACTGGTCGTGCACTCCACCCCCCACTCAACCCCACCCCTGCTCCCATCCCCAGTCTCAGGTGATTTGGAATTCTGTCTGTGTACACCAGTCAAAGGCATCAGGGATAGCTGGGCTTGGCTCAGTCTGCCCAGCACAGTTCAAGAAAGTTCTCCCCCAAAGCCTTATTTTCACGACCCTTCACCCTGAAGTCCCTTTTGGGTCTCTGATTTGACAACCCTAAAGATGCCCCACATCCTTCTCCCCTTCTCCGCCCAGCCCTGCCCTATGCACTCTTTAAGCTGCATTTAGGGCCTCCAGATTGCTTCACCTAACCTGGCCATAAAATTGGTAGATGGATGCAGGAAAGACCTTGGCCCAGCCTGCACATAGTGCCTCACACTCCCAGACCTTACTGACCCATGTCTCCCTATTCCTTTGTGTTTACTCCCAGATCGCATGATTAATAATTTTAAAGACAGATCTCTGTGTTAGCAAATTTCTAGACCACCACTACCACTCTTTACAAATAAGTTAATCAAGGTGAGATGGGGCAGGCGGCTCCCTGAGGACCCAGTGATCCCTGGCAAAGAGGCCTTTTGATCCTTCGTCCAAGGCTGTTTCTAAACGTACATACCCTCCCCACCCCTGCACCTGTGAAGCTTCACTCCTCGTACTTACATTACACCAACACAATGCTTTTGGTTCAGGGGATAGTGGTTTCTTCCTGCTCTGTGAATCCTGCCTTTCCAGTGTGTTACTTATTAAATGATGGGAGCTATCCCATCCCTTTTGTGTGTTCTCTGTCCCCATCTGGTGCAGGCAAAGACAGAGATCCCAGGGCCGGCATTCTGGCTTTGCTATTCTCACTATGGCAGGAGAGGTTTAGAGTCCGCCCATCTGCCTGGTGGGGAGCCACTTGGTCGCCTAAGCAGAGTCTTTGCTCCTTTCTACAGGAGGACCCCCCAGAAGACCGGAAGAAGCTTGACAGGGACGCAGCTGGAGAACCTCGGGGTGGGACCCGAGTTTTAGCAGCAACAGGCAGCCAGTATTCACACCAGCAGATGCCCCTCTCCTCCAGAGGTACAAGGTCATGACCTTTGTGCGAGCCTGAAGTCTGTCAGCAATGAGGGCAAACATCTTCCCTGTGGCTGTGTCTGGGGCATCCCAAAACGAAATGGAAGGAGCTCAGGGGAGGCCGTTTTGAGCTCTGCAGAGAGAAGTAACTGGAGCTATCCAGAAACACGCTGCGTTGCTCAGAGCAGCACGTTCCTGCTTCTAGACAGCCACAGGAAGGCGGCTTTCACAGCAGCAAAGCTTAGATGAGATGGTCACATCTGCTCCGTGGAGCTTGAAATTCTCTGGGTCCTCCTCTGATTTTTTTTGGTTTCTTCCTTTTTCTGTACCTACTCTTTTACAGTGTCCATGACCCATTGCTGAGCAGTGTGCTTGCTGCTGCTGCTGCTATCCACACTTGCCCAGGGCCAAAGAACAGAAAGATAGAGATGAGGCGCTCCTCCACTCACAGGGACGGGTGCTAGCCTGTGCTTCCTCTCTGCCTAGCTGCTGGCCACCACAGTGCTTTGCAAATGCTCCTTCTTGGGCAGACTCCAGTCGGCCTTGTCTTGCCCTCTTTAAATACCCAGACCATCTAGCCTTTCCTCCCCCTGGACACCCATGGTACTTATTTCACATGACAATATACCTTGCTTACCTAAGTATATCCCTGGATAGCGTCCTACCTGTTCTGGGTCTGCGAGCTTTGCAGTCCTGAGAGACTCGTGAGCCCCAATGGGAAGGTCCAGTCTCAGTCCTTTTAGCCTCTACAAGCTCTTCACAAAGGACCAGGCACAGGGAAGCAGTAGGTACCGAACCATTTGGGCTACCTTGTAGTGAGCCTGAGTAGGGAAGAGGAGGGCCCCAAGCAGCCCTTGAATCCTGTCCTCTCATAACATTGTATGTCTCTTGGCTTCCAGAAGAGGCCCTGAATACTTGGGAGCCGAAAGACTTGGGGAACAGCCAGGGCAGGGCACCCATCATCTGCAGCATAGAGCAGAACCCCCAGGTATGACCACAGACCCCATCTTGGTGGAGATCTGCTACTTGGTAGGAGCTGGGTGTGGACACACTGCCTTCCTTCTGCACAGGTGGAGTCTGCCCTGAGCCTTCTGGGGGAAGGCCCAAGGATGACTCTCCAGAATGAATATGACTTTGATGTAGACTCCAGCACCATACTCCAGGCACAGGCTCACTTGAGCCAGAACTATGAGAACCTACAGGCCCTGGCAAAGGTAATGCTCTTTGTTCAAGAAATGTCCATAGCTAAGCATGTGGCATATGTCTTTATTCCCAGTTGCTTCCAAGGTAGGAAGATTGTGTAAATCCAGGTGTCCATGGCCAGCCTGGGAAACACAACAAGATGAAAAACTCAAAAAAGTGAAATCATGCTTGCCTGGCAGACTTGAGGTCCTAGGGTTCAATCCCTCTACCAAAAGAGAGAGAAGG
Organism: Peromyscus californicus insignis; assembly: GCF_007827085.1. Taxonomy (NCBI): domain Eukaryota; kingdom Metazoa; phylum Chordata; class Mammalia; order Rodentia; family Cricetidae; genus Peromyscus; species Peromyscus californicus. The sequence continues at coordinate 94,381,233 of NW_026294595.1, read as the reverse complement.
GACGGGAGGTTAATCATGCCTCTACCATAAGCTAGAGCAATGTTCTCAACCTGTGGGTCATGACCCCTTTGGGGTCAAATCACCCTTTTACAGGGGTCACATATCAGATATCCTGCCTATAAAATATTTACATTATGATTCATAACAGTAGCAAAATTAGTTATGAAGTAGCAATGAAAATAATTTTATAGTTGGGGTCTCCACGACATGAGGAACTGTAGTAAAGGGTCGCAGTATTAGGAAGGTTGAGAACCAGTGAACCAGAGCCTGTCCATGATTCCAGGAACAAAGCAGTGACTGACCTGTTCCCTGCTCTAAAGGAGCTTACATTATGACCAAGATGTCAACAAACCTTTAAATGGATGTGGTATGGTTGTGGAGTAAAGACTTGCTCCTCCTAGTGGCTTGGGATAGGCAAGGGGACACCCAAGACCTCTCTGAGTGCCCTCCCTCCGGAGGGGGCGCTGACCCTTCACCCTGACCCTGGGCTGCCTCTTCAGCTTCACAGGGCCCGACTGGAGGAGACCGTAGCCCTGTTTAGCTTCTCCAGCTCCTGTAGGGAGCTCCAGTCCTGGCTGGAGGAGCAGACAGCCCAGTTCCAAACATTGGAGCCCCAGGGTGACAACTTAGAGGTCACACAGCTCAAATGTGAGGTAAGCCGCTGAGCTAATGGAGACTGAAGTTGCCACCACCCTGGCATTGCTTCCGCCTCCCTATTCCTCAGTGTTTTGCTCCATTCTCCACATTTGCTCTGGTCCTGTCTGGGGAGGGTCCCAAGGCAGCAGGCCTGACTCGGAGAGCTTGGGACTCAGCTGCTTTCCGTCTCAAGGCGAGCAGGATGAATGTCTTGGAGCCAAGCATCCCAAGGCCCTTTGTGGTCCAAAGGGAGGATGGAGTGAGCAGAGCCTGCCTCCCAGGGGTCTGGGTTCTCCTTCTCCTCAGAACTTTCTCATGACCTTGGCCATTGGAAAAGGCCATTGGGCTGAGGTCATCTGCACTGCTGAACAGCTGAAACAGAGATGTCCAGGGCACACCTCGAAAATCCAGGAACAGGAGGAAGACCTGAACCAGAGGTGACAATGAGGGGTGGGGATGCAGGTAGGGCAGGGCCCTCGCTTGGTGCCTCCTACCCTACCAGGTAGAGAGGCTGGATAGTGTCAGAGACAGTGAGGATCGGGCAGAGGGCCACCAGCCTAGAAGCCTCTGTCCTGCTGGGCTTTGTCTAAGGCCTCAGCTGGGTAGGTGTCATTGGACGGATGGGAGGGGTCCTTGTGATCGATACATCCCTGTATCCTCTGCTCAGGTGGCAGCAGCTGGAGGCCCTGAAGGAAGAGAAAGGCCTGCAGCTGACGCACAGCACGGAGGTGTGCCATCTTCTACAGGAGGCTGAACCCACACGAGCCCAGCTGCTAAATGTGATAGGCAGGCTGGAGGTTCTGGGGCCAGGAGGCTCTGAAGACAGCCATCGTACCCTGCAGCAGATTCAGCAGAAGGTCCTGGGACTGGAGAAGAGGATCTCCTACCTCCAAAGAGCATCCATAGAGTACGGCCAGCTTTAGGATGGCGATGGTGGCCGGGGAGGCAGTGAGGGCGGAGGGAAGCCCTCGTAACATGAGGAAGGGGCAGGAACTGGGATGGGGAGAAGATGGCCAAGATGGGCTGTTGGAAGAGGGCTGGCAGAGGCATTCTCCTTGTCCTTCCTTCAGGACCCGAGAAAGCCTTGGATTGGGTCTGGCTCCCAACTCTCAGAGAAAGGGAGAGAGCCCCAGATCATGCTGCTTCTAGCTAGGGGTGGGGTGGACGTTCAGAATTGTCACCCCTTTCCCAGGAGACACAGGCCTGGGGTACTGACTGTAGTGGTTAACCTCCTGCAGGGTGATGGAGTCAGGCCCCCTGGAGGGCCAGCTGCTTCAGGAGCAGGTGCTGATGCTGCGGGCTCTGCTAACGCAAGTACAAGGGCAAGTGGCCCAGCAGGTCCAGGTCCAGACTGAGGCTCGGGGCCAGCGAGGCATCTTCCAAGAGAGCCAGAAGTTGCTTCTGTGGGCGGAGGGCATCCGGGCTCAACTGTGCAGCGAAGGGGAGCTGGAGGATGTGGCCTCAGCCCGGGAGCTGCTAAGGAAGCATGGAGGTCTACAGGAAGAGACCTGCCTGTGGCAAGAGAGGTCAGGACAGGCCTGGGGCGGGGGAGTGAGTTCATAAAAGGAAGGTCAAAAGCAATGTGATCTCCAGGGTCACGAGCCAGGCTGGTATCTAGCATGGTACTGCAGGCAGGTTTTCAGGAGATACCCTGGCCTACGTCAGGTCACCTGCACACTTTGGGAAGGGCCCCCAGACACTCTCCTTCAGGTGTGACGATGGTGCCCCCCAATCTAGCTTCCCATTCTGAGCAGCGCATACCCTGCTGGCCTCGACAGTCAAAGGGCCCAGTACCCACCAATGGGACTAAGATTTCTACCCCCTCACTTCCTTCAGAAGTGATGTGCAGCCCCATGAGCAAACAGAGGCACCATGTACAATCCTCAGGCTGCCCTGCCCTCTGCTCCAGGGAGCCTGACAGGTATCAAGTGGGCCCTGAGAGACGGACATGTGCCTTCCCCTTGTCTCACACACACACACACACACACACACACACACACACACACACACACACACACACACACACAGCTACTTTCGGGTTGCAGCGCAGAGGAAACGCTGGCTTTTCCTGCCTCCCACAGTCCGGCCACCTGTCTCCAAAATGCGGGGGCAGCATCCAGCCCGAAGGAGCAACTGCTCTGTTGGGTCAAAGGTTCCAGTGGCCCTGCCAGCAGGCGTGTGTGGATTGAGAGATTTTTGTTGAGTTGTATCGTCCCAGCATGCCACTCGCCATCTACAAAGAGGACAGTGTGACATGGGTCCTGGGCAGTCCACCGGGCCCGCTGCATTCCATCCTATTCACAGGCCAGGACACAGCTGTCCGGTGAAAAAGCGAACCCATAGGACTAACCGGCCTGCCACCCTCACTTCAGAGCTCTGTGATGAAGGGCTGGAGGAGCTGGTGAGGAGGGTCAGCTGTGTTCTGATGCTATGTCTGTTGTTTTACACAGGCTGCGGCAGCTAGAGACTCGGGGCCAGCTGGTGGCAGTCTCAGACTCCCCACAGTCCCAAGAGTTGGCCAGTGCCCTAAGGCTCCTCGGCCAGCAGGGCCAGCAGCTGAAGGCTGTGTGGAGGCAGAGGCAGCAGAAGCTTCGGGACAGGCTGGAGCTGCAGAGGTTTGGCCAGGAAGTGGATAGTTTCATTGACACCTGTGCCAGCCACGAGGCCTTCCTGCACCTGGACAATCTGGGGGTAAGGAGTTGGGCAAGTAGAACTGTCATCCTACTGCCTCTAGAGGGAGCTGGCCTCCTTGGGTCTAGAAGCCAGGGTGGGCAGGAAGGCCCGGAGGATGAGCTGACCTCAGGTCTCTGCACCAGGAGGACCTAAGAGAGGCCCAGAGCCTGCTGCAGCAGCACCAAGGTTTTGGGTGGCTCCGGAGCACCCTGGGATCTCGGGCTGAGGCCCTGCGGGCCTGTGGTGAAAAGCTGCTTCTGAGCCAGCACCCGGCTGAGCACAAGTGAGCCATCTGCCTGCTGCTGTCTCTGCACCTGGACAGACTGCTGCCCCAGGCCCGGTGGGGCGGGGTTCCCTTGGGCTGGGGGGAAGGGGGCTCAGGCAGGGAAGAGCCTTCTCCTCCCCCTCTTCTCCAGGATCAGAGAGATGCTGCACAGTGCCCAGACACAGTGGACCAGGGTCCAGGAGAGGAGTGAGCAGAGAAGGGAGCAGCTGCTGGCCTCCCTCCAATTGCAAGTGAGTCCCTAGGCTGCAGGAGACCAGCCCACAGCTGCACTGAGGCAGGAGGATCCTGTCTACTGGGCACTTTCCCAACCCTTGGGTGTTTCCAAGAGGACGCTGGAGCTGTGGTCACTGGGCTTCTCAAAGGACCCCTTGACCACCTGCCCCTCTCATCCTACTACATACCCGCCCTCACTTCTGACACACCAGGGTTTGCATGGGTGAAGGAAAGGAGCTACGGAGCAGCTTTGATGCTCGTTCAGGCCCTAGGGCCAGGCCAGGCCTCCAAAAACCTCAAACCATTTAGATCAAGAACCACATGAGATCTGGTGTCGTCTGTGGGGTGGGACCTGATAGGCATTTCTCTTTCTGGGCACAGTGTCCTTGCCCCATTTGGGGATCAGCAAAATCCAAGCTCTACCTCCCCTGTACCCAAGAATTGGCTCTGGGTCCTGTTTTCCCCCCCCCAGTGCCCCGCTCTCTAGAGGTAAGTGTACCATCCCTCCCCCTGGACCCTGAGACCCACCATCTCCTGGTTCTCGGGCAGGAATGGAAGCAGGCTGTGGCGGAGTTAATGCTGTGGATGCAGGAGAAGTGGCCCACGGTGGCCGATGAACCCCCCCAAGCATGCAGCAACATTCTGAAGGAACTCAAGTGGCACGAAATGACTAAGCGTGAGCTATCAGCGACCCGCGGGTACATGCAGGACCTACAGCAGGTGAGGATGCTTGAAAGAAGTGCAGGGCCCTCTTGTCTTCAGATTCCCAGCACACTGCTCTGCCTACTTCTATGGAGCACAGTCACTGGAAGAAGGGTCCCCTCTGCCTCCTTCACTTAGCTGGGTGTCCCCCTAGATAGGCCCCCAAATCTGCTCAGAAAGCCGCCGCCATTCCAGGGAGCGAGTGGAAAACAGTTGTAGCCAGCAACCTGCCCTTTGCCCCTGGGTGCAGCAGGCTGTGGTTGGTGGTGGTCCTGGTAGCTCAGCAAAATAGCCCGGGTCTTTGTCTCCACTCCAGGCTGGGAGAGAGCTGTTGCACGGCCACCCTCACGCACAGGAGGACATACAGGCCAGACTCCAGGGCCTGAGTCACAAGTGGGAAGAGTTGGACCACAGGATGGCAGAGCAAGGGGACAGGCTGCTGCAGACCAGACGGCAGGGGCAGCTCCTGGAGCTACTGCAGGTCCCTGGGGAATGTGGGATGGGGGCGAGGACACAGAGGGAAGACCAGGCTTGCCTGGGAACAGGCAGAACAGAAAGAGCTGGAAGAGTGCCCCACCACCATCATGAAGTCCTGTACAGAGCTCTGGCCCAGAGTAAAGCATGGCTTTGCCCAGCAGCAGGCCACTGCCAGAGTAACTTCCGTGTGTCTAGCATGTGATTATCACAACTTCCTCCAGAGAGGAAGGTGCACAAGCAGGTGGTTTGCACACTACGAGCTCGGAGGACATGATGGGTCCCTGGTGAATCTGGGGCTAGGAGCACTGTAGACTTCGAGCCCCGGCAGGGTTGCCTGCTGAGCTGCAGTGGAAAGGTGAATGCAGCCTCTTGCCACCCTCCCCAGGATGTCAGGGAGATGCTGGAGCATCTGGAGGGAGCCCTGCAGAGAGCAGAAACGGGACAGGACCTGTACTCCAGCCTGAGGCTGCAGAAACAGCACTGCCAACTAGAAGATAAGAGCCAGGCGCTGGCCAGCAAGATGGCTGCCCTCATCTCTCAGACCCACAATGCGTTCACTTCCCTGACCATCCTGGAGGAGAGCCAGAAGTGTCACCAGAGGTGGCCATTCCATCTTCATCTCGAGGGCCATGCTTCCCCCTCCACACACGCCTTGGGAACCTAAGGACTGAGTGGCACCTAAAGGACCTGAGCGCATCCAAACCTCCTTCCCTTCTGAGTAGTCATTCTGGGGTGGGGCAGCCTCACAGGATTTCCTCTGTTCCCTGACATTGTTTTTCATGGGTCCCTGGTGGGGATGAGGAAAGGACCATGACCTTGTCTTTATTCTTTCCCCCAGCCTCTTCATCTTTTCTCCTACCAGGTTCAAGGCCCTGCAGAGCAGGCTGGCCACCCGGCGCATGCAGCTGCAGGCCTCAGTTGAGCTGCACCAATTCAACCGCCTTAGCAACCTGGAACTCACATGGGTGGCTGAGCACATGCCCGGTACCGGTCCCACCTGCCCCGCCCATTGCTGGCGCGATGTCCAGCGCCTTCAACGTAAGCACAAGGTAGTGTCACCTGTTCCCTCCCAGGGCCCCAGTATCTCATCCCCAGAACTTAGAACCCCCACTCCCTGCCACTACTACCTGGCCTCAAAATCCTTCTCCCTGGGTGTCCTGATTTCCAGATCCACTTTGCTCCAGTTGTCCTTAGCCTGGTGAACCTAGAGACACATCGACGATTCTAATCTGGACATGTGTGGCTGAGGGAATCCCATTGCTCTGTGGCAGGTGCTCCAGGCTGAGGTGAAAGCTCACGTGGGACACATGCATGGAGTACTAAGTTCTGGCCAGAGTCTAGCAGCCTCTGGGCACCCCCGTGCTCAGCACATTGTGGAGCGGTGCCGGAAGTTAGAAGGCCGCTGGGCAGAACTGGAGCAGGCGTGTGATGCGCGTGCCCGTTGCCTGCAGCAGGCCGTCACCGTCCAGCAGGTAGGAGACAGAGAGGGTGGGGTCTGCAGAGCAGTGGAAGCTGGACCAGATGTGGGAGAGAGGAGTTGTGGGACCTTCATGGAGGGAGGCCGTGATGGGAGCTCTGTGCTGCTTATGCAAGTTAGCTGGTTCCAGTAAGGGTCCAGAAGCCTCTCTGCTGGCTGCTGGCGCCCAGGACAGGTGATGAAGCGTCCCAGCTAAGATCACTATGGTAAGTCAACATCATTCTTTGCAGTACTTTCTGACTGTGTCAGAAATAGAGACCTGGGTGGAGGAAAAGTGGCCTCTGGCGAGCAGTCAGGAATATGGCGGCAATGAGACAGCTACCTTTGGGCTCCTTAGGAAACACCAGGTACTGTGTCCTGATCACCCCATGTGAGTAAGCAGACCACAAGGAAGTCTGCCACACTCCAAAGGGCGCATCCTGCTTCCTGAGACACAGAGCCCTGCTGTTTCCTTCCTGAACACATGGCTAGCCCCATCTGCCACCCACCCAAGTCCTTATTCACCCTCCTCCCCTGAGCACACACTTCTGCCAGTACACCCCAGCCTTGTGACTCAAGAGTGTGTTTACCTTCTGTGGCCTTCCTGGACTTGCCTCTCCATGCAGACTTTGGGTGCCTCTGTCTCCTCATGCTTCATCTCCTTCCCAGGACCTTCCTACTCCTCAAGAGTCACCCGCTTCAGCCTGCCCCTTGTCCTTCATATGTGTCCTGCTATAGGGCTCTGAACATCATCCTTTTGTTAACCCACTCACCACCCTTAAATCCATCTCCTCCCACAAGCATCCCTGGTAGAAGGGAGGGAGGCCAGAGTGGATTCCTAGAACCATCAAGCTTCAACACCTCAGCCCCTCTGCATTCCTGCTTCTTGTCATGGAAATGTCCTCCTGTCCAGATACTTTCCTGCATGTTCCAGTGGTCACTGTTCTGTGGTGTCTTGTGGCTGAGGATCTTCAGTGAGCTATTCCTGAAGGGTATGCCTGCAGGCTTGGCCTCATGTAGCCTCCCTGTGCCAAGGATGCAGAGAGGCTTGCTCAGTTCTGTAGATTTTTGCATTTTGATATTGGGGTCCAGCATGATGCCTCCTGGACCCCCCTTTCTTTAGCCCAATCTTCCCACCATTACTCTTTCTGGCTAAGTAGTGAGTCTTCTGAGGGTGGAGACCATATCTTCATTTTGTAAAACAGTACGTGTGCCATCAGTATTGGGTAAGTGGGTAATGTGTGGTGGGTGAAGCTGAGTGGGTGGAGCATGGATAGGTATATAGATGGATGAGTATATTGGGAAGTCAGTGAGTTGAGAGGTAAACAGATGAGTGTGTGAGTTGTTGAACGAATGCCTGGGGGATGAATGTGTAGGTTGTATAGGGGGTAGATGTATAGAGAGATGAAGAACCACCCAGTCTGGACTCTTACATTGGCAGATGCTGCAGCAGGAATTAGCTCTTTATTGGAGCTCTGTGGAGGATCTTGAGCAGAGATTCCAGACCCTCACTGGATCGGAGGCCTCTGAGCAGCTGGGTATGGTACGGGAGCGATTGCAGGCACTACAGACGCTGGCAGATGCACGGTGAGGGACACTATGGACCCTCATCAGTGGGCACAGGGGCCCTAACCACAGCTGACAGTCCCCTGCCATGGCCCTATGATGGCAGGAACCCAGGCCTTTAGGATGCCCCAGGAAAAGGCTGAGTTTTTGTGTTGCTCGCCTCTCTATAAGCTCTTCAGTAAAGGCTCCCATAGCAGGAACTTGGGCCCTCAATTCCCAGCTCTCCATCTCTTGCCAACACCCTCTGTCCCCTACCCTGGCCTTACTATGTCTTCTTTCCGAGTCAAAGGCTTGGGCAAAGATCATGAACAACCCCATTCTTCAGCCCCCTCACCCTCAGGTCCCCAGGGAGACGAGCAGACAGCTAACATCTGGGGAACCCCTGGCTGTCACCATAGGGGCCGGGAGCTGGACGGGACCCTGAAGCTACATGAATTCATGAGAGAAGCCGAGGACCTGCAGAGCTGGCTGGCTAGCTGGAAGCAGGTGGCCAGAGGAGGGGACAACTTTGGAGAAGACCATGAGCGTGTGCTGGTGAGGGGGTGGGAGCAGGGAAGACACAGGAGGCAGGGGCTGGATGGCAGGGGCTAGTCCTGCTGGGCTGGAGGGAGAAGGCACAGTGGAATCATGGAGTATGCCCTCGGGGTGGAGTGTGCCGGTGCTGTGGCCACACAACCCCACACTGTCACCGAGTAACTGGACTAGGGCCACCCTGTCATCTTCTCCCCTCTCTCCTCAGCAACTCTGCACTAAGTTTGCGGAGTTTCAGAACCAAATTGAAACCGGTGCCCTGCGAGTAGAGACCTGCCAGCAGCTGGCAGAGAGCCTCCTGGAGTGTGGGCACAGTGCCGCACCCGAGGCCCACCAGCGGCAGCAGGATCTACGGTGCGTGCGATGGTCCAGGCAAGGGTCTAGGTTTGGAGGAGGGTCTAGGGAGGTAACACAGGGTGCACACTCTGCAGGTCATAGGGCCCTGCTTGCTCTGCTAGAGAGGGCGAGGTCCCTGCAATGTCAGAGCCTCCACTGTGGTCTGTGGTGGAAGATGAGGCTGGGGTTACCAACCAGACACTCCCAGCCCCCCAGGGACAGTTTTCCCAATTACTGCTGCCTTAGCCATGGAGGAGGAACTGTGGAAAGAACCTGCCTGAGCTAGAGAGGAGGCCTTCCATGAGCTCCGAGCTCCAAATTCCCATGCTCACAGGCCTTCCATTCACTATTCTAGGTGTCCACCACCTGCTGGTATGGGTCCTTTTCTAGCTCACAGCAAGGTCAGATCTTCTCCTGACCCTCAGCGTAAAGTCTAGCCTGGAAGAAGCCTTTGAGCACAGGCAGAGCATGGCAAGGGGGAAATGGAGGAAAGATAGGGACTCTCTGCTCAAGGATTTGTAATGGTGTCTTATTTAGGATTTCTATTGCTGTAAAGAGACACCATGACCGTGGCAACTCTTATAAAGGAAAGCATTTAATTGGGGCTGGCTTACAGTTTCAGAGGTTTAATCCGTTATTATCATGGTGGGACATGGCAGCATGCAGGCAGACATGGTGCTGGAGAAGGAGCTGAGAGTTCTTACATCTTGATCCCCAGGCAGAAGGAAGTGGACTGTCCCACACTGGGCATAGCTGGAGCATATACGAGACCTCAAAGCCCACCCCCACAGTGACACACTTCCTCCAACAAAGCCACACATACTCCAGCAAGGCAACGCCTTCTAATAGTGCCACTCCCTATGGGCCAAACATTCAAACACCTGAGTCTGTGGGGGCCTTTCCTATTCAGATCTCCACAAATGGGATTGATCGACATACTGAAAATCAGACATGAAAGATGGGAGCAGAGTTAGACCAGAGAGATCTGTGACAGGCTGAGCCCAGCAGGACAGCGCACACGGCTACACGCCCTGTGAAACGAGAGAGGCTCAAGGGGAGGGAGCAAGGTTTGTAGGAAGGGGGAGCCGGAAGCAGGAGGCTCGAAAGACAGCCCCCCGCCCCCGCCCATCATGAGCTTTGGGCAATCCATGGGTTCCACCCAGAGAGGAGAGAGCTGATCAGACAGACCAGACGGGATGAAGGCTGACCCATGGCTGCTCTTCTGTGTGGTAGGGCTGCTTGGTCTGAACTGTGGCAGCTGACCCGTGCCCAAAGCCGCCTGCTCCATGAAACAGAAACCACCCTCCGAGTCCACAGAGACCTTCTAGAAGTCCTTACTCAGATTCAGGTATGAACTCTAGAGGTGGATCTCCCAGGCTCAGTGCCCCACCCTCCCTTCCTACCCTGCTCTGACCCTTTTCTACCCTAGGAGAAAGCTACAAGCCTCCCTGATGATGTGGCCCAGGACCTGCATGGGGTAGAGAACCAGCTGCAGAGACATGAGAGGCTGGAACGTGAGCTGGCAGGCCTGGAGCAGCAGGTAGGTAGGCTGCTAGCACAGGCCCTCAGGCCCCTACAGGCCGTCCAGCCTGGCGCGTTGGTTCTTCCCGTTGGGCCTGCCCTGCATGGCAGAGCTTGGCCCAAGCAGTTCCCAGGCTTGAGTACTCAGACAGGGAACGTACCTTGGGATGCTCAGGTCCCTCCACCTCTGTGAAGAAACCGTTCTCCTCTCCTACCCCTTACCTGCTAGCTGCAGGAACTGTTGAAGGCTGGAAGCGGGGTACAGAAGCTGTGCCCAGGTCCTCGGGCCCTCGCCACTGTCCAGCAGAAGCAGCAAGCTGTGACACTATCCTGGGAGGCCCTCCAGCTGCGTGTGGAGCAGCGCAGGGTCCAGTTGGAGCGAGCACACCTCCTGGTCCGCTTCCACACAGCGGTGAGGGCTTTCTCCTCTTGGGAGGGGCTCAGGTGTGCACAGATGTGTACACGCACCGAAGCCCTCCGGTTCTAGAGGGAAAATAAGTGTGGCCAGAAAGGGCAAGAGCAAGGGTCTGTAATCCTGGAAGGACTGGGTTGGGTGATGACAGAGAAACCGAGTGACAGAGACCTGCGAGTCTCACCAGAAGCCCTGTCTCAGACAGCTTGATGTCTCTGTGTGTCCATGGGTTCAGGCAGGCTACAGTTGTGTGCCACCAGCCCCATCTCAATGGGGCCTCGTTGTCTCCCGGGGTCAGGTGAAGGACTACACCTCCTGGGTGGCCAGCATGCATCAGGAGCTGCAGAGGGAGGAGGGCTCCAGGGAACCCAGCAATACCCTGCTCAGGCTCAGAGCCCACCAATGGCTGCGGGCAGAACTGGAAGCCAGAGAAGAGCTGCAGCAGCGGGCCACTAAGCTGGGCCAGCAGGCACTTCTGGCTGCGGGGACACACACTAAGGAGGTGGGCGCTTTGCCTATGCTCCCAGCCCACCCTGTCCTCCCTTGGGCTGCCTCCTGCCCACCCCACCGCCTCTTCTCCAAGGCTTCCCTGGGGATGTATTAGTGACCCTCCCCAACCCCAGCTTTCCACATCCTCATCTTCAGGTCCAGGATGCGCTTCAAGCCCTACAGGAGGAACGTGACCAGGTGTTCAAGGCCTGGGCACTCAAGCAAGAGAGGCTGCAGGCCATGCTTCAAGAACAGCGCCTCCTCAGACAGTGTGATCACCTGGCGACGATCCTCACAGCCCAGGAGGCAGGTCTTACAGCCCCGACTCGAACCCTCCTTCTCCTCTTCCGTACCTCTGTCTGTTCCTCCCTTTCTTCCTGAGTCGTTGGCTTTTTCCTGGACATGGAGCCTAGGGGCTGTGGGTGAGTCCCCCCCGGTGGCCAGTGTAGATCACCAGGGCACCATGGCCTCCACTAGCACCCCCAGGCCAGATCTAGCCCCGCTCTTGCCCAGCCTAGACACTGGACTAAGACCCATGAGTTGGATAGAGACGGCCGATCATCTCCACTGTGTCAGAGGTTGAAGTGTTGCTGGCCTCCCACCTGGGCTCCTGTTCCCCTCACCTCTCCCCTGCCCACGTGCGGTGTTCCTCTCAGCTACTGAGGCCCCAGGGGTACCGCCTCGGCAGACAGTGCTGGCAGCGTTCAGTGCCTCTGACCTTCCCCACATACTGATCTAGGCCTTCCTGAAAGCCAGTGGCCTGGGGAGCTCAGTGGAGGAAGTGGAGCAGTTGATTTGCCAGCATGTGATCTTCCAGAAAGTGCTCGCTCTCCAGGACGAGAAGGTGATGGGCTCGGAGTCCTGCACACGGTGATGGGGGAGTCCTCAAGAGGGGTACGGTGGCTGGGTGTATGCCCAGAAACAGCGCTGGTTTTTATGTCTGTGGAACTAGGGGTGGAAGTGTACATTTATACGGCTCAAGAAAAGCCCCAGCCTGGGCTGCTCCACACTGCGGGGGCCCAGGGAGCATTCACTGAGTGTGAGGTCGCTGAACGGAGATTGACTCTGGCTTTTGTCAGGGCCGCCAGCCAGCCCTTAGCCGTGCAGAGCTGAGGGCAAGTCAATGGCCAGGTTGCCAGCATAGAGCAGCCGAGTGCCCATGTTCCACAGGAGGCAGCCCTGCGTGAGCAGTTGAAAACTACCCCGAGCCCTAAGGGGCAGCGCCTGGTTTACCGCGTGCTGGAGCATCGGGCTCAAGTGAAGGAGCTGGCAGAGAGCCGGGGGCAGGCCCTGCACGCCTCCCTGATGATGGCCAACTTCACCACGGCCGCAGCTCAGGTCAGAGGCCCATCCCCTGCCTGTTGCCTAAACCTTAGAGTACATTGTGCAGTTGGAGGTGACATTCAGACCACAACACTATGTATGAGGAAAAAAACAGGTTGGGGGAGTTAAATGGCTTCCTGGGGGCCATGGAGCCTGGAACATTTGATTTGGAGCCCCTGTGGGCTGCGACCCATCTGTGTGCTGAGCACTGGCAGAGCCAAGGCAAATAAGAGTTATAGGAAGGGGAACAGGTTCCTGGAACAGGGGGCTCGCACCTCTGAAACAGACTCCCATCCAAGTTCCTTGCTCAGCCTGGCCTGGGGCGTGGCTTCCTGCCTAGAACCCTGGTTCTTGTTTACTACATACTGCTAGCTCTGCCCCTGAGGCCAGTAGCCCACCACCTGGATTATACTAGTGTGGAGCGGGAGTGGAAGGGGGTGGGGATGGGGCATCATAGGATTTGGGCCCGTCCCTACCAGGTTGAGGACTGGATCCAGGAGCGGGTCCAACAACTGAGAGCCTGGAGCCCTCTTGGAAACCTAAATGATTATCTGAAGCACCTGCAGAAACACAAGGCCTTCGAGGCTGAGGTCCAGGCCCACGAGGAGGTCATGACCTCTGTTGCCAAGGTAACCCCAGCCTCAGCCCAGCCTAAAGTGTTGATGGCCAAGGTCTCAGATAAGAAGAAAGGGGCTGAGCGCTCCCCTATTCCTGTCTCCCAGCAAGGTGAAGGGCTCCTCAGACAGAGCCGCCCTGGGACTGGAGAAGTCTCCCAGAAGCTGAAGGCCCTGTGGGAGCTCTGGGAGAAGCTGAAGCAGGCAGTGACCCTGCAGGGCCAGGCCCTGGAGGACCGACGCAGCTTCCTGGAGTTCCTGCAGAGAGTGGACCTAGCAGAGGCCTGGATCCAGGAGAAGGTGAAGGCTCCGAGCGCTGAGCAAGGCATTTGGAGGCTGGGGGCTGAAGCTGGGGATCAGGAGCCAAAGGATGGGGTGGGGAAGAGCCAGGCATGTAGTTCTCTGTCTCCCTAATAGTAAGGTCTTTAGTGGGAAGTCCCAAGCCTCCACCTGCCCTGACGCTGCCCCAGCTACAGGTGCAAGTGGCCAGCGTTGAGCATTGCATTCCCACCCTTGGCCTCCACAGGAGAGGATGGTGAACAGCTGCGACATGGGCCTGGACCTTGAACACTGTCTACAGCTCTGCAGAGAGGCCCACAGGTTACAGGTAAGAGGCTGTGCTCGGGAGAGTTGACACAGAGAGGCCCACGGGTTACAGGTGAGAGGCTGTGCTTGGGAGGGTTGACACAGAGAGGTCCACGGGTTACAGGTAAGAGTCTGTGCTCGGGAGGGTTGACACAGGATCTCCCATTGGGAAGTTTGTCCGGTGGACTCCAGAATCCAGAGTCAAGCTCAGCTTTGCACTACTTGGACACACTTAGGCAAGTTCCCTCATCTGGCCAATCCTTAGTTTCTTCATCTCTGAAATGAGTAGCATGTCTTCCTCAGAGGTGAGGGAATGCATGTGTGTGGTGGTGGTCACATGGCTCTACACCTGTAATTTGTTGCCTCTCCTGGGAAACTTGGTGGTCTGCTTTGAGTGTCATGGTAAGAAGCAGAGGTGGGCATGGAGCTGCTGGGCAACTTCTGCAGTTTTCTGTGTTTATACAAAGTTGTGGTCCTAACTTACTATTTCAAAATTACTAAAAAAGATATAGCCTGTGCCTGGGTGTGGTAGATAATCAGTGCCTTCCTTCAGTGTGAGTAGTTCAACATCTCCTTGTTGTGGCCACATCATGAGACCCCCGAGCAAAACCACCACAGAGCCAATATCCGATGCAAGTACAAAGGGGTTTATTGATAACAAGCAAGCCTGGGCTTGGTCCGCATCCAACACACTGGCTAGCCAGGTGAAGGAGGATGGCCCTGAGCGCTCAGAATGAGGGGTTTTTAAAGGGAAAAACCGCAAACAGGGTGGTACAAGCCTTGATGTCATATGATTGGGTGAGGGTGTGTAACCTTTGAATTTACTGGTTGGGGGTTACAGTTATCATTTTGGGGGCAGGCCTGGACAAGTCCCAGGCTTTGTCCTTGAGCTGCCATGGAGGCTGGCTGGCCTAGCGTGTATGAACTATGGGGGCTGACTCAGTGGCCCAGGCTCTGTTCTTGAGCTGCCATGGAGGCTGGCTGGCCTCGCACGTTCACATTGATCCATGCACGTAGCTCTGATTTGGTGAGGGGTCCCAGACAGTGAACAACTGGCTGAACCTTGAGCGGTCAGAGTATGTGCAGAAAGGGAGCTACTGCAAGGACTATGTCTTTTGTTCAAGGCCCTCCCAGAAACTGCTTGCTCAAGTCTCGGAAAAACTGAAATTGAGGCCTGATCCTGAGAAAAGACTGAGCAGCCTGTTATGGTCTCTGCTTGGTCCTTTCATCCTCACCCACACCACTGACCAAAACCACCCGGAATCTATTTCTGTAATACAGAGGGGCCTTGGCAAACACATTCATAAGCAGGTGTTGAAGGCGCTGACCTCGATGCAGGTGTATGGGGTTTTGGTAAAGGCTGCAGTCTTAAACCCCAACGCGTCCTTAGCTGATGATGGCATTTGCTGGATGCTGTGCCATCTGGTACAGCAGGAAGGGGTGCCCTGGGCCCGAGTCCTGACCTGCCATGAGTGAGCACCATGACCCTCTGAGCCCTGCTGTGCTCCAGGATCACCTCTCAGATGAGTTCAATGGTACAAATGTAGGGAGCAGGCAGCCTGTGATCCACCCTGCTGGGGCTCCCTTCCCTGAGGACCTATAAGCCAGCCTGTGTCCAGGCTCCATTTTTAACTTTAAACACTACCCATGGGTCTGTGTCCACCTTCGCCCTCCTACCCAGTCCTCATTCTGAGAAGCCCATTTCCCCGCCTCAGAGCTGAGGGGGTGGTCTCCAGCACCTGTCACTGCTGAGGAAGCAGCCACCTCCCACTCCCCAAATCTGCTGTGGTTGCAGAAATTCCTTCCCAGGGGGAGACATAAGCAATATCTACCCCTTCTCCCAAGGCCCCAGTGACAAATCAAGACATGAGACAAAGTTCGTTCTGGGGTTTATTGGGCTTCCTTACAGAGCATAATACAGGAATGTGGGTACTCCTCCCCCAACAAGCTGAAAGCTTACTCAGAAGGGATGAGCGCCCTGAAGGAGCCCCTCCCAAACTCTTCCCAGTTTATACGGGCTAGCCTCCTCCCTAGGCCGTGTGCAGTTAAGGCAGGATTACACACAGCAGATGCTGTGGAGCACCTGGATATTCAGGTGAGGGTCCTGTGACCCTCCCACCCGTCCGTGAGGGAGCATAAAGGGTCAACAAGCCCAGCTGGGATGATCCTTGGCAAGAGGCACAGCTGAACGCCTCAAGATGGTGATTGCTTTCCCAGGGGACAATCTCAACAGCTATCAGGAGGCCTTGAACAGGTGGTGCTAGTTAGTGTTGGCACCTCCCCCTTCCCCGTAGGTCACAGTGGATGACACCTACATCGGGAGAATCAAAAACTTGTCACCGCAGCTCAAGAACCCGAGCCCCGAGGAATCTGAGACCGTCTGCCAGCGGCAAAACCAACTCAACAATAGGCCAGTCTCAGACGGGGCGAGGGGGGCAGCCGTGGGGCTGGAAGAGGGCCTGGGTGCCACCTCGGGCTGCAGGGTTCACCCCCATCCTCTGGTCAGGTGGAAGACTTTCCATGGCAACCTGCTCCTGTATCAGCAGCGGCTTGAAGCAGCCCTAGAGATACACACGTTGTCCAGTGAACTGGATGGCCTCACTGAGCAGATCAGGGAAAAGGTAGGTAGTGAAAAGTCCCCCTGTGCACAGAGTTGGGAGTGGCACGGAGTCTCCCATGACCCCAATCCCTGGCCCACCTCTGCTCTTCATCTGGATCCCACCAGGAGTCCACCAGGGAATCTGATGAGAAGCGTACTACACCCGCCCCCACACACATACCTGCAGCTCCCAAGCCAGCCCCCCCTGCCTCTTTCTATCCCAGATGTGGGATGGGTCTAGAGGCCAGAGCACACCTGTTTTCCCTGGACCCTAAGCGAGTCTAGAGCCCAGAAGAGGTTTGGCCCAGGATGGTGTCAGTTCCCACAGGTGGGCTGAAAGCTGGTGAGAGTACCGCTAAGGTCTCTGCAACCTGAGAAGTTCTGTGTGGGCCAGCATCCTCTTCCACTGGATCCTGCCCTCACAGCTAACGCAGGCCTCTGCCCTCTGAGATCCCTCCCCAGAGGGAGAGTCAAAGAGACCATGCCAGGAAGCGCCACACACATCTCGCCAGCCAGAGGAAAGTCAAGACCCAAAGTCCTGCCCCAGAACTCCTGTTCCTCTGGTCAGGGGCAGGGCCCTGCTCCCACCCTGTCAGCAGGAAGGGATTCATGTAGGGTGCTTGCATTCTGCACTGCCACCCTTGGTGACCAGGCTCCTGTGGTGAGGGGACAGCTGAAGCTGTGGCCTAGCCTGTAATGGCTCCCCTCCCACCCTCCCAGGAATCCCTGATCCAGGCCCTGGAGAGCACAGAAGATTTGGAGAATGTACAGAGGCTACCATGGAAACAGAAAATGCTACAACAGGGAATGGGCCTCATCCAGACTCAGGTGGAGGTGTGCAGTTGGGGGACCCAGGCCCTAGGTACATCCTCGGGAGCCCTGGTGGATTCCTGAGAGCCATGTGCTAAGATCCACATAGCCCGGGCCCCTGCCGCCTAGCCTCTGACCTTTATCCCTACAGTCTCTCGAGGGTAAGGTTGGCCGCCTCTGCAAGAGAAGCCCTGAGGTTGCCCACAGCCTCAGTCATAAGCAACAAGAAATGATGGACAGCTGGTGGAAGGTCTGGAGCAGGGTCCAGAAGTGGTATGAGTCCTTGGGCCTTAGTCCCATGCCGAATGGTGCCCTCCAGTTCCCAATCTGCACTTCTTGGCCCCACTTTCTCCTGAGTGTCCGTACCATTTACCAGTTAATTCCCAGCCCGCAGACCTTCTGTGCTGAGGGATTAAAGGACACTGGGCGTGAGGGAGAGGAGGCTCCATGATCCTAGAACTAACCAGTGAGTCCTGTGAGCAGGAGGGAGTCACTGGATGTGGGCCATAAAGTTTGGAAACTCCAGATGCTGCTGCGGGATCTGCAGGACTGGGCACAGGGACTGAAGGCTGAGATGGACACGCGGGGCAGCCCCTGCAGCCCCGAGAGAGCCCTGTACATGCTGCAAGAGCACCAGGCATACAAAGTGAGCCGCAGTTCCTGTCACCCCTCACTGTGCCCCCCTCCTCTGACCCCTACTAGGACCTTTCTCTGTCTCCTGGCCAACTTTGTTCTTTTCCATCCTGCCCTCTCCTTCCTGCTGGACCTCTGGTGACCCTGGGAGGCCTCAGCCCACAGGGGACTGACCTCAGGCCTATTACAGGTCGAGCTGGACATCCGAACAGACAGCCTTAGCCTGGCCCGAAGCATGGGCCAGCAGCTGCTTGCATCTGGATGCCAACTGGCCTCTGCGATTCAACAATCCCTAGCCGCTGTGGAGCAGGAGTTGAGAAGCTTGGAGGAATCATGGCAGAGGCGGCAGCAGCAGCTACAGCAGGCCCTGGAGCAGCAGGTGGGCCCCAGGCCAGCTTTCAACCTACCCCACTATCAGGACCTATGACGTCTCCACAGCCCTGGTCAAGACCAAAGCTGAAAGGACTGCCTTCCTCGGGTATTCCTGCCATTCAGCCTGCTCCTGTACCATGGAGCCAGGCCCCTGGTTCTCCAACCCGAACCACCAGGAAGGTCACACACATGCCTGGGTAGTCACTGGGCCCTCTCCTGACTTTCTCTTGTCCTTTTTTCCCAGTCACTTCTGAGCTCTGTGGAAAAGGTGGAACACTGGTTCTTCAGCGAGGAGTCCTCTCTAGTTAGTGAGGGACTGGAGGTAGGTACCCAGCAGGAGTCGGGAAGGATGGACAGGAGTCAGCCAGAGCCGTCAAGCTCTCTGGGTCAGGGTCTTCCCCACGGCTGAGCAGTTACCATCAGTCCTAAGAGTTCCTTGGCCCCTTGGGTAGGGCCCATAGGGTGTGTCTGAGGAGCCGAGGGAGTGAGCTTATGGTTAGGCTGGTCGCTCCCTCGGATCTCTCTCTTACCACTCTTTGCCTCTGTCCTCACTCCAACATCGTCTCAACCCCGGTAACAGGCACGAATAACTCCCAGAGACCTGGGAGAATAATTAGGGCCGACATAGTCTTTCTCAGAGCATAGAGGAGAGAGGGAAGCACTCCGCTTGCCCTGGAAATGGACACAGATGGTCCCCCTATCCTAAAGCTAGAAGCAGCCTTGTGGGGTTTGAGTAATGCCGTTGGGAGAACAATCACTTTGTGGAAAGGGATTCTAGAGGGAAGCAGATGGCTTAGGGTGGAGTGGGGGCAACCCTGTAGTCAGCATCAGCACCCCACTTCCATCAGGATCCCTTGGCCACTGTGGAGACCCTTCTGTCCAAGCACAAGAGGCGTGAGCAGCACCTGAAGGCAAGGGCTGAAGAGATCAGTGCGCTGGAGGCCACAGCCCTCAGCCTGCACCAGAGTGGACACCCCGAGGCCCGCAGCATCCTGGCCAGGTGCCAGGCCCTACTCCTGAGGTACCTGTGGCTCTGGGATGATGGGAACTGGGGGTGAGCTGGCTTAGACATCTATTATCCAAGCTCTTCCCTTCCTGTTCAACTTCTTGGCCCAACTAGTAGCGTTTTCCAAAGCCTAGGGTCAGAGGCTGGGAGTACCCACCACTCCTGCCCTGGCAGTGGGTCTACCTGTTCTCCATTAGACAATGGCATCCATCCTTCATCCCAGCTTCACCCACTAAGAAACTCACACTAGAACACTGAGAGGAAGTGACTGAATGATATGGAAGGGACAGGAACATGCTAGGTCAGTCCTTCACAACCGCGGTCCTGAGCCTCTCTACCTTAAGTGGTGGGACCTAAGGCAGATCCCACTGTCCTAGTTAAGTCTTAAATCTGCCTCTGGGGGCTGTGGTGTCTTAACATGGTACCTGTCCTTCCGAGTAGGCTGAAGATCTCTTATGGAACTGAAGCTCAGCCGTAGACCTGCGTGGCCTGCCCATTTCATGACACTAGCCTTGCCTTCTCCCTCATAACACAACGCCTCTGGCTCAGCTGGCCCGGCTCCTCCAGGGTAGAGACCAAGGCGGATATAGCCATAAGCCACGTCCCAGACTCTGGGACTACCTTCCCGCTTCTGGGGCTCCTTGTGCTGGTGCTCCAGTAGGAGCTAGTATATCTCCTCTCGTTTACTTGTTGATTTGTTTATTTATATTTCAGGTGTATGTGGGTTTTGCCTGCATGTATGTCTGTGCACCATGTGCATGCCCGGTACCTCTAGAGGCCCGAAGAGGAGATCAGGTTTCCTGGAACTGGAGTTATAAATGATTGTGAGCTGCCATGTGGGTGCTGGGAATCGAACCCAGGTCCTCTGGTTCTGCTGAGCCACTTTTCAGGCCCCATCCCTTTCCATTCTTGCAGGTAGATTTCCCTGGGTATCCATGGAGGTCTGAGTAGACAAACAGCAAGTTAGTTTGCCAATTCTATTACCTTAGGTGGTTCCTGACAGGTCTAGTCAACCCCAGCCTGATGGCATTGACCTCTTCCCTCTCTCCAGGCTTGGGCCATACTTGGGAGGGTGTTCGGCCTCCACCTAGCTCAGGTTTCCCCCAACTCCATGCCCTTTGGTAACACCAGTGAAGGGAAAAGCTGATGAACTGTTCATGGGCCGCCATGGGGTGGAGGTATTAGAACTTCATTCTGTGTGCATCTGCTAATGTTTTTAATACGTTGTTTCAAAGGTACATATAGGGAATATATAAATTAATACATAATGTAGCTTGCATATATCAAATGTTTTAAGTATGTTAAATATTAAAGTACAGTGTGTAGCCGGGCGGTGGTGGCGCACGCCTTTAATCCCAGCACTCGGGAGGCAGGGGCAGGCGGATCTCTGTGAGTTCGAGGCCAGCCTGGTCTACAGCGCGAGATCCAGGAAAGGCGCAAAGCTACACAGAGAAACCCTGTCTCGAAAAACCAAAAAACAAAAAACAAAAAAAAAAAAAAAGTACAGTGTGTGTGTGTGTGTGTGTGTGTGTGTGTGTGTGTGTGTGTAGGACTCTTGCTCACAGCAGTGCATAATCAAAAAAGTGACTAAAGCCAGGCATGGTTGCACACACCTGTAATCCAAGCACTTGTTGGAGGAGCACAGGAGGATCCAGAGTTCTGAGACCAGCTGGGGCCGCACAGCACACTTGAAGCCTGGCTGAGCTATATAGTGAGGCCCTGTCTTAAAAAGAAACGGTGAGATTATCAAGATGGCCCAGCAGGCGAGAGAGCTTGCTGTACAAGCTTCAGTTGCTGGGACCTGTGGAGGAAGGAGAGAACCAGCTTCCAGGAGTTGCCCTCTGACCTCCACATGCACTCTGTGGCATGCACCTCCCCCCCCACACACATGCACCCCCACACAATACATATGTATATATCAAATCAAATAAAAATGTAACAATGGCATAAAAACAAAACAGTTCTGGTGGCTCAGGCCTATAATCCCAGCTATTTGGGAAACTAGGCTTGCCTGGGCTATGGAGTAAATTTATGGTCGGCATTGGTAAGTTAGCGAGACCCTGCCTCACAAGGTTTAAAAAGCAAAAGTAGGGCTTGGGGTATAGCTCAGTGGTAGAGCCCTGGCCTAGCAAGAATGAGGTTTTAGGTTCAATCCCCAACACATTAAAAAAAAAAAGAAAAGAGAACAAAGTTGCTTGGACACTACATTAGTTTGGACTATTATAACGAAGTGCTACAGGCTGGGTGATATAAACCATAACAAATTATTTTCTCACAATTCTAGAGGCAGGAAGTTCAAGATCAAGGTGTTAGAAGAGTCTGTCTGTCTTTGGATTATGGCCTTCTCCCATGTCCTTACACGGTCATCCCTTTGAGTGTGTCCTACCTTCACCTCCTCACACACAGACACCTGTCCTCTCAGATTCCAGCTGATTTATCTCCAAACACAGTTCCGTCCTCAGATTAGGGTTAGGACATGAACATAAGTGGCCCTAATATACAAGCACATGTGTCTTGTTTCAAAGGAAACCTCTGACTCAGGGCATTGTGATATGGATCATAAAAAGCTGGGCCACATACACACACACATACACACACACACACACACACACACACACACACACACACACACGGGGAGTAGGGGCGCACACACACTCCAGTCCTGGCAGTTGAGCCTGGGAGTCCACAAGACCCTCTTCTTGCAGGAGAGAGGCACTCACAGAGCGAGCCAGGGCGCGCGGTTGCCAGCTGGAGGAGCTGCGGCAGCTTCGGACTTTCTTGCAGGATTCCGATGAGGTTCCCACTGCTTGGGCTGAGAGGGTTGTGGGGTACACCTTCCTTGGGGGCTCTCCGGAGGTTAAGGAAAGCAGAGCCCTGTTCCGTCCTTGTGTTAGGTAGCTACATGGCTGAGGGAGAAGAACCTGGAGGCTCTGGACAAGGGTCGGCAGGACCCAACCACGATACAAACTCAGTTACAGAAGCAGCAGAATTTCCAGGCCGTGCTGGATGCCAGTGTTGCCCAGCAACAGGAGCTGCAGAAGGTGAGGTTCCGTGAGGCTGAGGAGCCACAGCCCAGCCCCCTACACCCCTGCAGCTGGCTTTGAATCATAGTAGGGACAACCGCTGTCCTTTGTATGCTTTCTATGTGCTAGGCTGTGTACAGATACGCCCTCTTCAAAAATGGCACCTTTTTGATAATTTTGTAGAGAGTAGATTGAAACAGTAAGATACAGCTAGCAGCCCTGGAGCTCGATATCAAAACAGAGTACCATTTGTGTGTGTGTTTGTTGGTTTGGTTTGGTTTTAAACATCCCCTTCTCTACCCCAGGCTGGTTACTCCTGATATCAAGTGCTTTGCTAAGTAATTCCGTGTTAGTTACCTCATTTAACCAATGTCATTGCTACTGCATTGCACAGAAAAGGACAAAGAGACTTCGTTAGCTTAAGAGGCTTGTGAAGCTGGGTGTGGTGGCACACACCCACAATGCCAGCACTGTGAGGCTGAGGCTAGACCGTAGTGAGTTAGAGGCCAGCTTGGGCAGTTTAAGCAAGACCCTGCCTCAGAAAGAAAAGGGCAGGGAGGCAAGGAGGAAGAGCCAGGCTGGTGTGCAGGCCCATCCTCCCATCACTCAGGATTACAGAAAACACTCCACAGCAAGTCTGAGGCCAGCCTGGGCTGGTTAGTGAGACCCTGTCTCAAAAAAGAAGAAAAGGAAAAAGATGGACAGTGGGAGGGAAGAGGGGATAGAAATTTGTCCCACATCACACAGTCAGAATGCAGGCTGGTCATTGGTACCAGGGTACCAGCATCCTTCGTCCAGGATGTATGTATAATGTATGGTGTAGGAGGGGCAGAGACTGCTACACGGAGGCCACCCGGCCTCTGAGACCATCCGGGGGAGACTGCAAGAACTAGGAGGCCTCTGGACTGAGCTGCAGGCCAACTGCCAGAGGAAGATGGCCGGACTCCAGGGGGCCCACAAGGTAAGGATGGACTATCAAGCAACTCACTAGACAGGACTCTAGGACACACTGCCCCCACTCTCTTATATTCCCTTACATTCTGTCCCAGGCTCTGCATCTGCAGAAGATGCTGGAGAGACTGGAGAGCTGGCTAGAGTCCATGGAAGGGGAGCTGAGAGCCCCTGTCAAAAGCCAGGACCTGCCTAGGGTGGGCGAGCTCCTGGGGGCGCAGGGGGAGCTGGAAGCAGCTGTCGATAGTCAGACCAGGCAAGCGCAGGAGCTGTGGGGCCAAGCCCAAGCCTGCATTCAGGAAGGCCACTGCCTCGCCAAAGGTGTGGAAGAGCGAGCCCAGCAGCTACTTCAGAGGTAGATTACCCAGAGCCCTGGTTTGATACCTTGCCCTCCTTTGCCTGCCGCCTTAGAGGGGCATCCCCCCACTCCACCTTCTGGCATGTGTTCTCATAGTGAAGCGCACAGAATAGACGAGTACTGTATTATAGTCTGTTTTTTAACATGGATGGCTGTGGCCCCCTCTGGTTCTCTTTCAGGTTCCAGAGCCTTCAGGAGCCGCTACAAGAGCGCAGGGCAGCCCTGGAAGCCCAGAGCCTACTCTTACAGTTCTTCAGGGATGCTGATGAGGAAATGGCCTGGATTCAGGAGAAGCTGCCCTCTGCCACAGCCCAGGACTATGGCCAGAGCCTGAGCACTGTGCGGCACCTTCAGGAGAGACACCAGGTGCTGGCCCATGCTGGGAGGTTGGAGAGGGGTTGCCTCAGAGGTGCTGGGGGCTCACAGTCCAGGACAGGGCACTGTGATCCAGCAAAGCCTTTAGGGCTTTAGGGCTTTAGGGATGCCTAGTTTCTTTGGAAATCCTGGGATGGGAATTCCTTGTAAGTATGTAGGATCTTTAGGCCCAACTTAGGGTGTGGGTTCCCCAATTGTTAGTACAATCCTGGTCCTTCCTCCTTTGCAGAATTTGGAGAATGAGATCAGTAGTCACAGGGCCCTGAGCCAGGTGGTGATGGGTACAGGCCACAAGCTTGTGCAGGCTGGACATTTTGCCGCTGAAGAGGTGGCTTCCCGGGTGCAGCAGCTGGAGGAGGCTCTGGACCACCTGCAGACAGAGGCAGCACAGAGGAGGAGGATGCTGCAGCAGGCCCTGGAAGCCCAGCAGGCTTTGATGGAGGTGAGAGGATGCTGTGGGATGCTGAGATGTCGGAGCTGAGAACACAGGAAGTGCATGGGACTGAAAGATGGCTCCAGGGGCAGGCAGAGCCGTGCATCCTCTGCTTCCAGTACTGGGCTCATTTGCTTTACCTTCACTGTTTCTTCCAAACCTGGATTCTCAGCTAGAACTTTGTCAGAATCACCTGGAACCATCACCTTGCAACTACGTCTGAGCTACCCCACAAACTAAACAAGTAACAAGAAATGTGAGCCGTGTACTCTCAGCACCTAGAAGGCTGAGCCATATCGTGAGACCCTATCTCAAAAAAAAAAAAAAAAAAAATCAAAGTAATTAGAAACCAGGAATGGTGGCTCATGCTTACAGTTCCAGTATCAGGAAGCAGAGGCAGGAGGCCCACTTCAAGTTCCAGGCCAACCAAGGCCTACAAAGTGAGACCCTATCTCACAAGACAAAACATAAGAAATGAAAAGAAACCAAGTAAAGACTGTTAGATAAAATTTGCTTTTATTTTTTAACATGCTTTTATTAGACTAAATAGCAACCCTGTCTCTGAGAAGCAAAAATAAGTTGTCTTTATGTTACATGAGGAAAAAAGGAAAGAATCACATGGAACCCTTATAAATATTAACACTCAGGGTTCTTCAAGTACAGTGAGAATCTTCTGGAAGGTGCTAGGAGCCATGAGAGCACTCCAATTTTCCCATGCAACCGGCTGAGGACGCCCTCCCCCAATCCCACCCCATGTCCCGGGAGCCCTCTGCCCATGTCTCAGAGTGGAGTGCCAGGCCCAGGAAACTAATTCCTGCTGTTACACTGCCTAGCTCCTGGAGACAGGGTCCTGGCTAGCTGAACGGGGCCACGTTCTGGACAGTGAAGACCTGGGCCGGGATGCTGAGGCCACACAGGTTCTTCTGCGGCGCCTGGAAGCCACCATAAGAGACTTGGAGGGGTTTAGCAGTCGCATTGAGCAGCTGCAGCAAACAGTGGCCCTTCTGGAGAGTGGGCAGAACCCGGGCAGGTATGTCAGAGCTACACTCCCCCTGGAGAAGAGCAGAGATGAGGGTGCCCTTGTCACAGAGGCAGGGGATGCTATTCCAGCCTGGAGAGGGAGGGCTGTAGTCCATGCTGCCCTTTCTTCCTGTCATAGTCCTAGGGTGCTGTCCCAGCTGCAGGCTGTGAGGGACGCCCATGCACAGCTGTTGCAGAGAGCTGAGAGCAGGGGACAAGCACTGCGTGAGCAATTGCACCTACACCAGCTGGAGCAAGAGGCCCGGCTCCTGGATGCCTGGCTGACCACCAAGGTGGCTGCTGCTGAGTCCCAGGACTACAGACAGGACCCTGAAGGCATCGAGGTGGGTTAGTCCTTAGTAGACCCAGGGGAGAGGAGGGAGAAGCTTCTTCAGGTGAAGAAGGCATGTGTTTGAGGATGGGAAGAGGTTCTGAGGGGTGAACAAGGAAGCTGGAGGGTTATCACTGCAAGAATCTGCAGTTCTAGAACTCTACGGCTAAGTGATGTTGGGGCCACTCAATGCTGCCAGCCCCTCAATGAGCCTCCAAGGCTGCTGGTAGAAGCTCACAATACCTGGGCTTCCATCCTTTCAGGTGATGGAAGACATGTTTGGTGCTTTCGGCAGAGAAGTCCAGAGCCTGGGCCAGGCCAAGGTGCAGACCCTGAGGGAGCTGATGGCCTCCCTGGAAAGAGGAGCACCCAGGTTCTACCCCCAAATTCAAGCCCAGAAGTATCGTGTCCAAGCCACTTGGGAGAGGCTGAACAAGGCAATCGAAGTCCGTAGAGAGGTAGGCCGTGTCTCAGGGAACATGGAGCCATGGAGCACGGCACAGCCCCGAGCAGGCTCTCCCTCATTCTCTCCCAGAACCTGGCTGCAGCCCGTGAGCTCCAGAGCTTCGAGCAGGCCGCCTCAGAGCTCCAAGGCTGGATGCAGGAGAAGACCACCCTGCTAGAGGGAGAGTCCCAAGTCCACAGCCTGTCACCTACGCAGCTCCTGCAGCAGCACAGGTGCCTGCAGGTAAAGGCCTCACCGGGGCTGCTCACCCCAGCCCCACTCTTCCAGGCAGAAGGCAGAAGATCTGTGTGCCTCAGTCCCTCATCAGATGACAGGTAATGGTCGTTCACCTGGGACCTGCCCCTGAGCCACTTCTCCAGAATATCAGACCACTCCCCCTCTGGCCAGGGACTTGGCACAGGTTTTAGAGTGGAGCTGAGGGGTCTCCACAGGCCAGGAGCCACGGAATGGGGAGCATGCCCTCCTGAAGAGTGAAGCCTGACCTCGTGTTCTGGTTGTAGAGGGAACTGGCAGCTATGGAAAAGGAGATGGCAAGAATACAGATGGAGGCCCATCGCCTGGGCCAGCATGATCCCGTGGCTCAGGAGGGTCTGGCCGAGTGGCTCACCAAGGTGCAGGTGGCCTGGGCCAACCTGGAGGCCAAGGTCCAGGGATGGAGCCAGAAGCTGTCGCAGGCTACCCAGGGCCACACCTTTCTTGGGCGCTGTCGGGAACTGCTGTAAGCAGGGGTCCCGTCCAGACTGTTAGCTTAGCTCTGCCCTCTCCTTGCTTTGGGGGAGGGGGGTAGCACTTTTGCCCTTGTCCCCCAGACTGCCTCGCCAGCTCTGCTATAGCAGCTCTTTCCTTGCCCGGCAGAGCATGGTCTCAGGAGCTGGTTTCCTCAGAGGAGCTGGCTGGGGATGTGGTGGACCAAGAAATCCAGGAGTGCTGCCTTCAAGCCCAGAACACATGGCAGGAAGGGCGGCAGCTGCTAGACGATGGCCATTTCATGTCGCTGGAGGTGTGAATGGAGGGTGGGATGAGCCTCACTGCTGAGGCCTGGGAGTCCCCCAAGAAGGATGAGGAAGAGGGAGGTGAGGAAGGAGGAGGGAGCAAAGATCTGGGTTGGCTTGGCTCTCCTGCTAGCCCCACCAGGGTGGGAGCTCTGCCCAGGCTTTCGTGGCAACAGCCCCTTCCTGCAGGTGGGAGAGCGTCTGCAGGAGCTGGAAAGACAGCTGCAGGAGCTTCAGGCAGCATGGGCCCTGCGCGGGCAACGCTTTGAGCAGAATCAGGGCCTGCAGCAGCTGCGGCAGAGGCTGGAGCTGGCGGAGGCCTGGCTGGCCTCCCAGGAAGGCCTGCTGCTGGACCCCAGCTATGGGGTAAGTGGAGGCAGATCTTGCTGTTCCTTGCTCACTGGCCCCTGAGCTAAGTGTGGAGGGCTGGCACCCCAGAGCTGGGCCACTGACTCATTTCTCTCAGCACTCAGTGACGGACGTGGGACGTCTGCTCTGCAGACACGAGGGCTTGGAAAAGCTACTGGCGGCCCATGAGGAGACGTTCACCCAGCTTCAGACACTGACAGAGGTTCAAGGGCTGGATGAGGGGAGGCTGGGTATAGAGAAGAGACCTCTGAGGTGGTTGGGTGGGACAGTTCCTCAGCCTCCAAGTTAGGGCTCCTCAGGGCAGGGAGGCCTCATGGAGTCTTCCTCAGGGTTTCTCCTTCAGGAAAACCACCACCCCTGCCACCCCAGCGCCCTGGGGAGAGTGTACCCCTGAGGGCTGGTAAAGACAGAAGACTCCAAAGCTGAAACATAATCAGAGAGGAGACCAGCACTCTTGGAGAAAACAGGGAAAGATTAAGGTTATGGTGTGTATGTGTGCGCGCGCGCGCACACACACACACACACACACACAGGAACATACAAGCTGGAACAGAGCTAGCAGTCAGAGCCTTCCCGTGGAGGTTTTCCGAACTAGGGGTTGGTTGCATGTCTGGCTGAGATGAGGGACCTACTGTAGCCTGGTGTCCCCACCAGACCACAATTATCTCCCTGGAGCATGCAGCCAGGCCACAGGGACTCAGGGTGTCCAGGGTCTACACTCCAGAGCAGGCGTAGAGGCCAGGAGTGCTGGGGCCCACTGGAAGTGAGGAATGGGTGTCTGCCTTCTCGTGTGTGCCGAGCCTGACATCTGGACCTCCACCTTGCATTTTCAGGTGAAGGGCACTCGTGTCACAGAGGGGTCTGTGGAACTGAAGCAGCAGCCCCCCACAGACGGGAGGCAGGTGAGTGCTAGTCGCCACTGCAGGCAACTCCAAGTTCAGTGGGCATCTGGGCCTGGCACTGTGCCTAGCAGTAGACTCCTGGGTAGCTTCCTAGGTGATCTCCGGGAAGGCTATAGTTCCTATCCACAGGAGAGAGGGTTAGGGAAGGGGTTCCCGCTTCCCATGAAGACCACAGGCGGTACTTCCCTGGAGAGATCTGAGGCCTGGGGCCTTCTTCCCCACAGCCCAACACCAGCTCCTGGAACAGTAGCCATGGGACCTTGGCAAGCAGAGCCCTGAGCCTGTTTTCAGATATGAGGAGGGCAGAAGTACCAGGTGGCACTGGGGTAAGAGACCTCGGGCAACCAGAGACCAATCTGGGGAGACAGAGGTCCCACAGGGGAAAAGTCGCAGGTGAGGTGCCCCCTGCGACCCCTGCACCTCATCTCTCCCCAGGAGCTGGCTTCCGTAGCCCCCAATGTGCCTGAGTGTGACAGACTGGAGGGCAGGAAGCATACTTTCTCCACAAGGTGAGGATTGTCGGCCTGGCCTCTTGACGGCAAGCTTGGCTGAGGGGTGCAGGTGGAGGCCCTGAGCAGGAAGCAGGGAGCTGGCTGAGGGGTGCAGGTGGAGGCCCTGAGCAGGAAGCAGGGAGCTGGCCGGGGCCCGTTTGGGAGGCAGGCTGAGTGGCAGACAGAATCCGTCTGCAGCACCGTCTGAAAAGCAGGCTATAAACTGGCAGCCAGCCCTGGTAGTGTGGCAGGTGGGCTGTAGGGGAAGGAAGGAGGTAGTGGGTGGGCCCCAAGTTCCCGATGTTGCTTGGATTTTCTGTAGTTACAGGTTTTCACAGCTGCTATCTCTAATGTCTGAAAGTGGGACTTGATTTTCTCTAAGAACTGAACTCTGAGAGGTTGAGAAACTTGTCCAAAGCGACACAGCTAATTAGTAGCAGAGGTAGATTGTCTTGCCCTGTCCCCTTTGGAGTCCACTGGGCCCACCCCCTCCAGCCAGGAACTTGGTGGGTTCTGTTCCTTTCTGGACTTCATAGGCTGGTAACTCTGAAGGCTATATCCTGAGAGGTCTGGACCGTGGCCAAGCTCCCACTAGCAGGAAGAACGTGCAGAAAATACTCTTTGCCATTTGTGCCTTTCTGTGACCGGTGGGTTCTCTGTGGAGAGTGACGGGTGCCAGGGGCTCCGCCCAGTCCCTAGCTCCCCTCCTCCGTGTTATCACCTCCCCTAGTCTCCACCCGAAGCCTCTCTTCAGAATCCCAAAAGTTTCTCCAGCACCTCCCTGCTCTGGGGTCTTGACACTTCAAGGAGTCTCTTGGGAGTGCTGGGTACCCGGCCACAGGAGGCAGGCAGCTGAGCCTCTAGGACAGGGACACGGGCCGTGGCTTCCAGGATAACCCTCATCCTTTTGTCTGCAGCCTAGAACCCAAGGCCAGGTTCCCAGCTGTGGGTGGGAATGCTGTGATCAAGTCGGATGCTGGTGGAGTGGGTTTTCTCTTAATGCTGACAGGCCAGGACTCAAGGCCCACTCTGCTGAGTGGGCTGGAGAGATCCCACATGGGAGACCCTTGCCCTCACACCTCCACTTAGAGGTGACGGCAGGACCCAGGCCACGAGGCTCCCTTTCCCCACACTCCATCTCCCCCCTGCCCTCCCCACCTGGGGAGTCTCTGCTGGTGATAAGTCCTGCTCTAGCTATCCCGTAGGTAAGCAAGAGGCTCCCTGGGTGTCCAACCTGCTTTTTACTGGAATGCTCCCCTGAACTGTCCACCCGTCCTCACTCTCAAACTTCCATTTTCTTTCCTCTGAGGCAGCAAAACCTCAGCCATTGCTTGTGCCTCTGCTCTTAACCTCCATCCTGTCTTGATTCTGTCCCTGATCCTGGGGGATAGACTGGGTCAAGGCATCAGCGTGTCCAGGCCAGTGACAAGTATAACAGCCAAGGGATGAAGCCGGCTGAATACGGGCCCTTCTTTGGCATCCCGGCTTCATTTAGATGATCATCCATGTCTTTCCTATCTCCAGGCTAGCAGGCTTCAGGCCTCTAAAAATGGGGCACTTGGGGCATGTGGGAGAGGATTGAACACCACCCCCTTGGGTCCCCAGGTCCAGTATGACAATGCCATACATCTAGACTGATGCACAGCTGTGGGCCTGGAAGGCTCTCATGCTCTAACAGGTGACAGCCACAGCTGTGGTCTCTGGCACAGCGATCCATCTCTCTTGCAGGACTCCTGAAATCCAGCTTGAGTCAGATGGTGTGAGACCAAAGAACAGGGGCTTGTACTAGAGTTTCTGGTGGTCCTGGGAGTGAACTGAGGGCATCATGCACATCCTCTACCACTGAGCTATATCCTTGGTTTTTCCTTTACAACCCACAAAGTTGTATAGACTGGCCTTGAACTCATAATCTTCCTGTCTCAGTCTCCTGAGTAGCTGGGATTACATTTCAAGCATCCTAGCTCCATTTCCAGGGCAGGCCCTGAGAACCACTTGCCTGGCTGACAGAACTTGCTAGATCATGAGACTCAAAGTTGTTACATCCCACTCATCTCACGGCTCCTAGCAGCTGCTCACACCCACGCTAGGAGCAGGTGGGATGTTCTAGGCAGATTCTATGGTGTATCGTTCCGAATCTCTGTTCTCTCAACAGGTCTGAGCCTTGAAATGAGTCCTGAGGCAACACCAAACCTCGGGCTACAAGTGAAGATGCATCCTGGGGAACCCCTCGGCTCCTGGCCCCAGGGCACCTTCCTGCGGCTGCTCAGGACCAGAGAACAGCTCCTGACAGGATAAGCACGCTGTGTTGTTACCAGCTGGGCCCGAGATGAGCCTGAACCTTTTAACTGGACCATGGCCTCACCCCAAGGTCTCTGTTTGGACAAAGATGGCAGTCTGTCCATCTGGACAGGGCTGGAACTTCCACGCTAGTGGCCTCTTGGAAAGGGTGACTTGGATGTCTTGCTTTTAGAGTGGAGCTCATGTCAAGTGCCCTGTGGAACTAACAGTCTGGTACGACAGATAATTAATCTTGGGACAGCGCCACCCAAGCGCCTCCCGTTTATAAGAGCCCCTATAACATGTCACAGTGTCCTGTCATGCGACCAGCACGGCCCCATCTCTAACCTCTGATGAGCCCCAAGTCTGTCCCATGGGTGAGCTAGGTCATTCCTAGTGCTAGGCCCCAGCAGCTCTACTTCCAGCTTACAGTCTGACTCTGAGGGCTGCCGACAGGCCTAGTGTCCCCTCTGGAGATCCCAGACACGTATCTTGTGGAGCTGTGCCTGGACATCAGAGTCCCCAGAGGCTCTGGAGCACGTGGTGGTGGTGCTGGTCTTCAACGCCGAGCAGCAGGGAGGGAGTGGAGGGTCACAGGCTCCCAGGTGGGAACCCGCCAGGGCGCCACAGCTGTCACTCAGGCCTGCGCTGGCGGCGCTGTCTCCGCCGCTGCACGGCCTGGCGCAGGGCCTCCCGCAGCCGGTCCTGGTTGTTGCAGATGTTGTAATGTGTCAGGCGCAGCAGCTTGTCCACATCCTCCTGGCTGTAGGTCACGTTTGTGTAGTGGTAGGGGGAGTCGGAAGGAGACAGGTTCACCTGCCCAGCCGCCTTCTCCTCCGGTGTCCGCAGCACCCCTGTGGAGAGAGGGCGGTCTGGCAGGAGGCCTGGGGACCCCTGCGCTGAGGCAGGTCTGGAAGGGAGGGGGCCGAGGCTCACCGGGGGCCGAGTGGTCCTGGAAGGAGTCGTTGACCAGAGGGAAGTGCAGTACAGCTGGGGCTTCGGGCTGGGTCGGGTCACAGAACACATGGCACTCCTGAGGCCGGCGCTGCTCCTCAGGGCTGGGCGAAATGGGTGGGAAAGGGATGCCCTGCTCCTGGCAGAACCGGCTCAGAAGCTGCAACTGCTGCTGGGCAGGCAGAGGGGGCATTAGAGGGCCCAGTGTGCCCAGTGCAAGGCCGGCTATACGGAGACTGCGTGGGCCCAGAGTCCCACGGTCTGACGGTACCCTCCCTTCCAGCTCCTCTAGGGCTCCCCTGGGTTAGTGGCCAACAGCCCTCGGAAAGTGGGAGCCATCTAGAAGCATCAGGTATGCCAGGACCTCTTCAGGGTCAGGGACAGTAAAGAGAACCATGGTACAAGACAGGTGAGAACATCCCAGCTACTCAGCACCCCACTCCCAGAGCAGAGCTAACTTTCCCCAGTAGGGGGTGCCACTACCATACCCCTAATGGAAGCTGGGCCAGATACTGGATCCTAAAGCAGGTCTCATTAGGTGCCTAGAAAACAGGCTACCCTAGATGGCCTGCCATCTCCCCAACCTGGAAGGCTCCATGGAGGTTGTAGTCCAGTGACAAGATGAGGTCCACATCCCGTGTTGGCAGCAGAAGGGGTGGGCAGCTAGTGTTGATGAAGTAACCAACATCCAGGAGGCAGAGATGGGGCTCCGTGGGTGTCAGCTGGTTGGGGAACCCATCCAGTTTGGTTGCTACAAAGGTTTGGGGTGGGAGAAGCATCATGAGCTGTCGTTGTGGGTCCAGACCTCTTTAGACCATAGAAAAAGGTCCGTGGTCCCCGCAAATCCTGCCAGAGCAGCACATCCCAGGGAGAGAGGAAAGGGGGTGGGGGTGGAGTGTCCTAAGTTAAGGGACGGTGGAGAGCCTGGACTGAGCAGGGAGAGACGGTGGAAAGGGTACCTTTCCAGGTAGAAAAGCAAGGGTGATCGAAATAGTCCTTGTGGAAATGGAGGCCACGCATGAAATTGTGGGTGGCCTGGGCAAGTGGCCGCTTTGTCAGGAGGTCAGTGAAGAACTCGGCAATCCTGCTGCTGGTCGTTGGTGGTTCTGCAATCTTCAGATGGGGGACCTGCTCTTTGTCTGCACAGGCGAGAGAGGGGGTGACGTTAAGGAAAGAAGGCCTCTGGTCCTTTCTCCCAGTCTCCATGGTTACCCTAGAAGGTAAGCAGTTGAAGTCCACAGTGCCTCAAAGACAAACTCCCAACTGGCTGCCCATCTCTCTCCTGTAGAAAGCCCAGGCACCTACCCAGGCTGGCCTGATCCTGAGCCCAGCGGTCCCAGAACTGGCTGGGTTCAGAGGCCCAGTACAAGCTGTCTTGGAGGCTGGCTGCAAACAGGTTGCTCCAGATACCTGAGAAAGGGGCGTCAAGTGAAAAGTCCTGACTGCTGTTAGTCTGAACCATCCCCCCCTCACCCAGGTTCCCTCTCCCAAGCCCCCCATTATCTAGCCTCCTCACCTTCCAGGAAGCAGATTCGGGATTCGGGGAGCTGCTTTACCAGCCGCCCCATGAAGAACTCGGAGCCGAAGAGCTCAGAGGGGATGAAGGCCCCATACTTGGGAAAGCCGACTTCATAGGGAGAGAACTCACACCATTCTGTGAGGACAACATACACCTCAGCCACGGAGCCTAGGGGCTTGGGCATTCCGACACCCACCAGGGACTTTATTTCAGGCCTTGTAACCCTCATCCCAAGGGTGTAAAGGAGCTAGCTGGCGGGATGAGAGTCTTTGGTACTTGGACCAGGAGACATGGGCGTGAGCTTCACCTCTTAGATACAGGACTAGTTACAGGGTACCCTACCACCCTTAAGAGCATAGGCCCCAGTTCTGAAGCCACTCACCCCCAAATTCAAAGGTGGTCATGCCCCGCTCCTTGCTGTTGAGGGCACAGTAGATAGGCAGAGGGTTCTGGCCTCGACTCAGGGCCTCCCGTTGATCCGAGAGCTTATGTTCATGCGGCTGAGGGAAAGAGGAGCTCGGCCTAAGCCCTCAGCTTCCTGATGCTGGGAGTCTTTCCCACAGATCACCCAGGGATGGGTCCATTTCCAGATGGCTTTGCCTTAGCTTTACCAACCCAGGGCCCACCCCTCCACCTACCTTATCATGCAGCAAGGCCTCATTGATGAGGGCCCACAAGTTGGTGAAGCAGCTTGGGTAGCCCAGGCGGGCACGCTCAGCCAGCTCCTGCCGGTACCTCCACAGCTGGCTGGGGGCCAATGCGCCCAGCTTGCTCTTTGTCACCTGGGTCTTCAGCAACTCGGTGGGCCCCGTCAGGTCCTTCTGAGACCACTCTGGGTCCTCATAGAGGTTGGCCAATGCCCTGAGGAAAGCCAAAGCTTAGGAGGAGGGAATGTGGTCACCGAAGGACCCCATCTGGACTGTACATGTCCTTGACTGACTGGCCATCACTTCTGTTCCCTGGAGCACACTGCGCCCTACTGCCAGCATTTCCCCAGTCCATGCAGTGTGCACAGGGGTCTGTGGGGCTCAGGAAGTCCTTTCACTACATTCCCTCCCGATTCCACCAGCTAGCTGCAGCCCCCAGCACTCAGCCCCCAACCAGCTCACCAGGTAGATCCTGAAGCCCCAGTGATGTAGGAGATGCAGTCCAGGAGACCAAGCTCCCTCAGGCCAGCCAGCTGACCATATAAAGAAGTCATGGCCCGGATCCCACCACCAGTGGCCATAACAGCAATCACGGGGATCTGGAAGAGGAGAGCCAGGTTCAAAAAAGGAATAGAGAAAAGCCACAGTCTGGGAAGAGAACATGATAGTCCAGTGACCAGCCAGTCAAGATGTGATTGAGTCTTGGGACCAGCTCTGAGTTAGCCCTCTTGAGGACCTAGTCAGAAACAACCTCCCAAATGCCTCACTGCTTCAAACATCAGGGATCCAGAAGAATGGCCTAACAAGTGTTAGCCCACACGGAGCCTGAGATCACTTTCTGGAAGTCTCCAAAAGGTCCTGCTCGCTGGCGCTGGGATTCATTCCCCTGGGAGCCAATAAGGCCGGTCTGAACCTCTGGGGACCATTCTGAGCCATCCTCATAGTAGGTGTGTCTCATCAGTCAGGTGGGGGACCAAAAAACACAGGGAAACTCCCATCTGTGAGTTGCAGGTGCCCCATGTATCATCCTGATAACATCGAGGAAGAGGAACAGGGTAGGCAGGGCCTGCCAGGGACAAGCCTGAGCTGACACCAGCTCTGGGCTGCACAACTCTCCCAGCACTGAGGCCTGGGCCTAAGCAGGCATGAGGAACACTCCACCCACACGTGCTCAGCCCCCAGACCTCGTCGTCGTCTTGCAGGTCTTGGTCCAGCTGTAAGGCCTTTTTCAGGGCAGCGGCCACCACCTGCTTCCTCCTGCTTAGAAAGGCCTGCTCCTCAGGGCAGAGCCCACAGTCCAGCCGCACAGCCAGCTCCTTTGGTCTGGGGCGAAGGAAGAGACCCAGAAGCAGTTCTCAGCTCCACCACAGAAAAAGAAACTGGTTCGCTTCACCTGCCAGACCCTTGCTCTCCCCTCCCTTCTCAGTCCTCACCGCCACTTGGGACTGAGTGCACCCAGGGTCGAGGGCTGGGCCCCACTTCCAAGTCAAATCTCTCCCTCACCCACAGCTCCAAAAGTGACGGGGCAGAAAAGAAGGCCCATTGCCCCCACCTATTTGAAAAGCACCCCTCCCTCTTCTGAAGGGCATCTAAAGGTCCTTTCTCAACAGCCTCCAGGCCAGGGGACATCCCTCCCCCTTGCCCTCGTGCCTCAGCCTCCGGCCCTGTCCCTGCCTCCCTGCCTGCTTATCTGGACAGACACTGATCTTCCCAGGATCACCGATGTGCTAGGCAGGGCCCACCCCATACTGTAGCAATCCAAGTGGGAACATTAAGAACAGCCTGTCCACACTGACGCCGCCTCCTGATGCAAAGTCCAATCACCCAGGAGCGCTGCATCTCCCCTCCCCCTACTCCACCAGGCCAGACTGACCTTGACCACCCTGCCCGGGTGCCGCCCCTGCTCTCCCATTCCCCAGGGGGGCTCTTACCCTTCTTCCTTCTTCAGTTCCAGCCTCATCAGTGGCTCCTGGAAACCATGAGTACCATGATCAGAAAGGCTGGCTACTTCCACCCCACTGTGGCCTCAGTGCACCCCAGACCGTCCCAAGAACGCTTGGGCGGGCCCCAAGCTCTTTTCCAGGGCCCTCACTTCCACCCGCTGATTGTCTGGGGCATGGCCTGAAGGGAGAACCAGCCACAAAAGCGGGCTGATTGCTTCAAGGCTAGGCCAGTGACAGGCCCGTCCATGAACCTAGCTTCTCTATGTGACCAGTACCTGGGACGTGGGGAAGACGAGTCGCACCAACTCTGAAGAGGGTAGGGCGCGTAGTGGTACCTTCAGCTGCTCCTGGGGGTCATCCTTAGGGGTAGGGGGAGAAAGGACCCCCACGCATCATTACTCCTCTCTTAGCAAAGACCCTACCGACTCCCTGTGGCGGGGCAGAACAGTAGGGAAGGGAACAGGAGGCTAACATCACCCCCAAACGACCTGACGGGGAAGCATGGCTCAGGCTGGGAGGGGTGCTGAGAGGAGAGGAGGGCTCTAGGGTCTCAGGAGCAAGGCATGCTACCTGAAGATGAACATTCAGGTCTTGCTCCCAGCAGGCTGGATAATGGAAGCGGTAGGAACCGGTGCCCACAGAAGCATCCTGCGGGCCCTCACAGGCCCCAGCAACCACAAGTTGAACTCTGCTCTCTGACCCTAGAAACAGGAACCAGAGTCAAAACTCAGGATGGGATCTCTGTCCACTAAATCCCGTATCAAGTCTGCAGGGAAGTCCCTCTCTGACATGGTCCCGGTGGAGAGATGGAGTCCAGGAGAGTCCCAGCATGAATTTGCCCCCCAACTTTTGCTACCTGAAAACAGCCAGTCCCAGGTTACCTCCTTAGAAAGGAGGAAGAGATGGGAATAAGTGTGGCAGGGCTGCCTGAGGAGGAGGGAACTCACCCTTTGGGTCTCCTGTCTTCTTCAGTTGAACATGCAAACAGGAGAGCTCCCGAGCCTGTGGTCAAGAGATCCCCTTAGATACGTGCTGCACCCCATCTCTGGGACCCTACATTGTGGGCTCCTGGTCCCTGCTCCCCAGAGCATTCTTATATCACCCTCAGTCGCTAAGCATTTGCTTGAGATTAATCCCTTGGGGAACATGCATACCAACGTCCCCAACTCGGCCCACACGACCCAGGCTGTGGCGGGCCTACTTCAAGCCTGGGAGAACAGCAGACAGCATGAGGGATGAGCTGCTAGGGGAAGCCCTGGGTCCCCACTCACCACTAAGATGCCATTGCTGATGAGCTCTTCCTCACAGCCTGTCCTGGAAAGAGGCCCCCAGTGACTCTCTGCAAGAGCCCAGGCGCTCCTCCTCTACCAGGGAGGGGTACCAGCCTCGGCGAGCTGGCACTGCCCTTCCCAGAAGGAAGCTCTCCACGGCCACCCGCCAGGATCCCCCAGCCCCACTCACAGAGTCTGCAGCCGAAATTCAACTTCCAGGTGCCCGTCGTCCTGGAAGAGAAGCAGGTTAGACGGCAGTGGGAGATGCTGAGGCCAGAGTGGTGGAGAAGGGCCCCTGTCCCTTTCCCGGTCACTCTGTCTACACTCCTTGGACTGTTCCCAAGAAGCTGTGCTTCTGATCAGAAGGTGAGAAAGAAGTTGGGGACAGGCCTGCTCCTTGGTGAAAAGTTGAGGGGATGCCTGGGCCACTCCCTGAAGCAGGGGAGCCTCCAAAGCCCTATCCTCAGAATTGGGGGCCCCCATTCCCTGAGCACAGCTTTACCTGAGTGTTCAGTGAGAAACTCTGGCGCCGAGATTCCCCGGCTCGCAGAGTCCCTACGTCAAACAGTACTGACAGCATAGGGTCATCTTTGGTCAACCGGTCCTGGTCAAAAACTTTCAGTTCCACAACATTCTGGAAGAGGCAGAGAGAGAGGCAGCTTATATAGGAAGGAGTGGGGTGACAGGTGGACGGGGCAGGAGATGGCAAACTAGGAGCCATGTGGCAGTCGGGCACAGGGAAAGGACAGGGCCAGACTGGATGCCTGGGCTACCTTGAGCTGCCTGTGGATCCGGAAGTGGAAGTTCTGATTCCAGACTGGGTTTCTGCTGTTCTTGACTGTGCGTGTCTGGAGCGTGTGGCTGGAGGCCGTGGGCAGATCCAGAGTCACATAGCAGTCAGAGGCTGTCACTGCAGGAAGCAAGGGCACATGTCTAGTAATGATCAAGAACCCTTCCCGGCCCACCACTGAGTCTACTTCCTTCTTCCTGAGACATCCGGTCCCTAGGGCTGAGCCTTCCGCCACTTTGGGGACCCTTCTCTCCAGGAGACCCCTGCAGGACCTCCTACCAGCCTAGTCATCTTCGCAGCCCCTCCCACCGGTGCTAACTACTCTCAGTCAGCCCCACCTGTCCTCTGGGCTCAGCTAAGTGCCAGGGAAGCAGTGTGCTTACCTAGGTCCTTGGAAGGCAAGCCATTAGCCTGGAGGACACGAACAGTGAGCAGGCATGTCCCCGCCACCTTTGCCTGCAGACAGACAGGGCAGGTTTGCTATAGGTGGATGGCACAAATGTGACAGGGCCTCAGGGCAGGTTGGGACAATCTCTCAAGGTTTAACTCTCTACCAAAAGGACCAGGTCCACCTGCACCCATCAGAATCCCAGAGTGACAAGAGACATTGTATCTACACGATGACACCTTCTCATAATTAAACACCACACTGTGCCAGCTCCATACCAAGGGCTTAGCATATATTTACTAAATTGTCACACATCCTCTGAAGGGTGCTATGATAATGACCAACCATGAGAGGAAATCGAGGCCACTCTCTTGAGGTTAGGACCGGAACACAGGCAAGCTGGCTTGTTAATGGCCCACACTATTTCTAGGTATGGGCTTTTGTCTTTTTAGCCCATTACTTCACCATCCAACCCTAACCCCACCAAGACGCTTTGAGGCTGGTCTGAGTGTCAAGGGAAAGAAAGGAATACATTGGGGCTTAGGCACCATGAGTGAGCTGCAACCTGTGCCGTCTACCCCCATCCTGGGAATGGATTCTGCAGGATCAGGACAGCAGCTACCAACCCAGACCACCCCACATTGCCATCCTCCAGATCTGATGGGGGTCTCCAGAGCTCCTTCCCAATCCCCTGCTTCTGGAGATGTGGACACTTGCCAGCGTGCCAGGGCAGAGGAAGCCTGTGCCACCTGGTCCTTTCTTTTGGTCTTCAGCCATATCTCTGGAAAGGTGCCAATGGTCAAGTTCAGGGAGCTCCGTGGTTAGGAGCAAAGCTAAGGAAGTTCCCACATGCCAAGTAACCGAGTCAGAGGCATGGAGCAGCTACTTCTTTCTAAGCCCCAGGACAGTGGATAAGATCCTCGGAGTTCCCAGGGTCCAAATCCCGGGATTTCTGCCTGGAACCCATTCCCAGGACAGACCTCTATCCCAGTTCTGGCCTTGCCCCTGGCTTCCACTCTGGTCCTGAAGCTGAAAAGCATCCCTCCCTCTGCTTAGAGAAGCCCACAGCTCCTCTTAGAAACCACAGCCACCAGGTCCTGGAATGAAATGGGAGCCCAGTGCCCTATGGAGCCTTACCAGAGCCATGAGACCAAGTCCACAGGAACAGGAATGATGGGGCAGTGGCCACAGGACCAACAACTGTCAGCTTTAAACCCAGAGCTAAGGTGAGCCAACTACCCACACATTCCTCTCAAATCCCTCCCACAGAGTCCTCCGCTCCACCCAAGCCCCACACCCACTGCTGACCCAGCCACCTGCCCAGGAAGTGAGACACCTTAAGCCAATGCTGGAGTCAGTGACACCTCCTGGAGTTAGCCAGTCTCCCTGAAGTCCACTGTCCCAACCAGCCCTAACTTAGAGGAGGGCTTTTAGGAGAATTTGCTGCCATGGGCTGAGCAGGTCAGCAGACTGTGGCCCCCCAAAACAGCAGTGAACAGTGGGGCTGACAATCATGTCGTCGCCGTGGGTCCTTTCGCAACCTCCCCAGTGCCAGTATGACAGGAATGCCCAGTCTGAACTGGAGCCCTGGGCAATCTCAGAAAAGTACCTCAGGCTCCATCACAACCTTGTAGGGGAGTGGCTTTCACATAAAACAGCCCTTCAAAGCTGTGCCTAGGCTGCCTCCACCCCTGGAGCTGGGTGGCCAGAGATGAGGCCTGTGGGTTGGCATGCGGGGATAGGGGCTCTCCCAGCTCTTTAGCTGGGTGAGAAGGAGTCTGGGTGTGGAGATCAACTCTTTCCTCAGAGAACAGCTCAGGAGGAACATGGTTCCCATCACTTCCTGTTCATACTTGTAGAATAGGGGTTACCCTCAGGGCTCCAAACCCAGCAGCTTCCCAG
The DNA here is from genome assembly GCF_007827085.1 of Peromyscus californicus insignis. Lineage (NCBI taxonomy): Eukaryota > Metazoa > Chordata > Mammalia > Rodentia > Cricetidae > Peromyscus > Peromyscus californicus. The sequence continues at coordinate 94,340,591 of NW_026294595.1, read as the reverse complement.
GAACTGAGGGAGGAAAAGCAAATAGTTTGGGACCAAGCTAGAGATAGCATTGGTGGCCCTGAGCCTGTCAAGTCCCGGCCAGCCAGTTATAACACAACTGTTGTGGGTAGCATCCGTGCCAGGCCTGGATCTGGCTTATGCCCCTCCATCAGGACCACCTTGAAACCTTTACCTGAACACTTAAGCCCTCAGCAGGCCGTGGAAGGCAACTATGAGAACAGACACATCAACGCCACCTTTTATTGACTGCTTCCTCTATGCTGGTCCATGTCTAGCCCCACAGCAGTTCTGGGAGCTAGAGCCATTATTATCTCCACTTTACAGCCAGAGGACCGATGCTGACATGCCCTGACTCACCCAAGGTCACAGCACTGGTGAGAGGCACTGCTGGACCTGATCCATGCTTCCTTGTCACCTGTGTGGCAACTTCCTGGGCACCCTCACCCAGACCTGCCTGGCATCTCCTGGGCCTCCAACTATATTCCAAGTTTCTTCAAGGCCGATCTCAGGCCACGAAGGAACCCAGGCAGCAGCCAGCGCATAGTCAAACTCTAAGCTGCTTCTAGAATCGACCTCCCACATCGGCTGTCCTTTGCAGTGTCTGTGAGGGTCCCATCAGTCAAGGCCTGCGGCCCTAGTGAGGGAGTCCACCAGCTGGAAGTAACTGTACTTGAGGTCATACTCCATGTCATACCAGAAATTCACTGTGGAGAAGAGAGGAACCCAGATGTGAGGGCCCTTCTTTGAAGCAGGAGCCCCTCCCACCCAATGCCTTGCTGGGCCCCGGGTGCCCTGGGTGCTCCTTACCAGCAATGCAGCCGTGGGACTGCTGGACGTGGTGGAACCACAGAGCCGGCAGGTACAACAGCTCCCCGGCCCGCACTGTGCAGTGAAGGGCCCGTGCCTGGCTGTAACTGGGGTACCGGACTAGGTCTGGAGCCAGGGGGTCCAGTGGGATCCAGGGCACCTAGAGACACAGCAGCTGCCTGTAGGCCCTGAGGATCCTAAGATTTCTAGCTCTGGCCCCTCTCCTCCCAGCCTTGAAGGGCCACAGGCTAGGGATTTTCAGAATGGGATGTCACCTCCCCAGACCCTCTGTGCCTACTCCCTGGGAGCCTACCCTTCCCCAGAGCCCAAGAACAGAACAAACACCTTCTCCATGGCCTCCTCGTCCACCACCTTAAAAGTGCCCTCTTCAGTCAGCTGGTAGGTTGCTGGTGTGTACAAATCTGAAGGCCAGGTCAGGGGATAAACGACCAACAACAGTCTGTCAGGCTCTCCCCATCGTAAGCAGCCCAGTGTCCCCGCATGCAGAGACCAGAGGGCTGGGGCCCTGAGGCTACACCTCAGGCCTGGACGCTTGGTGCTCGCCCGCCCTCCACCACTGGCTACCAGCTCCTTTTAGGCCATGTTACCTACCATAGGGAATGAAGGGCCGGTCACTGGGTGGATGTAACAAGAAGTGTTTCTCACCAGAGACCACACAGTACAGATTTTCATAGTGGTCCTTGTGTACTGTCAACATACGGAAGACCTGGAGTTGTGGAGAGGAAAACAGCCCACCTGCCCTCAGCCCCACACCCCAACAGAACCTACAGTGAAAGGAAAGGCCCACACAGGACCAGCGGTCTTGGGGAGACCCCGAGGACTCTAGCAAGCATCACAGAACTTGGCTCCCCTTCCTCAGGAGGGGAAGCAGAAGCAACAGGCTCCGCTTCCTGAGTCCTGCTCCACTATCTACCTGACTTGAAGGGGCTTCTCAAAGAGACCTAGAGGGTATGGCGTGCCCTGTCTCCAATGCCCCCACCATCAGGAGAGACCCTTTGTGGTGTCCTAGTCCCGAAATACCACAAGAAATTTGAGGCCAGCTACCCCCTCTGGGCCCACCTTTCCTCCCTCTAGCCCACCAGCTCCCTCCCCACTTCAGGAGTCCCCACACCTACAGGATGTCACCGCAGCTGCCTCACCCAGCCAGAAGTTCACAGCATCAGGCATCTTTCCTGTGGGACAGAGTTAGTATTGGGCTGAGGACCACCTATGCACAGGGCAGCTATTCAGAAATCCGGGTGGGGGCAAAGGAATGCCAAGGAGTCTGGGGGAAGGTGACATTGGGAATGTGACCCCTGGGGCAGAAGGGGCAGCAGCCCTTTCGGGGTGTCTGTTTTTATGTCAAAGCCTGGGGTCAGCAGGTAGGTGGCACCTGACCCCACAGAGCCAACACCGAAGACAGAGAATGAGTAAGTAAGCTGAACCCTCCCCCTCCCCCCCCACCCCCCCCCCCCCCCGACTTCATCCCCATGGCCTGCCTCTTGTCCCCTCCGCTCACCCAGTGACTCAGAGGCCCAGGGCACATGGGACTCGACGTCTGACAGAAGCTGGGGCAGTTCAGTGGGCAGATTGGAGCACTGCTTCTACACATAGAGGACTCCTGGGTGCCGGGCCCGACCCTCCAACACATCCACCACATGGCTGATGGGCAGGCGACGTTCAGCAGGCATCACAAACCGGTCGCCTCGCACAGCATCCGCATAACCATCTGGGGTCACGGCCACACTCACCTCTGTGGAGCCCACTGCGGCTCTGAAGGAATGGATGGAGGCTTGGTCTGTAGTCTGCTGCTAACGGTCCCTGGTCCATCCCACCCCAGAAAGGAAACCTTACCTTAGGTAGGAAAGGGACCACTTCTGGAGGGCCGGCCAGTGCTGCAGGGCATTGCGGATAATGCAGGGTCTATTGGGGCACACCCAATCCCGGTAGAAACAGAGTGGACTCGGGGGCTCATCCAGGTAGGGCACAACACGAGGTACACTGAGGTCTTAAGAAAAAATGGGGAGCAGGGGTCTGCAATCAGTGGTACCCAACTTCTGTTACACTGTCTGCACAGGAAATCCTCTATCACGGACATCCTAGGCAAGGCTGCTGCTGATCAGGAAGTCTGCGGTTGACCCCTCACTTCCTTACCCTGGGGAAGCAATCGCTCAGCAACATCCATTAGGAAGGGGAGTCACTGAGCTGGTGGCCACAGGCTAACAAGGATGGAGCCTGGCTCTGGGATGCCCCTCCAATGATGACATTCACTGAGCATCTGAAACAGGCCCAGCATTGGACCTGGTCGGTGTGGGTATCAGAGGATGATCCCATCATCTCAATTGGTTCACGGCCTATCTATCCAGGGAGATAACTGACCAATGACACCACCAGAAGCCAGGCAGGGGCTGCACTGAGCTCTGGGTCTCATGGAACAGCAGCAGCATCCTTAGCCACCTAGGGCCAACAACTTGGGCACTGTGCCACCTACGGAGACATTTTAAGCGGCTCTGAGTCACCTTTAAACTGGGTGTGGTGGCTCACATGTGTAAACCCAGCACCTGGGGGGTGGCAGCAGGAGGGTCAGGAGTTCAGAGCCACCCTCAGGTACGAAACAAGTTCAAGGCCATACTGCATGTGTGACAGCAACCTGACTCTGAAATCTCTTTCGGTTTATCCTACCCAATCCTGCCCTTGGCCTGGCTATTTCTAAGTCCTGTTGATTCTACCCTTTTTTCTCTTAAAACCACCCTTCTTCCCATCCCTCTGCTGCTTTGGGTCCACTGTCACACTGATAGGCCTCCTCCCCTGACCACCCCTTCAAACTGTCACTTGTTAGAAACCGTCCTTACCTCCTTGACTGCTTAGTTTTTCTCCACAGATTTATCATTACCTGGCCCTGTGTATTTTTTTTCACTCATTTATTTATTATCTGTCTCTTTCAGCAGAATAGAAACACCACTGCAATGGCCGGAATGACTGCCATGTTTCCTGGCATCTCTAGCGCCTCAGCACACAGTAGGTGCTCAGCACACAGTAGGTGCTCAGCAAATACAAAGTCAAAGGAAAGTGTCCCCCACTCTGGCTGGGCGGCTGCTGCAGTGAGCAAACTGGTCCTTCTGCTGGAACTCCACTCCCTTTCAAGAGCATCTATCATCTATCTGAAATGCAATCTCATCTTGTCATACACCTAGTGAAGACTCCTTGGATGGCTTACTGCTACCCCTGGCAGAATTCAGTCCACCTTGGCATGCGTTCAGGCTGCTCCATGACTAAGCCTAGCCCACTTTTTTTCCCAGTCGGATTGTTCCTGTGTCATGCCTGACACTGACCACATGCCCTCTGCTCTGGCTGGTCTCCGTTCCTGCCACTCACTGTCTTGGCTTTTAGGAGGGCAGAGCGCTTTGCTTTGTTAACTTTCAGCCTTAATGTCTGACCGAATGCTTTGGTCCCAAGCAGCAGTTACTGCAACCCTTGACCGATGTCCATGGCATTCATTTTACTCCTGAGGTCATGCTCACCCATAGTTACATCTCCATTCTGACTACCCTCCCTTGCCATCAGTCAGAAAGGGAGTATCTTTAAATTGGACACTGGAACCACGTGGGAAGACACTGGTGGGCCCAGGAAAGCTGCAGAGAGCTCGCCATGTACTTGCTGCCCTGAACAGGGGTAAGAATCACCAAGCAGACCTGGGAGGGAGGAACAGGAACCCCACAAAGCAGTAATCTTAGAAGGGAACTGGGGCTCAGAACAACTGAGTTGCTCTTTGGGATTGAATCCAGGGCCTCCTACCTGGTAGGAAAACACCGCCACTGTGTTACTCTACCCTGGAGTTTAAAAATGTGTAGAAACTGCTTTTTTTTTTTTTGTGGAAACAGGGTTTCTCCGTGTAGCCCTGGCTGTCCTGGAACTCTCTCTGTAGACCAGGCTGGCCTTGAACTGAGAGATCAGTCTGCAGCTGCCTCCTGAGTGCTGGGATTAAAGGCACGTGCCACCACCACCTGATGTGAAACTGCCCTTTTCTATCCTTTGGATTTTCTTTAACTATACCAGTTTTATTTGCACACCATTTCCTTTAGAGAATGCCTACATCTTTCCCTTAGAGCTTCAAACTGAACTCCACATAATTCCTTTGGCCCAGCAATTCTGTTAAGAATTTAACTGACAAAAATAAACATGAACACAGAGCCTGCTCCAGGCTCACAGCCCTTGCTGTTCCCTATACATTGCAGGTACACACCCTTAGTGGACCCTGCAACCATCCTCTAAACCACTTGGGACACAGCTGGGATGCTCACATAATTGTTTACTCCCTGAGAATTGAAGTTGTATGGAAACAGCTCTCTCTCTCTCTCTCTCTCTCTCTCTCTCTCTCTGTGTGTGTGTGTGTGTGTGTGTGTGTGTGTTGGCTGTATATGCCTGTGCATGCATATACAGAGGAAGGTGGCATCAGATGTCTACCATTTCCACTTTATTTTCTGAGACAAAGTCTCTCACTGAATCTGGAGCTCAGCAGTTGCTAGGCTGGCTGGCCAGCAAACCCCTGGTGTCCCCCAGTCTTTGCTTTCCAGCTCTGGAACTGCATCAGACATAATCATCAGGTGGATCTGAACTCAGGTCATCATGTGCTTAAGCACTTTACCCACTCAGCCATCTCTCTGGACGGTTTCTTTAATGAGGTAATCTAAATACCCCGGGGCTGGTGAGATGGCTCCGAAGATAAAGGCACTTGTTGCCAAATTTAAAAACACTGAACACACATTCTGGCACATAGAGGTACTTAAATTTTGTTAAATGAACAGTCGAGTAGTTGCAGCAGAATTATTGAAAACAAGAGGTTAAATAAAATACCTGCATTCCTATCAATAATGGGTGCACTGGCTCACAGGTGTGAAAATTTGAGACAGAGGCACTCGGAATGCCCTCTAGGACAGTGCAGCAAAGTATGCTTAGCAGGAACAATAAAAGAGTCCTACTGGACAGACAAGGGGTGGGAGTGAATCTTACTTTATTTACATTGCGCAGAACTGCCCGCAGTGCTGTTCAGTAAGAAATGACTTAGTAAAAGGGGGAAAAGAAGGAATGACGTAGTGAGGAGCAAAGAAGGAACCTAACACCTAGTAGTGGAACGGCCAATATTGCTTGGGTGGGTCTCTACAATCCTCAAAGCTTGGAGTTCGCTTGAGTGAACGAGGGCAGTCGCCTGCTTCTCTCCTCAAAAGTCACCAGCATCCGAGATATTTGAGGTTAAAGAATCGTCTGTACCGAAAGTGCAGCGACACAGAGCACAGGGACTCAGCACCTGCTGGCTTTGAGAATGGCACTACGACTACCGCCGGAGCTGCGCTGGGCCTTGAACAAAACCACAGCTGCACCCCATGAAGACACCAGGACGTGCAACCATCGGCTGAGGAGGACTCGTCCGCTAGCTAGAGAAGGGTAACATACGAAAATGTGTGGCCACCAGTCGGCTACTCGTGCACACAAGACCTGAGTGAGTTCCGGTACCCCAGGCTCTCTCCTCGCTCTCTTCGCGCGGACGCCACTCACCGCGAGCCGCCGCCGGGAACTCCTGCAACGCCCTCCGCACCGTATCCAGCGCCGCCTCCGCCATGACGCCCGTGGGAAGAGAACCCGCCCCTATTTCCGCTCTAGGCTCGCAGCCCCGCCCCTATTTCCGCCCTCGCCCCGCCCCTCAGGAGGTGCGACAAGCGGCGCTTCCTTCGGATTTTGCTAGCCAGTTAACAAATGATTGTGTTTATTGACAATTTCATACATCAGTACAAACGAGACGTTAAAACAGCCCCACCCCGTACAGCCGGGGAGGAGACAGGCGCCACAGTATAAAAGTTATAAATAAGGGGCTTTTCAAAACTGGGATGGGACAGATCTGGACGTGGGCGGCAGTTGCCAGTGGCCTCAGACATGCAAAGGGAACCAAGCGCCGCTGGCCACAAGACCACATCCATGCAGGGTAGAGGCGCAGGGAAAAGACCGGCTCCCTCGAGAAGGGCAGGCTGGCCAAGGCCCTCTAAGAACCTGGTGGAGGTCAGGGCAGCCCTATTGCTGTGGGCGGATTTCTAACCCTCTGGCTGACTTCTTTGGGCTAGGAGTTTGGCCAGGCAGGTGGTACGGAAAAAGGGAATACATGGTTTGGATGTAGTTAGGGCACTCAGGCAGAACCACCAAAGCTAAGCACCCATTAAAACTGTTTCTTTCTAGCCTCTGCCTCCAGGGCTTGGAAGGCGCTTGGGCAGGTGTTTGCTGTCTAAACTTGGTGAAATGTCACTCTGCATTACCTGATGCAGAGGGAAGGAGGGCCCAGAGACACATACTCACTCCAATTCTGCAACCACCTCACTACTTGTTCCTACCTACAGCCTGCCTATGCCTTCTCTTTACCCTCTAACAATTACCTTAATTCTGTCCCCTACCTCCGCCACCTACCTGTCCACCTACACTTTTCCAGTGTGTCTCTTGCCCAGAACCTCCACTCCACAATCTCCAGTATCCAGTATCTCTGGGCACCCAGCACTGCCTTTGAAAACAACCTTCCCCCATGAGCCAGGTGTCCCATAGCCATCTCCTGTCAGCCTGGCTGCGGACACCAAGACTCAGAATTTTAGTGTGCTCCTGTTCAATGTTTCTGGATAAGAGTTCTAAGCCAGGCTAGTGAAGCTGAGGCCAGATGTGAAGAAACCAGGTGTATACTAGCCAGGCAAGTATTCTAACAATGAACACTTAACTGTGTATACATTGTGTGTGTGTGTGTGTGTGTGTGTGTGTGTGTGTGTGTGTGTGCAAAGTCCTAGGAAGGTGGGCCAGTGCCCTGTAAACCATGAGGGAACTCCCAATACAGGTTTCTGATTGCGCATTGCCCAGGATAAAGGAGAAAGTGGTCCCTGGGGTCTCAGTAGTCCTCTAGGGACCAGGGTTAGAGAATAAGGAAGCCTAAGGGCTGAGGAAAGTAGGCCAGGCTTTGTGTTTGCCAACAGAGGGCTTTACTGTCCAGCAGCAAAATCCCACAACTGGCTCCACAAGGAAAAAAAAAAGGATGAGGGTAGAAAATGCTGGGGCTCTCTTGCAGGGAGAATAGGAGTGGAATGTGGGGGCTCAGGTCCTGATACCAACTCAAGTCTTCTAAGGGCTGGGAATCCCCTGGAGGGCCAGGCAGCTCCACCTTTCTCAACTGCCAGGAATTGGGGGAAACCACCCCTGCTTTGGCAGCCAGGAGTGCAGCTGGTGTGGGAGTAGAGGTTAAGGGTCTATAGTTGGCTTTAGGGCCGAAATAGCACATCGCCTTTTATCTCTACCCCAGAGTACCCTGTGTATGCTCCACCCCAGGGAGCTGATCCCTGAAGTAACGTCAAATGGCTTCTAAGAAGAGAAGGCCAGCCCTTCCCAATGTCCCCAGATGAGGCAGGCTGTCCTCCTACCCCTCACAGCACCAAGATGACATAGACTCAAGACCTGCCCTGCTATGAACCACTGGAGAGGCTTTAGAGGCAGGAGTCCTAAGGAAGTGAGGCAACAGTCAGGGAAATAAATTAATAAATACAGGGGCCCCGTGAGGAGCAGCTGGGAAAGCTGCTTTGCCTCTGAACACTGATCCCTGCTCTCCACTCCAGACATTCTCACAGGTTCTCATGAGTGGAAGAAGGGCTACAGTCGGGAATGGGGAGCATTTCTCTTGGGACAGGCTTCTGGAACTCAGAGTCTGCGCTCCATACGCCGCTCCACAGCTCGAAGCAATAGCTCTGAGTACTGCTCCAACAGGGCCTGAGTTTGCTCAGCCCCCACAGCCCCAGGGCTGCCACCCGGGCTGGACAGCGCAGCCCCAGCCAGGGCCTCTAGCTCCTGCCGCACTGAAGAGAAGGTGTCTCTCAGGAGCCGGGTGATACGACTGTGCTCGGCTGAAGGTGTCTTACAGCTGGTCACCTGCAACAGGAACACTGCGAGTGAGGTGAAGAATGAGGAGAGAAGGCGCTCCACCTGCGCCTGGCCTGCCCGGAAGGGACTGGCTAGGAGTCCACACAACATCAGTACAGTCAGTCACTCCGGCAGGTAACCCAGATGAAGGTCCCTTCAGACTAATAAAACCATCTACTTCTTCTTGATCACCTTTCCCAACAGCTCACACAGGCTGCACTTTCTCTTTCAAACGTGGGCACTGTTCACTTGTTTCCTATATCGAAAGATGCCAAACCATTTTGGGATATGAAAAAGCATACTAATAACAGTTACACTGAGACAACAGGCATGAATCGGGATTTTTGAACTAGATGATGTTCTAAGCTACAACCCTGTCTTGAGTGTTCCAGTCCTTAGCCAGAGATGACCATACGTCCTGGGGGTGAGGCCTAGCCTGCCCTCTGCCCTCTCATCTAGTCTTCTCTGAGTATTTTTGAGGGCTCCGCCCAGGATGTAGGAGAGCCCTTACTGTTCCTGTTCTAGACACTGTCAAGCAGGAGCACTGCCGACAGGCTGTCTTCCTACCAGTTGCTGCCCGACACTCACCAAGCGGTAGAGCTGCACTGCCTGGCGAACATTCCCCTGGAGCTCGGCCACAAGCTGCTCACATTGTTGCAGGCTCAAGGCCAGTTCTGAAGGACAAACAGCAGTGAGGTCCAGCTGCTCGTTCAGGGCTCTCAGAGCAGTGCTGTAATCCCCACCAGCCCCCCACCCCCACCCCGTCCCTGCCCCTTGCCCCATTCTCTTCCAAGACCTTTCCTGACACCACACAGACAAAGAGCTTAGAGGAAAACGCCAGTCCTAGCTCTAGCCCCAGAGCCAGCCCCCGCATCCAGAACACACTAAGGGGTTGAGTAGGTCATAGGGAGATCATGAAAGGTGGCAGGAGTGTCTCACCATCAGGGGTGTGACTTATGGACCAAGACAGGAGCAGACAGGACGAAAAACGCCAAAGGCTGGACGCACATACATGAGATGGAGCCAGAAGGTGGTCAAGAGACAGGGAAGAGGATGGGTGAGAGGTGAGACTGGGGAGCTGTGCGCACCTGAGTCCTGGCTCAGGGCTGCCCCTGGCCTGGTGCATTCCATGGGGTTAGGAGTCTTCTCAGGGGATGGGGGCTGCAAGCTCTCAGGGCCTTGGAGGAGGTTGCTGACCGGCAGTTGCTGGGCACAGGGGTGGATGGGGCCAGGATGAACCTGGCACTCTGTCCTAGGTTTAGGAGTGGTACCCTCCCCTAAACAGGCCCGCCTTTCAAATGTAGTGTGAGCCTTTCCTTGGCCCACCAGGGAGCCGGACTGTTCTGCTTCGGTATGGACTCGGCCCTTGGTTACAGGCGAGAAAGTGGTCAAAGCAGGCCGGTCAGGCAGCGGTTTGGGGATGTCCAAGACAAGGTGAGCCCGGCTAGGCAGCGCCAGCTTGTTGAGTGGTGAGATCCGGACTGGTGCAGCCGCCTGAGGTGCAGGCGCCAGGCCCGGGTTCTCCCCAACAGAAATGCTGCGAGCTAGCTTGGCCGTAGAACTGGTGGTGGGGTTCTGGTAGGCGTGGGGTTGAGGTGGGTAGCTGTCAGCTTGTGGCAGGGATCCTAAGCTGCCCTGGATCTCCACCTCCCGGGAGAGCAGTGAACGCGATGAAGGCCCCTCATCTGCATCAGAGACAGCGACAGATGTAGGTCAGGGTGTGAAGAAGGTAAGCCAAACGCTGAGCTCAAGCCCTAGCTGCTACTTTCCCCTGAACATGACCACTAAGGGACATGCAATGGCAAGCACAGGGACACACCAGGACCACACTAGGCCCACACTCCTCCAGCACGCCCATATACACGTCCCACGTTCCCCACATCCTGGAGCGAGCACACCAGGTTCCTCACCCTGTGGTGCTAGACTGTGCACAGACTGGGCTTTCTGGAGTCCAGCTAAGGGGCGGGCTGGAGCCATTTTCTTGGGGGCCCAGCTGTTGTCCAGGTTGTTACGCCGTCGTGGCAACAGCACAGGAGCCACTGGCTGGGGGCCGGAGTTGCCAGGAGAGGGCTCCACTTCTGGGGGTGCTCCTGGGGGAGTGGCACCACTGTCTTTCAGCTGCTCACCAGATACCTGTGACACCTGGTCAGGTCTTGATGTCAGGGCCACGCTTGGGGGGGATAAAGATGGCTCCCTACAGGGAGAAAGGGTTCAGAAGAAGGTCCAGAGAGGGCTCGGTGTCTTCCCCCAAGATTGCCAGATGCTCTCACACACAGAAAGGCACCAGGAGAGGACAAGCACAAAGCAAGACAGGATTTGGGTAAGGCCACTTGTTCCAAAGCACCCTTAGGGAGAGGAGGAAAGAAGGCTACATACTGTGCCAGGAGCAGGGGCCCCAGGTCGGCAGAGCCATGGGGGGATACCTGAGTGGGGAGGTCTGCACTTGCAGCAGGAATCGGGATGAGATGCTCCGAGACTCTGTCCTTTCTAGAACCCGTGCTGGACCCCCTGCAAGAGGCACAGAAATCATGAACTGAGTCAGAAGCTAAGTTCTTGCCCCAAGTCTTGCCTCTCCAACAAAGGAACTTCAGGTACTGCCTGCTGGACCCTCCCTCTCAGCTAGGCATAGAAGGGAGGGGCCAGACTCCACTGACTGAAGGATGGCCCACTGACCACACCTGGAGCAGCCCCATTGGCCAAAGTCTCAAAGTGCTGTTTTAGAAACTGCTCCTGATCCGGGGTATGAGGGCTGCCTTCTTGTAGCCCACAGAGGCCAGTGCCTCCCTCCTCTTCCTCTTCTTCATCACCCTCAGCTGGCTCTTCAAGGTCTGAGGAGATGCCATCCACACTTAGGGGCTCTGTGCTCTCAGAGTCTAGATGTGGGGGAGGGGAGAGGCATCACACTGGAGCCCTCTGTCACAGGTCTGCCTCCCCTGCCTCCCCCTCCTCATGCTGCAGCCTTACCTTCATTGGGGTGTTCAGGGCTGGAAAGCCGGCTGCTGCTGTAGTCCACAGAGCATGCACTGTCAGGACTGTGCTTTTCGGAGCCCCTGTTCCCCGGGTAGACTCTTCCTAGGGATCCTCTGGTTGGAGCCTGCACCTGGAACGCACTGTCAGGAAGCAGCAAAGGAAAGACAGACAGTGAGCAGGGGTCCGCAGCTCCACTGAAACAATGAGGTGGCAGGCAAACCCTGAGTGGCCTGGAGGCCCACCACTGCCTAACTGAAAAAACCCCGAGGGAAAAGACCGAGGGTGCAGGGCCCCGTGAGCTCTGGCCAGGGCACAACCCTTGCCTGGTATCCATGGTGGGGCTGTCACTGGGTTCCGGGTAGACAACACCATCTTCAATGGGTGCAGGCTCCAGATCCTGGGCAAAGACTCCTTCCTCTTGTGACAACAATTGGATAATGTGGGAGCAGGAACAGGGTTGGGAAGCCTGAAGCCGAGGGGCCTTTTCATTCTGGAAACACAAAGAAAGGGGCACTTATGAGGGTTGCCGATGTGAGAAGAGGGTGCTGAGAGGAGAAAGAAGTTGGCAAGGATTTGGTGAACACCAATTCTGAGGAGGCAGAGTACTCCTGCTCTGGGAAGAGGTGGCAGGAAGCCAGGCTGGGCTCTGGCTAAAGAAAGCTAGCTCACCTGGCCAGCACATGAGAGCTCCGGGGCCTGTGGACCATGCTTCACAGGACCAGATGGGGATACAGCCAGTGAGTCCTGGCTTGGGCCTCGAGGGCTTGGGGCCCAGGTCTCCAGCTGTCTCAAATCCAGCATGGAACGAACACTCAGCTCCGCACCTGGCTGAGCCCAGCGCCCTCTTCTTTTGGGTCCTGTGTTGGCTACAGGAGTTGGGCCCAGGAACTCCATGGTCTCTTGCGCCTGGCGGTTGTAGGCAAAGAAGCAGCAGTAATTAGAATCACACTGTCAACAACCAAACGTCTCTGGACATATAGTTTGCATGCCCGGCACCGTTCACGAACTAGCTTACTTTATCTTGACAACAATGTTAGAGAGATGGCAGGCAGCATCATTGTCCCAGGTCTTACATGTGACGGAACCAGAGCACAGAAGATTTCAGTGACCAGCCCAAGCCCAAGTAGGATAGTAAGGGCTGCAGGCTAGGCTGGCTCTAGAGCACATTCTAGACCCTCAAATAGGAACCTCTCTAGTTTCTGCCTTTACCTGCTGTCTTACATAGTCCAGAGCTAGGATTCTCAATAGTCTTATCCTCTGAAGACACCCAACAGAAACCAGAGTCCCTTCACAGCAATAAGGACAGAGGAACAGTGAAGGACTGAGACCCCAGCATGGCCAGAGAGCACCAGGTTCCATATCGCCAACACACAGTGCTAGAGTCAAAGTCCCAACGTGGACCATGTGAGGGCTGCTCTGGAGCTTGCTGATGTTGTCTAGCCCTCTCTGCCACTCTGAAATCAGAGTCACAGCAACAGGTCTTCCTGTGGCCTTTCCCTCTGACTGTTCTGAACTCACTTCCTCATTGGGGTCTTCAGAACTATAGTTTCCCTGGATGTCCACCTGCTGGACCCTTGGTTTTCCTAGACTTTCATTCTAACCATGTGACTCACAGCTTCTTTACTCCTCCCTCATGCTGCTTGTTTGTTATGGTTGCTTGGCTTTGGTGAAGCAGAGATGGTGGCGCCCGCCTTTAATCCCAGCACTCAGAGGCAAAGGCCTTGGATCTCTGTGAGCTCCAGGCCAGCCAGGGCTACAGAGTGAGAGCCTGTCTCAAAACAAAACCAAGCTACTCTTGCATGGCATTCCTCCCAGGCTCCTGGCAGATGAGGTGGACACCTCCTCTAGTGCAGCTAGTCATCTGATACAGGAAGAAGGACTGGTACTCCCTCATCCCAGACCAGACCAGCTGCCTGACCTCAAGAAGGCCTTCCTTGGAAACAGGCTGGAGCATGTAGGCAGGTCCCAAGTGCCTCACAAGGCACAAAGGACTCTGCTGCTACCCTCCTCACTTCCAATAACCTTGGAAGCACATTTCAGTGATGGCCACTTACCCGACTCATTTCCCAGTGGGACAGGCTTCGGAGCAAGGCTGGACTAGAGACCGAGGCTAGACAGAAATAGGCAGTCAGAAGTGTTTCTTATCTACCCACCTCTGGGACCTTCCCCTGTGTGATCCCTGTGATGGCCCAATTTCCCTAACCCATGGTCCAGATGGGGCTTATCTAGTCACTACACCAGCTAGTGTCTGTCTACCTCACACCCGACTGCCACAAACCTCGCTCTTTCTTGCTACTCTGGCCAAGAGTGGGTAGAGCTGGCAGTTCTTCCTCTTCAGTACCCTCATCTTCTCCCTCCTTGTCACTGTCTGATGAAAGAGCTGGTCCAGAAGGGGGTGCCACTGGGGCCTGGGGCCTGAGTCCAAGACAAGAGCGTGGGGAGAGGAGATTCACTCGGGGAAGAACCGACATGATGGGCTTGTGCACGAGAAGGAAGGTCTGGGGAGACACGGTGAGGAGGAACAGCAGGATCACACCACACTATGTGGACAACAATGAGCCGGGCCAGTCTCTGGCCCACTTACCGCTCGGGTCCAGAAGCCCTTTGGGGAGAGGTCGGTCCTGGCGGCTTGGCCCCTCGCTGACGCTGGCGCAACTCAGCCAGACGCTGCCTCATGCTGATGGTCATCTCAGAGCTCAGGCGCCAGACAAATATGCAGCTAGGGTGGAGCCACAGCACTGGGTGAGGGCTCTGAAGGCGGCAACCCCCTCACCCCTACTTCCCATGAACTGGAAAAGAGATCCAAGCCACCCTCCACTACCAGGTCAGGCTCCACCAAGAAACGTCCCTATTTAGACCCTCCTCCCAGAGACACCCTGAGAGGAAGTGAGAGGAGGGGCAGGGTGGCACAGAGAAGAATCTGCCTCTCAGGGAAGTTGGCTTCTGCTCACCTGTCCCCTGACACAGAGATGAGATGTTTGCAATCGTTACTAAATTTCATGCCAGTGACAATCTCTGTAAAGAGTAAAGAATACGGTCTATGAACTGCCACAGAAGCCGAACCAAATTCCTGCCTGTTCTAGCAGTGAAGATGGGCACTGGCTGGAGGGAGGGTCAGGTCCTATCCACACTTAGGGGCTTTGTACTCTAAGAGTTCGGATGTGGGGAAGGGGAAAGGTACCAACCACACTGTCCCCTCTGCCAGGAGGGCTTCCTAGCCTTGCTTCAGTCAACTGAGCCCTCCCAGGGTAGATGGGCAGAGTCACATGGTGACTAGATGGGCGCTAACAGACAAGGGAACAAAGGAGAAATCTGAATGGGGAGGTAGGTGCTGCACTCACCTGAGTGACCAAACATAGTGGCCACACACTCGCCTGAGGAGAAGTCAAAAATGGAGAGGTTCTTATCAGAACAGCTGGTGGCAATGTAGATCCCCGAGGGGTCTGTCTGCACCTGGGAAGACACACGGAGGGAGGGCAGAGTAGGAAACCGCCACACCCTCTTCATTTAGTACCATTCTATCCCTGAGCCGTCCGGTGCTGTGCTCAGCCCACGGGGCCCTTACCTTAATGAGAGTGCCGTCCTCACCCTGTGACCCTTTAAACAGCTTCTTCTGCTTCCCACTACTGATGTTAAAGATCCTGTAAAGGAAGGCACTTGTTCACATTAGGTGTGAGCATCAAAGCACACTCACTCCCCATGTGTTCTGGGAGATCCCTCTCACCACCCAAGGCCTACTCTCTTAGGTAAGGCAAAGTACTTTGTTGCCTCAAAGACGCTCAAAAGCCTGGACCAAAAGGCAGATGTGGGGACTGAGCTGTATGAAAGAATGTGGTCCAAAAGTCTGAGATGTGGAGGCCAGCAAAATGACCCAGGGAGTAAAGCTACTTGCTGCCAGGCCTAATGACTTGAGTTTGATCTCCAGAGCCCATGTCACAGTAAGAGAGAAACCAGTCCTGAAAATAGACATCTGATGTCCACATGCTCACCGTGGTACATGCACATCCCTTCCCTGCCGCCCCACACAAAATAGATAGATTAAAATTGAATTTTTAAAAAGTCTGAGAAGGGAATGCCCACCGAATATTTCGGTCTTGGCAGCCGATGGCCGTGTATTTCCAGCTAGGCTCCACATCCATGTCATAGAGGGTTGTCTTCCGTACCACGTGGTGCGTTCGAGTAAACTGTACTCCTTCTCCAGACTGCAGTAGGGAGCACGTGGGCAGACCACATCCAAATGCATCACCAGGTCACAGAGCTTGCTTTGTCTCTCTTCACCTCTTGTAACCTGAGACCGCATTCCCACCCCTGCCCTGTCAGGGACACCCAGTGGCCTTACCTTCTGTGCAGTTCGGAAGTAAATGCTCTTGTCCGCACCACAGCTGATCATGCGCACTTGCCCATCACTGGCTATGGGGGATAGGGACCTGGCTGCTTCCATCATCTGAAGGCAGTCTTTCTCCTGCCTTCCCTTATTTCCCCCAATCAAGCTACTCTACATGGTAGACCAATTAAAACAGAATGCATTCCACTAAGCCTATGCCCTCCTCTTCAGCCCACCCTGTCTGACTCAGAGTCCCCTAGACTGAAAGTGTGTATTCCACCTGTCTTCCCACCTCGATTCATGACTCCCAGGTACTTCCCAATACTTGCCCCCCACCAGCAGACCATAGACGGACAGCAGGGGGTAGGCGGAGGGCCGTGGAGCCTCAAGTTCCCAGTTCCCACCTGCAAACTTGACAGCAGTGATGGAGGACGAATGCTCGTCCAGTGTCTGCTGTAGACTGTACTCCCGCCCAGCATCCAGCACGTGGATCAGACGGTCCCGGCTTGCTGATGCCAGCAGCTTCAAACCTGGCGTTGGAAGAACACCATCAGCTCACATGAGCAAGCTCTTAACTATGCCCAGTAAAGAGCCCCAAGGGGATGGAGTCTCATATTCCTAAAGCTATATGAACCACAGAACAGGGATAGAGCTACCCTGTAGTAGTTTGAAAGAAAATGGCCCCCCAAAGGGAATGGCACTATTAGGAGGTGTGGCTTTGTTGGAGTATATGTGGCCTTGTTGGAGGAAGTGTCTCTGTGGGGTTGGGCTTTGAGGTCTCCTTTGCTCAGCTTCACTCAGTGTGACACTCAGACCACTCCCTGTTGTCACCAAGATGTAGGACTCTCAGCTACCTCTCCAGCACCATGTCTGCCTGCACGCTACCATGTCCCACCATGACGATAATGGACTGAAGCTCTGAATTATAAGTCACTTTATAAGGGTTGCTGTGGTCATGCTGTCTCTTCACAGCATTAGAAACCCTAACTAAGACATACTCTTTCTCTACTTAAAATCCTACAGATAGAATGATCCCAAAGATTACAAGACTCAAGATTATCAGAAGCCAAGATAGGTCTAAGGGACAGGACAGGAGGGGCCTGTGCCAGAGCTCGGCCTTACCTGTGTCTGGCTTAGAGTACTCCAGGCACAGGATCTCAGAATCATGGGCTTCTACCTTCAGCATCTCACTAAGGGACTGCAGTTCATGTACCCTACAAAGACGAGAAACCACTGCAGGCTGTAAGAGGAGGGACCTCCTTCTGTTACACCCTCCCTCCCCCACCTTTAAAAAAATACTTTTAAGCTTAAGGAAAATTTTCAAATAGTACAGGTGTTCTATATTTCCCTTGCCCAGTTCTTCTTAACTAACATGCATAACAACAGCACATTATCATAACCAGGGCATTTACTATTAACTAAATATCATTCATATTCACATGTCACCATTTTTTCCATATGTCCTTACTTGGTCTAGGATCTTACAGAGTCCAAATTTAATTATCACTCCTCTTTAGTTTCCTGCAGTCTGTGACAGTTTTTCCACCCTTCCTCCCCCTTCATGACCTTGACATTTTTGAAGAACACTGACAGTTACTCGGTTGTATGTATCTCATTTGAGTCTCTCTTGAGTGAAATGAGTTATATGCAGTTTTTTCAAGAACACCACAGAAACAGTATTATGTCCTTCTTAGAACCCTGTATCATGGGCTTCCTCATGCCAATGCATAGCTGTTAGCTGTGCCCACTTGCTTGAGATGGCTTTTCCTGAGCTCATTCTTTCCCTTCTAGGGAATAAATATTTTGTTCCTGAGGTTTTTGGGGGTAGACAACCCCTCCCAAAGCACTGTCCTTGAGGACTCAACTACCCCAGCCACCATGGGAGTCAATCAGTACCTAGCGCAGAACTAACATTACCTAAGCGTCCCCATGCGGTCTCCTGAAGCTAGGTGTTGTCCATTGGGGCTGATACACACAGAACGGATGCCTACTCGGGGATCCATCAGGGACCCATCAACTTTGTCTCCCCCAGGTAGCTCAGTGTCCAACAGAGCCTGAGTGTTCCCATCCACATAGATGATCTTAATGAGATCCTAGTGTGAAAGGTGAGGAGAGATGGGTAAGGCAGTCGCAGAGGACAGGTACAAGCAGAGAAGAATGCTGGCCAAAAATCAACCTGTGGCTCATAGAGCCCAGCCAAATAAAAGCTGAATGATCAAGATGGGGAGCCAGTTCCTGAAACAAGGTCAGAATCTGTAGACATGGGGGCACTAAGTATGAAATGGGGGGCCCAAGCCTCTGGCTCACATTGCTGAGGATGTTTCGGTGCAGGGTAGAGCCATGTACTCCAGAGCTCTCTGTGTTCCACAGGCGGATGGTGTTGTCTGAGGAGCAGGTAATAAAGGAACTGGGGGGCAGACAGGCTTGATTACTGTCCTTTACCTCGGGGTAGATCTGAAGGGGCAGAGGGAAAGAGTTAGGCTTCCATTTGGGGGCAGTTGTGCCTGTTCACCGATATGGAAATGGGAATGAAATCTAAGACAGGGCACTAAGACTTCGCCAGATACCTGAGGCGTAAGGAAACAAGACAGTGCTATCATATACACACATAGTGAGAAAAATCCCAGGAACCCAGTGCCCTCTATGTGCCATAATGTCTCAATTACAACAATTGCATGAATTGGGTACATCATTTTACAGTTAAGGAATCCGAGGCTTGGTCAAGTTTAGTAACTTGTCCAAGATCCCTGAGCCCAGGATGAGGCAAACCTCAGGCTAGGTAGAGGCACACAAGAAGAAGCCTGAGATACACAGGCACTGACATTCAAACTCAAGCCCTAGGGTCCTTAACAGGGAAGCTACTGAAAACAGGGAGGCAGAAACCTAAGACTGTACTTGGTGTTTTCTATTTTCTGTTCTCACAATGGTATTCCAGCAAACCCATCCCACATACCTCCACACTCCAGACACAGGAGGAATGATACAGAGCTGAGTACACCTTGCCCACTTTCTTGGGGTCCCTCACATCCCAAACATAGATGCTGTGGTCATTGTATACACAAGATAGCCACTGGTTAGCTGGATCAAAGGTCAAGGCAATGGTGTCTGGGTACCTGGCATCAGCCCCTCCAGAGAAGAGGCGACTGTGGGAAAGAGGACAAAGTTACAACCAAGGAAGGGAAAATGCACAGGACACTGTCTCTAGACCTACAGACTTGGCAGTAGATCTGAGAAGATAAAAGCAGTCCCGAGAGATGCCCCCCAGCAGCTGAGCCAACACCAGCTGCGGAGCATGGTGTTTTCCAGAGGAACACGAGTTCACAGACCACCAATATCAGATGAGGCAATTCTGTGGTCACAATGGGACACAAATCTAGATGGTTCTACAAGCATTTCTGCATAGAAATCAAAACAAGACCATCATAAAAATCACAAAAATGAGGCTGGGGATATAGCTCAGTGGTAGAGCACTTGTCTAACAAGGGAGGCCCTGGGTACTATCTTCAGTACCTCAAAATCATCACCATCATCATCATCATCATCATCATCATCATCATCATCATCGTCATCATCATCATCATCATCTACTGAGGGCACGTGCCTAACCATAAAAATGACGAAACATCACCCTTTCCTTTTAGCATGATTGCTGGCTTTGCCTTTACCACAGCACACTTTACCCTCCCAATTAGAGATTATGAAGGTGTCCAATTGTAAAATTAACCCCATTTCCTTACATCATCCAACTAGAAGACTTCAATCCCTTGAGTTATTCTTAAGAGCACCTAAAACAAGCCCAGATTTTATAACCGCTCTTCCCAAGACTCACTGAGATATTCTGTGGTCCTCTATGGTATTCAGTCTCCTTGGTTCTGACAAATACCAAGGAACCCAAATTTCTTTGTCTACAAAGGTGTTCCAGGTGATCTTTAAACACTGACATACTCTTCATTCTGTTCCCTGAAGTACTAACTAAAGCCCTGAATGGGATAGTGGGCCCCACATTGCTCACCTGGCCTCAGTGATGCTGGCAATGTCTGTTCCCAGGGCATGGGGTCTGGGGAGGGTACTGAGGAAGTGCAGGTTGGAGGGATTGAAAAGGCGCACGGTGCCATCGGCACAGCCACAGAAGATGTACTCTTGGCTCACAGAGATGCAGTGGGCCACAGTGGTCTGTGGGCAGAGCAGCTCAGGTCAGCAAGGCCACCCTCCTAGTCAGCCTCGTTTGATCCTTGACCAGCCCTCTGCAAGGCCACTTATAAAAGGGGCCAGGCCAAGGCGGGGGAAGCCCTCAGCTGTCCAGAGATGCCCTCCCTCCAGTAGCATGTGCCCAGAAGGCCTATAGCCCTGCACAGTTGGGAAGTGGGGTGAAAATTGAAGACCCTTCTAGGCATCAGAGGGACCAAGATGCTAAGGTAGGAAAATCCCAGAAAGGAGAAAAAACAGCCTGAGGAAGAGAGGAAGGCCTAGGAGCACT
The DNA here is from genome assembly GCF_007827085.1 of Peromyscus californicus insignis. Taxonomy (NCBI): domain Eukaryota; kingdom Metazoa; phylum Chordata; class Mammalia; order Rodentia; family Cricetidae; genus Peromyscus; species Peromyscus californicus. The sequence goes on along the minus strand of NW_026294595.1, from coordinate 94,320,081 downwards.
TACTGTGAAGCTGTCAGTGTTCTGAGCACAAGAGGAAAGCAGGGGAGAGAGATGAGAAAGAACAAGAGGAAGTAGTCATATAGATCACGGGACCAGCCCTGGGTCTCCTGGAGTCCCCTCCAGCATGCACAGAGGCCCAGCCCCAAGTCTAGAGCCCCAAGGCCAGCTCTCCCCTAATTTGAGATGTAAGCAGACCCTGTCCAGGAGCCAGAGTTACTTACTCTCAGCTCCACCCATTTGTCCAGAAGCCTGCGATCGCTGAACTCGCACAGCAGCCCAGACGACGTGATACAGAAAGTGCTGTCGGCCTTTTTCCCTCGGCCGCAGGCCACGTCAGTGAACAGGTTATTCCGCAGTTCCCCCAGCAGCCCTGAGCGGCCCAGCAGGGGCACAGTGGCATTCACCTGTGGAGATATGCACTCCATCCATCTACTCCTGGAAACGAGGTGCTCAGGAGGAGAGGGCAGGCACAAGCCCCCCTGTTCTCCAAGACTACTCCTCAGCCCAGGCAGGTCAGGCCCATCCAAAACTTGTGACTGTTAAGCCAGCCAAGGGCAGCTAGCTGGAGCAGTATCCAGAGGGGCAGAGTCTCAGTCTCACCTTTGAGGTCTTACTGTCATCAAGATACCAGAATTTGATGTGCCTGTTGCCTGCGGTGACAAAGTAGCTGCAGTCTTCAGAAAAGGACACTGCTGTCACCCGACTAGATACTTTGTTGGAGGCCACAACGATGTTTTTCTGGAGGGAAAGTCAAAGGAAGAATCAAAGCTCTGCCCCTTGGGACTAAGAAGGGTTCTGAGGATGGAGACGAGCTAGCAAGAATTTCTACTTGGAACAAAACAAAACAACTTTCTTTCTAGTATTTACTAAAGGAATTCAACAGTTTGATCCCTCAGGAGTATGGGAAAACACAAGCCAGGCCCTCTAGCAGCACCCTTGGCACCCAATGACTATTCTCTACTTCAAATAGTTTTCAAGAATGAGATGGAAATCACTGAAGTAAATGAAGTTGCTCAGGTCAGCAGTTTCCTGACCCCCCCCCCCCCCCCACTGACACAGGAACCCCACAAGAATGCCAAGGCCATGCCACCCAGCCCACTCACCTTCCAGGCCCACACGTTGACAATCATGTCATGCTGGTAACCCACAGACACAATGTACTTGGCACTAGGGGAGAAGGCCACACAAGCCACGCCATACTTATGCTCCTGTAGCTCTGCCACCTGGCTACGTTCAGCCACATCCCAAACCCGCACGGCAGGCATGTGCCCACTCTGTAGGAAAGCAAAAATGTGAGTGAGAACTATGGGAAGGTGTTGGGTAGCCTTCTTGGTCCTTAACCTCCTCAGTTCCGAAACACTGCTCCTCCAATGGGTCTCTGCTCAACTGCAAAGGGCAAGACAAAGGCATAGAAGAGGCACAATAAATATCCGAGGACACCAGTGCCTAGGACGAGGACTAGCCCAGGCCTCTGGATCCAGCCAAAGCTCCCTGAATGACTCTGGTAAGCAGCCAGGCCTACAAATGAGTACTAGCTGTCTACTACGGCACTGACTGTCTCCTTGTAAGACCAAGGGCTGCGTTCCTGGTGTGTCCAGCAGGGGGCATCTGGAGATAAGAAATATTTTAGGGTGGTGGTTTTCAAAATGTGTGTCCTTAACCATCCTACCCTGTAAGAAGCTATAGGGAAGAGCAGGTAAAAGATGGCTTCAGCATGTAAAGGCATTTGACACCAAACTTGATGATCAGAGTGAGATTTCCATGCCCCCTTACCCACACAAATAAATGAATAAGTTTGTTTGTTTTTAAAAGAAAAGCTATCTGGGGAATCCCAGGTTATAGAATCAGACAACTCCGGAGCAGGCGCCCCACTGTGAGCCCTCTAAGAAGCCTTCCCAGTGAATCTGATCACACCCAAGCTTACGAACAACTATTTAAGACACAGTATCAGTCCAAGAAGCAAGAGTGAGTGCCCCTAACTGGACACGGGAGTGTGGCTTTCTGCTGAGGGCAGGCCATCCATAAGCCACAATATGGTTGCCTTGTTCCTCACTCACCTCTCCAGTGACCAAGTATTTGCCATCAGGGGAGAAGGCGAGGGCAGTAATGGTTTTCCTGCAAGAGACAGGGCAAGCTTGGTTGGACCTAGTCAACTAAGCACCTCACCCCCCCACAGACAGACAGACTCTCTCTCTCTCTCTCTCTCTCTCTCTCTCTCTCTCTCTCTCTCTCCCCCCATCTCTCTCTCCCTCCCTCCCTCCCTCCCTCCCTCCCTGCATAGTTTCCAAGTGCAAGACCAAAAGACTCCAGGGTATATGTGACACTTCCCTATCTGGCCTCAGGGCCAAACCAGGTCTTAGGGGCCTCGGACCTCTGGCCAAGGCCTTCTCCCAGCCCCTTGGGGCCACGCCCACCTACCTGGAACTGTTGAGGATATGGTACTGTTTGTGTTTCCGAGGACTGAACAGCACAACCACACACCTGAAAAGACAAGGGAGCTGTTAGGCTTAGCTCCCAACCACAGCTCCTTCAAGGGCCCACCTGGGACATCTGGTCACCCAGCAGAGGGAATAGGTCAGTCAAGCTCCACCCCAAAGGACCTATCTCAGCAGCTTCAGGTGGAAAAAAGGGCTCCATGGAAGCCCATTCACCCGGACCCTAAGTTCCAGCCCCATCTCTGATCATACCCACAAAGGACAGCAGGGTTACAGGCCTTCCCACAACCTTTGCACATATCCCAGTGAAGGAATAAAGATGGAAGAATAAATGTGATTTGATTAGCTCAGGCCTTGGCTTGCAACCAGTTCTCAGGCTTAGAGCCATGTCTTAATCATTGTTATAGACAGTGTGCCTCCACCTATTGAGTAAGAAAGAACATGGGGCTATGCAAGGCACTAGAACTGGAGGAAGGCCTGATAAACTGGATGTGGAGGGAGCAGAGACAGCTTGAGAGGGCCTTGGGAATGACTTGAGAACGCTACAGAGCTCCCAGCTGAGTTTCAGGGCCTAAGCAGGGCTTTCTGACCAACAGAACAAGGCAAGTGGAGATTCTGGCCCCATTTCACACACACACACACACACACACACACACACACACACACACACACACACACACACACAGGGTTGGGACAACCTTTCCACCTAGGGGACAAGGCTTCCAGATGGGATCAGATCCAGACTGACTGTCCAGAGGCAGCTCTGGGGGTGGGGGTGGGGGAAGCTGGATGGTAGGAATCAGCAGTAACAAGCTAGAGGCTAAGAGCCAGCTAGTGTTCTCAGCAGGCTCCTTGGTTATGAGCAGGCCCTAGTCTGTTGTCCAGCTGTCAATCTCTTAGCAGGAGCAAGGCTGGAGGCTGTACACCAAAGAGCAGGAGGAGGAAAGAGCAGACAGAGACGTAGTGGGAAACTAAGCGGAGGTGCACGCTGGTAACAAGTACTCAGCATCAGGCTCAATAAACTAATCCAACAGACAGAGCCCACATATTCTCTGGAGACGCTGGCTCTTTGATGGGACCAAAGATCCAGAACTTCCAGCTGACCAACAGATTTGAAGTCCCGAGTCTCATCACCGCCAATTCCCTTTACCAGACCTTCCTGAACTGTTTTCCTTCTCCTACCCTCATCCCCACTCTTTCCTGTTCCCTTTTCCCTGTTCCTCTCTCTTTTCACTTCCTACATCAACTCCAATCTCCCAAGTCTCCTTCTAAAGTGCTATGGTCAGGGTTTTAAGTATGACAAAAGCCATGTTTGGGGCATGCCTGTCACCCCAGCATTTGGCAGGCTGAAGAATCAAGCTTTGATTTCTTCAAATGTGCAATATATCAAGTTTATGGTGGTTTGATTGAAAATGGCCCCCACAGGCTTATGCAGAGTGGCACTATTGGAGGTATGGCTTCATGGAGTAGGTGTGGCCTTATTGGATGAAGTATGTCTTGGGGGGTGGACTCTGAGGTTTCAGATGCTCAAGCCAGGCCCAGTGTCTCTCCCTTCCTGCTGCCTGCCAATCCAGATGTAGAACTCTCCACTACTTCTCCAGCACTGTATCTGCCTGTGTGCCGCCATGCTCTCCACCATGACGATAATGAGGTGAGCCCCGACGAAATGTTTTCCTTTATAAGAGTTTCCGTGGTTGTGGTGTCTCTTCACAGCCACAGAAACCTTAACTAAGACAGTTCAAAGACAGACTGGGCTACAAAGTAAAACTCTGCCTTAAGAACATAAAACAAGCTGGGCGGTGGTGGCGCACGCCTTTGATCCCAGCACTCGGGAGGCAGAGCCAGGCGGATCTCTGTGAGTTCGAGGCCAGCCTGGGCTACCAAGTGAGTCCCAGGAAAGGCGCAAAGCTACACAAAGAAACCCTGTCTCGAAAAACCAAAAAAAAAAAAAAAAAAAAAAAAAAAAGAACATAAAACATGACAAACCCAAAATGGCTCTGGAAATTTTGTACTCTATCACTTCTGCACAGGTGTATGAAAATGTGTGTCAGTTACAATTCAATACTATTCAGTGTGTGCAAAATAATATCCTCTAGGCCTGCTATCATTGATTGATAACCCACAGAGTTTCCTGTGGCTACTGTTTTCTGACCCCCCATAATCTGCCCTGAGCTGTTCAAGAGACCTCTCTAGGCTCAGTTCTAGTAAAGAGAGCTAGTCTGACAGGTTACGGGCCACTAGCTCTCTGACTAGTAACCGATGAACAAGGGCAAAGGGCTTCCGCTCTCTGAGATAGAGTCCTCTAACTGCAATGATGACACAATGCAGCCAACCCCACTCCACATGCAGAACGGGTCGGTGTTGGAGGCTCGCTCTGCATGTGGGTGTTCCCGTAAGCCTATCAGCCTGGAGCAACAGGGTAGCTTTTAACCTCTGAGCCATCTCTCCAGCAACAGGGTAGCTTTTAAAGGGCAGTGCGTCAGACTGCTTAAAACACTCCAGCCTGGTGTAGTGGCACACACTTATAATCCCAGCACTTGGGAGGTAGAGGCAGGAGGATCAGAAGTTCTGTCATCCTCAGCTATACAGTGCGTGTGAGATCAGCCTGGGCTGTATAGGATCCTGTTAAACAAAACACCAAAACCTTTCTAGTCACTATGTACAAATCTGAGTCTTCATGGAATACAATTTCTTCTGTTTCCTCCATCTCCTAAGTTCAAGCTCACAGGGGAAAGAGGAAGGAGAGCAACAATGTGTGTGTGTGTGTGTGTGTGTGTGTGTGTGTGTGTGTGTGTGTGTGTGTCAGTGTAGGCAGAATGATGAACGGCTACAGACAGATGAGCAGACCCCACTCCCTCCCCTCCCTTTGTCTCAGGTAACAGGAAACTTTCAGGCATGGCAGGGATGGAAACACACAGAGAGCAGCCTTTCCTCTACATGTTTTTTGTTTTGTTTTGTTTTGTTTTTTTGTTTTTCGAAACAGGCTTTCTCTGTGTTGCTTTGCGCCTTTCCTGGAACTCACTTTGGAGACCAGGCTGGCCTCGAACTCACAGAGATCCGCCTGCCTCTGCCTCCCGAATGCTGGGTTTAAAGGCGTGTGCCACCACCGCCCGGCTCCTCTAAATTTTTTTTTTTTTAATTTAATGATTTATTTACTTATTTTTATGTACATTTGGGTTTTGCATGTATGTCTGTGGGAGGATGTCAGGTCCCCCAGAACTGGAGTTATAGACAGTTGTGAGCTGTCATGTGGGTGCTGGGAATTGAACCCGGATCCTTTGGAAGAGCAGCCAGTGCTCTTAACTGCTGAGCCATCTCTCCAGCCCCTCCTCTAAATGTTTTACTCCTATTTATTCAGACTGGAAACTAACCCCTCAGAGAGGAAGAGAGAAACAGTGAGCACACGCGTATTTCCCTAGGGAAGAGCTGTGCCCATGGATTGTACATGCCCAGCTCACTTAAATCCTTCCAGTACACAGGAGGGCCTATTCTCAAAACTCCTAGGAACCTCTTTGGTCTTCTTAGTGAACTGTTAGCAAGCGCCTCAGTCAAGAGGGAGAGGAGTTGGGACACAGTTGGCATCAGCCATTGGCCTTCACTTCCAATGTCCTTGCCCAGCAGGCTAAGCCCTTGCAGCAATACTCACTGAAATCATCGACAAAAGGACTACTGGGTTGGGCTGTTCTAACAGGCTGACTCCTGTAACTTAGAACTTGAGGGCACAGAGAGATTGCTCATCCTCAAAGAGGGAGGGTAAGTTCCTTAGGGCCTCAGTTCAGGACACTAGTGCCAGGAAGGGCCAAGCCCTTGACAGTCCCAACCCTGCACAGGCCCAGGCTTGCTCCATTCTCACAGGATCTATCTTCTACCATTCTCCACCTTCCAGAGGCAAGGCCAACTGAACATCAGGGTGAGCCATGAGTGGAGCAGCATATACATGAGCAGGCCCAGGTTGTTCAACAAAAAACAATGTCTCTTCACATTTCTTTCAGGCTAAGTAAAATCAGAAGGGCCACACGGAGGCATACTGAAGGTCCCTTCATGCATGACTCAAATGCTACTCAAATGCTAATTCTATTATTAAACTTCACTTCCCACATTCTTTTTTTTCTTTTCTTTTTTTTTTTTTTCCAAGACAGGGTTTCTCTGTGTAGCTTTGCACCTTTCCTGGAACTCACTCTGTAGACCAGGCTGGCCTCGAACTCTCAGAGATCCGCCTGCCTCTGCCTCCCGAGTGCTGGGATTAAAGGCGTGCGCCCCCACCGCCCGGCCTCTCCCCACATTCTGTACTGCACTTTACCACCATTACTTATTCCTTCTCTAAAGCATGAAGCTACTTCTAATTTTCTACATAATTCACTTTGTGAGGGGTACCTATCACTGCATTTTCAACTCAGGCAAGATGCCATTTTTGTGTTTTGTTTACTGTTAAGTCCCCAGTCCAGGAAGACAGGCACCCAGCATTTGTGGAAGGTGTAAATAAAGCTTTAAGTCACTAATAAACCAGGCATGGGGGTACACGCCTATAATCCCAGCACTCAGGAGGTAAAGGCAGGAAGACCAGAAGTTCAAGGGCTACATAATGAGTTCGAGGCCAATGTGGAATACATGAGAGCCGAAGAAAGGAAGTGAGGAAGGGAAGAAGAGATAGGAGAGAGAGAGAAGGAAGTTAAGAAAGAAAGAAGGAAGAAAGGAAAAACAAGCATTAAATCACTAGTCACAAGCCTCCAAACTCTGCTGAAAAGCCTGTCAGACATATGACCTAGAGCCACAGGGACAGCTCCATGGTTCTCCCATATTACAGCCAGAAGTCACTGGTGCCCAAGGGTAGTGTAGTGGTAGAAGATGAAGACCACTGCGGTCAGGCAGACCCATCTGTGAATATACTGTGTGCCTGGAACTTGTTTCTTTACTTTCAAAAACCTCGGTCTCCTTATCTGTAAAGCAGAAGTCCCTCACAGAACTGTTGTGGACACACTAAGCAGCATGGTGTTCACTACAGCCTTTCCTGTCACCTTCACAGGCATTAGCCTCACCACAGTGACATGTCTCTTGGCACGTCTATGAGTTTCCAGAATGGTTTATCTGAGGAGGACAGACCCACTCTGACTGCAGGTGGCATTAGCCCATGGGCTGAGCATGGATTTCATCTCTCTGCAGTGTGCTCAGCTGCCTCACACCTGCTGCCATGGCTTCCCCGCCATGATGGGCTACAGCTTCAAACTGTGTCTAGAAATAAGCTTTCTTCCTGAAGCTGCTCTGTCATGTATTCTGTCAGAGCTGTTTAGTCACTGTTCTGTTGCTGTGAAGAGACACCATGACCACGGCAACTCTTTTTTTTTAAAGATTTATTTATTCATTATATATACAGTGGTCTGCCCGCATGTATGCCTGCGTGCCAGAAGAAGGCATCAGATCTCATTATAGATGGTTGTGAGCCACCATGTGGGTGCTGGGAATTGAACTCAGGACCTCTGGAAGAACAGCCAGTGCTCTTAACCTCTGAGCCATCTCTCCAGCCCCCACAGCAACTCTTACAAAGAAAGCATTTAACTGGGGCTTGCTTACAGTTTCAGAGGCTTAATCCATTATCATCATGACAGAGAGCATTGTGGGGGAGTATGGCACTGGGGTGTAGTGGGTAGCTGTTCTAGCTATGACCTTGAAATACATGCCCCTGGGGCGTGGCTGCTGGGGCGGGGGAGGGATCCTTAAAGCCTGGGATGCACATACGCAGCTTGCTCTTCGCTCCCTCATGGTTTTGGATGCTGGAGACAGACCAGGCGAAAGAACAGCGTGGGACTGTGCCTCAGCCTTCCAGGACCCTGCAATAATTCCTCTGTTCTGTATTGTGAGTTTTCTTTCTCTAATAAATTCCTTTGCCCTTTAAGCAGACTCTGTAGATTGCTAGCATTATCTTTACCCATTATCTGGTGCCCAACATGCTCCCACGTGGGAATGTGGGTGAGCCATTTGAGGCTCTTTACCCATGCAGATAGCTTCCACGATCCCGCTCACAGACACCTCGAGCAGCCCGTTGTGATCTGCCATGGCAGCTCAGACCCCTGCTTTCTAATGGTGCAAGTACCTATACCCTGATCCACAGGCAGGGAGAGACTGGGCCTCAAAGCCCACCCTCAATGACACACCTGCTATGGGATGTTCTGTATGGCAAATGTGTTGCTGATTAGTCAATAAATAAAACACTGATTGGTCATTGGCTAGGCAGGAAGTGTAGGCGGGACAAGGAGGAGAATAAAGCTGGGAAGTGGAAGGCTGAGTCAGAGAGACACTGCCAGCCGCCACGATGACAAACAGCATGTGAAGATGCCGGTAAGCCACGAGCCATGTGGCAAGGTATAGATTAATAGAAATGGATTAATTTAAGCTGTAAGAACAGTTAGCAAGAAGTCTGCCACGGCCACACAGTTTGTAACCAATATAAGTCTCTGTGTTTACTTGGTCGGGTCTGACGGCTGTGGGACTGGCAGGTGAGAGAAATTTGTCCTGACTGTGGGCCAGGCAGGAAAACTCTAGCAACAAATGGCGTCCAACGTGGGGGCAAGAGTTTCCACCTAAAAACTGAGAAAAAAGATTTTAAAATGGAGCTAAAAACAGTTCCTAATTGTCTCTCTCAAATGAGCGGCAGCTGCTGGTTTTAGCTACTGGCGGGTTCCTAGCGTGCGTGCATGCTTGACCTGCAGTATGGTGGGAATGAGGCCTCTGCAAGTGGCACGTTAAGCTGCGTGGTGGATTTGGCCTTTGCTGGTACAAAACAAAAAAAGAGGTTTCTGAGCTGTATGCTGCTTGGATAAAAGCATAGACCCAAGATAGCTCCCAGAGCTGGTGGTAAACTACCACCACCATGTTGGGAAGCTGAGGTGGGCGGAACCAGCAGCCACAGCTGCTGCAGTTTATTGCAATAGATTCACAATAAAACAGATTCAGATGTAATAGTTTACAATGTGTGTAAAATATACGTAGGCTTGAAAGAGACAAAAAGGTGATATATATATAGTTATAGAAACAAATACATAGTTTTAAAAAATAAAGTCTTTAAAGAGACAGTAAAATTAATATAAAAAATAAGCCACGTAAAGATGAATATTACACAGAGAATCTGGATTGTGTTGTCTTTGGGACTTTTAACTGCAGAAAAACATTTGATTGTAAAAGCTGTTGAGTTATGCCAAAATGTATATTTTAAAGGTACCTTGACTTCAAAATTTGAATATAAGGATATGTTGCTTTGGAAAGGAGACTCTGCTTTTGTTCCCACAGAAAGCCAAAGGCTATGGATTTGTTCCAGATTAAGATACATCAGGTTTGACCAGCCAAGACCCCCTGAAAGGTCTCCGATGACACCATGGCCCAGATGATCCAACATCCAGAACGGTTTGAAGGCATCTGGCTCAGATGATTCAGCCTCATGGACTATTCCATAATCCTAAAATTTTCTTTGTGTCCCCATAAGATACAGCGGCGCCCTCCAGCAGGAAGTAGTAAGAGAAGCTATGCCCAAATTCCCAAATTATATGTAATTTTACTTTGTTAAGGTTAAAACCTTCCTTTTTGAAAAAAAAAAAGGGGGGGGGAAGTGCTATGGGATGTTCTGTATGGCAAATGTGTTGCTGATTGATCAATAAATAAAACACTGATTGGCCATTGGCTAGGCAGGAAGTGTAGGTGGGACAAAGAGGAGAATAAAGCTGGGAAGTGGAAGGCTGAGTCAGAGAGACACTGCCAGCCGCCATGATGACAAACAGCATGTGAAGATGCTGGTAAGCCACGAGCCATGTGGCAAGGTATAGATTAATGGAAATGGATTAATTTAAGCTGTAAGAACAGTTAGCAAGAAGCCTGCCACGGCCACACAGTTTGTAACCAATATAAGTCTCTGTGTTTACTTGGTCGGGTCTGACGGCTGTGGGACTGGCAGGTGAGAGAGTTTGTCCTGACTGTGGGCCAGGCAGGAAAACTCTAGCAACACACACCTCGTAATCCTTTCAGCCAGTTGCATTCCCTGGTGACTCAGCATTCAAATATGGGGCCCATGGAAGCCCCTCTTATTCAAACCACCACAGCAGATGATAAAGTAAACTGGGACAAGGGGTTGCTAGGGTGAAACTTTAGTGGTTCCTAAGGTTTGCCTGAGGACTGTGGAAGTAGATAGAGCTGCAGGCTAGAGAAGCCCTGAGTTGCTGTAAGCAGAGCTTGTTAGACTAACCTGGGGAGTTTGGAAGATCAGATGCTGAGAGAATTTGGCAGTTGTGGCCTGTTCATAAGGTTTGAAAGGGGAACAAGGACAGTCTCAGGAACTGGGCTAGAGGCTATTGGTGTTACAATTAGGCAAAAAATCTAGCTTCATTTTGTCCGAATCCTGAGAACTTGAGTGCAGCTGAATTCAAAAGTAACGGACTAATTTGCCTTGCAGAGGACTTTCAAGACATGACAGTATTCAGGCTGTGTTAGGTTTACTGCTCACTGCTCTGATCCAGGTCTGCTGCGAGAGAGAAAAGTAAGTATGGCAGAAAAGTATAGAAAACGTGTGGCTTGGTAAAGGAACTTGAGAGAGCTTAAAGTTGTGGATACAAAGGATGCAAAGAAAGCAGCTGAAATGGTTACAGAATGTCCTGCTGTACTTGGAACACTAGCAAAGGTACCCTGAGGGCAAGACCTCACCCACTAAAGGTCCATCCTGTAACTGCAAATAACGGCCACCTGGAGAATGTTTCCCCAGGATAAGCTTCAAGGCACACGAGGATTTGCAGCTGTGGTGGGAGCCTGGACAAGCTACACTTCACACTAGAGCAGAACCTGGCAGCATGGTTCCTGTGCTGCTGGTTTTCCAGACATGGAAGAAAAGCTGCAAAGGTGAGTGGGTCATGGAGGCTTTCACCAGAGTTCCAGAAAGCTACTACGGCAAGCACTGTGCAGCAGGGCTGGGGTGCCTGCAAAGAAGCCCCTAGAGGCCACTGCATGAAGCTGGGAAAACGAAGCCTAAATTCCAGTGAAGACCCTAGGAGATTGGGGATATCAAGGCTAAATGATATCTACCTAGAAAAGTAGCAGACACGGAGCGAAGCTGGCCCATGAGAGACAGGCAGGCAGCAGAGCTGGGGAGACTTTGGAGCTGTCCAAGCTGTTGGAGCTCAAAGGACTCCACCAGGAGACGCAGATGGTGGGTATGTAACCACCGTGTTTGCTATCCGCCCTCCTGGGCTTTGGTCTTGCTTTGAGCCTACATTTTCTCTCCTCCCAGTCTTCCCTTTTGCGATAGGAATATTTCTTCTGTGTCATTTATATTGGAGTATAAAAATTGCTTTTTATTGCCGGGCGGTGGTGGCACACACCTTTAATCCCGGCACTCGGGAGGCAGAAGCAGGTGGCTCTCTGTGAGTTGGAGGCCAGCCTGGTCTACAGAATGAGTTCTAGGATAACCAGGGCTATTACATAGAGAAACCCTGTCTGGAAAAACCAAAAAAGAAAAAAGAAAGAAAATTGCTTTTATTTTAAAGGGGCTCATAGTTAAGAGATTGCCTTGAGTCTAACAAGAGACTTTGGACTTTTGAAGAATATTAAAACTGTTAAAGTTAAAGACTATGGAATGTTTGAAGATGGACTAATAAATGTATTTTTGAAATATGAGATTAGAATGAGACAGGGTGTCATGGTAAAATGTTATTATTTAAAGTGATGTGTTTGAGTGGAAAGATAAGAGGTGGGGTTGTGATGCTTTATCTTGTCAACTTGACAGGTTTAGAATCACCATGGTGACAGGTAATGAATGCTTCTTAGAATGTCTATGGGGGTGTTTCCAGAAAGATTTAATTTAGGGGAGGAAGCCTACTCTGAACGTAAATGGCACCATCTCCTGGGCTGAGGCCCTTGACTAAAGGGAGAAAACAAGCTCCTGCCAGAACTGTCTCTCTGTATCTAACGTGACACAGTGTATCCTGCCACCTCACGCCCCCTCACCATGACTCCCCTCCACTTTGGACTACACCCTCAAATGTGAGCCAAAACAAATCCTGAAGTTGCTTTGTCAGGTTTTTATTTTAGCAATAACAAAAGTAACTAATATAGTGTTCTTGGCAATCTTCTTGAAGGGTAACAAGGAAAAGACTATCTAAGAGGTTACCTTTTGTAACAGGAAGCTCCTATGTATAGCATTCCACACAATGCTTTCTACAAACTACGGGCTGCTAGTGTCATCCAGAAGATGAATTATAGACAATTCCCCCATATTTTCTTTAATTATTCCAAGAGATAAAGTGGCTAATGCGTGACCTGGAGCACCCTGGTTGCTGTCCTCTTGATATACCTAGGATTCAATGCCTTCCAAACAAGTTTCTTAGATCAGGCCATGCAATCCATTAATGTCTGTTTATGGGACACTTTACAAACTTCTCCTCGAAAACATGTGAAAACCTAGTTGTGAAATGGGTAATGTGTCTGCACAGATCAGAAAAACACAAAAAAAGACCAGTGTTAACCCATGACTTACATGGCTAGTGGTATAGGTTTATCAGGGTCATTTTCTCCACCCAGAGGACTCCAAAGGTATTTCTTTCCTCAACAAGAGGCAAATCCTTGTGAGCAGCAAGATTTCAAAGTTGGGACATAATGATGGCTCCTAAGTTCCCTGCTTCACATTCACTCTAGATTAACCACTAGCTGACTGGTTCCTGTAACAAAATCATTCCTCTCTCCCTTAGAATCTTTGCATCTGACACTTCCTCCATCTGGAACACTCGAACATCAAGTCTCACATACTGCTTTCTCCTTGTCATGCTACTATCAGTCCAATTACTCCCCACGAGCCCTGACCACTCAATTACATTTTTTCCATTTTTTAAAAAATTTACATGTGTCAATATTTGCCTGCATGTATGCATAAGCACCACATACCTACTTGGTACCTATCTGCAGGGGCCAGAAGAGGGCACTGGATCCCCTGGAACTGGAAGTACAGACAGTTGTAAGTCACTATGTGGGTGCTAGGAACAAAACCTAGGTCCTACACAAGAGCAGCAAGTGCTCTTAACCACAGAGCCGGCTCGTCAGGCGCCCCCCGCCAATCTAACACTAGCCTCCTCTTTAGCCCCCAGCCACTCCTGGGCTGTCTCTTCCATCACCCCGACTATTCAGAGGCTTTAGCATTCTCCGATCCTCTCTTGCTCCCTAACTTCTGGAACTCAGTTTAGGAGGAAATTTTGTGACTTCTCACTTGTCAATTTTATAATGCTGGGATCTCAGCATGAATTCCAATACTGGCACACTCAGGTAAGGCGTTTCCCTCTTCCCTCCACTGAAAAACCAAGAAGCTTCCTCTTCCTGGTATAAAGGTCCAGTCTCTGCAGTTACTCCCCCAGTGGTCAAAAAGCACTCTGCTCAGAGCACTCACGGGCTATGCTGGCAGTGGGGCCCACGCCAAGCAACTCAAGGCCTCAAAGAACTATGAAGCCAGCCAGGGGGGAGGGTCCAACCAAACCAGGTCCCTCAAAGAGACCGCAGGAGAACTACACTGGCATCCTGAAGTAGGGTATGTGATGGTTAATACTGATTGTCAGTTGGACAGGATATAATCACAATCTATAGGAGACAAGATCTATAATCATGTAGGAGACAAAACTCTGTGCAAGTCTGCAACGAGTTTCTCAACTGGGTTAGTTCACGTTGTAAGACCCACCCTAACTGTGGGCAGTACCAATCTGTGGGCTGGGGACCAAACAAACGGAGAAGGCAAGCTGGGCACTGGCACTCCTCTCTGCTTCCCAACTCTGGCTGCACCGTGACTGGTGGCCTTATGCTCTTGCTGCCATGCTTTAAGAAGGAGGGAGGGTTTGTTCTAGCTCATAGTCTGCGGGTACCCCTAAGCTGTGCTTGTGACTTATTTTGTCACAGTCAGGAGAAAGGTGGTGACACAGGACGCTTCAAGTATGACGGGCGGGCGAGCGGCGGGCTTCTTGTGGGACAGTAAGTAAGTGAAGGCTCTGGAGAGGGGAAGCAGGAACCACTAAAACTGGGGGGTCTTGGCCCGGAGACACCATATTCACTCAAATCCCACCCACCTCTGCCTGATGCATGCTGCCCACCACCGCCCCTCCCCCCTTCCCCGGGCTGTTTCATTTCCTCTCAGAAACTTTTGTTTTGGTTTGATAGTTGCTGGTAGGCCTCTGGGAGGATTCTGAGTTTTGTTTCTCTTCTTGTTTCTAGGATACCTGAGCTGGCTCCTAGAGCGAGAGCAGCAGGAACAAGTGTGGGGGATGAGGGTGGTGCTTGGCAAAGGAGGGGGGAGAGTCTGCCTGCACTCACATAGACTTTAGTGGTTCCCATGGACCCTAAGAGCACAACAGTGAGCACCACCACCACCACCGAGAACCAAAGCTGAAGCCGCCGTTTGCAAAGAGAGAAACCAAACTTCTCAGAAATGCACAGGTCAGAGAACAGCTTGGGAGTTTGCCTAGGATTAGCCAAAGCCAAGCACACTCAGGACATCTCCTGAGAGACACCATACCCAGCCCAGGAGGACCAGGATTCCCAGGCAGCATACTGGGCTGTAAGTGTCTATAAAGATAGGCACACAGTCCAAAGCTCCAGGCCTGGCATCCAGGGGTAGAAGGGGGCAGAGTTCCACATTTCCCAAGGCCTTGACGCAGGGCTCAGCAAACTAGAGGCAGCACCCCAAGTTTTCCTGCACAGACTCTATCTAGTCCCAGCCCCACTTCCAACAAGAAGGGACCTGGTTTTCCCTGGCAGGGGCAGGCAGAGAATGAGTGGAAATCCCCTGGGGCAGGCAGCACTAGGTTATTGAGCAGGGCAGGCCTTTCATCAAGTCACCTGGGGGAGGGGTGTCCAGTCTTTGCCAGGCTAAGCCACTGCAGCAACCACAGGGTCCTGACTATGGACACTAAACACCACAGGCCCCCTTAGGAGAGACAACCAACTCAGAACCCAGAGACAGCAGTCTCCCTGCCACAGACTAACCTGTCCATAAACTCTAATGGCAGGCAGGCAGGCAGTTTGGAGAAAAAGCACAAAGTCTGGTCTTTCCCTACTCTTCACCACTGAAGAGTCAGCGCTCTATGGTCAGGCTGCTTGGACTTAAACCCCAATACCGACACTGGCAATGCGATTTTGAAGAAACTGCTTCACCTTGAATCTCATTTTCTTCCCTTGAACTATGGAGTCGATAACATACCAACCTCAAGCTCCTACGCTCAGGTGCTCCTCCTGCCTCAGTCTCCGGTCCTTAGTACCACACAGCAGTGCACCCTACTATCTGGAGTTTCTGGTCTACAGCTGACTGTGGTGATGGCTGCAAAGCTCTAGAAAATTACTCAGATTCACTGAGTCGGATCTTTATTTTGCTAGGAATCAGAACAAAGGCCTTTAGAAGAGGCAAGCACTCTGCCAGTGAGCTCTATCCCAGCCCCGAGTTAGCCATTTTAAACATTTGGTGTCACATCACAATAGAGCCATTAAAATCAGAAGATAGTATTAAAAATGGTGCTGGGGTGGGCCAACGGCGCAGTGGGCAATGACTCTGTCTCAGGATCCAAAGATGGTGCTGGGGTTAGAGAGATGGCTCAGCAGTTAGGAGCACTGGCTGCTCTTCCAGAGGACCAGGATTTGATTCCTAGCACCCACATGGTGGCTCACAACTGTCTATAATTCCAGTCCCAGGGCACCCGATGTCCTCTTCTGGCCTCCATGGCCACGGGGCACACACATGGTTCACAGAGTGTAGGCAGAACACTCATACACATAAAATAAAAATAGTTTTTAAAAAAGATGATGATGGGAACCCTGTATAAGAAAAGTACATATCTGCATGTGTGGATAGGAAGGAATGGTAAGATGCCCAAATACCAATCAGTGCAGGGCACAGCAAGGACAACACCCAATAAACGAGTTGTTACTTAGACTGCATTTTCTTCACAGAAATGACATCAAAACATTAACATAGATGTATCTCTCAGAAGATTCCAGAAACCTACTGTCCTCCTCAACTGCTTTAGCGTAATTGTAATTGACATTCTTCTCCTGAGGCTAAGGGATGTCACGGAGAAGAGGGTGGGAAGACCCGAGGAGCCCGAGGCAGGGGAGCCCGAGGCAGTGGATGACTGACTTCAAGGAAACTCGTTTCTGGATACAACCTGGCAACAGTACATGTGAACTCACCACAGCTGTGGCTGCGTTCACAAGATCTGAGTAGGTTCAAGCCAGACACAACCCTACCATGACAGGGTAAGGAGGGAGGGGGCGGAAGTAGTGAGGTGGGTTCAAAGTCCACTCCTAACTGAGGACCTATCGGCATTTGACAGCTGCTGGGGGAGGAAGAATCCATTGGTAGGTTGCCCACATCCAAAGACAGGCCCCACACCCAAGAGTAGTTGGGCAACACAAATTTGACTTCATGGGTCTTTAGAGAGGGAGATAGAGGAGACAGAGAAGGAGAAGGCGACGGAGAGGAAAAGGGGCGGGGCACAAAGGTGGATGGATAAGAAAGTGGAGTGGACCTGGGGGTAGTGGGGAGTGAATATGATCAAAATATATGAAATTCTCAAAGGATTAATAAAATGTTACTTTAAAAAAAAAAAGCTTTCATGCAACAAGATTTTTGTAAAGCACTTACCCAGCGGGGTAGGCAACTAAACCTGACCGGGGATCACAAGCAAGTCCTCTGCCTCCAGATACTGTTATTCCCAGCACCTTCTCCAAGGTCACCTGTTAGAGCCAAACAGAAGTGCTTGTTATAGACACAGCAGGGCTGAGAGGGGCTGGTAACAGCATCTCCAACACCTCCGCAGCACTACCTACAACCTTAACTTCAGGAAAATGAGCCCATGACTTCGTCAGACTCTGTTCTGACCCAAAGCCTCCTGATCATATGAGGAAGTCCAGCAGTGAGTATCACCTGCACTTAACAGACTCCATGTGTGGTTGCCATGGGACAGAACATGAAAAGGTTAAAGTACAGGTTCCCAACCAAAGAGGACCAAGCATTCTCTCAATGCAAGAAGATACTAAGGCTAAGCTAGAGATTGGGATCTGGGGTCTCTGGGATTCACGTGAGATCAATGACCTCCAAGCCTTTGCAGGCCACTGTGCTCTACCTACCAACAGTCAGAAGAATGTTAGGTATCAATTAGGTAACTCGGACATCTTTGATCTTTGCGTCTCATCACGTGCTAGCCTTCCATCAGAGGACTCCACCTCTTCACGTCTGCCAGTTCATACAGTCTAAGAGTCTAGGAAGCCAAAGCAGGGCTTAATGCTGTGTTTTGCGAATCACAGATGCTCAGGGTACACTGATTATTGTTATTAAGCCACAACTCCCACAGAGATGAAAGGGAAGCCTGTGTAAAATGCTGGGAGAGTCTGAGAAGACATGACACATGAGATATTCACCACCTTCACCAATGGTGTTGCTGTCCCACGTGTCTGCAGGCCACAGGACCCCCACTAGACTAACCTCAAATTAATTCATCGGTCTTCCTGTGGATGCAGTCATGTGAGATCATACTGCCCTATAACCTCATAATCGTCACTCCACGGCACTCTGTCACAGTTTTTCTGGTTACTCCAGACCCAGTCCCCTCCGGGGCTGTCTGTGCTTCCTGCATGAGCCTTCCCTCAGGGATGGCCTTGTTCTTCCTCAACTTAGAGTGAGCTGCTTCCGCGTGCAGAATGGCCATGTAAACAGTGTACTCTCCTGTGAAAACTCGGCCCTGGAGAGCCCTGGAGGCCCAAGGAGTGGTGTGAACCAGAAACACAGGGCAAGTTAGAGTCTACTGTGACAAGCCAGCTTCTACAGTGGGGAAGCCCAGAATCAACCGGAATAGTTTCTGGATATACCTTTTTCACTGGCCTAAAGAGAGGAACTGTTAAAAGTACTTTTAGAGATCATGTTTAGACTCTTACTTACCTCCAGAGGTCCTCTGACCACACACACTCACTGTGGCACATATGTGCACACACAATTAATAAACATAACAACAACACAACTGAACCCTTACCTCAAAAAGGCCATTTTATTTTTAATTAGGTGGGAAAGAAATGCCCTGTGGTTGATAAAGACTAAAATAAGTCTCCCAAGGTAGTACAGTTAAAACCTATAGTCCAGTACAGTCCAGTACAAAAGGCTGGGTTCAATCCCCAGCAACTGAAAATGAAACAAAACGGAAAAAAATCTGAAAGAATGCACAGGTATAATTACACATCTGTAATCTCAACACTTGGGAAGCTGAGACAGGAGGATTACTATGAGTTTGGGGCCAGCCAGAGATATAGAGTGAGTTCTAGGCCAGCCTGGGCTAATGAGCTATCTCAAAAAACAAAAAACAAAGCCAGGTGGTGGTGGTGCACGCCTTTAATCCCAGCACTCGGGAGGCACAGGCAGGCAGATCTCTGTGAGTTCGAGGCTAGCCTGGGCTACAGAGCGAGTTCCAGGACAGGCTCCAAAAATTGACAGAGAAACCTTGTCTCGGAAAAAAAAAGCAAACAAACAAACAAACAAACAAAAAACAGCCAAACAAAATTCTCTCAGAGAGTTCTCTAAGAGTCATTAAGGATATAGGTGAAGGGACATAGGTGAAGAACTCCAACACACGTTTACTCACCGGTAGCCGTGGTTTAGTTACAGTACATCAGCCCAAGCACCCCACTGTTCACTTATCCGTGGGCCCAGCTGAGGTACTACACCTAACATGACAGAAGCTAAAGCTAGCCTGCCTATGCTAGACATTCTGGACAGTGAGTCTGAATCTCTCCTTCCATTCTTTTTTTTTGTTTTGGTTTTTCGAGACAGGGTTTCTCTGTGTAGCTTTGTGCCTTTCCTGGAACTCACTTGGTAGCCCAGGCTGGCCTCGAACTCACAGAGATCCTCCTGGCTCTGCCTCCCGAGTGCTGGGATTAGTGCGCCACCACCGCCCGGCTCTCCTTCCGTTCTTTTCCTCAGTCTGTCGACTCACTGGCTCCAGTCACCAGGTACGGACTGCAGAGCACAAACTCACCCTAGGGGTCTACAGCTTTAGTATCCCAGATCAGGCTCTTGGCACTATGCCTTTAACTATCCCAGAGGAAGGGGTGTTCTGTAACATTCCTATTGTACGTTCTGCCTAAGACAGAGAGAAAGAGGAGCCTAAAGCCACTATGTCCCACATAGAATGCAGAGGGCATGGAACCAAGTACAGGTCTACACCTCCAGTTCTCTTCAAACTAATATCATTTGAAGCAAATCCTTTAGATTCAAATGTGTGTAATCCCTTACACCCTATGGTTCAGTGTTGGTCCCAAAGACTCAGACCAAGCCTGCTGGTTCTCAGCTGCCCTTCCCTCTCGTAGGAATGTGGGTAGGTGTTCTGTGGGTAGAGAATCCAGTTCTATAGAGAATCTTGAAACTAGTTTGCAATTTTCAACAAGATAAAGCAAAAAGATTCAGTTTATGCAGACTCTAAGACAAGTTTTCATAGTAAAAAAAGAGAAACATTTTTCCCTATGATCCATTCATAGTAAGAAACACAGTGACCCACTGTGTATATACATGTATGTGTGTAGGTAAACAAAGCTGAAGTACAACTTTCATAAAGCAATATTTAATTACGGTATATTAATATACTTTATATATACTCTAGTATATCCTTTTAATTTTGATCATGTCCACTTTATCAACTCCATGACCGACACATGGGTTGGAAGATTAAGTTTGGGAAGCCTGCCACACACCACTTCTTCCCGCCAGGCCTAGGCAACAGGCTAACCACCGAAATCTCTCTATTTTGTCACTTTCCTCTCAGGGCTCTGCACAGAGGAGCATACTTCCTGGCTAGGAATCCCACAAGCAGGAGTTTGCCTGGGTTGAAATCTTGGCTCATTTTCAAAGGGTTTCCGGGTTTGGGTTTTTCTGGCATTCTAAAGTAGTCATCTAAGGGAGGGGAAGCAGTTTCCTGTGGCTCTCCGAAGGGAGGAGCAGAGGAAAACATTCAGGGGCATCAGCTGGTTTTTATTTTATGTTCTCAATTCAAACCAGCTTCCTGTTTGCAGGGAGGTTTGGGGCTAAGCTCCTCTCTCAAAGGATCGGAGAATCTCAAGTTCTTTTGAAGCCTGTGATAGCCAGGCTCGCTCTGCAGTACTCCAATACAAAGGACTGCAAAATGACTCTCCCCATTGATAATGATTTGCCTTCTCCTCTCTTCAAAAAGGTAGTAGAGCTTCCCCCTGCTCTACAGAGTGCAGGTAAGCCTGGACACCAATACCTAATGCACCAGAGTGCCATCAGTGGTGTGCAGGGTGGACCTGCACCAGCTCATCAACATTGATAGGCACAGCTTTTCCCACAGCCAGTAACAGTACTGGGAGTCTTCAGCCTCTCAGTGGTGGGAGTACTTCACCATGGCAATCAGCCTAGGATTAGCCCCCATTCTCAGGGACCCTGCAGTATAAACTAGTGCACCAATGAGTTCCAGTGACTATCATCTTTCAGCTGAAATATGACTGTACCTCCCAAATGTTCTACCAGCCTCAGGCCTTGCCTGCTACAGTCTTTTCTCAAAATGGCAGACCAGACTGATTCTTTTAAACATAAATGAGACCATGTCATTATTCAAATCCTCCCAATGACTCCCATTTCCCTTAAAGTTCAAATTCAAACACTTGGACTTAAACTTAGAAAGTCCTAAATCACTCAGCCTCTGGCTATTTCTCTAAGATCATTTCCTATACTCTCTCTTCGCTCCCTCCACCCCAGCCACCTCAGCCTCCACAAGCACCGTAAGCAGACTCTGGTGTCTCCTTCACATCTGCTATTCCGTGGAGTCATCAGCTCTTCCCTTAGGTATTCTCACAATGACCTATTCGGGCCTTTGCTCAGAGGCTGTCTCCTCAGAAAGGGCTCTGCAGATTCTCGGTCATCGTTTCTGGCCTCTCCTCAGCTTCACTTCCTCATAGCATACACAGGCAGGTAAGACAACCACCTCAGCTCTGCCCATCACACAGGAGCCCTCGAGGACAGGGTTTAGATTCCCATCACTTATTCATGTATCCTAAGCACTTAAAAAACTAATTTATTTTTATGTGTATGAATGTTTGCATGCATGTATGTATGTGTAAAACATGCATGCCTAGTGCCTGAGGACATCAGAAGAGGGCATCAGATCCCCTGGAACTGGAGTCACAGACAACTGTGAACTGCCATGTGGGTGCTGGGAACTGAACCTAGGTCCTCTACAAGAGCAGCCAGTGTTCTTCATCACTGAGCCATCTCTCCATCTCCATCTGCAGCACTAAACCACACCTCCCACATAAGGCACTTGATAGTGAACCTACTACTACTGTACTGCCGAACATCAAGCTGCCTGCTAAATTCACATCTCTCTACCTTTGATTAAGAGTAGCCCTCAGACCTCATAAGTGACATTTCTTTGTGCAGTGAATGGTAATTAACTCAGAACTAGCCAGGCGGTGGTGGTGCACACTTTAATTCCACAGAAGGCAGAGACAGGTGGATCTCTGGGAGTTGGAGGCCAGCCTGGTCTCCATAGAGTTCCAGGACAGCATAGAGAGATCCTGTCTCAAGAAAAAAAGGAAAAAGAAAGAAAGAAACTCATAACTAGTCAAAGTACAGACAAAAAAAAAAACAAAACCAAAAACCAGTAGAGTTCTTAGCTACAAATGGTGCCCCTAATATCACACACACTGGCCAAGACTAAGGGACCATCCTGAAAGGAGGTGCAAAGATTTTAAGAGCCCAAGGCTGGGAAAGATCAGAGCAAAACAATGCTTTCTGGACACAACAAGACCACTGTGCATGAGCTCAGAGCAGCTGTGGTGCCTACACAAGACCTGCCAAGATCAAGCCAGGCGACATTCTAGCATGTGGGAAGAGGGAGCTATTGATGATTAATGGCTTCTGTGGGAGGCAATGTCAGGGCTGTGGGTTTTTTTTTTGTTGTTGTTGTTGTTGAGATAGGGTCTCTCTACAGAGCCTTGGCTGTCCTGGAACTCACAATGTAGATCAGGCTAGCCTCACATTTAGAGATGCCTGCCTCTGCCTCCTGAGAATCAGTTTTCTTTAAGGGAGGTTTACCACATTTCAGGGGATGGCCCCATACCTGTAAGTATATGGGCAGCACAAAAATGACTATGGATTATTAAATAAAGGGGGCATGGAGAAATGGAGGATATATCTTGGAAGAGTCAGAGAGAGGACCAGGAGGGGAGTGAATAAAGAAAAAAAAAGAGGCACTTGCTAGATTTGATGAATTGTGGCCATCTGGCAGAGGTTTCAGGAACAGCAAAGGATCAGTCATGAAAAAGCCCAGAAAAATCGGGGTATTTCAGTTAATAGAGAGGTTCTACTCTAAAACTGGCTGTGCTCCATAGTTTTTTGTTGTTTGGTTTTTATACCCCAACCGAATTTCCCCTCCCCCTATCCACTCCTCCTCCACTGTTTCTCTTCAGACACAGGCAGGCATCCCACGGTTGTCAGCCAGCCATGTGTATCAAGTTACAGTGAGACTGGGCACCTCCTCTTCTACTAAGGTTGATGAGGCAATCCAGTAGGAGGAATGGGTCCCCAAAGCAGGCAACACAGTCAGAGACAGGCCCTGCTCTCACTGTTAGGAGTCTCACATGAAGACCACGTTACACAACTGTCACATATATATATGTGACATATATATATATATATATATATATAGAGAGAGAGAGAGAGAGAGAGAGAGGGGGGGGGGGGGTTGTCTAGGTCAGTCCCATGCAGGCTCCCTGGTTCAGTCTCTGTGAGCCCAGGATAGTTAGTTCTATGGGTTTTCTTGTGTTTTTGTCTGATTGTCTGTAGGCAAGCCTGTTGGGCATTTCTTAATCAATGGCTGACGTAGAAGGGCCCGGCCCACTGTGGGTGGTGCCATCCCTAGGCAGGTGGTCCTATGTGGTATAGAAAGCAAACTGAGCAAGCTAGTAAGTGGAGTTCCTCCATGGCCTCTGCTTCAGTTCCTGCCTCTGAGTTCTTGCCCTAACTTCCCTCAATGATGAACTACAACTGAAAGTGAAATAAACCCAACCCAGGCTGGGGAGAGGGCTTAGTGAATAAAAGAATGTGCTGCTAAGCCTAACAACTTGAGTTTGATCCCTGAGACCCACAACTGCATCAGAGTAAATCCACTGCTCTAGAAACATCATCCCCACAGAAGCAAAGACTCAAGAAGAGAGCACCCACTGTATACCCTGCCATGATCTCCATAACCACAATGCCGTCTAACGCTGGAAGGGCACCATGTAAGAGCCTGAGCCAGCTCTTGCTTCGGCAGGTGGAGAGTGTTGAAATGGAGAGAGCCTTTCCCAGCCCGAAACTGGTGTCATCTTTCCACTGAAGCCAAGCTCCTGGAGGGCAGGGTTCTGTAGTAGCTGACACACCCACCACTCCCAGTGTGAACTAGACATATCATATCCTCAAGAGAGAAGGGAAGTAGGCACCATTTCCCTCACTCTAATAAGATAAAGGGGTAACTTTGTAAAAGCTTATGAGAGAGCGAGACAGAGACAGACAGACAGAGAGACAGAGGAAGAATGAATAAAGTCTTATGTTTAGGTGCCCTTCCGGCTCTGGTTAAGAGTGTAGGGGAAACAAGTGGTTCAGAGGTGTAAGACTGCTCGCTAATTCATACTAGATAAAACTGTACTTTCCAACTGCAACTTAGGAATAAGACTTGAAATCAATTTAGTTAGTAATGGATAAACAGAACAAAAATAGATCATGCAGAATCAAGTTGCAAAATAAAGTATATTAATGGGTGTTTTCAAAAGTCTGAAAGCTGGGGCTGGAGAGATAGCTGAGCTATTAAGAGCACTGCTGCAGTTGGGCGGTGGTGGCGCACGCCTTTAATCCCAGCACTTGGGAGGCAGAGTCAGGCGGATCTTTGTGAGGGATCTTTGTGAGTTCGAGGCCAGCCTGGTCTACAGAGTGAGTTCCAGGAAAGGCGCAAAGCTACACAGAGAAACCCTGTCTCGAAAAACCAAAAAAAAAAAAAAAAAAAGCACTGCTGCTCTTCCAGAGGACTCAGGTTAAACTTCCAGCACCCACAGAGTAGCTCACAACTGTCTTTAAGACCAGTTCCAGGAAATCTGATGCTTTTTTCTGACCTCCAAAGGTACTGTACACAAATGGTGTAGAGACATACATGTAGGCAAAAATACTATGAAATAAAAATAAATCTTTTTTGAATTTTAATTTTTTTAACTTATGTGTCTGTGTGCAGGTGTGTGTGATGAGTGCAGGTGTGTGTGATGAGTGCAGGTGTGTGTGCATGAGTGCAGGTGTGTGTGCATGAGTGCAGGTGTGTGTGCATGAGTGCAGGTGTGTGTGCATGAGTGCAGGTGTGTGTGCATGAGTGCAGTGTGTGTGCATGAGTGCAGGTGTGTGTGCATGAGTGCAGGTGTGTGTGCATGTGTGCAGGTGTGTGTGCATGTGTGCAGGTGTGTGTGATGAGTGCAGGTGTGTGTGATGAGTGCAGGTGTGTGTGATGAGTGCAGGTGTGTGTGCATGTGTGCAGGTGTGTGTGCATGAGTGCAGGTGTGTGTGATGAGTGCAGGTGTGTGTGCATGAGTGCAGGTGCCTGTTGAAGCCAGAGGTGTCAGATGGCCCTAGAGTTGGAGTTACAGGTGGTTGTGAGTCTCCTGACATGGATGCTGGCAATCAAACTCGGGGTCTCCGCAAGAGATCAGTGTGTGCTCTTAACTGTCCAACCATCTCTCCAGCCACAAACTGTTTATCATTTATTTGTTTGTTTATTTATTTATGAGTCTGGAAGCCACTAGGATGCTATGGGGATCCCATCCACACTCCTCAAAACCATCAGGAATGGTCTACCACAGAGTAATCCAGTGCGTGACAGATCACAAAAAGGACAAAGTCCTCGACAATGAGACTGGTGACATCTGGACAGGTCCACAGAAGGTAGCCTGGCTTATGAGACAGAGTGGGGACTCGGGGGTTCCTCGGTATTTAGAGATGAGGTTTCCTTCAAGACTTTGAGGCTAAGCATTGTGGCACACACAGAATTTATTTTATTCTATTTATTTATTTTGTGTGTACCTATGTACCATGGTGCACATACATCATTAAAAGGAGAACTTGGGGTTGGGGATTTAGCTCAGTGGTAGAGCGCTTGCCTAGCAAGCGCAAGGCCCTGGGTTCGAACCTCAGCTCCAAAAAAAGAAAAAAAAAAGAAGAACTTGGGGGAGTCTGTGCTCTCCCTCCACCATGGGAGTCCTAGGGCTCAATCCTGGCCATTAGGCTGAGGAGCAAGTGTCTATCTGCTAAGTCATCTTGCTGGCCTCCTCACGGGACTTTGACAGGGGAAAACACAGAAGGAATTCTCAGAGGAAGCTGTGTGAGGAAAAGTCTGATGGCAGGAGACAACAGAGACGGTAAAATCATGCTCCAGAGAATTCTAAGTCTAGAGAGGTAGAATGCAAGAGGACCAGGAAGAATTTGCTCGTCTAAGGTAGATCCTGGCTGGCCTGATACTTGCTGCATAGTCCAGGCTGGCCTGATACTTGCTACATAGCACAGGCTGGCCTCAAACTCATGGCAATCCTCCTGCTTTAGCCTCTTGAGTTTTGGGGTCACAGGCATGTGCCACCGTGTCTCACTCTGAAAGGACCTTGAGTGCCAAACTAAGAGGGTAATCTTTAGGTCCTGGGAGACCATGGGAGGAACCCAAGCAAAGCTCCAACATAAACCTACACAGGAGACAGTTCTGAGGCTGCCAGAATAGCTCAGGGGAGAAGTAATGAAATCTAGATCAGCATAAAGACAGTAGCAGGCGGACAGAAACAACATCCAAAAGCCACACAGCAAATAAAACTGGCAATAAATGGGCACTGTACAACTGTGGAGGAAAATAAAACACAACTCTGAACCTCAGAACTAGCAAAGTAAAGCAGTGTCATGGTCAAAAACAGTACCCAGGTCTACACAAGGGGCAGGGCATTATTCTGTCGGGGTGCTGGGGGTATTCAGGAGGAACCACAGAGCACTCCATTCAGCAACATAAGCAGGACAAATGCTTGGGGAGTTAGGACTAGAAATATTCAGTGATAAGTATTCCCAACAAGACAGGAGAAGACAGAAAACAGGGAGGAGAGAAACAGGGAGGAGAGCTCTTCCACAAAGAGCTTTGGGAAAAACCCACTTTTAGTCTGTGGAAAAGATGAGGTACCTGACTGTAGAGAGGGAGAACCAGGAAGCCAGCGGAGGGAGGGTTCCTCCAAGGGAGCACCACCCATCAACAAGAGTGCTACAGGAGGCAAGACTAGGATTCCTCAGATTTCAGAGCCATCCACCCAAGAAGCCCCAGGCTGTTAAAGGAAACACAGCCCGAACTGTGGGGAGGGCCTCAGCTGTTCCCAGCCAAGCTCGCAGTCTCCCTCCCTCCTCTCTGGCTTGCTCACTTGCTCTGATAAAGAGGGACTCCTCGCCTGGACCAGACAGACTGTAAAGGTTTTCACTTTCTTTCTCAGTGTGAGGGACCACCACACCGGGAGTCAGCCCATGCCATGAAGGGGCTGCCCCCTCACGATGGGGAATTAAGAAGCCAAAATCGCTTTGAAAAAGCCAGGGTCATCTAGGATTTGGCTGGCCTCAAACTGATGAAATCCCCAAAACCGCGAAGAAGATGATATCTGCTTTTGTTGTCGTCTTGGTGCCCCAGCTTCCTTCTCCCTCCCCCACCCCCATTCAGTGCAAGTGATGAACCCTGGGGATGTAAGCCATTCCAGACAAATGGTGGCCTGTTGCTTTCATAAACAAGCACACCAGAGATGCTGTTACCTCTCCCCAGCTTCCTAGAAGTTAAGAAAAACTGTTTACAGTCTGCTGTCTATTCTCTACACTCTAATCCCACAAAGCACATTTCCCACCTCCCCACCGAGTCTAAGAACTGCCACTTATACAAAAGCTACAGAGGAGCCCATGGCCAGCAGGCTTTCTTCAGAAACTTAGGCAGCTGCGCAGAGACCCAGTGACCTGACCTGGGAGACAGAAGGACTCTGGCGATTCAGAGGCCAAAGTGTCATCTGGTCAGAGATAATTAAGAGCAAAAAGGATCCTTCCTGGGCAGGCAAACAGACCTGATCTTTCCCCACTGGGGATGATTTAGAGCTGCACTGTCTTCCACAAAGCCCACCAGAGACCAGTGACTCCAGCACGACAGAAACCAAGCTTTCCTGCTCAACAGTTCAGACTAGTGGGGCTGAGTCGATTCTCCTGTGCTGGGATTAAAACAGCATCAGCTTCTAGGGAAGGTCAGCCTGCTACTGCGTGAAGAGATAATACTAGAGAACCTCTCTCTCAAGTCCCCGGGGACCAGCAAACTAGAACAAAGGTTGCCCAATCTTGGGCCAGCAATCGAATTACCTCAGGAACCCCCACAAGGCCTAGCCTTTGCCTACATCCCTTGCCCCTGTCCTGTGAGGTTATGTGCATCCACATGCATGTGGCCTCCTCGTCCATAGCTTCCCACCTTGTTTTCTGAGACAGTCTACTACTGAAGCTGGAGCTTGCTGATCCGGCTGATCTGGCCGGCCAGCGAGTCTCAGGGAGCCAGTGCTGGCACAGTGTGAGCCAGGGTCCATCTTGTTAAGTGGGTGCTGGGGATCAACTCAGATCCTCCTGCTTGTGTGGCAAGCATTTTACTAACTAACCGACTCACCTCCTCAGCCCCCACCTTTTTTTTTTTTTTTTTTTTTTTTTGAGATAGATCTCCCTGTGTCTAGGATGGCCTAAAACTCTGGGACTCCAACAATCTTCCTACCTCAGCCTCCAGGTGGCTGGAACTACAGGTGGACAAAACCATAGCTGCTTTGCAAGGTTCTGAATAAAACACCAGAAAGGGGTTATCCATCTGCATGCTAAAGCTCTCCAGAGTCACATCTGAAGTTCCTGCTCCTTCTGGGGTTCAGGGAGAAGTGCTTGAGGCCAGGAGCTGTAGGTCAGCCTCAACAACATGGAGGATCCCTGTGTCAAAAAAGAAAACAAAAAAAGAAAGGCTTCCCAAGTGGTTCTAAGAGTCAGGGTTTGAATCATAATATTTATTTATTTATTTAATTTTAAGACGGGGTTTCTTTGTGTAGCCCTGGCTGTCCCGGAACTCACGCTGCCTCCCAAGTGCTGGGATTAAAAGTGTGTGCCACCACCACCAGGCTTGAACTATATTTAAAGCATTTTGCCATTTTCCCCAAATCTTAGCCCCTGCTGGGACCAAGAGGAGAAACGAGCACTTCAGATCTTGAGCCAATACCTGAAGAGACAAAGGGTCTGTGTAGACCAGTTAGTTAGTTCTACTGCAACCAGAGCTAACACTCTGAACACATAACCTGCCCAGAACTGCTCTAAGCACCTCACACTGAGTATCTAATGTACCACTCTTCACAACTTTATGAAGGACTAGTAGTATACCCATGTCACAGGTAAGTAAAATAAATGGGAAAAAATGTTAATAAATGAATGAATGGATGAATGAATGAATGAATGAATCAGGTAAACAGTGAGTGTAGACCCAGGGTAGCCTGGTAGCAGAAACCACAGTGTCCTGAGGCAGAGGTTTGGGTTTTCGAACACAAACAGAATTAGGAGTTGCCATTTCTGTTAGAATACACTAGGAGTCACCTCACCTTTGAGTGCATAACAGGGACAGGCCTGAAAACCAAGGAGGCTGAGGGCACATGGGCACAATGACAGGCATGCCTCTGTGGTCCTAGCTACTTGGAAAGTTAAGAAACCCAAGAGTTCAAGTGCAGCATGGGGGTTGGGGTGGGGCCGAATATGATGATACACATTTGTAATCCTAGTATTTTAGAGACTGAGGCCAGGAGGACCATTGCAAGTTTGAAGCTAGCCTGGGCTACGTAGCAAGTAGTGAGTTCCAGGCCAACCTGTCTCAAAACACAACAAAACCACTAGAAAAGAGAAGACAGAGGGCATCAGGATAAAACGGGTAAAATACATGCTTCTCATGCTAGGTTCATGTTTTTGTTTTGTTTGTTTGTTTTGTTGTTGTTTTTTTTTGTTTTTCGAGACAGGGTTTCTCTGTGTAGCTTTGCGCCTTTCCTGGAACTCACTCTGTAGACCAGGCTGGCCTTGAACTCACAGAGATCCGCCTGGCTCTGCCTCCCGAGTGCTGGGATTAAAGGCGTGCGCCGCCACCACCGCGGCTTTTGTTTTGTTTTTAAAGATTTATTTTATTTTTTAATTAATTAATTAGTTAATTGTGTATGCGCTCACGCACATGCCTACAGAGTCCAGAAAAGGGTTCCAGATTCTCTGGACTGCAGTTATAGGTAGTTGTGAGCTGCTTGACAGTGTTGGGAACCGAATCCTATCCTCTACAAGAGCAGTGTGCCCTTTAACTACTGAGCTATCTCTCCAGCCCCGGCTTTAATGTTTTTTGTTTGTTTGTTTGTTTTTTTAAATATCACTACTTGGACTTAATGGAGTGGCACATGCCTTTAATCCCAGCATTTGGGAGACAGAGGAAGGTGGATCTCTGTAAATTTGAGGCCAGCCAACTTACTACATAGTAAGTTCCGGGACAGCAAGGGCTATGTAGAGAGACTCTGTCTCAAAAAAAAAAAACAACCAAAAACCAAAAAAGCCACACTATCAGTAGCTGAGATGTCTATAAAAATGGGTTCTGGTCTCTCCTCAGGAGATGGCTGCAAAGAGATGAAAGGAGGGTTCCTAATGCCAGGCTGCCAGATGTGCTCAGAACCTGGCCATGTCTGGACCGTGCTGCAACCTATGGTCAATCTGAAGACACCTGCTTCCAAGGTAACTGGTGTTGCAGTGTTAGGAGAGTGTGATTGTCTATGCAGATGAAGGGAGAAGCAAGGGAGCATCAGCGCAAGGGAGAGGGAATGAGGGACTCCTGCTAAGAGCCCAGTTACAGCACAGTCACTGTCATGTGCTCAGTAAGCAGTCCTAACGGCACAGTGCCTGGGCAGAGGAAGCCTTCTGACCCTCTCTTACTTTTCCATGGTTACCAGAAAAGCAAAGATAGGAGATTGAACAGGATGGGGGAGGGGATTTTTTTCCCCTCTAATGTCAGACTTCTCTATACTAAGACCTCGAACTCACAGAGATCCACCTGCCTCTGTCTCCCGAGTGCTGGGATTAAAGGCGCGCGCCACCAGCGCCCGGCTGTCTCCAGGTTTTTATTAAGACCAATTAGAATTCCTGTAACAGTGAGTATTACCAAATTACACCAGACGCTGGGTCCACAGCACAAGTGAGGTGTGACTGTACCCGTAGCCTCACACCTTCATGCAGTCTTAGTGGGGTTTGAGATTGTGTGTGTGTGTGTGTGTGTGTGTGTGTGTGTGTGTGTGTGTGTGTGTGTATAAATGCTTTCTTCTTCTTTGTTGTTGTTGGTCTGTTTTGAGACAAGGTCTTCCTGAGCCCAGGCTGGCCTCAAACTCTTGACCCTTCTGCCTAAGTCTTAGAAGTTCTGAGACTCCAGGGATGCACCACAGACATCAGCTCCACCAAATTGTTTCAATAGAAATTTCACTACAGTAACAAATTAGAAACTTTGTGGGTTATAAAATTAATATGTTTTCACACTGACTTCAAATTCTTAGACTGATGCTTTTAATCCCAGTACTCAGGAGGAAGAAGCAGGTGGATCACTGAGTTTGAGACCAGCCTGGTCTACAGAGTGAGTCCCAGGACAGTCAGGGCTACACAGAGAAACCCTGTCTTGAAACAACTCCCCACCCCAAAAAACTTCTTTGACTGAAATTATAGGACTGATATAATTCTCAATTATTTCAATATAAATGAATTAGCCTCCCCTAAATTATTTCTCTACCTTGTTGAAGGCATTGCTACTACAAAACCCACTCATAACCCCAGCAGCTTTGATCTAACATGGAAAATTAGGGCTCACCCCTACCCCTTGAATTCACTGGTTTGACTTACTTTCCATGTATGAGTGTTTTGTCTGAATACGTGTCTGTGCACCATGTGTGCCTGGGTGTCCACAGAGGCTAGAGGTGGGTGTCAGATCCCCTGGAACCTTGGGAATTACACAGATGGGTGTGAGCTGATATGTGGATCTGGGAGTCGAACCCAAGTCCTTTGAAGAGCAGCCAGTGCTCATAATCATAGAGCCATCTCTTCAGCCCCTAGTTTGGCTTTTAATTGTAACAAACTTATATATAGAGTATAGCATAGAAATAAATGATAATGTAGTTAGTATCAAAGAGAAACTGTGGGTTGGAAGGCTGACTTGGTGGGAAAGAATGCTTGCTAGACAAGTACGAGGATCTGAGTTCACATCCCCAGCACCCACGTAAAGAGTTGGTGTGATCCTGTAATCCTGGCACCATGTGGGTAAAGAGGAAACTGCTGGGGAATGTTGACCAGTGGGCTGGTTCCAGGTTCAATGATTTTGTCTCAAGGGAACAAGGCAGAAAGTGATAGTACAGGACACCTGACTTCTCAGGTCTCCAAGTGTGAGCATGTGTACATACACGTGCTCATACACTACAAACACGAAGAACATGACTAACCCTTTCAATCAGTACTGCTGACACAAGTTAAATCATTGGCAAGGAAAAGGTACTAAGGAAGTGTTAAATGTTGGAACAAAAGATACTGAACCTACAAAAGGGGACTTCTCACAAATGGAAACTAGAAGGAACTGAATTTTACCAGCAAATTAGAACAGAGTTCCTTGACATTCTACAAATCTTTGTGCTCTGTTACTATTAGCAACCCTTACAGCTGTGAAGTTATTTGGGTCTTTTACATTTCTCTTTCACGGTCACTAAATCTCATCTAAGCCTCACGACAGCCCTGGAAGGCAGGCCTGGGTGTGAGCAATGCAGGGGAGCACGCCCTGAGACCCACGTTTTTGCACTTACAGTGTGGTCACACTTGACTACTTGAGAAGAAATCAAAACCATACAGATCTGAGGTCAGGTAAGGGCAGACATCTGCTCGAGGAAATGTATAACCTTGGAGCCCATGCAGATAAAGGGAGTCAGGTGAGCAAGTGGCCTCGTTTCTGCTCGTGTTCAAATTCACCCTGTCCTGTCATCATCCAGGTCAGTCCTTGCTTGCATGGCGCATTTGGGATAGTTTTTGTTTCTCATAAAAATAAAGATTTCACTCAGCATCCTCCACGATTTAAAAAACAAGTTGGTTATAGCTAAAAATAACAAACAGGTACAGCTGGAGGGAACTATCCAGCATTACACGAGGCCCTCCTCAAGAACACGAGAAATGCGATTAGCCTGCCAAACGACCTCAGATGAAAACCCAGCCGTCCCGCTGCCACAGAGATGACCAAGGTCTCCACTCTGCACCAATGCTAAAAGCAGCAGCAATTGCTTGTGGCTTACAGGCATATGGAACCACACAGCTGCAACAACTTGCCAGTCATTACCCACAGACCCACAAGTTAAATGCTTCCTAAGAGTATCACCGGGCAAGCTGTGGGAGAGTTAGGAGAGCGGGTGGCGGGGGTGGGGGTGGGGGAGTGAAAGAGAAGCAAGAATACAAACAGGCAAAGGTTACTAGAGATGGCTGTAAAGCGGCAGCTGAGAAGTTCATTACACTGACCTTTCCACAGGAGATTATGGAAAAGAATGAGCGTGTGTGTTCACAATTGGTTTTTTTGTTTTTGAGATTGGGTATTATGTAGCCCAGGCTAAATTCTCTATGGTCTTGATGATAAGATGGATGATCTTGACGTCTCCAGCCTCCTGTTCCCACTTCCCAAGTGCTGGGATCACAGGCCTGTGCCACTATACTTGGTAAAAATGTGTGTTTAAAACAAACAAAAACACGCCTCTCCAACCCATACACTGTACACTAGCTGTAGCAATGGGACGCATTCTTTTGAAAATGAAGATTCTTCTGGAAGGAATACAGACTAAAGATTAAGTTTGGGCTTTGAAGCTTCCTACTATCCACTCGAACTGTCCTCAGTCCCCATCATGCATGGTGGAAACAATTATTCATGATATGCTATTATGTCCCATAAACTTTTCTGTGTGCTATATTTCATGTATCCTTAAAAGTTTTATTTCTCTGTTACATGCCAGCATCTGTAAGAGGTCAGATGAGCATATGAGAAATGGCCAGAAGCACCACTAAAGTCAGGCAGATCTCAAAGACTGAGAAGTGTATCGCCTCATCAAGTGGAAAGGAATGCTCCACTCCCAAAGCACAGGGTGGGAGGTCTGGCTCCCAGGTACAGCACTTGCCTATTAGATCAAGGCCTTGGGTCCTAACCCCAGCACCAAAAAAACCCAAAATTTTCAAAAAACAACAACAACTAAAAGAAAACTCCACAGAATGTCCTTTCTCGTGAAGCCTCTAAAAGAGCATTTGACAACGTGTGTGGAGGGTAATATCAGCCATATGGCTGCAAGAAGTGTTCCAAGATCTTAAGTAAATTTAAATCTCAACTGTGAACGAAGGAAAGAGAAAGCATCCCCAGTCTCATTTCAGTTAGGGGAGGGTGAGATGTGTGAGCTTATAAACCCAGTCTTCAACAAATGCTTCTTACACACTAGGAAAGTCTGAAAAAGCATTACACACAGTTTCAGCTGCAGTGAGATGGGTACTCCCCAGCAGTCTAGGAGGAGAATCTGCACTGGGAACCCTTCTAATGTCCTTCAAGACCAGAGTAA
This sequence comes from Peromyscus californicus insignis, assembly GCF_007827085.1. Lineage (NCBI taxonomy): Eukaryota > Metazoa > Chordata > Mammalia > Rodentia > Cricetidae > Peromyscus > Peromyscus californicus. Next base: position 94,285,942 of record NW_026294595.1, on the reverse strand, counting down.
GAGGCATTATGAATGCAACTGGTATGGGGGTGCTCCCTGCACTCCCAACACACAGTAAGCTAGAGCAGCAAGAGGGCTGTGAGTTTGAAGCCAGCCTACAACTCTTAGCCAGGATTTGTCCCCCAAAAGTAAGAGCAGCCTACGGGCTCGCTGTTAAAAGTGCCGAGTGAGGACGGATGTGGAAAAATATCAACATTCAAAATTCCCAATCCTAAGGATCCACATTGCTCAGCATGGCTGTTAGGCTCACTTTTACTCTCCCTTAACCAACCCCTGCCCCCTTTAATTTTTAAATTTTAAATACGAGCTAATAGAAGTTAAGGGTGGGGGTAGCACAAGCCTCTAATCCCAGCAGTGGGAGGCAGGGCTGAAGCATGAGAACTACCATGAGTTCAAGGCTAGCCTGGGCTACACAGGAAGTTCTTGTCGTTGAGAAAAATAGATAAAGCAAAGCCAAGCAGAACAGCTGCCATCCTCATGAGATCAGCCATGCTTGCAAGAGACCACCACCAAACCGTCTGTGGTCTGCTGATGTCCTCTCTGAGAGGAGTGGGAAGGTCACTGCGCCTTCTCCCGAGACTCCAGCTGCTTCGATGCACCACCCAGACACTTGTCCGTGATTCTGCCTTAATTGCATGTGCCCCGTCAGGTGTCAAGGTGTCTGGGGAGGAGCTAGAACATTCAGGCTGGGGAAGGTTAGTGGGCGGAGCTCCATCTAGGAGGCTATGGAGACGCCCACATTGACGTCCTGTTAGGACTTTCCAGTATGGCAACTCTGGGCTTCCCCACATGCCTGTCACCCCTTCCCCATGCTCTGTAGCAAGCACAGTAAACTTACTGGCTCCCCAGGGTGGATTCTGGTGGAATGTGACTTTGGTTTCTCACTGGGACTTTATGAGGAAGGAGTAGGTGCTGTTTATGTCTCCCCAGGGATGGAATTCTCCCAACAGTAGAACAGTAAACACCAAAAAAGGTGGGTTAGCCTTGGTCTGCGCTATATGAGCACTAGGGAAGAGCTGAGGAACAACGGCAGCTGACAGAAAACCCTTCGCTCTGCGCTGAAAAAGGAGCAGAAAGAGGAGGCTCAGCTTGTGGCAGCAGCGCAAACAATGTCTAACATAACCAAGCCTATTGGAAACACTGTAGCTTTTCCCTACAAGCAGCGCAAACAACGTCTAACATAACCAAGCCTACTGGAAACACTGTAGCTTTTCCCTACAAGCAGCGCAAACACTGTCTAACATAACCAAGCCTACTGGAAACACTGTAGCTTTACCCTAACAACACTGCTGCCTGGACTTGAAGTAAAACCAACAGATACTCTAAGGACAGCTTGATAGCCCGTGTTCTCAGAGAAGCTTAGTTTGAATAAACACCGTCCCAGATTTCAAGCCCTTGACTCTTCTCCAAAGGCCAGTGACAGCAGTTCCAAGCCCAGCTAGAGAGTCAAGGGGCTGGGGGTGGGGCAGAGAATCAGGCGGAAGCCTCCCATCCACCTGTGTATCCTCAGGCATCAAGAGATGAAAACACACAGGTGACAACGGGAGGTGACGTGAGAAATTCCAAGGTCCAATCCCTAGGAACTCAAGCCATTCAATATGATGAGGGAGGAGCTTGAGGCCATGATATAGTGTGGCGGTAGAGTGTTTACTTAACCAGTCTCTGGGTTCAATCCTGGCACGGCAAAAGAAAAAAAAAATTACCAAAGGCTGATCCAACAGGATAACTTGGCCTAAACAGCAAAGTGAGAGAGGGACCAAGGAGGTGAGCAGAGCCTCTGGAGACACTCAGAGGCTCAAGAGGCCAGGATATTTTTAGACAGTAAAGGAAGAGGTGTCATCCTCTCTCAGTAAGAATCACTATAAAGCTTGGGGCTCCAGAAGAAAGGTGAGTAGACAAAACCCAAGAGGAGCATTGTTCAAGCATTTCAAGCCACTTCACAAGCCTCAATACCAGAGCATATCACAGCCAGGCATGGCGGCAGAGGTCAACAATTCCCGCTCTGGGGAGGCTGAGGCAGAAGAACAGAGAGTCGCAGGGAGGGATGTGTTAAGCTACTGGCTGAGAGACCTCTATTCTTGGTCATCTATCCCAAGTGGAGAGTTCAGAAAGTAGATATCAAACAATAAAAGCTGTTCGTTCCCAGGAGTGAAAGCAAACCATTCCTGGAATGGTGAGCTGCAGATGCCTGGGCTCATCAGATGCTATCCTCTAGTTTCCTACTCCTGATTGGAAGGGAAACTCCTGGAGAACTGTCTTAGTAAGACAACAGCTGACTCCATAGGTCTGAACTCATGGCAGTGTAACTCTGTTAGATCCATGCCAATACAGTTTACACAGCTATTAGTCTACAAGACAGAGAATAAAAAACTCTTCAAGGGCCGGGCGGTGGTGGCGCACGCCTTTAATCCCAGCACTCGGGAGGCAGAGGCAGGTGGATCTCTGTGAGTTCGAGGCCAGCCTGGTCTCCAAAGTTCCAGGAAAGGCGCAAAGCTACACAGAGAAACCCTGTCTCGAAAAAACAAAAACAAAAACTCTTCAAGGAAAAGAGCGTATGTCCCAAGCTGGACTGATGTACTGTCAATAAACCTCAGTGAGAATTTGGGTATGAAACCAACAGATGTCAGTGATACAGTACTTAGGCCATTAGTACTATAAATGACAGTGAGCTTCTGATAGAACTTAATATATACACAGCTACCAAACTCCACTCCAAGAGGCTCTGACTCCCTACAATGAGAATGGGTCCTGGAACAAGGTTTACTTTCTTCATTTTTTGAGACAGGGTTGCAAATAATCCAGGCTGGCATCAACCTTCCTTCCATGTGCTGGGATTTCAGATGTGTGCTACTCTGCTTGGTTTATGTTGTGCTGAAAATGGGGTCTAGGATTTCATACATGTTAGGCAAGCATTCTAGCAACTGAGCTGTATCCTCAGGCCCCAGAATGCTTATTTTTTAAATGTTAATAGCCTGAGGCCCTACTAACCATTCTCCCAAGCTGTCAGCATCAAGTTAGAGCTTATGATTTACCAATGCTTTGAAAATAAGTATGCTTCCCTCTACCAAAAAGGCAGAAAAGGCTTTTGATACTAATATCTGGGCTCAAATACTGAACAAAGGCTGAAATTAGATTATCGCTAGTCTTCACTCTTTTATGAATCCTACCTACACACTCTTCTTAGAGCTACCACATATTAAAAGGCCCAAAGTAATACCATATAAACATACAGAAAAAAGAACAAGAATAGTTATGCAATTACAAAGCTGGGCTAGAAGAAAATCTGAAGAAATAATATACAACCTAGACTAGATTAACAGTGACTAAGAAAGATGATTTTAAAACGACTTTTTAGTACAGGAATTCTTTCGTGTCCCTAACTTCAATCCTGCCTGCTCAGCCTAAGTCCATTTCTGTCTCTTGTAAAAATAGAACCACCCAAGCTCCCTCTACACAAAAATCTTCAGAAACTTTAGGAAAAGAGGGGGAGAGAAAAGGATTAGCTACCAAGAGCACACACATTTCATTCCTAAAGAAAACACAGCCTCCGCTGAGAGGAGGTGGGGGTGACAGCCGTACAGGGCTTGGGCTTGAAAGGTTCTTACAACTGCTCAGAGCTTCAGCTTCTTCAAGGATCTGCAGACCTGCCATGACACCTCAAGCCAGTCTTCCAAATTTACACTACTCTAGAAAGCTCCTTCCCTGTGAAAAAGCTTGATAAAATCTCGTTGCTCATTTAATTTCCCTGCAGTCATCAAATCCAACCTTTATTACTGGCTCTCTTAGCTTAGCTTTAAGCCACATTTAACCATATTTAATGGCTCTCTCCTGAATAAAAAGCCCTTAAGGAGCAGTGCCCTTTCTACTTCCTTTCAACCATTTAATTTCCTGGTTTTGACTTCTCAAGAGGACCCAGCTCTTCCTGATCATTTCTTACTCTTTTGGACGTCCAAGTTCATCTGCACGGACATCTTTGTCTCAACCTTGTACTCCTTTCCTACTTGCTATGTAGTTTACAGTGTAAAGAAAATGTTCCCTGTTGCCTTTAGAAAATGAAGGCATGGGCTGGAGAGATGATGGCTCAGAGGTTAAGAACACTGGATGCTCTTCCAGAGGTCCCGAGTTCAATTCCCAGCAACCACATGGTGGCTCACAACCATCTAGAATGAGATCTGGTGCCCTCTTCTGGAGTGCAGGCATACATGTAGACAGAACACTGTATACATAATAAATAAATAAATCTTTAAAAAAATGAAGGCACATAAAAGGACAACTAGAGATTAGTTTCAAAGTAGCAGAACTAGTCAGAGAAGTCCCTCTGTCCTGGAAGATATGGAAATGGAGCTAGAAATAAGTGGATAATTCTGTAATACAGAATGGTATGATCCAAAGTAAGAGAATCACAAGTTTGAGGCCTGCCTGGGCTACTAGATAGCAAGACCTTGTCTCAAGAAAAAAAAAATTAAAACAGGAGGTTACCTGAGTTAACAGCTGCATATAATGCCACTCTGATTCCTCCTTCCTTATCTCCCAAGTGGCATGTCTTTTTATCTTCAAGTTTTGTTTCAAGATTAGCTATCACAGCCAGATGTAGTGGTATATAATTGTCCCAGCATTCAGGAGGCTGAGGCAGGAGGATCTCCAATTTGAAGCTAGTCTGGGCTACACAGGAAGTTCCAGGCCAGCCTGGGCTATATTGAGACCATGTCTCATAAAACAAACAAAACAAAATCAAGTGTCCATGAATCCATGCCACAATTATCTTAGTTAGCATGTATTAGGGAAACTCATGGGCCAGGTCTTATGTGGGTCATAAAGCAAGCTTTTACAATAACTTCACTGAGGAGTATTTGGGAAGGTCATGTATCAGGTACACAAAGACAGTTCATGCTCTGTCACACCATTTAAAAGGTCAGCACTGACTTCCCACTTGGAACAAGGATGTTTAATGGTGATGCCAGAGATGTTTTTCTTTCACTGTTTTCCTAGAGTAACCCTCTCTTGCCTCAGGACTCACAGTTGAAATATCCCTTCCTCTGTCAAGTCTTTCCTAATTTCCTGCCCCTATAATTCCATTGACAACTCAGAACATATTTCTAGAACAGCACTTACCCATCCTGGTTGTAATTATTTGTTTACATGTCTAATTTAGCTATATGCTCTTTGGTGGTGAGGATAATGTTTTATTCATCACTGGTTATTCACCCAATAGGCACTCAACAAATGCTTGTTGAACGTTAATGATGACAGTCACAGGACATCTTAAAGGATGGCCATGGTACCTTCCAGAGTCTAGACCACTTCATGGTAAGTACTCACACTACAGGCTACACTCCCATAATGCATCCCTACTATGTGTACCTATCTTGGCCAGAAAAGAGCCCACAGATAGGAGGAAAATTGGTCTAATAGTGCTACCATGAATCAGCGAAGGTGCCCATCGTGGTGGTACATGTCAGTAGGATATGCTGAGGAGGCAGAGGCAGGAGGATCAGGTGTTGGAGGGCAGCTCAAGCTACATCTTTAGGGTCAGTCAGGTGGCTTGGCAGGTAAAAGTGCTTGCCATGTTGATCTCCACAACAACACCATGGCACAGGCACACCTGCACTCACATAGCACAATATGATAATGATAAATAAAAGTTAAAAAAAAAAAAAGAATGGGCAAAGAGAATTGTTTCTAAGTTGGAGGGCTCATTCTTCTGCCTCTAGAGAATAGGAACAATTATTAATAAGAGTCCTTGAAAGGGGTCCTAATTCCATCATCATAAAAACATGTGGCAAGTTTTAATTCAATAGAATCCCTGCTAGAATATACAGGAAAGCTTGTTCACCTTACCGAAGTCAATTACGGTTCTGCTAAGGGACTCCATATGTCCTCCCAGAACTCTGTCATGTTGTACATTAAACTCTTTCCTCAACAGGTTTGCTCATCTCTGCAGAGTCACAGGCAAGGCAATAAAATGCTGCTGTCTCAAAGGACTCTGTGCTTGGCAATCCTGCACTACACAAAGCTATTGTGTTTACAGGCTGCTAATAAGACACAAAACCTAATCTGATCCCGTGGGAACAATGCTCAAGATTCCCTCAGGGGATTAAATAAATGTATTCTACTTTTGTACGGCCAAAATTGTGGGGACCAGCAAAGCTGAATAAAGCATAAGCTGGGCATGCCAGAATCCCAGCACCCAGGATACTATAGCAGGAGTTTGTGGAGTCTGAACCCGACAGGACTATGTAACAAGACTCTGTCCGAAACAAAACAAACTAAAACCAAATAAATAAAAAAACAAGCATAAGGACCCAAACCCAGACAATGGAAGATGAACATCTGCCCAGAAAAGGACGCTGTCATACAGTAACCAGAAGCAGTACACAAGCGCAAACCAGGAAAGCTGTCTTTCTGGCACACATTTGGCTCCTTCATGTTATCATGAGAAACCAAGAAGTTCCAGTTATGTAAATTTAGGTCTCTTAAAGAGATAAAAAAATTATATTTATTTCTTTGTGGATGTGTATGTGTGCATGCATATGTGGAGATCAGAGAACTCCTAAAAGTTGGTTTGCTCCTTCCATCACGGGGGTCCAAGGAATCCAATTCAGGAGATCAGGCTTGTGGACAGGTTTCTTCACTAGCTGAGCCACCTTGCCAACCCAATCTTCTTTGTGTTTTTTAGACAGAACAAGGTCTCACTATGTAGCCCTGGCTGGCCTGGAACTTCTTATAGAGACCAGGCTGAGCTTGCCTCTGATTCCCTAGTGCTGGGATGACAGGCATGCATCACCAAGCTTGTCATAAAATTGTTTCCATATCTCAGATAAAGTGTTTTAGTGTATTTCTTTTTGCAAGTATAGTATGGCATAACCCCAACTGTTACAGTATTACATCCACATTAGTCACAGCTGGGTCCTTTACAGGGTATGTGATCCAAGAAGAGAAACTGAGTCATAACATGTCAACTTGCTTCCCCAAGCACACACTTAGTTTGAACTGAGGTCCTATGCACTTCTTCCCAGGGCTGAGTCTCAGCATGCCCACCCCACGCCTGTTGTTCTTCCAACTTCAAATCAGCTCGTCATAGATAAGCACGTTGGATCTTTTAGAGCCAACAGAGGGATTTCATTGTCTTTTTTTTTTTCCCAAGAAAGAGAAAGGTGAAAAAGGAACAGGTGCAAGGGAGGGTAGAGCTGGAAAGAAGTGGCTCCCAGTAGGACTCACCTTGGAGCTGAGGTCTTCTCGCCGGTTTCCTGCTTTACTTCTGCGTAATTTGATGGATGGGGACCGCAGCAAGTTCTTGATGCGGCTAGTAATGGTTGACCCTTCCCCAGCCATCATAAGGAGGAGCCCCTAAGGACAGTCCCTGGCCTAGCCTTAGGACTTGTCTCAACAGTGGCACTGCCTTCTCGCTCAACACGGCCTTCGGATATGCACTTTCACTGGCCTGAGATGGCAGAAGCAACCTTGGCATCACAGTAGGTGTCTTCTGCCTGTCAGCCGCTCTTACTCTGGGCATTGCCCTGTCCTTTCTCACTCCTCATCCCCACCCTAGCCTGCTAGATTTTTTAGGAAGGGAGGACGACCCCCTAGAGTGAAGAAATGTCAGGCCCACGCCAGCCAGAGGCGTCTAACTAAAGAATAGAATGGGCTCTAGGGGCTTGGCGCCGGTTATAGCCCAAGAGTTCCCATGGTAACTGCGGTGTCCAAGGGAGGAGGCCGCCGAAGCCACCCGAGCGGTCCGCAGGGGGCCGGGGCACCGCGCTGGCCGCCGGGGCTCGTGCTGACCCGATCTGATACGGGAGCCTCCCTCCCCCACCCTGGCCTTGGGAGCTCGCTTCCAGCCCCCCACACCCACCGCCCGCTCCAAAAGCCCCTAATACTCGTCAGCGCCCCCGTTCGCTCAGGCCCAGCTCACAGCGCCCTCGGGCATCACACTCAACGACTTCAGCTCCGCCGCAGCAGCCGCAGCAGTAGCAGCTATGGTGGCACCAGCGGCTCAAAACGCGAACTAGAGCCTGGGCCGAGCTGCGCCGGGAGGCGGGGCCTAGGCGAAGGGGGTGCGGTCTGCAGCAGATCGGTTCTTGATTGGACGAGCGACGCCTGTGGGGGCGGAGCCAAGAAATGAACCGTAGAAGCAGAGGGCTCGGGATTCTGCACAGTATAATTGTGGGTACCGCTCTTAAAGGAAGGTCAACATAACATAGCTTTGAATTGAGAGAACCAAGCCTTTTACGGTATTATCAGGCCTGGTCCCCCAGAGAACTTCCCAGATCCCCAAGATGATAACCACGCCCCCAGGCCCAAGGTTGATATTTGGTAGGCCTGAGACCATGGCTGAAATTTAATTCCTAACTCATAAAAAAAAAAAAAAAAAAGGTTGGGATGCAGCCAAAAGAACTCCTTTCCACTTCAAGTGCTGGGATTTAACATGGTTGGAATAGTTTGTGATTACGGCCAGCCTGACACGTGGAGTAACTCTACTCACACACTTTTGAACTGAACAGCCTGTTAATGATGGAAGACTCAAGCCTCCAATAGAGCCTTAGGTACCTGCGAACAGAGAAAGTAAATGAATGCACCTATGATACCAACCATCATTTCCTTAGCTGCCAACGTCCTTACAGCACTTTATTCACAGCGTTAACGGTGTTTTGCTATTCCAGATCTTTTCCCAGCCTTGTCAAAATTTGCAAAACACCCCTAGGATGACACCGATATCAAGCTTGCTGCTATCGTTGTTGCTGTTTTCTAGCTCATGGAGCTAGGAGAAATGTTATCACATACTCATGCTTCACAGATATGTAAGTCGGTTCATTTTTAGAAGCCCTAGAATTTCCCATCTAGTTACTACTTTAAGAAATTACCTGGAGGTGTGTGTGTGGGTGTGTGTGGGGTGGGGTGGGGGGCGCTGGACAGATGGACCAGAGATTAAGAGCACTGGCTTCTTTTCCAGAAGACTCAGGTTTAATTACCAGCACCCTCGTGGCATCTCACCACCATTCCAGGGGATTTGTCGCCCTCTCCTGGCCTCTGTAGACACCAGGCACAGGGACGCACAGACATAAGAGTAGGCAAAACACCCACCCGTTTACATTTTTTTTTTTTTTTTTTTTTTTTTTTTTTTTTTTTTAAGAAACTGCCTTCTGAAAAGGATAGCCTAAGAGTGATGTGTCTCTCTCCCATTCCAGACTTTGAGAATTCCTGGAGAAGATGGTGGTTTTGCAAAAGGGAACGATCCCTAATATCAGTGTTTAGCGGTATTTGCACAACCACGGTTCAAACAGGAAGGTACCTGTGTACTATATAGCTATGTATTAAAAGCAAATGTATAAAGCTCACAGATTGATATGGGTATCAGGGATGCTACCAATTGGCAATAGTAACCAGAGGTCTAAGGCCTCTATCCTTTCAACCAAACATTATAGCTCTAATGAAACTAAAATGGGACTTGCAAATTTATTGTCTAAACCTGAAGTCAGGAATGATCATATAACTATAGAAACAGCTGATTCTCGGCACTGTTAATAATCTGTGACTTGGCCTCTCCACGGAAGCTGCTGTAACACTAATAAATGGCGCCACCTGGTGTCTTCATTTGTGTTCTACAGACTCTGGTCTTCTCTGACCAGATCGTTAGGCAAATTTCTGTTTACTAGTAGGTATTCTCACTTCTCATTCAATGCTAGTAAATGGGTTTACAAGTGTAATCTCTCATCCAAAACTACATTGCGTTAGCTCCTTAGACACACACACACACACACACCCCTAATTACTCTCATCTGATCTGAACTGCATGGGCAAATCTAAGTGCTTGCTTTCCTTGTTTAAAGATGAGACTCATCTAAATTGAAAACCAGAGAAAACATGAGGGATTATAACTCTTGAAATTGGTATTTTCAGTCTAAGGACAAAAATCACTTTTAAAATTCTTCCCAATCCAAGCAAAATGTCTAGGTATCATGCTACCTTTGAGCTGCTAGTATGGCAATAGGTTGAAAGTGTTCTTGTGTTTCACGGATTCCCAAGTGCAACGTGAAGAGAAGCGGTGACTTCCTTTACTCACGCGTCATTCTACTCTCCAAGAAGCAGTTGACCTCCATGGTGGTGTGCTGGTTGTGTGTGTCCAAAGCAAACACACGTGGTGTTCAAGATTCTAAAAACCCCGGATGTTTGGGAATTTGATAGTAGTCTTGCTTAGAATTATTAGATGAGATTTTAAAATTCATCCTAGGCAAATAAGGTGCAGAGGTCCTGGGCTATTAGCATGCTGGAATAAGCATTTGCTCATCAACCCAAGTATTTATTGAGCACCTTTACATTCAAGGCACTGTGAGAGAGCTGAGACCAACGAATGCAGTTGGAAACAAAAGAGATTTCGAGTCAGTGCTTCCAAAGCTGCTTTCCCATTGGGGGGGGAAGAAGCTTTTTTTTTTTTTTTTTTTTTCCTCCTGGAACTGAGGATCGAACCCAGGGCCTTTAGCAAGCGCTCTACCACTGAGCTAAATCTCCAACCTCAAGAAGCTATTTTACAAGCAGGTTACAATGACAGAATAGTTTAGATTTGCCTCCAAATTTTCACCTTCTTGTTATCGTTTAGCCTCCTAATCCATATCCATCACTGCTGCTTAACTCTGTAAGTCAGTTTTAAATACACTAAAATTAGTTTTTTAATTGTATATGAAATTATTTTAATTCCCAATATGCATAACTTTGTCTTCATCAACAGGCAATAATTTATCTACCTTAGCTTCACTATGTTCCTCTGGCTAGCCTGAAACTCACTATATAGACTAGGCCAGCCTTGAACTCACCTGCCTCCATTCTCCCAAGTCCTGGGATTAAAAGGCTTTTTCTTTTTTGAGACAGGGTCTAACTATGCAGTCCTGGCTGGTCTAAATTTCCTAGAACAGACTATAAAATGTGGTTTTGTTGTTGCTATTTCTATGTTGAGGGGTTTGCATATACCATGGCATAAGTTAGTTCATGGTAGAAGTCAAGTTCTCTTCTTCTACCATATGTCTTCTTGGGATTTGAAATGAGGTAATCAGGGTTGAAAGCAAGTACTTTTACCTAGTAAGTCATCTCACCAGCCCTAGCTTTAATTTTCAGTGTACTAAGTTATCCATGTATGTGCAAATTTTTATGTGCATGCAGGTGCATCTGCACTTGTATGTGGGTATGGAGACTAGAGGACTACCTCTAGTGCCATCCTCATGAATGCCACCAAGTTGCTGGGACAGGATGATCCCTCACTAGCCTGGATCTTACCAATTTGGCTATATTGGCTGGGCAGAGAACCCCAGGAATCCTCTTGTGTCTCCACCTTCCCAGTGCTGGGATTACACAACTGGCACTTTTACTTGGGTTACTCAATCCCAGTCATACTTGGGAGGGAAGCACTTTTCCTAACCGAACCATCCTACTAGCCAATGTGGATGTGAGTTTTAATTAGCAATGATACAACATGGGGCTATCAAAAGGCCCTTATAGCATTTTCTTCAAAACCAACAATTCTATGCAATCAACTTTGATTCCTTGAGTACCAGTGATTCTCTATGAAATGAAGGCATAAACCTAAGTTCCTGAAAATGAGCTGCCTACACTAATTAATTCTAGAAGAGACAAGGGCTATTACTATATTGCAGACTTGTCTTCAAGGACTAGTGATCACACAATTCCGCTATAAATTACTACAGTCAGGAAAAATGTATGAAACTTTGCCAAAAATAATCTATAAAGATGTGTGTGATGGTACACACCTTTAATCCCAGTGAGTAGAAGCAGGCGGATCTCTGTGAGTTCAAGGCCAGCTTGATCTCCATAGAATTATAGGCCAGTCAGGGTTGCATAGTGAGACCGTCTCAAAAAAAAACAAAAACAAAACAAAACAAACAAACAGAAAAATCAAAGTATAGATGTCTACTGTCTTCTGTGTTAAAAACATTTTCAAACCTGTAAGAAAGGCCTACTATCAATTTCATAAGCTTATATAACTAACTGTGATCTATTAATTATCTTAACTAATCAGGAACACCAACAGTTCAATGTTTAAAAGACTCCCATAAGAACACTTTGTAGCCGTGGTGGTGGTGGCCCACGCCTTTAAATCCCAGCACTTGGGAGGCAGAGCCAGGTGGATCTGTGTGAGTTCTACTAGGCCAGCCTAGTCTACAGAGCGAGATCCAGGACAGGCACCAAAACTACACAGAGAAACCCTGTGTGTGGGTGGGTGGGGGGGCACTTTGTAAAATTATGAAGTCCTTTAACACCTTGTCTGAAGAACACCTATCAGGCTGTCAAGATGGCTCAGTGAGTTTAACTGTTTGTTGTGAATGCTTGACAACCTGAGTTCAATCCCTGGTAGGAGAGAAGTGAATCCACAAAGGTGTCGTTTATCTCCACATGCATGCCATGGCACATGTACCCGATACACATGCACACATTTTAAAAGAACACCTATATTCTCTAGCCAGTAAGACTGTGTTTATGTCCTGTTGTTCTCCACAAGGCAACAGTGGTACTATGAAACGAGCTCTTCACTACAGAATGGCAAATATTGTCATCCAATTATATGTAGTTTTGAAGTCCTAAACAAGACACCAAAGGTCTTCCCAAATGGCACATAAAACGTTTAAGGACAAGAAGCTTCTGAAAAGATCACTTCAATGGCATTCTCTCTCAAATATATCTAAGGACATTGAATTCTCCAACCAGGCACAAACCTCCCAACACCAAGTTCTGATTTAATTAGTATAACTGGTTTATTTCAGGTTCACGTCTTGCCTTCCAACTGCCAAACTTGTTATTTCTAAAAAAATAATCACTTTCAAAAGCAGAAATGAAAGATATATATTTAATATATAAAAGAAAATGCTAAATCTGACATAATTATATTCTTAAAAACATTCCATTTATTTACAGGTGTATAAAAAGGCGAGTTATTGGTCTACTGAGATCATGCTTCTTAGTTAGGGTGGGAGCTTTTTTTCCAGGTTCCTTCAATGTTCTCACTTAAATTCACCTTTCATAATCATACATGTCATTTTCATAGACCAGTTTCTCCTAATATAAGGTTACCCTAATGCAAAGGGTAGGAGTTTGGGGAGATTATGGATTTCTGTCAAGACTACAAGATTGTTCTGAAGACTAAGCCCTCCTCAAATTAGCCCTGATAGCTCCTAAATCTGTCTTAAGAACAACGTATCTTGGGAGTTTGTAATAACATCTGCAGCTTTCCCTGAACACCTAGAACCAAACCTCATTTCTATCTTTCTACATCTCTCATAAACACAGCCAAGTATCTTCCAATCAAGAATAAACTCTGACCTATTTTTTGCCTATTTTTTTTTCCAAATTTAAAAAAAAAAAAGGGGAAAAAAAAAAAGAAAGTATTCAGAAGCTAAAATGGTCCTTCTTTTCCTGAGGATTATTCACTCCCTTGTCTACTTCTTGTCTGACTCTCAAAAGCCAGAAGGAAACATGGGAAAGAAACAGGCAATAAAACCACTGGAAACTGCTATGCCCGGGCTAAAGAACTAGGTCTCCGAGGACAGCTGTTAGCAAGGGCGACAGGGGCTGCACTCCTTGGCTAAGGCATTGGATGAAGTCAGCTGGGTAAAGGACAAAAAGGACAAAGGAGAAGCGAGGAATCCTGTTTTACTATGTCAGGCTTTTGTAGTAAACAGGAGGTTAAGTGCTGCTGAGCTGTCCAGGAAGGCAGGCAGGCAGCACAAAACCAATGAAGAGTTTACTTCCACTGCATTTTCAGTGGAAGTTTCTTCATCCTTTCCATCTGATGATTATCAGAGTTAATCTAAAAAGGGAATCAAACACAGAAGTCCTAATTCACTGGCTAGATTCATTCCAAAGTTGGTCTCACAACCTAGGTCTGAAGATACACTGAGTGGGACTTGAGATAGAGAAGGCAGGGATGTAAAAGAAATAGAATTCCCAGGCACTGCCCAGGCACCGGAAGCACTTGTGTTAAAGTGTTTTACAACACAAGCAAATCCTGTCATTGAAGACAGAACGGGTTACATTCCAAAATATAATTATTTAAGAAAGGCAAAATGCAGCAGCGAAATCTCAGTCTATACATTTTCAGAACAGTGATTCTTGCCCCAGGAGTTTCCAAGAGACCCCTCAAATGCACCATGATTATTTACAAACTAGATAGGAAACATTTCTATACTCAATACAAATCTCTTCTAGGTTGAAAACTTCATCCTTTGAGAAATCTATGAAAACAACTATACAAAAATATAAATATCTTCATCTTTACAAGTTGTCAGTCCTTCATATCCTGACAGTTAATGAGTGAAAAAGCTCTATAGATCATTGATGCCATGGTAGCAGATAAAAAATATATCTTGTGACTCAAATACTGCCTTACTTCCCTGGTAAAGAATGCCTACTGTGATTTGCCTTTTCTTTACATCCTGTGAAGGTAACAGTGAATGAAACCTTCAAGCACTTAGAGGCTGGTTCCATTTAGGAAATATCCAGCTCCACAAATTTTTATTTTGGCTATGGTCTCTGGTTTGGGGAGAAAATGCTTTTTATTTTAGCTGTTTCTGGAGTGACATGATTTTGGAAAAAGAAGGAACTGTCTCTATGTCTACCTCCGAAAAACTAATGGGTAGAAATCCCTGGCATTGTGAACAAATCTTTCAATATCCCAAAAAACAGTAAGGAAGTATCTCTTTTTTAGCCTCTCAAAATACGTACATTAATAGTAAAAGTTAAAAGTATATTCCTACTTTACCAGAAAGCTTAAGTTTATGATGATGACTGAAAGGGTAAGGGAACAGCTATTCAGGATATGAAAGAACAGTCTACTGAATGACAAAAACCCTTCACTTTGGTATTCCATAATATCCATCCTAACATAACATTCTTCCCTCCTCCTTTCTCCCCCAATTTGTGTGTGTGTGTGTGGGGGGGGTTCTTTTATAGCCAGGCCAGACACAGCTTGTAATTCTCCTGCTTCCGTCTTCTAAGTGGTAGAATTACAAGTGTGCACTAACACGCCCAGCTCTATCATGCCCTATTGTTGAAATAGTAACTACAAATTCTTTTTTAGCTCCCTTTACACAACTGTATCCAAATTCTCAGATTTTAGAGCTAACAACTATCACCTGCAGTTTAGTTCATAGTAATTCCAAGTCTCAAGCATTTTCTCAGGGGAAAAAAAATAAGGTACTCGAGGGAGCCAGGTTCTTGTTATGAATTCCTTGGGCAAGAGGGATCACACCTTCTTAGAGAAGATGGGGCACCCAGCACCACAAGTGAGGTAACATTTTTAACATGATCAGAATTTCAAACACCAGGACCAGCACCCTACGCCCCCTTTCTCCATCAATATCCACACATAATCAAAGTCAAAGATTATAGTTCGGTAAGACAAACACACAGATGCCTGCAGAGAAAGGAGGTGAAATTCAGTTTCCCCTCATAGCCTGGCTTTTGCATGAGGATGAATGAGTTCATTTCCCTGAAGAACTTGATGGAACCCCGGAGCTGCCCAATTTAGCCACAACAGGTGCCAATGTAGGCATCACCTTGTTCTCCCGACCTTCCTGGTCATTATTCCCTGTTAAGTTCACTTTGTGTCCAACTTTGGCAGCTATAGGTGCCAAGGAAGGCATCACCTTGAGACTCTGACCATCTGCGTCACTAGGAGGATTAGCCACTTTTAAACCCAAAGGGGCCAACTTTGGCATAGGCCTCCACAAAGTATCTGTGTTGCTGTTCTCTGGGCCAGTCTTCATGTGTAGGATGGGAGGTGAGGATACACTTTCAGGCTCTGCAGGGAGACCCGAAGTACTCTTCCCTCTATCACCAGATTTCCTATGGGGAACCAGAGAATCCTTTATCTCAGAGTCGATAACAATCTTAAGGACATCTGGCTCAGAAGCTGTGTCCCCAAGTTGTTTTTCATTCTCAGAAAAGTCATCATCTTCCAAGTGCAACAGGAGGGGGCTGATTGATTCACTCTCCTCTTGGACATCAGGCAACTCTTTCAAACCTGTTCCCAAGTGTCCAACCTGGAAAGCTGATCTGTTCCCAGGAGCAAGTTTACTGATAAAAGCTCGATGAGCATCCTCTGGGAATTCTGTATCCATTGGGCCAGGCAGTTCCGCCAGGCCGGAGTCATCGTTCAGTTGCTGATTGAGAAAGGCGATCTCATTGAGCAGTGAAGTCAGGGTCTCATCAGTGTCATCCTCATCCTCCGTGGCAGTCAGCAGCTCACTGGGATCAAGGGCTGCATCCTCAATAGCTGACGCCACCTTCCTCAGTTCCATCTCTATGCTTGAGTCCTTGAGATCCTTCATCTTTAATTTATGAAACTGCGATTCCTTTGACTTCAATCTCTCCCCTCTCAACTCACACTCTTTCCATTTATACCGATGTCCTCTCACATCACCAGAAATCTTTTTAGGTACAAACTCCTGTGCTGCCTGCATATTGGAAATATCGACTACATGTGGAAACCCAGAATCTTTATTTGCCAAAAACACTTGTGTTGCGCCCCGTGCCATTCTGCCATCTCTATGGTTTCCTCTGGAAGAGATCCTATCTGTATCTTTTAAGGAACTAGCTTCATTCCCAACAATGTCTCTCAGGTGGTCAAGTGGTTTGCCATCAGGAACTTCATGAGGATATTTGCTGCCACCCACACCTACCAAATCGTCCTCTGCAGCCAATGATGTCACATTAACAATTCGTGGCATCATAAATAAGTCATCATTCTCTGAAAATTAAAAATTAAAGACAGAATTCATTAGATTTACAGTAATGAGAATTTCTTATCTCCCCCTCTCTTTCCCAAGTCATTCTATCTGAATTCACCAGTCCACTTCTATCAGAAAGATGGATGAAATAGCAAGTCAAGTAAAATCTAGCCAAGACACTTGAGATATTTCATTATTAGTAATACTTCCATTTAATTATTTTTTAGAAATCTCCACAGGATAATTCTTTTCTTTTTCTGGATTGGGAGAGCAGTGGTAGAGACAGAATCCAAGGCTTTGCCTATACTAGGCAAGTATTCTATCGCTGAGCTACATTCCCAGCCCTAGGTTCAGACAGAGTTGGGATCTTCCTATGTAGTCCAGGGCTGGCCTCCAACTCACAAAGTCCTGCCCTAGTTTCCTAAGTGCTGGAATTATGGGCACAGGCCACCATCAAAAGTCCAGCCTGCCAAGCTAATTCTTGTCCTGAGGTAGAAATACATCTTGATTGTGTTCACCCAATTAACTGCTAATTAGAAGGGAAAATGGAAGTCAAGGATCAGCACAGCAAGGGGAAAGGAGTACTCCAGAGTAGACCTGGCAGCAGAGACAAGGAACTGTTGCTGTACTGGCAACAGAACAACTACAATTCTAAGAGTGATGAGTATACACTTCCTTAACAGAGGATTGGATGCCTGGAACCCAAACTACCAAAATCATACTTTAGTCTTTGCTGAGAAAAGGAGTGTTGCTCAAACAATACATTGGATTGGTACCATGGGAGTACACCCCTTCTAAGTACAAAACAATGAATGATCAATATCAAAAACATAAATATTGACCCTTCCATATCATCATTTCATTCTGACATCATTTTAATTCTTCTCCTGCTTAGAAATTTCACTAGAGCCGGTTGTGGTGGCGCACGCCGGTAGGATTTGCTGAAGAAATTTCACTAGAGTTCACAAAACAGTTTCCAATCCCAGGTAAAACCACCCATTAAGCTAGGAGGGCCATTTCTTACCAAGACAAATGCCAACAGATCAGCTCTGGATTACTACGGAACAGATCCAAAGGCTTCCTGTCACTGAGATACCATGACCTTTTTTCCTAACAATAGAGGATACCACCACACACCTGACTGAGCCATAGTACTACTTGCAACTTGAGGCTTCAGATCAGCATCTAAGAGAGCAGGAGAGACAGCTACCACTGGTCCTGAGAATAGGGGGCCTTTGAGGGTAAGTAACTGGCCTTGTGGAGTCATCACCAGGTTTGCAGAGGAGTGTGGAGTATTAGAAGGCAATGCATTTTCTGCAAAGAAAATGAAAAGTTAGTAAAACAAACTTTCAATTAATGTTAGTGTACTGGAGAGAGGCAGTCATAAACCCTGACTTGAGAGGTACAAAGGAAGCTTAGATGAAAGCATACACAAGTCTATTCACAGGCTTCTTGTCCTATACACTCCTATAAAAGTCATTTAAGTTTCTAGGCCATAGTGTCTTTCCATTTGTGAATTCAAGTAACTGGTCATTCAATTCTTTTCTTAAAATACTATTATTTTACTCCGTAATGTTAAAACTAGTTCTTATTTTAGAATCTACTTGAATCGATATAAGTCAGATTTTTCTGGTCCATACACTGAGCTATTTTAAGAGTCAACAAGAACACTCTGGAGCTGGGTGGTGGTGGCGCACACCTTTAATCCCAGTATTCGGGAGGCAGAGCCAGGTAAGATCTCTGTGAGTCCGAGGCCAGTCTGGTCTACAGAGCAAGATCCAAGACAGGCACCAAAGAAACCCTGTCTCGGGGCGGGTGGCAGTGGTGGCGGTGTAATCGTGAGATGGATGTGTTTCATTTCACAGAATTTGGAAGATTTTTAAAGTTTATACACCATACCATTGACACCTATTCAGGATTTCAATGGGCAACTCCTTTGAGTTCTGAAAAGGCTGATTCTGTGATTATACACCTATTAGAAGTTATGGCCATCATGGGAATACTTGTACAAATTAAGACTGACAATGCCCCATGTTGGGCGCCATTTATTACGATCAATTCACATGAGTCTATTAAGTGGGTAACAGAATTTATTAAGATATACATTGAGGAAATACACTCACGATTACAGAACTGAGTAGACAGCAGAAGTTGTCCTCTGATCTGACTGGGAGTGAATCCACCTCAAAGGGAGGAGCAGGGAGATGGGTCATGTGACCCCTCTCCAACTCCTTATAAGAGGTCATGACAACAGCAGAAAGCACTACCTCCTTTGGGCCTTATAGCACAAGGTCATGGGTGGAGCAAATACCACTACAACACTCTCTCTCTAAGACACCAGCAAGTAACAATGAACCAGTGTAGCCACTTCCAAAATCAACAATAAAAAAGAAATTAAAGCCAGTTTCCTTTGTTCCTTAATAGAAAAAAATGAAAAATGGACTAGTTCAAAGAAATTAAAGTATTCCTTTTTAAAAGAAACAACAGTCTCACTATGTTACCTAGGCTGACCTAAATTCTGAGCCTTAAGCAATCTGCCTGTACTAGCCTCCCAAGTAGCTGAGACTATAGATACATATCCTCATGTCCAATTTAACTTAAAAAAAAATTTTTTAAAGTTCCAATTTATTTCTTAACCAATAATAAATACAAGAAAATCAAAAGTTCACATACAAAAGCAATCATGTACTTACTAGAAACATATATTGTAGACTGCTATCACAACTAGGATTCACACCTTAGAATACTAATGTCTTAGGACTTATCTGTATGTGTAAAACCAAAAACTGAAATTTACAACTTAAAAGTTCTATTTTTATTTTTCTTTTCTTGTTTTTGTTTTGTTTTGTTTTTGAGACAGGATTTCTCTGTGTAACCCTGGCTGTCCTGGAACTCACTCTATAGACCAGGCTGGTCTCAAACTCACAGAGATCTGCCTGCCTCTGCCTCCTGAGTGCTGGGATTAAAGGCATGCGCCACCGCCACCACCCAGCTATAGTTCTTTTTCTTAAAACTCATCCCTAATTCATTTAATGAGAACTATAGGCAAGAAAAGACGTTCAGTCCACTAAAATAAATTGATGTATACCTATATTAAGGAAAGCAAAGGACGTCCCTCCTACCTGTAGCCTGGTCTCTTTTTCTGGAAAGAATCAAAGGTTTCCCCCTCCTGTTATTTAAGAACATTTGTCCAAGATCTACAGATGATGTAGACGATCCCTCCAGCTGTTTGCTAATTCTGGGAGAGACACCAAACTCATCTGATCCCATCTTCTTTTTTCTTTTTTGTGCCTCTAGTGCTTGTTGTTTTGCATAAATATACTCTAGCTTCTTCAGGACCACTTCTTCTGTCTTACCTACAGGTTGATAGGGAATAAAGTTACCACTCTCTGTATGACCCCACATAATGAGAAATAGCTGAAATCTAGTTGATTTAATTATATTCCCCAAAATTATGGAAGGCAAGAGTGATTACAATTCAGAAGATATAACCCACTCAGTCAGAGGTAACTCTGCTATAAATCTGAGATGCCAATCCTTAATCTAAACAGACTCTGAAAAACCCAGTGAGCATTTCCCCTTGCTAAAGATTTATTGTGCTCTTTCCCACATTTACACAGCTTACCTGAAAGAGATGATACCTTCCGTATCAAAACATTTCGTTTTCGACTCAGGAGATTTTTCTGTCCTATCAATTTATCTGCCTGGTCTGTTAGTCCTTGAATTTCACTGAATGCCTAAAATAGAAACAGTAATGTCAATAGACTACTAACTCCTAAAAGTACAGAAGGCCTACATAATTTCTTTAATAAAAATATTTTAAACTAGTATTTTGGAGAACATTATAAACAACTATTGATGTTTCAGAAATTGGTTAATGGACCGAGCCATTGACTGTGGTGCTGGAAATAGAAACTTAGGGCCTTGTGCATGCTAGGCCAGTGTTCTACCTCAAGCTCTATCACCAACCCAGAACTTTTTGTTAAATTGTTTTCTAGCCTGTATTTTTAGGGAATGTAGATAATGATCATTCCTAAAGATCATCACTGAGTGGTTTCAACTACTACAAGCAGATATAAAACATTCATGTTGTGCTTATATTTTAATTCAATTTTAAAATGTTTATAAAATCTGTTTCATTTCAATAGAATATGAATGCTAGATGTATACTTCCTCCAACTTCTACTTAAAAGTAATGAAACAATATTATCTTAGATGGTTTATGAATAGAGCTAAAACTTCTGCTAACTTGAGTATTTCATTTTTTTTTTTAAAGACTGTCAACTATTAAGAAGTGTGTTAAGGGCTGAAGAGATGGCTCAGAGGTTAAGAGCACCGACTGCTCTTCCAGAGGTCCTGAGTTCAATTCCCAGCAACCACATGGTGGCTCACAACCATCTGTAATGAGATCTGGCGCCCTCTTCTGTATACATAATAAATAAATAAATCTTAAAAAAAAAAAAAAAAAGAAGTGTGTTAAGGGTTATGGATATAGTTAGTTGGTGGTAAAGGACTTGCCTCACGTATAAAACCTCGTGTTCAATTCCTACCCAAAAAAATGATGTGTGCTAATATTCTTCTACTATGCATTTTACACTATGATAAACTGTTCTAAATGATATAGGGACTAATCTAAAGAGACCAGCACACAGACTCTGAGTTTCTGACCTGACAGTACTATCTATCTTCCTTTTTTTGACATGCTCTCTAACAGGCATGGAGCTCACCAAGCAGGTTAAGCTGGCTGGCCAGTGAGCCCATGGAATCTGTCTATCTCTACCTACCCAAAGCTGACATTAAAAGCATGTGCCACCACATTTAGTTTTTTGGTTTTGGGGTGTTTTTTTTTTTCTGTTTTTTTTGTCCATGTGTATCTGTCACATGTGTGGGTGTGCTGTAAGAGGACAGAGTGTGTTCGATTCCCTTTGAGCTACAGGTGGTTGAGAGATGCCCAACAAGGATGCTGAGAATTGAACTGGGGTCCTCTAGTAGAACAGCAAGTGCCTTTAACCACTGAGCCATCTTTCTGTCCCCACCCAGCTTTTTTCTTTTGTAATGTAGATTCTGGAGTTACGGAACTCAGGCCTTCATGCTCACAAGGTAAGCACTTTGTTGACTGAGCCATCCCTCTCAGCCCTTAGCGTCTGACTTTAAGAACTTCACACATTTGGGGCTAGGGAGATGGCTCACTGGGTAACAACAGCAGCACTTACCTTACAAGCACGAGGACCTGAGTTTGAATCCTCAGCACTCCTGTAAAGCTAGGCATGGCTACACAAACCTGTACCTCTAGCATCGAGATGAGGAGACAGGCAGACCCCAAAAGCTCACTGGCCACCCAGCGTAGCCATAAAGGCAAGCTGACAGTTCTATGACAGACCCTGTCTCAAAGCAATAAGAAAGAAAGTGATAAAGGAAGACACCCAACATCTTGCTCCCATCTCTGCATACATGCTCATGGGAACACGTACCCACAGACCCATGTTCTTACACACCCACACACAAATCTTCTCTGCTTTCCAGGCTTCAAACACAAAAGAAATTAACATTCAATGTAAAGTTATTCTGATTTAACGTAATTTTTCCCCCATAAAGTAGTTATTGCTAATTTACTAGTCCTGTTTTTGACACAGCCTCACTCTGTAGCTCAGGCTGACCTTGAACTCATGGCAGTCTTCCTGTTCAGCCTCTCAAGTGCTGACATACCAGGTATGAGGCACCATGACTAACCACTAACTTCACTGAACTGTTAAGACAAGTAACTCTGTTTCCATCTCCCTCATGACAATGGATCTCCTTTCT
Organism: Peromyscus californicus insignis; assembly: GCF_007827085.1. NCBI lineage: Eukaryota > Metazoa > Chordata > Mammalia > Rodentia > Cricetidae > Peromyscus > Peromyscus californicus. Next base: position 94,263,410 of record NW_026294595.1, on the reverse strand, counting down.
CATCTGCAAGAGTCTCTTAGTTGAGCCTATGCTTACATATGAACTTATGTTTATATATCCACAGAATACTTACCCGAGTAAGAATGAGACTTTTGGAAACTTTGGAAGAATGAAGTAAACCCAACGTAGTCTTCAATTTTTCAAAGAGATCCCTCATTTCACCACGTCGCCGCCGCTCATTGGCAGTATGTGTCCGGCGGTAATATGCAAAGGCTTCTGTTTCTTTCTGTGGTTTATCACTCCAGCAATCATCTTTCAGTTTTGGAGAAATTAATGGAAGCTGTCCAAAAAGATTGTTTCCTCAGCATCTTTCACATGTATTTGCCCTCTTCCTCCATCCCAAATGATACTGTTCTATCTCAGATACACTTTCTTTCTGGATTGTTATAATGGCCTCTCAACTGCTCATCTTACCAATCTATCTTTCCTCCAAATCTCATTTCAACATCAATAGTATGAATTCTAATATATATTAACACAATCATATTACTTCCCAGCTCAAGTTTTGGTGATTCTCAAATGAGGAGGAAGCATCTGAAGGCTAGGAAGGAAAGGTTTAGAAAAGCTTATTTATATAATTTATCATCATTAAAATTAGTTTTCAGAACATAACAAAGAAAATCACAATCTTGATTGATAGAAAAGAAATTATGTATCTTTTTTCCCCCCTGAGATAGGGTCTCTCTGTGTAATAGCCTTGGCTGTCTTGGAACTCACTTTGTAGACCAGGGTATCTCAAACTCACAGACATGAGCCTGCCTCTGTCTCCCAAGTGCTGGGATAGATAAAAGGCATGCACCACCACTGCCCAGCAAAAATAAAAAAACAAAAAACTTTAGGGAGATTAAAGAAATGGCTCAGTGGGCACAGCGCTTCCTATGTAAGCATGAGGACCCAAGCTGAGATCTTCAGCATCAATATAAAAACTGGGCAAGAGAGTGTGCCTTTGTAGCCCCAGCATTGGACAAGTGGAGACAGGCAGATTGGGGGGGGGGGGGGAGGACTTAAAAGTCAGTCAGCCAGCCTAGCTCCAACAGTGAATTCCAGGTTTAATGAGAGAGAGACTTTATCTCAAAAAATAAGGTGGAGACACAGAAGATGATATCCACGTCTGGCCTCCACGTCTGGCCTCCACACGTGGCAAGCACAAACCTCCTCCACCCCCACCCCCATACACAAAAGGACTTTCATAATTTGGGAAGGATCAATTGCCACTCTTTCTCTCTCCCACCCCCACCCCACCCACCCCCACGATAGGGTTTCTCTGTGTAGCCCTGGCTATCCTGGATCTCGCTCTGTAGACCAGGCTGACCTTTAACTCACAAAGATCAGCCTGCCTCTGCCTCCTGAGTGCTGAGATTAAAGGTGTGCACCACCACTGCCTGGCTGCTGCCATTCTCTTCTAAATAAACTTTCTCTCTAGTACTTTCTTTAAAAAAGAAAACAAAATTACACTTATTTGTGGTAGTGAGGGCAAGCATATGACATATTGCACATGTGGAAATCAGAAGACAACTTTCAGGAGTCAGTTCTTTCCTTCCAACACGTAGATCCTATGGCTAAACTCAGGTCATCAGGCTTGGGGCTGAGCCATCTCACCAGCTCCTTTAGCCATTTCTAACTGTGAGACTTCCTTGACTAAACTGCTTAGGCTTTGGTCTGACTTGGACTCCTTATCCATGTCCCTCCCAATCAATGCTACCACTGTGTATTTTTTCAGAGAGGTCTTTCTTGACTCTCAGCATACCTTAAAGTCTCATTTATCTTATTTATTTTACTTCAATTTTAAATTTACTCATTAATTTATTTATCTATTTATTTTTTGGTTTTTCGAGACAGGGTTTCTCTGTGTAGCTCTGGCTGTCCTGGAACTCGCTCTGTAGACCAGGCTGACCTTGAAGTCAGAAATCCGCTTGCCTTTGCCTCCTGAGTACTGGAATTAGAGGCATGCACCACCACTGCCTGGCTTAAACTTATTTTTTTTTTAAAGATTTATTTTTTAATTATGCACACACATGTGTGTGTCTTTGTGTGGGCTTATGAACCTGAGTACAGGTGCCAGCAGAGGACAGAATCATCAGATCCCCACTGAGCTCAAGTTACAACTGGTTGTAAGCCTGACAAGGGTGCTGGGACCCCAACTTGGGTCCTCTGGAAAACCAGTACATGCTATTAACCGCTGAGCCAACTCTCCAGCCCTAAAATGTATTTTTTAAAAAAGAAGTTACTGACAATATATAGAGTTGTAAACATATGCCAAGCTTATAATAAATTGGAAATATGTCCTTCACCTCTAGCAGGAATGACAATGTGTTACATGTTTATGTGGCTTCTTTCAATTCTTAAGTAATAATATAAGCTGATTTTTGCTGTTGCCAATGATCTCAAATGATTTCTTCCTATGCATAAAAGGATTTTGTTCATATTACTCTTGTGTATCTCAGCACTCTATCTAAATACATTTTCTAACTCTAGCTTTTCTACTGATCCTTGAGCAACATGAATATAAATTTGCTTTATAAAATGATTATCAATGTCTGTTTCTTGCTATTCTTCCTTTTTGCATATTTTTTAAGAATTGATATTAAACCAGGCATGGTGGCACACTCCTTTAATCCCAGCACTCAGGAGGCGGAGGAGGCAGATCTCTATGAGTTCGAGGCCAGGGTCTACAAAGTAAGTTCCAGGACAGCTAGAGATACACAGAGAAGCCCTGCCTGGGGCGGAAGAAGATGGATTTTGATATTAAATCTTACATATTTTACTCTTGGGCTATAAATGTCTTAATTTTTAAAAATTATTATTAAATTATTTTACTTTATATGTATGGGTATTTTGCTTTCAGATAAACAGATCTACTTTCATAAACTATATCCATTTTTTTTATTTAACATCCTCCAAATTTATTCTATCCTCTGAGAGGAGTAGAATTAAGAAAGGAGAGGAGCAGGTAGTATAATTCTGCAAAGATGGGAAAGTTAATTTTAATAAATTAAAATAGTCCTAAAAAAAAAAAAATCAACTAATAGATCTTATGTTTCAATCATAAAACAAATGTTACTGATTTTATTAAAAAATTAGCCGGGCGGTGGTGGCGCACGCCTTTAATCCCAGCACTCAGGAGGCAAAGCCAGGCGGATCTCTGTGAGTTCGAGGCCAGCCTGGGCTACCAAGTGAGTTCCAGGAAAGGCGCAAAGCTATACAGAGAAACCCTGTCTCGAAAAACAAAAAAACAAAAAAACAAAAAAAAAAAAAAAAAATTATATTAAATACATTTGAAATACCTTTCGAATCTTTTCAGCAGCTTTTTCATCTGCAGAGATTTGGCTATGACACCTAGATAAAGAAAGTAATTTTAATGTTTTACTGAAATCCAATACATCAATCTCTTTCACACCTGTTATGAAACTATATCACTTCAAATTTCCTAAATTACAACCATTTCTTTTCTCCTAGGTATACTAGATGGCAACAATTTATTCAACAGTTCATTTTATCTCTAGCGTCCAAATAGTCACTAAAATTATGAATTACTGTTTTTCATCCACTTATTGGTTTGTTTGTTTATTTATTGGCAGGATCTCATTGTCAACTCCTGACTGTTCTGAACTTGCTATGTGGATCAAGCTGGCCTCAAACTCAGAGAGATCTGTTTCTGTCTTTAAATTTAATTTCTGTTCTTTTATAGTTTGTGTTCTTTATATAGTGGTTATTCTTGGCTCTTTATTATCCCAACCTAATAACATGGCATAGCTACTTACTGAATTCTTCAATGTCTCTCAATATAATTTTCTTCAAGCCTTACATAGCTTGTTACTATATTATAGAAATACATACATGGTTGCAATCATTTCAAAAATATCACTATGTAGCCCTGCTGGCCTGGAACTAGCAATGATCCTCTTTCTAGTACTGGGATTACAGGTATGAGCCACCAGGGCAGCCCAAACCCATTTTGAGATGTAAGAATTTTCATGCACATCAAAATTCACTTCATGAATCACAGTGTAAGAATAGTATATGCGCCGGGCGGTGGTGGCGCACGCCTTTAATCCCAGCACTCGGGAGGCAGAGCCAGGCGGATCTCTGTGAGTTCGAGGCCAGCCTGGTCTCCAAAGCGAGTTCCAGGAAAGGCGCAAAGCTACACAGAGAAACCCTGTCTCGAAAAAACCAAAAAAAAAAAAAAAAAAAAAAAAAAAGAATAGTATATGCACTGTCAGTGGTTTCTTTTTAAATATTTATAGCCTATGGGGCTATATTAATCACAGAAAGCTTTTATTCCTGTCACTATTGAAAATGGTTAAAAAATTAGTTATTTTTAAGATTATATTATTCTTTTTCATTTTTAGTAATGTGTTTAAAATGCAGACCTTTCCTATCTAGGTGTCTGAAATACTATTGAACTCAGTAAATATAATTAAGTTTTAAGGGATTTAAACTCTTTCACCTTAATCAACAGGTAACTGAAGGAACCTGTAAACAGCTCTGGAATGAAGACAGTCACTTAGGAGACTGTCTTAGGAAACAAGACAAGAGAAGCTGCATCTTCCTTCCTGTCTCTCTTACATGCCAATCCCTAATCCCTACAGAGCTTCCTAACACAGGAATCGATAACACACCACAGCAAGATCCTGTGCCTTTTATCAGTGGAATAGGTAGGAAGAATTTCATACCTGTATCTCACTTGTTCAGCTAGTACAGTAACTAAATTTGTAATTTTAATGCTTTATTAGTAAAATATAAAAGAACTAACGTTTGCTGAGTAATCAACTCATACTAGCATTATGAAAAATGTGCATGCTATTTCATCTTATACTCTAAATGGAGGGCATATTGGTTCAAAGAAATTATAAACTTGTCCAGGTTAGATACCTATATACTATCAAAACTAGTATTTCATTTTTTTTACTTATTATTTTAAACAGGGTCTCACTGTATAGCTCTGGTTGATCTAGAACTCTCTATACAGACCAGTCTAGCCTCAAACTCAAGAGATTGCCTGTCTCTACCTCTGTCTCCCAGGTACTACAGTCAAAACTAGTATTTTAACACAAGTGTACCAGTCCCTAAAAGTATGTTACCCACATTTATATGCTACCTGCTGGCAAAGGCCAAAACAAGTAAATGACTTCCTTATTTCAACATCTCATCTAAACTACCCAGGAGAAAAGAGAAACAAAAACCAAACCAACAAACTCTAAGGGAATAATGGAAGTGGGTCTGTTGCCTGAGGTTTTAAATGAAGTGTTCAGTTTTGTTTCTGGTTCAGTTTTGTTTCTGGTTCCAAACAATAATCCAAAGGTAAATATGACTTACGGCTGTTTGAAGGACTGTGTGTGAGTTACTGTGGTCTTCTTGTAGGCAACGTTAATTTCCTCTGAGAGCTCTTCTATAGTCTCAACATCCACCTGCTCATCATCCTCAATATAGTCTACATAGTTATTCTGAAATATATTATTAGAACAGTAAATAATGTATTGGGAGACACACATACCTAAACTTTTCAAATGCATTCTCCCTTATTAAACCAACTAGTTCCAAATAGTTATCTACCATGAGTACTAACAACCCTAAGCTTGTTAATCACAAAAAGAAATGAAGTAAAAAAGATAACACGATTAGAGCTAACATCAACAACTACGTTAAGTAACAGATGTATGTTAAACAGGTTTCATTAACCTTTGGATGGGCAGAGTTTCTAGGAGGCTATATTTGATGCTTTGATATTATTTCTAGAGGATAGCATTCATGTATGATGCATTAAGGCTTTAAATAATTTTTTTTTGCTTTTTGAGAAGGGGTTTCTCTGTGTAGTTTTGGTGCCTGTCCTGGATCTCGCTTGCTCTGTAGACCAGGCTGGCCTTGCACTCACAGAGAGCTGCCTGGTTCTGTCTCCTGAGTGCTGGATTAAAGCTGTGCGCCACCACTACCCAGCTAAATAAAATCTTAAGATCATACATGGTGAGGCCCTGGGTTTAATACCTAACACTAACCCCTCATCCCCCAAACCCACAGAATATCCTGTTTTAAGGGAGCTTCATAACTAATATCTGATCAAATGCCCATAAATCAACACACATTAATGTAAGGCAGACATGGAAATGGGATACAACTCCACAGAATAAGAGCTTTTGAAGAACTTCAGTTTTCAAAAGTAATCCCAAGTGTAGTTTCTTCTATTTCCAGAACAGAGGCAACTGAATAAAATTGAGCACCTATCACAGAAATTCACTGAATTCTTTTACAGAGTTATATGTATGATGTGAGGCAGGCAGATATTTTCAAGTCCATCTTTAAAAGTAGTGCTCACTATGCCAGAAACTAAAAAAGTGCTATCTTTATATATATTTGCACTACACTTCAGAGGCATAATTCAAAACAAGGTATCCCAATCACCTTATTAAAATTCTCACATTTATAATTTTGGAAAAATCACCTCCAAATTAAAGACTCCATAAGGCTAATAGACACTAAACGCAAGCTATCATTATAGTGCCCACTTCAACTTAAGCATAATTTAAGAAATATATGTTAAATTTAGACAACGTATAATTACCCCTATGGAACAAAAATGAACAGAATCTAAAGTTACTAATATAGGTTTGATTTATAGTACTTGAACTGAAGAGTGTGTGCCTAGTTCATAGATTTATGACACAGGGTGTGCCATGTAGTCCAGGAGAGTCTCAAACCGGCAATCCTCCTGCCTCTACTTCTCCTCACTGACAGGATCATAGGCCTGCACCTCACACTCATCTATCTCATGATTTTAACTGCAGGCTTTGCAAATAATATCCAATAATCTCAATAGAAAACAAAGTAGTTATTTCCTCATACCATTCAAATACAAGTCTAGTACTAAGTGTAAAGAAAATCTGGACATGGTACATGCATGTAAATATGATACAGAGTTTATATTTTAGAGATCATTCACAGTGGTTGTTGTTTGTTTTAAGAAGTCAGTGTAAACTTTTCTGTTAGATTATTAGTACATTCAAGTAAGAGCCCCTGTAAGATTATGGCATTCTAGAGGCTCTGCAAAGTCAGTTCTACTGACAGCTACAGTTTTACTTATTAGACTGTTTCGTTTTTGTTTGTTCATGTAATGTTTACCCAGAATGACTAAAAAAGGAGACTATAAAAGTACAGTAAGATCTATAAAAGAATCTTGCAAACCCCATATTCTTGGATTTATGTCCTTGAAAAGGATTAGCCTACAGGAAAAGTATAAGGCAAATGCATACATAAATTATCCAATTTTAGAGCTGTATCCTTATTTATAAGTTAAACAATTAAAGTACCAGATACTTTGCAGTTTTTTTCTTGAAAAAAATTTCCCTCTAAATGTAGGTAAGCTCCTTCTTCTCCATATCTAAGGTTCCCCCGTTCACTGTTTCTTATTTTATCTGTACAAGGTAAGTGTCAACCACATCACAGACATGTGACAGAAACTACAGGGATTTAAAAGATGTAAGATATCTTTTAAAATTCAACTTGGTAGGCACTCTATACCATCTATACTCCAAAGGATCAAGCCACCTTTATAACAGTAACATGCAAGACAGTGTTGCCTTAAACACTACTCATTTAATAATGATCTAAACTTAAGCACCCAAACTAATATATTAGGTAATAGTGATAGTCTAGGAAAAGCTACTATCTCTAATCGTTTAAATCCATGAGGTTTCAGTCACAACAAAAATGGGCTCACCACCTTTTCTACATCAACCTCCTCACTCTGGTAGCCAGAAACAACATCCACAATCTCATCAACAGAATCATCGGTTTTCTCATTCTCGTCTTCCTCGTCCTCCTCTTCCAAATCCAAAGCAGTCAAGTCAGCACTGCTTCTCCCACCCTTCATCTCTTGCTTTGGTTTTATCTGTTCTCTTGGGAGCAGAAAATGATCCTGAAAACGTCTGCTCCCTCTTCTTCCTTTTGTAGCTCTCCTAGGAATAATAGAGAAGGCTGCAGAACTAGAAATGCTACTCCAAGAACTATCCTCAGTTTTTAACACTCCATCATTCTCAGTAGTTCCACTTTTTCCAAGTAAGTCAGAGATGTCTTGTTCAGAATTTTCTTGACATGGCTTTGTTTCTGTAAAGAACTGCATGTCTGCCTCTTTTTTATATTCTTGTGAAATTCCAATGTACTTCTGAGTTAAGGGGCCCTTCAAACGTTTTCTCCATCTCTCTCCAAGACTGTCCTTCCCCAGAGAGTCTTCACAATCCTTCTTGGCCTCTGCCTGTGAATTAAATTGCTGTTCCTCAACTTGGCTCCCTGTTAGTTCAAAGTTACTTTCTTCCTTAGGGATGAATAGAAACTCATCTGGGTCCTCTGGATTGTCTGATCCTTGTTGCTGTTCCATCTTCACCTCAGCACATTTTTGAGGCCGTACTTTACTGACACGCTGGACCTTTTCAGAAATATTCCTAACCTTTGGAACAGTCTGTTTTTCCTTTGGACTGCTCTGATTCCTGTTCCCAGATTCTTCATCACCATCTCTGTCTTCATCTGTGTGAGACCCAGTGCTAAAAGAGCGTTCATAAGGTCTGGCATCTTCTGTAAGGGTTTCTTCATCCAAAAGATCACCCCCATCATCCAATGAATCATTCAAGGTATCTTCTGAGGCAATAATTCCTGAGTTTTGCTTGATTCTATCAGCCTTGGTGTCTACAGCTTCTTCATTTGATGTTAGAGCTTTCTTAGTTTCCTCCTCTCTTTTGATGGAGTTTATTTCATCTTTCTGGTCTGCATTCTGACATTCCTTTTTTACCTGAAGGGAAGCAACCTGCTGAAGAATGGAGCTAGGAACAGGCTTTTGTCCTGGGAGCTGCAACAAGGCAAAGCTACCTGACTGCAGAGGAATGAGACTAGCAGTTCCGACAGGCTGCCCTCCAGTGCTGGGTGTTATTTTGCTGTCAGAGGCTGTTTTACTTGCAAAGTTTTGAGGTTCAGGAGGAGAAATCCTCAGTGTCAGTGTACCAGCCTGAGAGACAAAACTAGATCCACCGGAAACCAATGAAGGTGCCTGAGTAATGACATTTACTGTCGGAGAAGACCCAACAGCCTGAATTACAGGACTCATGACAGAGAAGGCAGAGGACGAAGTAGAAGATGATGAAGTCTCAGAAGATTTGGAAGGAGCTGGTAGTCGGATTCCCACCACAGATCCTGGTAAGAAAAAGAAAGAACTTAAATCACCACTGCTCATCTCATCAAGTCTTTCAAGGTATGATTCCCACTTAAGAAACTGAGTAAGAAAAATTCTAGTATACCAAACACATCACATGGTCAAGTGATTCAAAACAAAACCCATCAGAAAGACCTCTAATTTAATACCTGGGTTCCGAAACACCACAGGCTGTAAGCTGGGTTGGGTATTAGAGCCTCGAATCTGATGTAAAGGTAGGAGTTGGACAATCTGCCCATTGGGGTGCCTGAACAAGTTCATTCCACTTGGACTCCTAACAGGCTGTAAGACCATCCGCTGTCCCTGAAGTTGTGGGTTTGGGACTGGTCTAAGTGTAGGAGAACCCTGCTGCACTGGAATCAACAACAATCGAGGTCCAGTACGTTTCACATTGTTAGGAGAGATCTGTGGAGTAGTCACTGGAATTTGAGGGGTATTTTCTGAAAAACAGAAAAATGAGAAGCTACTATCAGAATTTATCTTTCAGAATACATCGGTAAAAATATTGATGATGTTAGATCTAAAAATACTGCAAGTAATGTCTAACTTGAATCATAAAGTTAATGAAATTCTGTCCCTCTATAGTATACTAATAATAGTTAAGAATATAATTTTTTTTTTTTAAATTTTGAGACAGGGTCTCTCTATGTAGTCCTGACTGTCCTGGAACTTGCTAAGGAGAATAGGTTGGCCTCAAGCTCAAAGGACATGCCTCTCTCTGCCCTGAGAGCCAATTTAAGGTGTGCACCGCCACACCTGAATCTTCATTATTATTATCATTTTAGAAATCATATTTCCCATGCCGAGGCGGTGGCACACGCCTTTAATCCCAGCACTCCCAGCTGTGAGGCAGAGCCAGGCGGATCTCTGTGAGGTCGAGGCCAGCCTGATCTACAAAGCGAGATGCAGGACAGGTACCAAAACTACAGAGAAACCCTGTCTCAAAACACCAAAAGAAATCACATTTCCCAGTGATGATGCACACCTTTAGTCCTGGCACTTGGGAGGCAGAGGTAGGTGGATCTCTGTGAGTTCAAGGCCAGACTGGTCTACAGAGCGAGTTCCAGGACAGCCAGGGGTACAGAGAAACCCTGTCAAAAAAACAAAAACAAGACATTCCAAGCCATTAACAGTATCAATAAGATTTAATGTTTAGAAAAGCTGTTCAGAAATACAAGCTGAGAAAAGATAATATTTTAGAGTTCTGGGGTAAAGAAATGGGTATTATGCTAATAAGTACAAACAAAACTGATCTAATATTAGTTCAAATTAGTACACTTATCTGGCATGGCTGATATCTATCTCAAGTTTGCTATTTTATTGTCTGTGGAAATAATACTATGCAATTTGAACAAAAACATGCACCTGAGAGCTAGAGAGATTGCTCAGAGATTGTTGCTCTAGCAGAAGAAGTTCAGTCCCTGGCAAACATGTTGGGAAGACCACAAACTGCCTGTAACTCCAACTCCAAGGAATCAAAAGTCTCTCCTAGCTTCTAATGATACAAGCATAAAGGTACACACATATCTTTTTTAAACATGCACGTAGATGGCTCATGTTAAGAGCACTGGTTGCTCTCCTAGAGAACCCAGGTTCTCACAACTATCTCTATCTCCAGTCCCAGGGGAATCCAACATCCTCTTCTGGACTCCATGGGCATTGCATGCATGTGGTGCAAACACACACAGGCAAAACATCCATACACACAAAATAATTTTTTAAAATGCACCTAGTTGAGCATGGTAACACGCATATTTGATTCCACCACTTGGGAGGCTAAGTTCCAGACCTGCCAGGGATACACAGTAAGACCCTGTTCTACAGGGGGTGCCGGGTGGGGTGTGTGGTAATATTCTGATCCTGCCCTTTGGTGCCTGCCCCCTATGCCCTGATGTAAAAGCCTATTCTTAAGGGAAAACGCTGCCCCTTCCTTCTCTCTCCTGCTTTCCCATGAGGTATACACCTCTCGAACCCCTTGCCCTTCTCACTCTCTATCTCTCTCTTCCCCCCGCCAAATAAAACTCTTCACTGAGTGCTGTCTGCATGGCATCTCTCTCACTCACCCGCCCTGGGGGACCTTGGCTCTAACCGCGAGCACGTGTAATTCATAACAGGGAGCATCTATTTGATCTAAGAAACACACTAACACATTAACTTTTCAAGTTTCAGTTCAAAGCCTAATTTACTCCATTCGGACTAAGAAAGAATCTTTACTATCTCCTCTGAGTATGTGATTATTCACTTAAATGTGCCCAAAAAGGGGGGGGGGGGCAGGGGGGCAAATGAAAAGTCAGCCACAAAGTGTCTAAGGTGAGATTCCTTTTATGAGCTGAGAATAAACCCATGGCACTTCCTTAGAACTAGCAGTTATCCAAGTTAGCTCTATTAATAAAAATAAAATGTCTTAATTTTACATTTCAGGTAGTACGTGGATACAAAATAATGTTATTTTATGAAAAAATAATTTCCATTTAAGTTTTAAACCTTTGATTACATAAAGAAAAAAGTACCTATCTTTCTTCTGCAGTGTTGAGATTTGAACTCAGAGCCACACACACGCTAGGAAAATAATGTATTGCTGACCTCTAAGTGCAGGGCATTTTTTTCTTTTTGTGTGAAACAGAATCACATTTTTAGCTAGTTGCATTTACTATAAAAAATTAGGGGCTGGAGAGATAGCTTAGCACTTGTTGCTCTTGCAGAGGACCTGGGTTCAGAGGATCCCACCCTCTTTTGGCTTCTGTGAGCACTGCATGCATATGGTCCACTGACATACAAGGATATATAAAAGAAACATACAAATAAAAATAAAAATTTGGCCGGGCGGTGGTGGCGCACGCCTTTAATCCCAGCACTCGGGAGGCAGAGCCAGGCGGATCTCTGTGAGTTCGAGGCCAGTCTGGGCTACCAAGTGAGTTCCAGGAGAGGCGCAAAGCTACACAGAGAAACCCTGTCTCGAAAAACCAAAAAAAAATAAAAAATAAAAATTTATTTAAAAATTATCAAAATAGATAAGTATACCATTTTAAACTCATTTAACCTAAGCCAATTTAAATTTGGGGCTGGTGAGATGGCTCAATGGTTAAGAACACTGGCTTTGCTTCCAAAGGACCCAGGTTCAGTTCTTAGCACCTACAAGGTGGTTCACAACAGTCTATAACTCCAATTCCCAGGGATCCACTATCTTCTTCTGGCACCTGTGGGCACTGCAAGCACATGGCAGACTTGCGTACATGCAAACATTCACATAAATTAAAACCTATTTTTACTTTTTATTTTATTTTATTTTTGTTTTTGTTTTTCGAGACAGGGTTTCTCTGTGTAGCTTTGCACCTCTCCTGGAACTCACTTGGTAGCCCAGGCTGGCCTCGAACTCACAGAGATCCGCCTGGCTCTGCCTCCCGAGTGCTGGGATTAAAGGCGTGCGCCACCACCGCCCAGCAAAACCTATTTTTAAAAATGAGAAAAAACTAAAAGGTTGACAAACATAAAATATAAGTACTAAACATAAAAAAGTTCCTCCTTTTTATTGGTCATGTCTGTGTCAGTTCACCTGGACTGTCAACTTGATGGGATTTAGAATCACCCGGGAGAATAGCCCCTGGGCACATCTGTGAGGGTGTTCCTATAGAGGTTTAACCAAGAAGGGAAAACCCATCATGAATGTGGATGTCACCATTCCATGGGGTCAAGTCCTGGATAGTATGAAAGTAGAAAGTTCCTGGCTGCAGACACAAGTGACACACTATTTCATATTCCTGTTGCCATGGGCTTCCTGAGACTATACCCTTAAAACCATGAGTCCAAATAAACCCTTCTTCAGTTACTTGCTTTTTGGTCAGGTTATTTTGTCAACAAAGTATAACAATGAAAGCTGGGAATGAATATGAGACTTTGTCTTAAGGAAGGAAGGAAGGAAGGAAGGAAGACAGACAGGCAGGCAGGCAGGCAGGCCAGCCTCTGTGAAGAAGACTGCATGTATGTAGTCCATAGACATACATGCAGGCAAAACACTATACATATAAAATAAGAATTTATAAAAAAATTATCAAAATAAAGCCAGGCGGTAGTGGCACACGCCTTTAATCCCAGCACTTGGGAGGCAGAGGCAGGTGGATCTCAGTGAGTTCAAGTCCAGCCTGGTCTACAAAGTGAGATCCAGGACAGCCAGGACTGTTTCACTGAGAAACCCTGTCTTGGGGGAAAAAAAAATTATCAAAATAAGTAAGTATACTATTTTAGAAAATGTCACTGCTGTACATTTTCTTAGAAATGCTATGACTTTTTTTCAGGTAGATAGGGAGGGAAGGATGGGAGGGAGGGAGGGAGGGAGGGAGAAGAAAAGAGTAATGTCCACTCCAGCAGCTGTACAAGAAATTCCCTCCTTAAAGAGGTACAACCCTAGCTTTCACCATACAGCATGTTGTATTTCCTCCCATGTCATTTTAATGGCTGTTCTAATGGCTCAGAGCTCTGGTCCTATTTACATATCTAATGTCCTTCAGCAATCATTCCCACTCTAATGTTTTTGAGTTTTTAGTACTTCCTGGGGTAAATTCTAGTCCTATCAACCTATCAGTCAGATTATCTCTAAAAGATAGTTGATTCTTATAATTAGAAATCTGACTACACAATTGTACAGATAGTCAGTGGTCATTCCTAATCCTACAACCAGCCCTAAGCTCTGTTATTAAAAATAAAAACTCTACCCTAACAGGGTTCAGTTTTACAGAATTCTAAGGTTTTAAGAATGTTAAAATAGGCCGGGCGGTGGTGGCACATGCCTTTAATCCCAGCACTCAGGAGGCAGAGGCAGGTGGATCTCTGTGAGTTCGAGAGCCGCCTGGGATACAGAGTGAGTTCCAGGAAAGGAGCAAAGCTACACAGAGAAACCCTGTCTCGAAAAACCAAAAAAAAAAAAAAAAAAAAAAAAAAGTTAAAATATCATACTACGGCTGAAACATATACAAGGGTACTCTAAAATGCATTCAGGCATGTCTAAACTGTGGCCTGCATGCATCTCAAGATAGATATGAATGCAACCCATCACATTTATAGATGACAGTGTCAAAACTGGAAACTCCTCATTTTATTACAACTGGAAAATTCTATTAAGTAGCTTTATAATGAAGCAGATGAAGCCAGGTGGTGATGGCACATGCCTTTAATCCCAGCACTTGGGAGCAAGGCAGGCTGATCTCTGATTTCAAGGCCAGCCTAGACCACAGAGCAAATTCCAGGACAACCAGGGCTACACAGACAAACCCTGTTTAGAAAAACCAAACGTATAGTAGATGATAAATAGATAGATATAGATATTTAGATAGAGAGATAAAAATAAAGCAGATGAAAACAACTAGTCCTTACCTGGTCTCTGGCTCACTGGTGGGCTTCCATTAATTCCTGAGAGTATAATAGGTACAGAACTCAGCGATGAAGTTGGTGTGGTCACCATGGAGGGAGATGCAGCTGTGGTAACCATGGCTACGGAGGTGGAGGCAGTGGAAGCAACAGGAAGAGTTACGGTTGGAGATGCTACCAACGACTTAGGAAATGCAACCGAAGCCACAGGACTAGTAGTTATCCCAGTAGTTTTGATAAGGTTCACAGTGGCTGTAGACTGGGCAGACGTTACAGGGGTAGTGTTATTAGTTTCAGAGATCTCAACAACCCCAGCAGCAGAGGCACCAGAAGAACAAGTAGCTTCTTTAGCTCCCACATCAGAAACAGCAGTCACAGATGTCACAGCAGTAACATTTTCTAAAAACACTTGAGGGGAAGTAGTGACAGCAGCCGTCACAGTGCTGCACACCTGAACTGGCTCAGAAGAAACCACAGGTGTGACGACCATTACTGGAGAAGGCCTGATACTGAACTTCTGTGGCCCTGTCAGGGGTTGAGGTGTGCGAACTCCAGGTATCTTCTGCTGCAGGGCTCCAACTTTGCTCATCACAAACTGTGTGAACACACCACCAGGAGAGGGCCGAGCCGCTGCAAATAAAAATTTGCAGGTCAAAAAATGTTCAGTTTTCTTACTGTGCCCTCCTACTAAGTGACTGTGCTTATATTAATATTAGTTATGCCCATTGGGTCAATCACATGAGCCAATTTCTACCCACAAAAATCAAACACTATCCTCAACCCAAAGCAAAGCTTTAAAATTCTAAAAAAAAAGATTAAAACTTGAGTGTTGTGACTAAATTTCTTCAACCTACACAATATATCTAAATTCTTAGGGCACTAAAAAAATAAATAAATAAAATAAGAGGGAGATGGGTGAAGTAGTACATGTATTTAATCCCAGTACCAAGGAAGCAGAGGCAAGCGGATCTCTGTGACTTTGAGGCCAGGCTGATCTACAATAGTGAGTTCCAGGACAGCCAGGGCTACATAGAGACCCTGTCTCAAAAAGCCACAAATTAAAAACAAAGTGCAGTCACTAACCTTATCACAAAAACAGATGAAAAGGGAAGGACAAGATCCCCAAAACATACCCTTACGTCCCCATTCACACCTTCAAGCCTCTTTCTACAATTTCCTCCTGCTTCAGCAGCAACAGCTCTATGGCTGTCCTTTTATGAGATAGTTAAGTACTACATATTTCTAAAATCTAAACACATTTTTCAAAAAATGAGAGTAGTACTGTCTTTTACTGCTGTTTTAAACTCTAATTAAAGCTGCATTATAGAGAGGCAAAATGGGTTCTTTTTAAAGCATTAGCTCCCCATCCTCAAGCTTCACGCCAGCCTTCAGCCAGATATCTCAATTTCCTGTTAGAGGAATAAAAATGAAGACTTTGCTTAACATTCCTAAAGATAACTGAAACAGCAAAAAAGAGGAATTTTATAAACCAACTGCAGAACTTTAAACTAAAACAAATGTTTCAAGAAGGCAATTTAGTACAGACCATAGCACTAAAATGTTAGGCAAAAGAAGTTTCCATACACAAGTCAGGAATATAGAGGAACACTACATTACTTGAAAATTATGATTGACAAGAGCCTTCTATTTTTTGCCTGTACTAACTCGTCCTACCAGCTTTTGCTAGCTTCTTAGGACTTGTCAGTACAAGGAATATGCATATGGTTGGTATTAAAACACATCAACCCTCATACTCATAGGAAAAAGAAATAGTATTTTAAAGTAAAGCCTTAAGTCTTTTCTACATTAATATACAGTCTCAAAGTCTTTAACTGTAAAACTAGAGTTCAATTCATCAAGTATCATAAACCATGAGAATTATTCTAAAAATATTTAAGCAAGGACATTAGTAACAATGCCAAATTCTGTATTTCTCTACTTTTATAACTTTCATAATCACTGGCAAACACTAAATTACAGGCTTTTCCAAACCACTTACCAATTGGCCTTTTTGCTGGAACAAATGCCTTCTGATTCTTCCCAGAGCGATTTGTTGCTGGGCCAGAGGATGCCATTTTGGAATTGGATGTTGAAGGCAACAGGGTGCGTGGTTTCCTGGATGCAGCCACCTTGGCATTGGATGCTACCTTGGAGATGACAGTACTGAGGGTTGAGAGGTCCAGGACTGAGGGTCGCAACCTGCCTGTGATATAAGCAGCTAGCCTATTGGCTGGATGCAATGCCCCCATCTGTCCCAATAGCAACTTAGCCTGCGGGTAACTCTTACCATTAACCTGAAACAAGTGGCAAAGAGAAATTCTGTAAAGATAAAATTCTCTTGCTAACTTCTCTCCCTTGACAGGGGTTTCATTTTTATAAGGTGTTTTAAATTCTATGATTCAGATGTAAAAAGGAAAAAGAAGTGAAGCTTTTCTATTCAGGATAATCTGAGTAATTAGATAGTTATCATCTGATACCTGAACTAGGCTCATCTTCATTTATAGTTTAGAAACAGAGAATCTTAGAAACTAAATTAATTTCTACATTATAGGTATGTGAAAGACATAACTGTGTCCACTGATTCATCTAACTGTTTTACTTTAAAAAGTAATTGTGGTTATTAATGAATTAATAAGCAAGAAGCATAACTGTGAACCACAGTATCTCTCTAAGACCAAAGAGGCATAACAAGCTCTCACACAAGGGTCTTTTCAAGTATCCTTCATATCTTACATCTACTTTTGAAGTTATAGGACATTCATTGCTATAATAACCTATTAAGTCACCCTAGTTTTTGTTGTTTTTCCCCCCTTAAGGTTTTATTTATTTTCATTTTATTTGTATGAGTATTTGCCTGTGTACTAGGTACATGCCTGGAGCCCACAGTGGTCAGAAGAGGACATCGGTTCCCCGGGACTGGAGTTACAGACCATTGTGAGTCACCATCTAAATGCTGGGAATTGAACCAGGGTCCTTTGCAAGAGCAGCCAGTGCTTGCAATCGCAAAGTAGTATTCTTTAGGCCCAGTTTTTGGTTTTCAAAGGTGGCAACTCTAAAGATACTGTCTTCATAATGTACACAGAACATGCTCAAAATAGAATGCTGGCATAAACATAATTCTAGATGTAGTCACTAAATGGTCAGAATAAAGTGAACTAACAAATGAAATATATATTTTTTGTGATGCCTGAGTTGATAACTGCCCATTTTAGGCAGCAATGTAGAAGAAAGAGGAGAGGAATCGAGATCAAGCGTGCATGCATTTAAAGAGAATACAAAAGCCTCTCAAGTTCATAATACTAGATGACATCTAGAGAACATACCTTTTCTGTCTCATCATTTAAAAGTAGTAGATAGAAAATGGAATAAGTCATCTACTCTTCAAATTAATAGGGAAACAGTAAAGAAACTATAGCAACCCACTACATAAAACAAAATTACTCTTTGCTACTTAATTATGATTATTCTCAGCAAGATCAGCAATCTCAACTCCTCAAATTTGATATCAAAAAGAAAAGGGATTTTTCTATCCAAAAGGAAACCACACTAGTTTTTTGTCAGGGACAAGGATAGAATCTCTAGTTAGTGGAAAAATATAGACCCCCCCCCATAAGACAGGGAACTAGATCATCTTACAGTCAGGTTGCCTAGCAACAGGACATTGAGGCAGAGCCCTTGACCCTTTCACCCTGTAAACATCCTATACAAACATCCTGATAGCTTGTCCCACCTTATGCAGATGACAGCTTCTTGCTCCCCCCACCCTGCAGAAACTATATAAACCCTCTTGGAGAAAAATAAAGTTGCACCTTGATCAGAATCTAGACTTGGTGTGTTTCCTTGTATCTCCTGTCTCTATCATTCCGTCCTTAGGGTGGTTGAGAACCCGTTGAAGCCCTGCAGGCGGGGCAGTTTTTAGCTATACAGAATCTAGATTACTTATTACTGCCTGGTACTGAAGATTGTTTACTATCTTCCCCAACATCTACACAGGCTGAGCATTCCTTATCCCAAATTTCTGGATAAGAAAGCAGCATTTTAGATTTTCAGTATGCACAATAAGCTATCTTGGAGGCAGTATCCAAGTCAAAGCATAACATTTATTTAGATCATATACAGCTCACATACACATAAGGATGTAATTTTATATTAATAGTAGTGTGCTTACATTCTGACTATGACCCATCACATGAGGTCAGCTGTGGAATTTTCTATTTGTTGATGATCAAAAAACTTTAAAGTTTGGATAATTTCAAATTTCTGATATGGGGAGTAATAGAAACTGACTGATATTCAAGTTATAGAGTGACTTTCTTTTCTTTGGTTTTTTTGAGACAGAGTTTCTCTGTGTAGGCCCAACTGTCCTGGAACTTGCTCTCTAGACCAGGCTGACTTCAAACTCCAAGATCCACTTGCCTCTGCCTCCTGAATGCTGCAATTAAAATTGTATGCCACCACAGCCAGGCTTATACTACCTATCTTAAAGTCATCTTCTTATCTCTACTGTCACTAGCAGTTATATAACTGGTAGTTATATATTTGTTTTGAAATTTTTATATCAATAAGATATTCTAAGACCCAAACTAAATGTCTGACTATTTTTGCTTAGTTATCAAAGGATCATTAGAGCCCAAGTAGTAAAGCTCATGAAGAAACTTTCTGGAAACAATAGAAAGATAACCAAAAGCTAATGTGAGGCTCCATATTTCTGTTTACATACAGCAGTTTACCTTATGTATTTACTTATCACAATAAGGAATAATGATTTTATTATCCAGTTCCCAGAAAACTTGAAGAAATATGATCTAAGGTTAACAAAGGGCTTTGAGTATTTAAAAAAAAAAAAATCAAGATGTTACCTAAGTATAAAAAGGTACTATACCCAGACTAAAGATAATTCTCACCTGGATAAGCCCAGATGTAGTTGAACTGGGTTTACGTTTATAGGCCACAAGCTTCCCTGCAGGAGAAAGCCCTGCATAAAAAGGCAGACCTTTGCCTCCATGTAATCTTTCCCTCACTGAATCCAGGGCATCTGTCTGCACAGGAGAGATATCATCCATTTTCCCAGGGGACAATGGACCATCAGGAGTCTCTGATCCAGATTTCTCAGCCATATCATCCTGGTCTTGACTTGATGGCATAGAGATTTTCACACGAGAAGAATAAACAGGAGGGTTCTTCTCGCCCCGACACTTCCGCTGAGAAGCCAACTCAATGATGAAGCTGCCCACCTTAAGTGACTGCGGCATGTTGCTATTGATGTGTTGAGATAAGATGCTCAAGATCTTATTACGATCTTCTTCCCAGTTGCAGTCTGAGATGATTTCTATCAGTTTGGTAGGACCACCAGGTGACCTCTGATGTACATAAGAGGTAGAAGAGGATTCTCCTTCATTGCAGGGAGATTTCCAGCTCTTTTCTGTTTGAAAAATAAATAGATCCTCTACAGCACGGCCACTCTGTACTGAACTTTGATTTTTATATATTTATTTATTTATTGGGGGAGGGGTGCGAGACAGGTTTTCTGTACGGCACCCTTGGCTGTCCTGGAACTCACTATGTAGACCAGGCTGGCCTCGAACTCAGAGAGATCCGCCTGCCTCTGCCTCCCAAGTGCTGGAATTAAAGGCAGGCTACTGAACTTTGAAAGAAACTCAAGTTTCTCACTGTCCCATTTCCTAATATTTTCAGTGGTAAAGTAGTGTTTAAACTCAACATTCTGGAGTTTTTAAGAAAAAAAAAGATCTCACAAAACTAGATAGTTGTCTTCGCTAAACACAGACTAAATTCACTCATAAAAGGAAATCTAAAAATAATCAGAGCTCAAAAAAAAAAAAAAAAAAAAAAAAAAGCACTGCTCTAAAAGGCTACAAACAAAAAGTTCTACCTTGCAAAATGTGACCTATAACTAAGGTAAAGTTTACTTGATAGAGGTTACTGTTCTGATATCCAAACAGGCCAAACACTGATTACTATAAGCCTGCTTTGAAACAAGTGAAGGTAAGAATCAACACTAAATACTAGAAGGTAGTGTTTTTGTTTATAAAAACACAAAGAAGAGGTTGGTGAAATGGCACTTGTGGCTAAGCCTGCCACCAATTCAATCCCTGGGCTATATAATGGAAAGAGATAAGAATTCACTCCTGCAAGTTGTCCTCTGATATGTGTCATGGCAAGCATGTACCTCCCCAACCCCCTCACACACATAAACAAATGTAATTAAATAAATAAATTTTTTAAGAAAAAAGCCTTTTAGGACACATTCTACCACTAGTTTCTACTACAAACTCTATCTACAATGTCCCTAGATGTGGTTGTTCTATGTCTACACTATATACAAATGACTCAGCTTCCCAATGTATCTCTAACCATGGTGATAGGTTGACAAGATAGAGATTTTTACAAGGCACCAGATTTCTATAATGGAACTTCTCAATCAATGTGCTAGAGTTATGTCAAGGATACAGGCTCTAGCTCCATCATGCCCAGGATGCATATGGTCTTAAGCAGGTTCCCTCTACTCAAGCAGTCTCCTCTACTTTCTTAAATGTAGAATGAAAATATTTTATTTAATGCATACTATGTAATTATAAGAAGAGTGCTGGGGCTTAGGTGTGGCATAACCAAAAACAAACAGCTAAACTCCTTATTTGTTTAGATTACAATCTCTTCAAAGAAATTCTGGCAGTAGAAATTTCTAGATCATCAGAGACGGTTGTTCTTCCAGTCTCCCTTCACACATCCCGAGTGGTGGCTATGGAAGACCTAAGGCCAATTTTAATAGCTAAAGATGACTATATCCTTGAGACTTGAAAAGAGTATGATAAATTTTTCACTGACATGATTACCAAAAGTCCACTGAAACAAAATACCTTATCAACACAAGCAGACCTTTTAGGGATATTAAGCTAAATAATGGAGAAAGAGTTCTACTTGTTATTTCTAATTTTATTTTAGCAAAGATTAGAAAAAAGCACAGTGACATATTCTGGATTGCTGGTTTAAGAATTTCTGCCACTAAATAGTTCAGAATAACATAGTAATTATTATCAATTGTTAACATCTAGTTTTTATTCTGACCTTGTGATTTATCAGAATCCTCTTCCAAGTCACAAATAAGTTGCTTTAAGGTCTGTTCAGAATCAGGTTCCTAAAGAAAGAAATAATACAGAAATAGTTGAATTCAAAATGTATTTATTATCTACAGAGAGGACATAAATCAGTAGAACTTCACATCTGCCCAGTTATATTATTATCATATTATACAACCCTGGGCAATTTGAAAAAAAAAAGAGAGAGAGAGATAAATAAAATGCAGCCTTACTCTCTTACTAATGACTGAGTCACTTAAGAAATAATTTACATTACACACTATCATATATTCTAAAGGAAGAATATTGGATATCTAACAGAGCAAGCTTCACTTATTTAGAAAACTCATCAATGGGAAAAGCAAATCACACTAGTAGGTAAGTATTTTTATTTAAAACGAAAAGTATTTATTTTAATTGCTAAAGGATTTTAATAAATAACACCGAGAGAAAGATTAAACCATCAAGAAGAGATACAGGCTTATTTACACATCATAGGAAACACAGAGAAGACTATGATGACAGCACTAAAAATGCTAATAGCACCAGGGAACTGGAAATGTACAGGTTACTCTGTACAGGTTACAGATGCCCTCACCTTTGTACTATGGTTCTCCGGACTAGAAGACCACGAACTCTGCTGCTGATATAACAAAGACGGGGACACTGGTGGAGACGGCCGCCTCTGTTCCTCGTTCTTCCGTTCATACACGCGAACTCGGGCACAAGTCATCATACTTTCAAAGTACAAATAGACGGGATCTTTGTCCTCCTCTCGTATCTGTGAGTGTCAATAACAAGACACACCATTACAATGATGGGGAAAAAAACATCCGAGAATCTGAAAAGAGACTTTAATCTTTGTTTCCATTACAGAAGGGTTTTTTTTGGTTTTTTGTTTCTTTCTTTTTCAATACAGGGTCTCTCTGTGCAGCCCTTGCTATCCCGAATCTCCCTCTGAGGGCCAGGCTGGATCTCTCAAACTCAAGAGATCCACCTGCCTCTGCCTCCCAACTGCCTCTAACTACAGCTGCACAAGATCCCACACTCACATCTGGGCTCTGAGGGCACCCATACATATATGGCATACACACATAAATATACATACACAAAAATAAAAAATAAATGATGAAAAAGCTCATCTTTCTATGAACTTGAAGGAAAAACTCGACTATCTTTGTTACTAATCACTTTCACTTTTATCACATTTTAAAATCGAGAACAAATAAACTAAGACAGAGAAGAAGAGCCCTCAGACACATTACCTCAATTCTTCATAGAATATTAACAAAAACTCTGCTTGAAATCTGTCCCCTTTACAAATGGCCTATGGAACTCACAGTAAGAAACAAACCACCACTCCAGCTTACCACAGGATTGGGTTTGGGAGTGTATGCTCGTGCTGGTTTAATTCCAGTGGGTTTGCCCTTCACGGTAGTAGAAGGTATGTCTGGCTGAGGTGACACCAATGGTCTCACAGGCTCCATGACAGAAGGTGTTGGAATATAAACTGGCTCTGGATCTACTTCACCTTCCACTTTCACCCACAGTGGGTAATGTCGAACAGGCTGTTCAGGTTCCGCTTCACATACGGCTTAACAGAAGAGGAGGACATGTTATTTAGGTGCTTCCCTCACAAAAGACAGTAACTTGTAACAATCAAACAGATGCTCCCTGTAAGATCTCTAGTTGTCTTCATATGCATTAATGTATTTATCTCCAACCAAGACAATAGCTAAGAATAAAACAAAGTATGTGTGTGTATATACATACATGTATACATACATACATATATCTATGGCATCTTTTGTTAAATTTATCATGTCTCATCTCTTTAGCTATTATCTTAAAATTGGAGGTGGGAGTAAACCTGTGTGAAACAGAGCATGTGTAGAAGTCAGAGGACAACTTTTGGAAGTATGTTCTCTCTTTCCATCACGTGGATTCCAGGGATCAAACTCAGGTCATCCAGCTTAGCAGCAAGCGCCTTTACTGGCTAAGTCATCCCACCAACCCTTAGATTTTTTTTTTAAAAGATTTATTTATTTATTATGTATACAGTGTTCTATTTGCATGTACTCCTGCCCGCCAGAAGAAGGCACCAGATCTCATTACAGGTGGTTGTGAGCCACCATGTGGTTGCTGGGAACTGAACTCAGGACCTCTGGAAGAACAGCCCGTGCTCTTAACCCCTGAGCCATCTCTCCAGCCCCTTAGATGTTATTTTAAATGGTAATTTTTATTTCAACTTCCAATTGTCCATTGCTTATACATTACATGCTAATATGTTGTGGTCTCACTAAATTAATTCATACTTCTAACAGCTTAGGATTTTTCTCTCTATGGAAAAATGTTCATTTTACTTCTTCCTTTCCAATCTGGATAGGACTGTCATTGTGTAGTTTTCCTGGGACTGGTTTGTTTTTGAGATGTACTCTGGCTATTACCCAAGTTGGTCTAATTCTTGGATTGAACAATACTCCCACCTCAGACTCCCAAATGCTGAGACTACAGGCCATGGCACTTGCACCTTCAGTGCGATGTTATGCAGAGTGATTGAAAGCACGCACATTCTTCCTCATTCTGTCTTTGGGGGAAGAGGAGCACCAGCTCAGTCTTTCATGATTAACACATTGTAAAATGTTTCACAGATCTCATTAACAGACAAATAAAGGGCCTTTCTGTTTCTAGAGTGACTATTTTTATCAGAAACAGATTTTGGCAATTCTTTTTTCTTTTTGGTATTCTCAAGACAGAGTCTCATTATGTATTTCTCACTATGCAGACCAGGCTGGCCTCAAATTCATAGAGACCCACAAACCTATGCCTCCCAAGTGCTGGGATTAAAGGTGTGTGCCACCATGCCAGTCTGGATTTGCTAATTTTTTAAAAATACTCATTGAGAGGATTATATGGCCTTTTAAAAAGTCTATTCTGGTCATGGAAAATTGTTAAGTTCATTTTCTTTTAGACATACATGCAGGTAAAATGCCAAATGCACATAAAATAAAAATAAATAAATCATTTAAAAAAAGAATGCCAGGTTTTATCTATCCTATTATGCTTGATATTGCTCACAGCAAATCACCACATGGCCTTTACACAGCTAGCCATATTTTTGGAGCCCCCCCCCAAAAAAAAATCAAAATCAAAGGCTAAACAGGTGACAGAGTGACAGCCGAAAGAGAATATAGGCAGGTAAAATTAAAAATTCAAGAAACCACCAGGTGGTGGTGGCACATGCCTCTAATCCCAGCACTGGGGAGGCAGGGGCAGGCACACCTCTGAGTTCGAGGCCAATCTGGTCTACAGAGCGAATTCAAGGACGGCAAGGACTACACAGAGAAACCCTGTCTTGAAAAACAAAACAAACAAACAAAAAATTCAAGAAACCACACTTTAGAAATCATACTAGAAAGAACATGGAGTTTTACAAGTCAGAAAAACTACATAATCTTGGGTAATTTAAACTGAGACTAAGCATCAATCAGGTCATTTGCAAAATGGAGAATAAAGCTTCCTCAGCCTAAGATTGCAAAATGTATATGGCATTCTTACAAGGTGTCTGATGATGTTTGTGTTCCTCCTTCACATTAACAGATTAGTGGGATTTTAACAACATAAATCCTTTAAGTCATCGTAATTACAAAAAAAAAAAAAAGGAATCATAACAGTCTAGATTTCATGCAATGAGAATATAGTTTTAATTTATATTCTAGTTATACAATATAAACCTGTAGAAATTAAAATCCTACAAAGAAATGTACAAAGGAAAAACATGCCTCCCATCAGAGATCCACTGTCCCTACCAATAACGAATTTTTTGTTTGTTCTATTTTCCTCTCTCTCTCTGCCTTTCTTTTTTTGTGAGATAATTTCTGTGTAGTCCTGGCTGTCTTTGAACTCAGCTCCGAAACTAATTTTAGCTATCTGTAGCTTTAGTGATGATTGTCATGATTTAGTGGAAACTAAGAAATCATTGGGATGGAAGGGGATGGGCTCTTTAACCTTCAGCTCTAACAACATTTTCACACAACCATTGGGTTTATGTTACTGATTCCTGTTCTATAATCATGCCTGAGTCTTCATGGTTTCTATATAGGTCACTCTATTTTAAAAACTACAAAATCTATCAGCTCATTTTCAAAATCATAATTATGTGATTAATCCTATCCTGACAGAATGTATACAAACCACCTTTTAGAGAAGAAATTTAATCATGCATTCCAATTGTTCAAACAGAGTCTCTTTACTTTTACTAATTGCTCAAATTTTTACCAAAACATTTACTGATTTAGTTACTGTATTTCCTTGTACCAAAAATTTTGCCTTCCCTGTCTTCTTGGTTTTCATTGACAGTGTCATACATCATCTAATCAAGAACATCATATCACCCAGGTTCTCAAACATGATTGGCCTATTTAAAAAATATATATATATATATATATATATATATATATAAAACACATTCGTATTTGTAACTTGTAATTTTCTACTTTAAAGACATTGTTTTCTAGTCTAGCAATGTAGCTAATTCCAAAGAAGTTTTTCTAACTTCTGAGGCCACATCTACTTTGTATTAGATGACTTTTTATGCTCTTCTTTGGTTGGGGAGGCAATTGAGACAGAACATCTCTATAAACGAGGCTGGCCTTGGATTCAGCTATCCTCATTTCTCAGCCTCCTAAAGACTGAGATTAAAAGTGTGAGCCAGCCGGGCGGTGGTGGCGCACGCCTTTAATCCCAGCACTCGGGAGGCAGAGCCAGGCGGATCTCTGTGAGTTCGAGGCCAGCCTGGGCTACCAAGTGAGTTCCAGGACAGGTGCAAAGCTACACAGAGAAACCCTGTCTCGAAAAACCAAAAAAACAAACAAACAAACAAAAGTGTGAGCCAGCATGTTTAGAGAGATTCCTAGTAGGTACACAACAGAAGGCTAGGGAGGTGGCTCAGTAGATAAAGCCCTGCCACTCAAGCATTGAAGACCAGAATCTGGATCCTTAGAACCTACATAAAAGCTGGGCAGGCAAAAAAGCAATCTGTAATCTCAGTACTTGAGAGTGAGATAGGGATCCCTGGGACTAGATGGCTCGCTAAACTAGTTTGTTTCAACAAGAGATCCTGCCTCCATAAATAAACGAAACCTGGGTTCAGTTCCCAGAACCTTCATGGCGGTTCAACCATTTTTAACTCCAGTTTAAGAGGATGTCTCTTCTGACCTTGGAGAACTCCTACATGCAGGTGGTACATATATTCAGGCACACACAAGTAAGTGTTAAATACATGAAAAACATTTTAGAGGGGATTGAGGACTTAGTTCAATTGTAGAGGTTCAGTCCACAGTGCTAAGAAAGAGCGCGCACGCACAGACATACAGACATAGACACACACAGACACACACAGACACACACACACACACACACGATGAGGAGAAAGATTAAGTCATTCAAGTGTTTCCCACATAGACATGAAAACCCAAAGTACAGGTCCCAGCACCAATATTAAAAAACAGGTGTGGCAGTTCCAGAACTGGGGAAGTAGAAACAAGACCCCTGGGAAGTCATTGGCCAGCAAGTCTGGCCACATCAATGAGTGGAGAGCAGGAGGGCAGTGGTGATGCACACTTTTAATCCCAGGACTTGAGAGGCAAAGGCAGGTGGATCTCTGTGAGTTCAAGGCCAGCCTAGTCTACAAAGCAAGTTCCAGGACAGCGAGAACTGTTAAACAGAGAAACCCTGTCTCGATTTAAAAGAAAAAAAAAAAAGTGGAGGGCCAGTGAGATGGCTCAGAACATTAGGAATTTGCCATCAAACCTGACAACCCAAATTTGATCCCCAGGACCCACGTGGTAAAGGGTGAGAACGAACTCCTTCAAGTTGTCCGTTGACTGCCACACTTAAGAATGCATACACATGGCCGGGCGGTGGTGGCGCACGCCTTTAATCCCAGCACTCGGGAGGCAGAGCCAGGCGGATCTCTGTGAGTTCGAGGCCAGCCTGGGCTACTAAGTGAGTTCCAGGAGAGGCGCAAAGCTACACAGAGAAACCCTGTCTCGAAAAAACCAAAAAAAAAAAAGAATGCATACACACATACACATATGCAAAATAAATAAATGTAATTAAAAATTATTTTAATCAAGCCAGGTGGTGGTGGTGGCACATGCCTTTAATCCCAGCACTCGAGAGGCAGAGGCAGGCAGATCTCCATGAGTTCAAGGCCAGTCTGGTCTACAGAGCGAGATCCAGGAAAGGCTCCAAAGCTACACAGAGAAACCCTGTCTCCAAAAAAAAAAAAAAAAAAGAAAAAGAAAGAAAGAAAAAAAAATTATTTAATCAAGTGGAAAGCAACTGAGGAAAACACGTGACTTCAATCTGGTTTCTCTATATACATTCACAGAAACAGGTACACACACATACAACAAGAAGTATACTTTTACAAAAAACTAAGAGAGTTTTAAATTAATTAATACTCACTGTAGGGTGGTGATGGTACGCACCTTTAATCTCATCACTCAGGAGGCAGAGACAGGCAGATCTCTGAGTCTGAGGCCAGCCTGGTCTACAGAGCGAGATCCAGGACAGCCAGGGCTACACGAGAAACCCTGTCTTGAAAAACCAAACCAACCAACCAACCAAACAACTCAACTCACTGTATTCCAGCTTCTTTCTCTTCTTTTTCTCCTTCAATTGTTCATCATCTTCTCTGACTCCTCCTCTTTCCCTTGGTTCTTCTCCCAGTGTATCATAAAACAACGGATCTCGATGAGCAGCCTTCTTATGGAAATGCTTTGTTTTGGAGCCCCCTTTAACCAATACAACTTTTCTTTTCAAACAAGTGCAGCCAAACATGCAGTCTGGTCGACGGCAGTGAGCAGGCTGGCGCTTCTCCAAAGCTAGACTGGAACAGACACAACCCAGGCGACAGAAGTCATTGTTGCATGGAGGAGCTCGTTTCCTTATGATTGTGTGGATAGGTTTGGTTTTGAGGGATGCCTGAAGTGAAGTGAGAAAGTTAAAGTGTTACTGAGTCCTCCCAATACCACCACCAACTTACGAGTCACATACTGACCTACCTTCTGATTATGAGGACTAATACAAGATTGACATAGACTCAAAGGTCAGACTACACACATAATTAGGACTCTGAGTAAACAAGCTCCCACTCTAATGCATTAGCACATATTAGCCAAAGAAATTTCTCATTAAGAGCAAAAATATCAAATACAGGCTATTTAATCACTAGATACCACACATAATGTTCTTCTGCAGAACTGACAAATCTAAGGTGCATACGTCAAACTTAATGTTTCAGGAGGTTTTCCTGAAGCATAAGCAGGCTCATATTGCCTAGACTGCAACAGCAGAGTGAATAACACTCCAACAGCATATATGGTCTGAAAAAAAAAATCAAAAGTAATTGCTATCTACTATTTTCTACAAAATGTTCTAACTAAACAATAAAAGGGAGGAAAGTCATCCATGCATGAAACTTTATGAATGACTAGTAAATACAGGACACATACTAGAGAGTGGACTCAGTGGACACGGTGCTTCCACTCAAAGCAGCCACCTGTAATCGCTGTACTGGGGGGGGGGGGGGCAGAGATGGGGATCTCTGGGGCCAGCTGCTGGCTAACTAGCTCCAGTATCAACAAGAGATCCTGTCTCTATAAATAAAGGGGAGAGGGTCTAAACAAGACAGCTAACATCAACTTTAACTTACAAACACAAACGCATGCACAATAGAAATACACATGCATATATGCACACAACACACAAATTACAGAAAGCATTTACTGCCAACAACTCATGATTTCAGCTCTAGAATTCAGTGCAGAATTTTATTTTTTTACTTATTGTGTGTGTATGATATATGAGGGTGCACATGCCACAGTACATATGTAGAGGTCAGAAAACAAGGTTGTGCAGTTGGTTCTCTTTATCCACCTTTACACTGTTTCTGGGGACTGAACTCAAGTTACTAGGCTTGTGCAGAAAGCATTTTTAACTACTAAGCCAGCTTGCTAGCCCCAGAATTTAATTTTACTTTTTTAATTTATTTGTGGTATGTGTGCAGTGTATGCATGTGCAACTCTGTGTGTGTGTGTGTGTGTGTGTGTATACACACACGTGCGCCACCTCACACATACACAATTGGAGGCCAGAGGTCAATATCAGGTACCTTTATAACTTCCTACATTTTTTGTTTGTTTAAGACAGGGTCTCACTATGTAGCCCTAGCTGTCCTGGAGCTCAGTCTGTAGACCAGGCTGGCCTTGAACTCACTGAGATCCACCTGCCTCTGTCTCCTGAGCACTGGGATTAAAAGCATATGCCAAGCCAGGTGTTGTGTGCCACACCCTAAATCCTGGCACTCGGGAGGAACAGACAGGCAGATGTCACCTAGGTAATTACAACGATAAACCCCAGCTTATCCATTTGCCAAAAGCATCAATGTCTAATTCTAGCTAAGCACCAATGTTTACAGAAAATAGCAAATACTTACTTGAGCAGTAAGCAGAGTTGTCAAGGAGACATCTGCTCGCTCTTCAGTAATGTATGTCCTTGGTTTTCCTTCCCAAAGCGCACAGTCTTCCAGGTCCATAAGCTTTACTTGAGACTTCGACAGCCCTAGAGGGCGTGTTCCTTGCTGCTGCTGCTGCTGCAGCTGCTGTTGCTGCGCCTGCCGCAGACTAATCTGCTTTGGAAACGCACTTTCATCTACAGCTGGCACAACCAAGTTAGTCACCTGATTATCTGAGGCTGTACTTAAGGAATTCTTAGCAATTTTATCTCCTGGGATCACATGAGAGTTTTTCTGTTTTGGTGAAACAGGGTATGGTAAAATAGACTTATAAGATGATTTAGTTCGACCACTCAGTGTTGCTTGTTTGTTTTGAGATTTTGTTTTTCGAGAGGCAGTGGTTACAGAATGGGACTTCACAGAGTAAGAGGTAGAAGGGGAAACAGTAGATTGCTTCTTGAGTACACTATCAAGAGTTCGAACATAGCTGGTACTCTTGGTAGGTAGCTGGTATACTACTGGAGATGTGGGAGCATTGGAAGAGAAGCCCATGCTTGTTTCCATCAGCTTGCCTTCATTTTCCAAGTACTCATCTAGCTTATCACTACAGAAGGCAGAACGGTTTTTCAGTGAAGCCTCGGCATTTCCACCTAGAAATAAGGAGATACAAGATATTTAAACCTTGGAGAGGTTTACATCTCTAGGAAAAACATTCTACAAGGTCAGAAGTACTTAGCTACATGCTATTGAGACTTCAATAAACTGTTCCTATTCAGAAAGAAGAAAAAATAGAAAACCAGGACAAATGAGACAGTGTTTCAGATACAAGTCATAAATCTTTTCACCTAACTATAGAAACCAGTGATGAACAAAAACATAACAAACAGCAAGGGAAAAAAAAAGAAATTAAATGAAAGAAGACTTCAATAGAATGCCAAGGATTATTTAAGAGACCTGAGTCCTCTGAAACAAAATGCAAGGGAAGAGGGAAAGCCATAAAAAGAAGAACATAACATTTAAGGGTTTTCATTTGTTTGGTTTTGTTTTATTTTGAAACAAGTTCTCATTTTGTAGCCCTGGATGTCTTGGATCTGGCACTAGGCAAGAACTCTTGCAATCTACCTTCATTTGCCTCCCAAGTGACTGGACTACAATGGTATATATCAACAGACCTAGCAACATCCCATTTTTAGGAAAGCAAAATATTAGTAAAGATTTAAACATATTATCATTGTTATAAGAATATACAAACTCAAAGGTAAAACAGATTTATTCAGGACAAATGGCAAACTAAGCTGGTTAGGGTATAAACAAATGCAGTGTGAAATAGGTTCATATTGCCAACCAAAACCTTTGGGTTACAAGTTTATTCTAAAGCACGAGACTATCAGAACTACTAGACAATTCTGAAGTATATAGTTCTGAAATGATGCTTTTGTAACTAAGCATAATAAAAGGAAACACAGTTTGAAAGCCGCAAGGATTATTAGGTTTGAAATGGATAGGAGTGGAACCCCAGGTTGTAGCTAGGGAGAAAACAAATACCAGCAAGACTGTTTTCATTTCAGTTTAAAGGAGAGAGGGGAGGATAATGACAAGTAGTTGAATGAGACTGATTTGATTTGAAATAGGGTCTTCACTATGAAACCCTGGCTGGCCTGGAACTCACTATGTAGTCACACTGGACTTAACCTCACAGAAATCCACTTGTCTCCAGTGTTGGGATTAAAAGCAAGTGTCACTAACCTAGGCCAAGACTACATTTTTCAGAACATATGTAGAGTTTAAAACAATCATTAATGACCAGCCAGGCTTGATGGCATATGCCTATAATTCCAGCACTTGGGAGGCTGAGCAGGAGGACTGTGAGCTCAAGCCAGCATTCCACACTCAAAAAGACTTCATCTCAAAAACAGAGAAAGAGCAGGCTTTAAGCTGACTAGGAAAGTGCTTGAGAAGCTGTTAGGACCCTATGTTTAATCTCTAGAACAAAACAAAACAACACAAAAAACAAAAGGCTAATTACCTTCATTCCTAGATGCAGAAGCACTATGAAATTTTCCTCTCCACCCTTTGATCTTGGTGAAGTCATTGGTCTTCCCTGTCCTAGAAACAAAAGGAAACCCAGCATCTATAAAAGAAAAAGCAAAAGAAATGACCAGAGTTCTAGTCGGCCAAGTATGTCAAATTACTATGTTTCTCTACTATGATACATCCTATGTATTAATTCTATGCCAAGAAACAAAAGATTTACTCTCTAAAATACCCTAAACAGAATCTAAATATCCTAAATTGGAGGATAAAAGTAATGCTTTAAAATTTATACTACAAATAACCTAAACATTAAAGAAGAAAAATAGTGTTCAATTATATAAATGCTACACACTCACCAGGAGAGGCAGGGTTGGTTCCTGTAAGGTTCCAAAAGGGAAAGCTGGTGGCTGGAGCCAAAGGCAGTTGTACTCCCAAGTATTTAAGATCAATGCTCATTGTTGGGTCCACTGAATTCAGTTTTAAGCCCACTACAAGAAAAAAGGACCACAGCTCATATTATTTCTCTCTTTGGGAAATTTTTTTTTTTTTTACTCAAAGAGTTAATAAAGGAAATAGTAAAAAGCAAAATGATGAACTAAACAGTAACAGCTCCACTTAAATCTTTACCTTATGGTATTACATATTACCTACCCTTGAATAAGGGGCAAAATCTATGATTTGTTTACAACCAATGGAATGTGGCACAGGGCACGGGAACATTCATGATTATGTACATGTGATAACCTAGAAATGTTGCTTAAGCTGTAAGAAAATAAATTCTGTCAATCAGTAAGATGGTGGGGACTTGGTGGTGGTAGTGAACGCCTTTAATCTCAGCACTTGGAAGGCGGAAGCAGGTAGATATCTGTGAGCTAAAGGCTAGCCTGGTCTATGAAGTGAGTTCCAGGACAGCCAGGGCTACACAGAGAAACCTTGTCTTGAAAAAACATAAAAAAAAAAAAAAAAAAACCTCAAAAAACAAAAAGGGGGCGGGGATAAGCTAAAGGGGAATGGGAGCAGAATCCTCTCTGGCAAATAATGAAGAGAAAAACAAGCCTTGCCAACTGCTTCATCAACATCTTGATTGCCTTTTGAGAACCTAAGCAAGGGACACAAGCCATGCTCATACTGCAAATACACAGAAAATGTAAGATATAAATGTATTTTGTTTTACGTTGCCAAATTTGTAGCAATTCTTAAGCAAAATAAATAAATAAAGCAAAATTCAAATCTTTTATTTTTTAGCCCCTGAGGTTCAGAGTCCTTCTAGAATCTCTAATAAAACCTTGCCAGAGATGGAGTTTCGGGCCTAATTACAGGCACTAATTCTTCAATTATTATCAATGAGCCTAAAATAAGACTTACTTATAAATTAAGAGACAATACTTTGGGAAAATATTTCACCAGAATTTTTACAAAACGAAGGCCAAAAGGAGTTTAAAGGTGACAGAGAGTAACACTGTAATGGATAGGTTACCACTAAAAACAAACAAAAAAAATATATTAAGGAGGCATGTAAGCACTGGAGAAGTCAAGAGGATAAGACAGAGGCCAGTCTGGTCTACAATATAACCCCATAATAAATTATTATATAATACGAAACAGAAGTAACAGGCTCAAGTTTCCAATCAAAAACTCACAAAGGATCTAGGAAGTTGGCATGTGGAAGTCAGGACAACTTGTAGGAGTTATATCTTTCTTTTTACTACAGAGGTTCCAAAGACTGAAATCTAATCATCAGATTTGGCAACAAGTACCTTCACGAACTGTGCCGTCTAAATTTTTTAATTAAGTTTCCAACACTCCTCCAAATGTTATATACTTGTAGACACATAGTGAGGAAAATACTCTTGTATTTATGCTTGAACACTTGTGCCTGTACGTGTGGAGGTCAGAGGCAGATAATAGGTATCTTCCTCAATCACCCTTCACTGTATTTTTTCTGACAAGGTCTCTCAATGCACCTGGAACACTCCACCTTGGCTAAACTGACCAGACAGCAAGAATCAGGGATTCTTTTGTCTCTTTTTTCCAAGCACCAAGAAGATTGCAGGCATATACTGCCATATCTGACTTTCTTATGTGTGTGTATACTGGGAATCAAAGTAAGATCTTCATACTCGATAGCAAACACCCTTTATCTACTGAGCCATCTTTTCAGCCCCAAGAAAAGTGTGTGTGTGTGTGTGTGTGTGTGTGTGTCCTTAAAGATGTTATTTAAGAAATAAAAATAAGCCGGGCGGTGGTGGCGCACGCCTTTAATCCCAGCACTCGGGAGGCAGAGCCAGGCGGATCTCTGTGAGTTCGAGGCCAGCCTGGTCTACAGCGCGAGATCCAGGAAAGGCGCAAAGCTACACAGAGAAACCCTGTCTCGAAAAACCAAAAAAAAAAAAAAAAAAAAGAAATAAAAATAGAACTCTCAACCCCACAAAGCAGCAAAAAAAAAAAAAAAAAACAAAACAAAAAACAAATGTAACCAGAGTTTTAAAACTGCAAAATGCTCCCATTTTGAAGAGAAAACACTGCTTTCTGTGATACATTAAACACACACATACTCCTTATTATATATAACTAGAGTAAGGACCTATATGTGTTTTTAAGTTGAAAAGAAATTTAGAAGCAGAGAAAATAAAAAAATTGCTAGTTGAGAGGTACTGAAATGAAATCAAGGATAGAAGGGAAAGAGAAAATAAAGAACAGAGAAATAAGCAAAAAGAGATAGTAAGGAAAAAAAGGAAGGAGACAATGGACAGAAGACAAACTGGCTTGTCCATACTTTGAAACTAGTACCTTCTTGAAGAGCAGGATGGATCACCTGCTTATGCCGCAAAGACTTCAAATCTTCTATTAATTCCTTTTCCAACTGGGAAATTCTTGTTCTGCAACCTAGTCACAAACAGTGATAAAAAAAAATAATGTACATATCAGAGAGAATAAATGTTCCACACTTCACTACTACAGCCCCAACAGCAAATATATCTGAATGTATACTCTTATATAATACCTGGATCATTTGTGGTTGTAGTTGGAAGACTAGAAGGTTCTTCTGTGGTCCCATCAACTGCATGAATATCTAGCGCCTCCTATATATTAAAAATAAAATCCAGTTTATGTTACTTCTAAAATTTTTTTTTTTTTTTTTTTTTTTGGTTTTTCGAGACAGGGTTTCTCTGTGTAGCTTTGCGCCTTTTCCTGGAACTCACTTGGTAGCCCAGGCTGGCCTCGAACTCACAGAGATCCGCCTGGCTCTGCCTCCCGAGTGCTGGGATTAAAGGCATGCGCCACCACCGCCCGGCTACTTCTAAAATTTTTAAAGGAAATTAAACAAAATGACGATGATGACCAGAGGCTGGAGGGAATGTTCAGCAGGTACAGTGCTTGCCATGTAATAATGAAAACCTGGTTTATCATCCCCAGTACCCATGTAAAAGCTGGGTATGGTGGCACTTTTCTGTAACCCCTAGTGGGGTTGGGGTGAAGGAGACAGGAGGATCTCTGGCGCTCATCGGTCAGCTAGCCTAGCCAATCAGTGAGCACCAAGTTTAATGAGGATACCCTATCTCCAAGAATGAGACTGCAACAACGAAGAAGGTGCCAACCTCTGGCCTCTGCACACACTCACACAGGCATGCACACTGACACCCAAATACATGCATACACCGCTCACACACACAGAAACTTTAAAAAATAGCAACAAAGGCCTAAGAGTATGAAAACAGCGTATTTCAGTAATAGCTTCAAATTCATAGAACAGGAGTAATTGTTCTAGCATTATTGGGGGTTTCATGTAACCCAGGCTGGACTCAAACTCATTAAGTAGCTGAGTTTTACAGTCAATTCCCGATCA
The DNA here is from genome assembly GCF_007827085.1 of Peromyscus californicus insignis. Classification (NCBI taxonomy): domain Eukaryota; kingdom Metazoa; phylum Chordata; class Mammalia; order Rodentia; family Cricetidae; genus Peromyscus; species Peromyscus californicus. The sequence continues at coordinate 94,227,360 of NW_026294595.1, read as the reverse complement.
TGCTGCCTCTCTATCTCCCAAGTGATAGGATTGCAGGCATGTATCACCACATCCTGTGTAATGTACTTTTTATTATTTTCTACAGTATTAGCATTCAATTATTTTAATCATAAGGGGCTAAGATGTAGTCTAGTAGTAGAACACTTGCCTTATTATATACAAGGACCTGGGTTTGATCTCTAGTACTGTTCTCCCCCATTCCTGCTACAAACACAGGGGTGGGGTGGTCAGAGAGTGAAGAGAAGGAAAGAGGAAGAAGGCAAAGAAGAAAAGGAGGAAGGGAGAAAAAGGAAGAGGAGGAAGGAGGGAGAGGAAAAACATCACCACTACCAGGAAAAAAGACAAATACGATCTCACACTAAACCAACATCAAACTATATCTGCCCACAATCTGCATGCTCAGGTCTCAGAGCCTACATAAAGAAGCTTTCTCAAAGCCAGGCGGCGGGCACATGCCTTTAATCCCAGCACTCAGGAGGCAGAGCCAGGTGGATCTCAGCGAGTTCGAGGCCAGCCTGGTCTATAGAGCGAAATCCAGGACAGGCACCAAAACTACACAGAGAAACCCTGTCTCGATTAAAAAAACAAAAACAAACAAACAAAAACAAAAAAGAAGCTTTCCCAGTAACAGAGGAGAAGACCAGGTAGAAAGACATCCAGCATCTACAGTCAACTTAAGAATACTAACTAGACTCCTTAAAACATCTGCATGAAAAATAATATGCATGTAGGGTCAGAGGAGGGCAAACCCTAACACTAATTATGTAAGACTCAAGTCATCAAGACTGCTAGCACTGAGCTGGACATGGTGGCACACACCTTTAGTCCCAGCTCTCAGAGGAAGCATCAAATGGATCTCTGTGAGTTCAAGGCTAGCCTAATCTAGAGCTGACTGCATTCTAGTACAGTCAAAGCTGTGTAGAGAGCCCGTCTCAAAAAAAAAAAAAAAAAAAAAAAAAGACTGCTAGTATTTGGTTCTCTAATACTCTACAACACTGTTACTAACCAGTGGTAGGAGAGATGAAGTATCTCAGGAAATAAAAAAGTGCACTTTTCATATATTGTTACACTTTCTTTGAGTCTGCAACAATGAAAATTCCAAGTTCAATTTCCAGCACCAATGTCAGATGGCTCACAACTGCCTGTAACTCTAGCTCCAGGGCAACCCAATGCCTCTGGCTTCCACAGGCACCTGCACTCACATACAAAGACACACATAAATCTTTTTTTTTTAAATCAGATAAATATCCTGCATATATTATAGTGATATCTAAGCAAAGGTACATTTTTAAAGTCTATTTCAAAGCAAGTAAGTATGTTAAGAGGTGATTACTGTTAACTAAACCAATGTGAAGATACTCATTCCCTTTCCCCAAACATACTCACAAATGGATACATTAACAAAAGTAGATCTTAAATTTTAAGCCAATACATAATTCAAAACAGACCTTAGAAAGAAAGCTGATCATCATAATCTTACCTTTGATTCAAAGGAAACAAAGAGCACACCATCCACATCTTCTAGATCAGGCTTCACATCAGGGAAGGTATTTCCAGGGCCTACAGGAATATTCTTTGTAGCAGTTAAAGACTTCCCTGTGTTTTTAGGTGGTCTCCCTGCCTTAGAGAGTCTCACCTTTCGAGGCCTTCCTCTTTTTCCAGGAGTATTTAGAGAGGCACTCTGGCTAGCATTCACAGTCTTTGAGGGTGTTGTCATTTTAAGCACAGCTGTTCGCTTTTTGCCCAAGTCCTCTTTTCCTGAAAACGAGTCTCCAGTTGATCCCTTTGAACTGTCATTTGTTCTTTCTGTGCTGTTATCAAATACGTCAGGATAGTTCCACTGAGGTTCTTTAAGTAAAGTATATTTTTGTACCATTCTGAGATCTGATGAATGTTTTCTGAGACTATTTTCTGAATCCTTACTTAAGCAAAAGCCAGTCCCACTGGAATTTTCAATATATGTAGGCAAATATTCTAATTCTGCCAACACTGATTTATCTTTTCGAGATGTAGAAAGCATATTATCAGGGAGTTCAGAAATTTTCACTGTGTTTTTGGTGACCGCACAAGGTTCTAGGTAAACCACTGGCATTTTTCCAGCATCTAATTTAAACATTTTAGCTTTAGCAACACCTGGGCTACTCGGTAGCCATTTATTAGATGGATGATCAGCTTCCAAGTTATCAACTTTATTGTGTCTCTTTAGTTGTTTCTCTAAAATAGGATCATCATCGCTGTTGGAGTAGACATCCGTTTCCTCATCTGTCTCTTCTTGCTTCACGGTGACCCCTTCTGGGCATTCACCAAGTTCATAATCATAATCATCTAAAGGCTCCTCTTTAATAACGACATTAAAGTTTCCATTCGGGTTTAACGGTGAGGCAATCTGGGAATCATCTTCAAAACTGTTCGCAGTAAGACTAGAGAGAGAGAGGAAGATAAAAAGTACAGAACTATTCATAAACAAGACTCAAGACGGGAAAAACAGTTAAGACGAATTAATGTATCAGATTTCATGAGCCATTCCTTAAAAACTGTAACTTAACAAAGTACTCAAAAGCAATTTACTAACATAACACATTTATCAATGTTTTATAAAAAAATACAATTCAAGAGCAAAGTTCCAGGGCTGGGAATGTAGCTCAGTTGGTAGAATTCTTGCCTAGAACACAAAAAAGTCCTGAGTTCAATCCCTATCACTACATAAACTGACCCCACTTATATAAATAAAGCATGGGAAAAGAATATAGTTTACCCTTATCATTAAATCAAAATGCAGAGTACCTTATAAAACTTGCTTGCCTTTAGATATTGATCAGATATACAGAACTCCATATTGAAGTCAGCTAGAACCGATCAAAAACTTAAAATGCATGCATCATCAATTGCCAATAAGCAAGAGGAAAAAGAAATGTCTATCACAACTAGGAATTACAATAAATTAATGTGCTTTCAAACTGCTAGTTCATTTCTGTATTTCAGATAAAATATCTAAACAAAATTTAACATCTTAACCAATACATTCTTAGTATACTCAGGTTACTATCAGAAGATCTTCAATTTTTCAAATTAAAAAACTCACTTTTAAGGAATAAGGGTGTGTGTGGCTCAGTAGCAGAATACCTGCCCAACAAGTGCAAGGTCCTAGGTTCAATTCCAGCACCCTCCCCATGCCCCAAAAAAGACATGCTTCCAATGTAAGGATTTACCAGAGCAGCTGGGCAGCGCATTCATGGTAATAGTAAGGTAATGGAACATGTCTTTAATTCCAGCACTCAGAAGCAGGTGGACCTGAGGTGAGGCCAGATCTACATAAAGAATTTCATGCCAGCCAGGGCTATATAGTGAGACCCTGAATCAAAAATAGATAGATAGATATAGATAGATAGATAGATAGATAGATAGATAGATAGATAGATAGATAGATAGATAGATAAAGAGTTTGCCACAAACTCTTCCAAAATAAAAGGCTAGGTTATATACAACTGGGGACTCAGTCTGTAAAGTACTTGCCCAGGCAGGATGTACAAAGCCCTAGGTCAATCCTCAGCATCACATAAATCAAGAATAATGGCACATATGTGTAATCTTAGCACTTAGAAAGTGGAGACAGAGAAAGTAAGAAATTCAAGATCAGGCCTTTGAGTTGGCTCAGTGGTAAAGGTACCTGCTGTTGAGTTCAATCTGATGGTCTGGATGTGATCCCTGGGACCAAGATGGCAAAAGGAAAACCAACTCCCACTAGACCTCTGACCTACACACACACACAAACTAAAAGTAAAAATAATTCAAAAAAGGTCAGCTGAGTGGTGGTGGTGCACACCTTTAACCCCAGCATTGGGGAGGCAGAGGAAGTCAGATCTCTGAGTTTGAGACCAGCATGGTCTACAGAGTAAGTTCTAGGACAGCCAGATCTACAGAAACCCTGGTCTGAAAAACCAAAACCAAACAACAACAACAACAAAAAAGGTCAGCCAGGCTGAGCAGTGGTGGTGCACACCTTTGATCCGGCACTCAAGACAGGCTGATCTCTGAGTTCCAAGACAACTAAGTCTACACAAGGAAACCCTGGCGGGGAGGGGGGCGCGGCTGTGGAACAATCCTTTTCTACACTGTAAATATGTATTACTCTCTTGGTTAATAAAAACTAACAGGCCAGTAACTGAGCAGGAAGTTAGACAGGAAAGCAAAACAGAATGATGGAAAGAAGGAGGGTGGAGTGTAAAGGGACACCAGCCAGCTGCTGGGCAAGCAGGACATGTAGAAAATGAGGTAACAAGTCATGAGCCATGGGGCAAAGCATAAATAGAAATATGGGTTAATTTAAGTGTAAGAGTTAGCCAGTAACAAGCCTGAGCTATTGGCCAAGTATTTATAATTAATATAAGCCTCTGTGTGGTAATTTGGAAAGCAGCTGCCAGGTTTGGGAACAAAGAGTTGGGATGGGAAAGGTCCCTAATGTCTGTTTACATATGGCATTCCAACTTGTGGCTGAAATTTCCACATAAAAACTGAGAGAACTTGGAAAAGAATTCTAAACACACAAAAACATAGTCAAACGAGGCTTCTTGGTAACAGCCTTTACTTCAGTGGGCTTTGTTTTGCTGGCAGTGAGCAGAGGCTCAGCTCCTTTAAGAGACAGCTTCCTGGCTTGGTGCTAGCTGCAAAAACTGCGAGGCTCTTTTCAGAGGCCCTGTTCCCACTTAAATGGAGTTTATGAACAGTGGGCAGCATGCTACTTGTGACAAGTGTGGACCCAGAAACTTCTCAGAGTTAGGGTGGTAAACATGGCTCCCAGAGCAGGTGGTAAACCTACCTCCACCATGAGACTAGACTCTCAGGGAACCGAGGGGGAGGATCCAGCACCAGCATGCCATGATCTAAGTTACACAGCAGGTTTTTGTTTGTTTTTTTGCTCATGCAGACATAAAAGGTTACAGATGTGCAGTAAGGACAGATTCAGATGAAAAGAGCCTCTAAACAGATCACAGTGTTTAAAAAATATGTGTAAGCTTGGGAGAGAGAGGTCAAGAAAAAAAGAATATATAATCTTAGATTTAAATATATAATTTTAAAATAGTCTTTAAAAAAGGAATAGAATAATAAAATATAGTAAGTCACATAAAGATGGAAAACACAGAGAGTCAGGATACTGTATGTTATTCTGCTATCTAAATTTTTTAACTGCTAATGAACAAATGATAACTGCTGTGAGACATTTGATTACGAAAGCTGCTAGGTTAAACCAACCTATATATTTTAAAAATATCTTGACTTCAAAATTTAAGTCTTACTTTGGGAAAGAGGTTCTGCTTTTGTTTCCACAGGAAATGAGAGGCTCTGGATTCATTCTGGGTTATGAAAAATCAGGTTTTATTGAGGAAGATCCCCTCTGAAAAATCTCTGATGGGAATGGATGGCCCAGATGATTCAATGTTTCAGAATGCCTCTGTTGCAGAGTCCTCTGAATTCTGCATACAGAACGGCTTCCAGGCTGCTGGCTGAGATAATCCAGCCTCACAGAATACTCCAGTCATGACTTGACCATACTCATAAATTTTCTCAGGGTCCCCCAAAGATTAGCAGCACCCCAAATCAGCAGGAAGTAGTCTAGAAAACTACACCCACATTTCCAAAAATAAATTATGAATGTTTATCATTTAGGGGGGGGTGTTACAAGTTGTTATTGGCAATAGTCAGAAAAAATGCTGAACAAAGGAGATTAGATTCAGGGATCTCATTCTAAAAAGAAAAAGGGGGGATAAAAGGGGAAATTATTGACTCTACTTTTAAACAAAAAAAACTACTAGTCTCAAATATTTTACATTGGTATGGATTTCTGTATATTGATATAAATTTGAGGTTATTTTTGTTATGCTGTATGTGTTTCTACTTTTGTTTGGGATATTGTGCTTAAGCAACTCATTTAAAAATATAATGTATAGTTAAAAAATACAGGTTAATAATTAGTCATCTATAATTGTCACCTATATCTATCAAACTTATAGTCATGTTAGTTAGGTTTTCTAGGTATACAGAGACATATTTCAGATAAATACATAATCTTCAAACACTTCAAAGATCTACAGAATATGGCATTTAAAATGTTTTAATGACTTAGGCTTCCTGTGACAGTGAGATATGTCTGCTCCTGGCAGCACCAATCTACTTCAGAGAAAATGCATCAAAGAAGCTCTGTATGGAGTTTGTTTTCTTTATGGCAAAAGCTAGCCATGTGGGCAAAGAAACTGTCCTTGCCTCAATTGCTGACAGTTACTGTCCAAACTGGACAAGCAGGACACAAGAAAAGCAACTGACAAACTTTGCCAAGACAAGGTAGGACAATCCTTCAAAATTCCCTGCTTCTCAGGAAAATAGAGATATGTCAGATATGCTAGGCCTGTAGGTCAAAGATGAATGCCCCAAGGTTGCAGAGAAAGTTTGGGTGACTGTCCAGGCAGCCTAATGGCCCTGTCATTAGGTAACGTTTCATCCTTCTAGAGTCTTTGATTGAGTTGAAGACTAGAAAGTCAGTTATAATTTCTCTTAGTTAGGATAAAAGGGTAAAAATTAGACATAAAATTTAGGGCTCACAAAGATAAGATAGATGATAGAGTATTTTCACATAAAACTTAGGGCTCACAAAGATAAGATAGATGATAGAGTATTTTCTTTAATTTTGCCAAATACAAATGGACATTGTTACTGTAATTCTTACTTAATAATTGTTTTTGTTGTATATAGTTTTACTTATATCAAGGTTAAAAGCTTCCTTTTTAATTAAACAAAAAGGGGGAAATGCTGTGGAACAATCCTTTTCTACACTGTAAATATGTATTACTCTCATTGTTAATAAAAAGCTAACAGGCCAGTAGTTGGGCAGAAAGTTAGACAGGAAAGCAAAACTGAGAATGATGGAAAGAAGGAGGGTGGAGTGAAGAGGGACACCAGCGAGCTGCTGGGCAAGCAGGACATGTAGAAAATGAGGTAACAAGTCATGAGCCATGGGGCAAAGCATAAATAGAAATATGGGTTAATTTAAGTGTAAGAGTTAGCCAGTAACAAGCCTAAACTATTGGCCGATCATTTATAATCAATATAAGCCTCTGTGTGGTAATTTAGGAAACAGGTGCTGAGTATTTGGGAACAGGAGGTCAAGACAGGAAATGTCTGCTTTACGGGGTGTGGGGGTGAGGGGTTGGGGGGATGGAGCAGGGTGGAGAAAGAAGCTCAAGGTTAATCTTGAATGCATAGTAAATACAAGGTGTTCCAGACCAGCCAGAGCTATATGAAACTATCTCATACAGCCAGAGCTATATGAAACTATGGCATGGGTGGGTGCTAAGAGTATCTACAGGGAAGTACATATAACCAAGAAAAATTTTTTTTTAGAACTGACTGAGGGAGAAAAAGGCCCTCCTCCCAATTAGTTATTTAAAGGACTTAAAACTGTACCAATATGGGTCTTGTAGACATGGTAGGACTAAAGAGTTAGGTTAATGTCTACGATTCCAAAGAGTGCTCCAGATGAATTTAGAATGATCAAATATAGGAATCTTAAAGCTAAATCTCTGTACCTCTATTTTTTCCTTCTAAACACTTATACAAGTCACACTATATACACACAACACACTCAGTTACAAACAATATACAATGAAACAGAATTACAATTTTTTTCACTTCAAAAATCTATTAAAAAAAAAAAAAAGAACTGCCAGGCGGTGGTGGCGCACGCCTTTAATCCCAGCACTCGGGAGGCAGAGCCAGGCGGATCTCTGTGAGTTCGAGGCCAGCCTGGGCTACCAAGTGAGTTCCAGGAAAGGCGCAAAGCTACACAGAGAAACCCTGTCTTGAAAAACCGAAAAAAAAAAAAAAAAAGAACTGTATTAATGTTATGTCCCTGTTCAAAGGTATTTTGAAGGCTTTTGAAACTAAAAAGACATTTCCTAGAGTGTGTTTTTCAACATCCAATTTCATCTATCCTGCTTTTAGGCTCACCTTAAACAATAACCTATACAATATTTCATGTACTACAGCCACACAAATCCAATTTACTATCTTAGTTGAACAGAATACAATTCCAAGTCTAATATATCTCAATGGAACACTAACTTTTTTCAGGACTTACTAACTTAATGTACATTGACTTCATAAAATCCAAATATATCAAATATGCACGATCAACTATGTGAGCAGTAGTCACTTGCTCCTGTACAACTTGTTCAAAAATCCTTCAGTGTGTAACTTCCATTCTGGTTAAAATGCAGATAACAAAGCACCAGTAGTCTCTCACTGTATAGCTGAGGAAGAACTTTCACTTCAGATCCTCCTGCCTCCACCTCCCTAATGATGGGTTCATTACAGGCATTCACCATCCCTCCTGCCTTTGTGCAGCACTGGGGATGGAAACCAAGGCTCTGCGCATGCTAATGGAGCATGCTGCCCACTGAACTATATTCCCAACTTCTACCGTATACTTTAAATAAGCAAATTTTATGTCATGTGAACATCTTAGGACATAAAAAAAATTCTCATTACGTGTTTGTGTGTTTACATGTATTAGTCAGAGGACAACTAGTGGGAATCAGTCTTCTTTAATGATGTGGGATCTGGGGGATCAAACTCAAATTAACCTGTTTAGACCTGGCATCAAGTGCCTCCATCATGCTGGGCCACCCCAACCCCAGCATCTTAAATATTCTATTGTGTGGGAACCTACGGAGGTTTCCTAGTGATATCTGAGCTTGTTTTACCCAGCAGGACTACATAAGAGGATGCCTGGACCACCAGCCTGAGTACTAGGTATTTGGAAGGGTCTACACTTGGCTCTATCTAGCAGGGGGAGGTCTTTTGCCTTGCCCCTTGGCATTGTTATAAAAAACCCTTTTGAATAAAAGTTCTGGGCCAGTGGATTTTGATCCAGGTCCTCCCAAAGCTATCCTGTCTTTCTTCTTGGCTAGACCTATCATTCTACCTAATACTCCTTATTCCTCCCTCCTCCTAGTAGGAACCCAGTAAAAGGTGGGGGCTGATCCCCCACACTATTCTTGATTGCTTTAGACAGGGTGTTACTATGTATCCTGGCTGACCTGAAACTTGTTATAAAGACTAGACTGGCCCAAAGAGATCTGCCTGCCTCCCTCCAGAGCAATAGAATTAAAGGTGTGCACCACTACACCTACCTAGTCATTTTAAACTTTTTATAATTTAAAAAAAGAAGAAGTAACCTAGGTTTGGTGGCTCATGTTTGCAATCCCAGCACTCAAGATGCTGAGGCAGGAGAATTATGCCCAAGTTTCAGGCCATCCTGGGCTAAATGCTAAGTTTCTGGCCTCTGCAGGCATCCAAACTCAAATAGGTACTCACACAGATACCAAAACAAAAATGAAGATAAATCTTTTTTTTTTTAATTTAATTATAGTGGAAGGGGCCACATATACACATACAGCCAGATGACCTCAGTTCAATCCCTAGCTCCACATGATGGCAGAAAAGAACTGACTCCCGCAAGTTGTCTTCTGACTTCCACACACGCACCATGACACATACAATCCACATTCACATACATACATACACAGTAAATATAACCAAAAAAGGGGAGAACTAGGGCTGGAGAGATGGCTCAGAGGTTAAGAGCACTGGCTGCTCTTCCAGAGGTCCTGAGTTCAATTCCCAGCAACTACATGGTGGCTCACAACCATCTATAATGAGATTTAGTGCCCTCTTCTGACATGCAGACAGAACACTGTATACAAAATAAATCTTAAACAAAAAAAAAAAAAAAGGAAGGAAGGAAGAAAGAAGAAAGAAAGAAAGAAAGAAAGAAAGAAGGAAAGAAAGAAAGAAAGAAAGAAAGAAAGAAAGAAAGAAAGAAAGAAAGAAAGAAAGAAAGAAAGAAAGAAAGAAAGAAATAAGTAGCCGGGGTGGTGGTGGTGCACACCTTCAGTCCCAGCACTCGGGAGGCAGAGGCAGGCAGATCTCTGTGAGTTCAAGGTATGCCTGGTCTACAGAGTGAGTTCCATAACAGCCAGAACAACACAGAGAAACCTTGTCTCAGGGGGAAAAAAAACAACACCAAAACAGAGAGAGAGAGAGAGAGAGAGAGAGAGAGAGAGAGAGAGAGCGAGCGCAAAGTGAAATTTTTAAAAGGCAAACTTAACAGCTTTCACACCTGAGTCTATGAGCATCTCTGAACTAATTATTGTGTATAGTGTGAAGGAGAAGGCTTATATTTTCCAGTGTTCTACCACTGTTTGCTGAAAACTGGCCAACTACACTACACAGAGAGGATAAAAGGAAAATAACAGGCATGAGGCTTGTACCTGTAGGTAGTAGTTTCAATGTGTCCCTCAAAAGTCTGTGTATTAGAAACTTAACTCCAAAGTGATGTTAGTATCATTTGGAGACAGTCTTTCTACGGTAAAGATTGGATGAGTGCCTTTGCAGAGCATTCACAGTATTTTAAGAATAAAAGAAACCAAGTCTAGAACACTTGCTGTCTCACAATGTGATACCTCCCACCATGTTATGATGTAGTGAGAAGACTTCCACAGATGCCAAACAGATACCAACTCTATGCTCTTCAATTTTCCAGCCTTCAAAACAAAAAGGCAAATAATTTACCTTGTCTCTGATATTTTATTCTAGCAAAATAAAATGAGCTAAAATGTTGTATTGGGAAATAATTTTAAATAGTAAAGGATGGGGATGTAGCTCAGTGATAAAATTTGCCTAGTATGCCCTGGGTTCAAACTTGAGCACACCAAGTTGCAGGTCCGGGTGCCAGAAGCCTGTAATCTCAGCAATGCAGGTTAAAGCAGGAGGATCACAAATTCAAGGTCTACCTGAGCTACAGAGTGAGTTCAGGGCAGCATAGGCAACTTACTGTGACATTTTCTCAAAAGGAAAAGAAAAAGGGAGTTGGGAGTTAACCCAGTGGTAGAACATTTTCCTAATACACATGAGTCTCTTTGGTCAGTCCCCAATACAATCATAAAACAAAATAGGTAGTATGTGAGCTAGGGAAGTAGTTCAGTTGGTGGAATATCTGCCTACCATGCATAAGACTTTAACTTCAATCCCCACAACTGAAGACAAAAAGAGAAGGATAGAAGAGAAAGGAGGGAAGACAACATGTAAAGTTGATAATTGGGGGCTGGGTAGATGGCTCACGCAGTGATTAAAATAGGACTGAGGAAGTAAGTATGAGGACCAATGTTTGGAACCTCAGAACCCATAAAATGCCAGGTGGGAACAGTAGCCAGCCCTTAATTCCACCCTAGGTAGGCAGAGACAGGACCCCAAAGCCAGCTGGCTAGCAAGACCAGCCACAGTGACAAGCTTTGCACTTGACTAAGAGACCTTGACTCAATGAATAAGGTTGAAGAGTCAACATCACCATTGGGCCTTCATGTGGCCCCATCCGCACACATCCATAAACACATAAACACACACAAATACAAAATGGTGGAAAAAACTAGTAGTTGACATTAGTCTTATGATTTAGACAGAGGCAAAAACAGGAACAGCTAAAACACTAAAGTTCTTCTAGGAAAAAGAAGTAAAGGATGGCCTTAGGGCAGTAAACTCAGCTTATAATGAGTACATCTTATACTTTAATTGGATAAACTGTTTCAGTTATAATTTAGTTTTTCCCTCTTTTTCACAATAATGAATTGTCTACATGTGTTAACAAGAAACAAGCCACAAATAAATAAAAGTTCCTTAGTTTTGATCAATTATCCAATCTGGCTGAAATTCTACACCCTGAATCCAGTGGATATTCCTCACAGAAAAATAACTTGACCCATCAAAGAATTAAAAGTAGGTGTGGTTTGCTTTATAGCAACTGATATCAACATCTACTGCATTCCACAGAACCAATGAATTAACTCCAAAATCTGGCCCATCTCAATCTTCTTTTTATCTCTAAGAACAGGAAAAACTATTACCCAACTGGAAAGATGATCAGTGGGTAATGGTGGTCGTCACCAAGCCAAATGACCTGAATTTGATATCCCAGACCCACATGATGTAAAAGGGAACACCAACTCCCTAAAGTTGTCCTTTGACATCCCCCCCACACACACAAAATAAGTAAGTAAACAAATAAATAAATTAATGAATAAATGTAAGAAGAAAACTATGACTTACCTTTCAGAAATTTCATGCTTCAGTTGAGGAACTTCAAGTGCTGTATCAGTACTAATAAAACCAAGAAAGTCTTGTTTTACATTATGAGGCGGCTTCTCCAAAGCGAGGCCTGATGTTTCATGACCCCTTAACACAGGATCAAAATCACCTGACTGTATCTCTGATCCCTCCCCTTCAGTAAGACGAACACTATTACCTTCTTGATCAGAGCTATTCCTTTGTTTTCCATCTCTCTGGGGTTTACTGCTTAACCCATCATCCCGAAAGCCTTTGGCAAATGGATTATAATCTATTTTCAACTGGGTAATCTGAATGTTTTGATAAGCTGTTACTGCAAAGAATTCAGTCTGGGGGAAAGTAAAAGTATGAACACCAGGGCCATTTAATTGTATCACTTCTGTAGCCTTTTCTGCAGGCACCAAATGAAGCCTTGGCAGGTAACGATGCATAGAGTGCAAGATAATATGCCCTTCCTGGTCCAGTGTATTGTTGGTAAGTTTGAGTTTATAGAAAGATACTGGTTGATGCATCCAATAATGACCTGTGGAAGGAGATTCTGGATGAATAAAAACTCTCCCCAAAATATGGGGTTCAGCCTTCCCACTGGGTTCCCACCAACGACCATTCCACTTATAACGATGGTTATCCACAGGAGATATGTCCATCACAAGGATATACTTTAAATTTGAATCTAAGCCTGTTATCCAATAGCGACAATAAGGAAACATACGTCTTCCCTGCTTAGTCAGAATCATCTCTGTACTTCGATTATGGAACTCATTCCACATACTATTGTTATCAAGGGTAACAGTGATTCTTCCCACAGTACAATCGGCTGGAAGGCAAATCTTCCCTTTAGATTTTCCTGGTGATGATACCCTACTCGACAAAGTACAGGCATCTCGATTAGTAACCAAAATTCCTTGATCGGTTTTGCCATTTCCTGGCTGTTTCAGGATGACAAAGAAGGTAGGTGCTGCTCCTGTCACTGTCCCACCATCTTGATTAGCCAATAGAATTTGCTGTTTCTCTTCCATGATTCCAGTGAGACATTCAGTAGTAAGAAAACCGTAGTCAACACATAGTCACAACTGCCTTCTCACCCTAAAAACAAAAAAACAAAAGAAAACATTAATCAACTCAGATTTATGCAAACAAAAATACAACTGTTATGGCTGAACTATAGCTCATCTGGTAGAGATTTGCCTAGCACTCATGAAGCCCTGGGTTCAATTTCCAGCACTGCAAAAACCAGGAGTGGTAGTGTAGGCCTGTACTCTTAGCACTTGGGAGATGGAGAGAGAAAGAGTACAAGTTCAAAGCCCATGCTCCAGTAAATAACCCCAACCCAATCTACTTCAACTCAGTGGAGGTCAGTGAGATGGCTCAGCAGGAGAAGGCACTGGTCAGACAAGCCTGTAGAACTGAGTTCAATCCCTGAACCTCACGTGAATGCAGAAAATAGATTCCAAAACTTGTCCTTTGACCTCCACATTCATCAGGAGGTATGCAGACCCACACAAGCACAAAATAACCATTTATTTTAAAACTTTAAACTCACTGAATTACAAAAAAAGAATATTAATGTAGGAGGATGACTTGAGAAAACATGTTTCAACTAGAAAGGGAAGGAAGAAATGAGGGTAATGAGGAGTAGGGGTAAAATGACTTAAAATCCATTATATGCAAGTATGAAATTGCCAAAAAAAAAAAAAATTAAAAAGAAGTTCAAGGGAGTTCAGGATCACCCTGGAACACAGATCCTGTCTCAAAAAAATAAAAATACAACTGATTGTGTTATCCAAAAAATATTCCTAATTCTCCTAAGACACTGCTTATATCCTTCTTTCAATCACTATAAGGGTGTTCTTTAAAAAAAAAAAAAATGTGGTAGGAGTTCTTGAAACAAGAGTCAGAGAACAAGCTAGCCTCAAACCTATAACAGTTCCCCTCTGTCTGCCTCTCAAGCACTGGGATTATCCTAGTCATTTCTATCATTTTTGTAAACTAATTTTAATCTAAGTAGTTAAAAATTACTCATTCTGCCGGGCGGTGGTGGCGCACGCCTTTAATCCCAGCACTCGGGAGGCAGAGCCAGGCGGATCTCTGTGAGTTCGAGGCCAGCCTGGGCTACCAAGTGAGTTTCAGGAAAGGCGCAAAGCTACACAGAGAAACCCTGTCTCGAAAAACCAAAAAAAAAAAAAAAAAAAAAAAAAAAATTACTCATTCTATCTCTCAAAAAAAATTAATAACACTGTAATCTTACACACACTAAAATTATGTGTTCATTTGAGAAAAACTATATAAACTGGTATAGTTCTCATGATATCCTGGCATTTAGAAGGCTAGGGGAGAAAGATGACTTAAGCTGAAGGCCAGTTTGGGCTACAGTCAGAGAAGCTCCTGGATACAGAAGACGGCTGTTCCCTTGGGCAGATATTTAGCTTAAACTTTCGTTCTGCTTTCTAATAAAACTTCGTACTACTTCAGAAAGGGAGTTGTAGTTCAGTTGGTACAGTACTCACCTATTAAACCAACTAAATTGCCTGGCTTTGATCCCCAGCTCCATATAAATTGAGCATAGTGGCCGAGCACATGCTTATAATCCTAGCACTAGGGAAATGGATGTAAGAGAATCAGAAGTTCAAAGTCATCCTGGACTATGTGAGATTCTGTCTCAAAAAAACAAAAACAAAAACTAGGGCTGGAGAGATGGCTCAGTGGTTAAGAGCACTGACTGCTCTTCCAGAGGTCTTGAGTTCAATTCCCAGCAACCACATGGTGGCTCACAACCACCTGCAATTAGATCTGGTGCCCTCTTCTGGCCTGCAAAGACACATGCAGGCAGAGCACAGCATACTAAATAAACCTTAAAAAAAAGTCACAAAAACAAAAAACAACAAAAACTAAAAAGGAGAGAGGAGAATGAGAGGGAAAAATATGTAAAAGCATAAAATGAGATAATTTTCATTTTAAAAATGATTCTGATACTTATGAAATAATTTTTAAAAAGATTCATTTACATCAAGTTCTTTGAGAATGGATAAAAAATTAATTTTCACTCTCATTCCAAAGAGAAACTGCAGAATTAACTTTATTATTAGCAGTGCTGGGAGTTGAACCCAGGGCATCAAGTATGCTCAGAAACTGCTCTAACACTGATGACTATATACACTATATACACAATCCCAGAATTCGTTCTTATATGGCACTGACAGGACTTCATAAATAAATATATCCAGCTAGTTCTACAGCAGTATTTCTCAACCTGTGGGTCACAACCCCTTTGGAGTTGCCTAAGACCATCAAAAAACACAGATATTTAAATTACAATTCATTACATTAGCAAAATTACCATTAAGTTATGTGGCTGGGGGTCACCACAACATAAGGAACTGTATTAAAGGGTCATAGCATTAGGAAGACTGAGAACCACTGTTCCAGAGGGATACAATCCTGGCCTCACTCAAGCTGGGATTACAATTAGGCTATTATGCCCACCTGCTTTTTATGTGGGTACTGGAGACAGGAACTCCAGTTCTCACATGGAAGTGCTTTATCTACTGAGCCTTCTCTCCAGGCCCTGGTGAACATTTAATGGCTCAAAAGTCACTAGCAACAGGGCATGGTGGCACATGCTTTAATCTCAGAACTTGAAAGCAGAGCCCATCCTGATCTGCATAGAGAGTTCCAAGAAACCCAAGACTAAATAGACCCTGTCTAAAAAAAAAAGAAAAAAAAGTTGTAAATAGCCAGGCTTGATGGCTCACACCCATAATCTCTGCCATCAGAAGGCTGCTGAGGCCACAGGATTGCCATGAGTTGAGACTGAGATAAGGGGGCTGTGAGATGTGTGTTACAGCTTTGAAGGGAAAGATATCCTGGCAGTCAGGACCTAAAGTATATAACACACCAAACAACAAACCTCACACAAGAGATTTATTGAGAAAAATCAGGAGGGTGGCTGCCTCTGCTCCAGCAAGCAGCAACAAAGAACTGAGCTGGAGGCTTGCTTTATACAGGGTTTCCTAGGGGTGGAGCTTTCCAGGGTGACCTGATCTTGGACTCTGTGGGGCAAAGCTTGGCCTCCTCCATCTCAAGGGGATAGGTCCTGTTATGATGTTCCGTTGGGGGTCATCAGGGGCAGGGCCTGGCCACTTCCGCCTCAAGGGGCTTAAAAGAAGGGGGTTTAGTTCTTTTTTTTTGGGGGGGGGTGCAAGACAGGGTTTCTCTGTGTAGCTTTGGAGCCAATCCTGGAACTCGCTCTGTAGCCCAGGCTGGCCTCGAACTCACAGAGATCCACCTGCCTCTGCCTCTTGAGTGCTGGGATTAAAGACATGCGCCACTACCGCCCAGCTGGAGGGTCGAGTTCTTAATATAAAAGCACTAATATACATGAGCAGAGATAAGCTCCTATGGCTTGGAGTAGTTTTTGTTTAATCTGTTTGCTGCTTTGTTTGTTTGAAGACAAGTTCTCACTATTAGATAGGTTGACCTGGGATGCGTTCTTCAGGAATACATTGGGCTATGGAGTCCTGGGATTGAAACGACTGAAGTATGTGGATGTTTACTGTACAGTGCTGGGAATTAAACCCAGGGCCTCAGATCGGTAAGATTTAAAATAATTATTCTCTAGAACTGCCTTAAGATTTTATCCATAAAAATAACTAGCTTTCTAAAACTAATATACTTATATCACACCTATCACACATTTACAAAACAAAAACAATTTCACAAGTCACCTGGTGACTGCAATATATGTTTAAGCTTAGAGAACTCACCAAAAGTTACACACCATAGTAGAAATACACAATGTTTGGTTTTTCCTTTGCCTAAACAAAGTTAAAACTGAAAACTCAAATTGGGGAGGAGATGTAGCTCAGTCAGCAGAGTGCTTCTTGTCTAGCATACACAAAGCCAATACCCAAGTACCATATTTTAAAAAAAAATTAGGCAAGAAAATCAGTTCAATGACACTCCACTTAGCAAGTTCAAGGCCAGCCTGTAAGACCTGCCCCATCTCTCCAGCAAAGAAAAAAAAAGATCAAATTGCTTTATTTCAACTTTGTATACAAGCATTTTTTTAAAAATGTGTAAATATGCATGAAAAAAGGAAAAGTCAAAACTTGCAGGCTTGCACAAAGTCTTTTTAAAAAAAAACAAAACTAAACCTATCAATTTATTCCATCAGTTAACCAAAATACATAAAATCAAAGAGCCAATTTATGGTCCCAAACTCCTAGGAACTTGAGATACAATGGCTACAATTTAAAACAGGATTTCCCCCCAGTAGTGCTGGTAACTGAACTAGCCAGGGATTCCCGTGATATGCAAGTGTAAATAATACCCCTGAACTGCATGTATCCCAGCCCTATGTTTGATTCTTCTCATCTACGGTTCGTCAGTTGGTGAATATGCTGTTTCACACATACAAAAACGACTCTAAAGTCTAAGATAACCATAAATGTTCATTGCAAAAATCAAATGTACTTTAGAAATGCGAGGCTACTCCAGAAAAGAAAAAAAAAATCCTTTCCAGCAATACTGGAATACTCTGTATTTTGCTCTCTTAAAGTTTTAACAAAGGACGAAGACTGGTGATGCTTATCTTTAATCTCAGCACTGGGGAGACAGAGGCAGGAGAGTCTCTGTGAGTTCTAGGCAAGCCTGGTCTACTTACATTTTAAAATTCAAAAATGTTTACTTCAGCCTTTCCTCATCAAGCATTTACGTAGATTATAAGTTAGAAAGGGCCTAAAGTAAGTTTAGTTGTAAAAGGACAAATCCTTGGTGATTCTTGAAGTCCCCTCACTACATATACACACAATCTCTAAGGAATATGATTTAAAACAGTGTAGCAAACTGCATCAATTGTAACAAACTCAAGAGTACCATTTTTTTTCTTCCAGTGGTCTTTGGTAAATTTTTACTATAATGGTGACTCTGATACAACCCACAAAACATACTATGTAGCAATTTAATGATTTACATACGGTGTCAAGAAAATTCAACTACATCAAGTCAAAATTCCAAGTCAATGTATTACTTTTAAAACACAAATTTCAAATGATAGTCAACACATTCTGAATGTTGCCCAGGCTAACCATACCCTTTCAAACAATAAATTAAATTACTGTATTACTGTATGGCAGGTTCACTACGATGTTTGTCCCTTAAGTTAAATCGCATTTTGAAACTCAAATTTTATTAAGTATTCCCATTCCTAGGTATCGATCCGAAACAATTTAGGCTAGTAAGCTTTTAGGTGCCTACGAGTTACTAAGTAGAATCTGAAAAACTAACCTTTACAGCAAAAACGGAAAGAAAAATCTGAAATAAATATGCCAAAGCACTAAGAGAACTAAATTTCTTTTATGTTGCAGTTAAGGGGACCCAACTCATTACCTGTGTTTAAAAAATAATAAAAAATAAAAACAAAAGGCCCCAGTTATTCTGCTTTTCAACTACAGAAGACAACTAGCCAGAAACAGCATGAAAACGATGTCGCAAAGGAAACTCTTCTACTGTAGAGTCCCAAGGATCACGTGCAGCCAGACGGAACCCTGTGATCCCAGAGCTGTTCAGCTGCTTTCGGTTACCTTGGAGACTACACAGGAGCCACCCCGCCAGCCCATTTCCCAGCAGCCGTCACGCCACTCGCCCGCACCTTAACTGCAGCCTTGCTGCGGCGTCGTGCCCGAAAGGAAAGCAGGCCAGGCAGAGATTACTAGGCACTCGGCCACTCAAGGTTGGCAAGCTCAACACGCACAGGCTGAGCATAAGTGGGCTCTAATGTCTCAAGATCCATGCGTCGGATCCGGCGGTGAACAAGAGTGGGTCTCCCTCAGACGGAGATTTTCCCGTCCTGCCAATCAAGCCGCTCTTCTTTTCAGACACTCTCCACCCTTCCCTGCTTCCATCCTTTTGCCAAAGGGACATCCCTGGGGAACGTAAGTGAAGGCAAAAAACTTCACAGCAATACATTCTGCCACCAATTTCACCAGTTCGAAAAAGACTCCCAACTTCTCTAAATAATCTTCGAACACAGATTCCCCAATTTAGTAGTGATAAGCTTACTAATACCCCTGCTCACCTTACACTCAAGCCAGAACCTACTTGAAAATTCAACAGAAAGGGGAAGTCCTATGAACAGAAAACCAGTCAAGGCTTCCCACAAAGAAAAAAAAGAAAACAACACCTGCTTTTCCCCACCTGTTTTCTCCGCCTTCGATTTGCACTTTCAAATCACGGGTCCTTTGTTTACAAAGTTCTCATTCCCATTCAACTCACTCGCCCATTCCCATCGCCCCTCCCCATTAAATTCGTGGCCTTGCCTTCATTTGACCAGAAATTTCACGCTGGGGGACGTTTGTACAGGTGTCAAAACACTGGATCCAGTTCCTTAGAGAAACTGACGTTGGTTGTTTCCCTGGGAGAGTTAAAACCCCCAGAGCTGAACTGTAAAACCTATGCCTATTCAGCACAGGTTTAGACCTACAGCCAGGCTAGAAACGTCACGCGGAACGTGCCATGCTGTTCAACACCCCACGCACGCGAGGATAGGGCCATGCCATGGGCACTTCTCACCCCGCCCGCCTCGTGGCCACGGTCTCCGGCGTCGATGTTCCTAGTTAGTTCTCGGAGACACGGAAGTAAGGTCGGGGAGGAGCGCGAGATGACATGCGCAACTCACTCCAGGGACCAAAGGCTGCACCGCGCAAGGCCCAGCCAGGCCCAGGCGTGCGAAGCTCTCTCTGCGGAACGCTGGTCAAGCCGTTCAAATACACAAGTGGTTTAAACTCTCAAAAAACTCCAATCGGGCCACTACTGAAGCGAAGCCCTCCACCCAGGACCGAGAGTTACCGTGCGGGGCGTGGTCGGCCTCACCCCGAGTCCTTCATATCCCTCTAGGGGCGGGTTAATCTGAAGGGTTCGCACACCTTGTGTCCGCTTCAGCTGAAGAGCTTGCGCACGCACCGGACGTCCACGTCACCGCGCACGCGCTCCTACCCGCTTGGAGCCCGCCGCGCAGGCGCAAAGGGAGGCGCGAGCAGCACCTCTTCACCCCTCCCCCAACATCAGGAGGCCAAACGGCCCGGAGCAGCGTCAAGACCCTTGGGATCCGCCCCCGGAGCCGAAGCCGCAGCCTTTTCGCGTCTTAGCAACCCAGAAAGGGCTACTGAAACTTCCAGAATCAAGAAAGGCGAGGCAGGAGAGAGGTACCCAATACCCTCAACCTTGTACTCGAAGCCTTCGTGAAAATTCTGAAACCACAGCCCACCGGGTCTTTCTCAACTAGACTTTTCAGCCTTTCCCAGGGGATCCTCAATGGCCCCGCCCTGCCGTACCCAGCCCCACCCACACAAGGCTTCGTGGACCCCCCCTCTCTTCACAAGTCCATCAAAAGAATCTGAGGACCTCCTGTACAAAGTGCTGTGGGGTTGGAAAGCGCCAGAGCACTGGAAAACCTTGAAGCAAACACCATGAAAGAGAAGAGTAAGCAATTTTCCAATATTGACCAACAAAGAACACTAGGAAAATAAGAGAAAGCCTCTCTGAGAGCAGAGAATGGAACCTTACCCACGCCTGTAATCCCAACACGGAGGCTGAGGCAAGGAGGACTGCTGCGAGTTCGAGGCCAACCTGAATTCCATAGTGAGTTCCAGTTCCAGGACAGCTTAGCCTGCCGAGACAAAGGAAAGAGAAGTTCGCTAAGGGAAGAAGAGCTGCCACTAAACTGCCTGATACCAAGATGAAAGATGTCTACAAAAAAGTGGTCAAGAAATTTGCCTGAGAACTTTAAGATTCAGTGCCTTGATCGTGGGTATTTTTTGTTTCTTCAAGGCACTGAAATTTTAAAATGCAAAGAAAACATTAACCAACAAGTATATCAGGCAGTTGCAAAACTGGGTCAAAGAACAGTATTTCTCAATCAAACATCAAAAATTTTAGTTTTCTTTCTCTACTAACTACTTTCATGCTGCTAATCCACCAGTTAATAATGTTTAAAGTGAAAAGGGTACAAAGAATTGAATAGAAAGACAAACTGCAGTCCACATTCCCAAACTTTTCACTCTCAGAATTGGGAGATAATAGGAAAACTCATTCTGACAATACAAACACTTGTGAAGAAAATCAAGATTGTAAGGATGGAATCAAGAGGATTGATCTGACTTGCTTCTTTTCACTTAGCTCTTCCTGAGAAGACATGTAATACATAGACAGAAATTGCCTATTCTAATCAAGCCCAGAACTAAAGTTTACAGACTTCTGAAATCATTCTGAAACCCATGATTCGGAAAGACCATTCAAGATCTTAGGCAGAACTGAAAAAAATCAACCGTTTCTTTAACATGTTCCTCTTCTTTGACTCCAAGAACCTTCCCTACTAAAACCAAGATGCCTTCTCAAGGGTTGTAATGTCTCCTCAAAAATTCCATTTTCTGAGACTAAAATTAGAGTTTATTTAGTATTAAAATGTCTGCCCCTAAAGTATGAATGACTTCATAGCACCTTCAAAAAGACAACCCAAATAACCTCTAATTGGAAAATCTGTGAAAACAGCTTGCATGGAAGAGGGTAATGGAAATGCTCTTTGGTGCTCTTTCCTTACTCCAGGCAAACATGAAATGCCACATTTCAACGACTTTCACCAACTGCTTACTGATTTTCACTGCTAAGACTTGTTGGTTTTCTGAGCATATCTTCTATCTCGTTACCAAAATTCTATGTCTGTTTGCTCTAACATTCTGGGCTTTCTCTTTGTCTTCTCTGAAGACCTCTCCCCACCATTTCTAGAGCTTCTTGCAGACCTCCACTGCTGACAAACAAAACAAGCCAAAGCTATAAAGTAAGTTCCAGGTCAGCATGAACTACCTATCTCCAGAAGAAAGGAAGGAGAAATGCAGCTCAGTGGTAGAGTACTTGCAAAAGTACACACACAAAGCCCTGAGCTCAATCTCCAGCACTAAAAATCTAAAAGCTACAACTATATGCATTTCACGGTGAGATTGGGGTGGAAAGGAGTAGAAAAAGAAGAAATCCTTATAACAAAAGTTTCAAAAAGCCAAACCAGGACTGCCCTGAATATAGCACAATGTCAACCTAATCACTAAAGCTGATGCAGGCTTCATCTTACTGGAATTTTCAACTTGTTTCTCATGGTTTACCTTGCTCATTCAAGCCTAACTCACACACACACAATCTTTCCCTTGATTTAATTTTCAAAATTGTACTAAATATTTGGGGAGGAAAAAAATAATGCACAGAATATAAAGAATCTGCTTAGAATGTACACAGATTTCATCTATTTCATATACATGCCATTTTTAAGCAAGAAAATTGCCTCCCCAGCACTGAGATTATAAGCCTCTGCCACCACACCCAGCTTTTTATGTGGATGCTAGAATTTCAAACTCAAATGCTCACACTTCTGTGGCAAGTGCTTTACTTAATGAGCTACCTCCCTAATCCATCCCTACACACAAATATTTAAGTGCCTTTTACATGTTGAGGACAAAGGGAAATATTGTCATTTCACACACTGTTCAGATGTCTACACTATAACTCTTGGCATAATTTAAGAGACAGACTCAACACAAAAAGATGTATCTTGCCGGGCGGTGGTGGCGCACGCCTTTAATCCCAGCACTCGGGAGGCAGAGGCCGGCGGATCTCTCTCTGTGAGTTCGAGGCCAGCCTGGGCTACCAAGTGAGTTCCAGGAAAGGCGCAAAGCTACACAGAAAAACCCTGTCTCGAAAAACCAAAAAAAAAAAAAAAAAAGATGTATCTTAAGCAATTTATTCAGACAGATTTTATGTGTTGATGCTTGTAACCACTGACTTTCTTTTAAGCATTTAAGAAAAGTGTGTCTAGGGGCTGGAGAGATGGCTCAGTGATTACAAACATCAGCTCCTCTTGCACAGGACCTGGGTGTGGTTCTCAGCACCCACACAGTAGCTCAGAATTGTCTGTAACTCCAGCTCCAGAGGATCTGATATCCTCTTCTGGCCTCCATGGGTACCAGGCACACATGTGCACAGACATACATGCAGGCAAAACACTCATACACATAAAATAAAACCTGAAAAAAGAAAGGAACCTGCCTAAGAGGAAAAAAAAAAGGCTTCACTATTATGAAGAAAGTATTAGCACCCCTGATGGAAAGAGTCAACTTCATAAAGTTGCCCTCTGAACTCCACATGCACGGTGTGGCATGCACATCCACCCCATATCATACACACACAATACTTTTAAAAATACTTTTAAAAAAACCTTTTAAATGTATTCCCTTCTACTGCCTCATATCTTAGGCCACAGAACCACGTTTCTCACATTTTACCTAAGAGGATCTTCCCTAATCTTCTTTCATTCATTCTTAAATGTCATTTGTTAAAGAAACTTCCTACTAATGAAGAGGACTGGATGGAATATAGCAAGTGTAACTCACATTTGGACTCATGGAAAAACCCAAAGCCTATGGCAGAAGAAAAACACTGAACAGTTGTGCAAATACATGAAACAAGCCATATTTATTTTACATGAAGTGCACCACTGCCTCCCAAAAAAGATTATAGTAATCAACATAGGAGTTTCTGCCACCAACTCTGATTACCTAAATTCAGTCCCTGGCAACCCCATAAAGAGCTGGGCAGTGGTGGCACACGCCTGTAATCCCAGCACTCAGGAGGCAGAGGCAGGCAAATTTCTAAGAGATACTCAATAACCTTTATACTGATACTTTGGTAAAGTATAGAAAAGATAGTACAGCCAAGGTCAAATCACCAAACTGTTCTGTATCTAAGAAAACCGAGGACACACAATGGCACTAGAAGAAGCAGGTCAAGCTACCTGTAAGCTTAAGTTGGGCTCCAGGCATCAGACCCAAAAGAGGAAGGAGAAACCTTGTTTTGTCTAAAAAGTAAACCAAAAAAGATTTTAAATATTCTGTTAATAAACACTAACTTGTGAGATGACTCAGTGGGTAAAGGCACTTGCCACCAAGACTGATGACCTGAGTTTGATCCCCAGGACTTACACATTAGAGAGAACAAATTCCCTCAAGTTATCCTCTGCCCTCCACACCCATGCCATGGCATATATTCACACACCTACACACACACACACACACACACACACAATAAATGTAATAAAAACTTAAAAAAAAAACCCTAAGAGAATCCTGTAACCAACAATGCAGAATCTAAACAATGGGATTTATAATAACTTTATTAAAATTGTAAACTGTGCTATAACCACTGGAGGGCAGGGAATAACTAAGAGACCTAATAACTAATAAGCTAAAAGAGGAAAGGTGTAGAAATATACAAATACTATTTAAACAACTCAAATATAGTACATAATTCATTATCTAAAAAAATGTTTTCTTTCAGACAATGTCTCACATAGTCAGCTCAAGCTGGCCTCAAACTTCTGATCTTCTTTCTCTCCACCTTCTACCTCCCAGGTGCTAGAATCACAAACCTGAACCACCATACCTAGTTTATGTAGCATTGGGAATCAAACGCAGGGCTTTGTGCATGTGCCAGGCAAGCACTCTACAATCTGATCTTCATCACCAACTTCCCCCTCCCCACCTGTTTTTGTTTGTGAGACTGGCTTTGAAACTGTCACACCACCATGACTGACTGAGATTTTAAAATGCATTACATAGGGGACAACACTTTTCATTCTACAACATGCTCTAGGTCAACTTGATTAAAAAATAAAGAAACTAAATATGATTAAGCACACCTTTAATCCCAGAACTAGGGAAGCAGATGTAAGTGGATCTCTGTGAGTTTGAGGACAGTCTGATCTACACATTGAGTTCCAGCCAGTTAGGTCTACACATAAGAGACCCTGCATCCAGGGAGTAAAAAAAGATAGATAAAATCACTATCTTGACCGGGCGGTGGTGGCGCACGCCTTTAATCCCAGCACTCGGGAGGCAGAGCCAGGTGGATCTCTGTGAGTTCGAGGCCAGCCTGGGCTACCAAGTGAGTTCCAGGAAAAGGCGCAAAGCTACACAGAGAAACCCTGTCTCGAAAAAAACAAAAAAAAAAAAATCACTATCTTGTTGGCTCTGGTTATCAAACTGACACAACCTAGAGTCATTCGAGAAAGGAGTCTTGAGAGATTGTCTAGATCAGACTGCCTTGTGGACCTGTCTGGGGAAAACTGTCTTGATGGTTAATTGATGTAAGAGAGCGCAGACCACTGTGGGAGAAACCAGCCCTACGCAGATAGTTCTGGGCTGTAAAAGAGAGCTAACTAAAAGCAAGATGGTGGTGGTGCACGCCTTTAAGGGGGGCAGAGGCAGGTGGGATCTCTATGAGTCTGAGGGCCAGCCTGGTCTAGAGTGAGTTTCCAGACA
Source organism: Peromyscus californicus insignis (assembly GCF_007827085.1). Classification (NCBI taxonomy): domain Eukaryota; kingdom Metazoa; phylum Chordata; class Mammalia; order Rodentia; family Cricetidae; genus Peromyscus; species Peromyscus californicus. The sequence continues at coordinate 94,201,831 of NW_026294595.1, read as the reverse complement.
GCCAGCGCTACACAAAGAAATCTGTCTTGGGGAGAGAAAAAAAAAAAAAGCAAAAAGGATGAACAAAAAGAAAGCTAACTAAGCATGGGCCTATGAGTGATCCAGCAAGCTGCATTTCCTCCATGTTTCTGCTTAAATTCCTGCTTGAAGTCCTGCCCTAACTTTAAACAATGATGGACTTGTAACCTGTAGGCTGAAATAAGTTGCTTTTAGAGTGTTTAATCACAGCAACAGATGCAAACAAACAAACAAACAAACAAATAAAAATCACCTAAATACTTGTTAAATACTAATTATGTGTTTGAGAGTAAAGCATGGGTAAAAGAGAAAATAAAAGCAAGAACCCTCAAGACAACTGGGCGGTGGTGGCACACACCTTTAATCCCAGCACTTGGGAGGCAGAGGCAGGTGGATCTCTGTGAGTTCAAGTATACAGCCTGGTCTACAGAGCAAGTTCCAGGACAGACTCCAAAGCTACAGAGAAACCCTGTCTCGGAAAAAAGAAAAGAAAAGAAAAAAAAAAAAGAACCCTCAAGAGTAGATACATGAATGCAAAACTCTAGCTCTTGCACAGTAGGAAAACAAAGAGTGTACAGGGTCTAAGGATTTCCAGTAGGTTTTTTGTTTAGCTGTGTTTTATTTTTCTGAAAAAGGGTCTAATATGTAGCCAGGCTCACCTCAAACTCATGATTACTCTGTTTTGTCCTCCTGGACACTAAGATCAGAGGCATGAACTACCATTATGTGTACCACCTACAAAATCAATCAACAGAGAAAAACAGTAAGTGATCCAAGATTTGGAAACAGGATTTTCTCTATAAAATAAAAGACCTTTGGGGGGAAAGAAGATTGGTGCTAGGAAGATGGCTCAGCTGTTCAGAGCACTGTTGCTCTTGCAGAGGACTCAGGACTCAGTCCCCAGCACCCACATGGCAGTTCACAACTGTCTGCAACTCCAGTTCTAGGGTGTCGGGCATACCTCTGCAGGCACCAGGCATGCACACAGTATGCTTAGAGACATTCGGTATGCTTACATGCCCATAAAATAGAAAAAAACACTTTAAAATACCAGACATGGTGGTGCACACATTTAGGAACTCGGGAAGCAGAGGCAGATCTCTGTGGGTTTGAGGCCAGCCTGGTCTACATAGTGAGTTCCAGGATAACCAGGTCTATGTAGAGACCCTATCTCAAAAACCAAAAGCAAAAAACCAAACAAATAAAAAACCAACAAAAAGACTTTAAAATGTTATTAGCATACAAAACAATACATTTCATTATGAAATTCTCACACACATTTCTCATTGTATTTGTTCACATTTACACACACAAGAATAAACTATGGGCTAGGAAAGTGATATGTGCCTATAATTCTAGCACTTGGGGGTAAAGGCAAAAGGATCAGGAGTTCAGGATCATCCTTAGCTACATAGAGAGATCCTCTGTCTTAAAAAAAATAAAACACTTAATCAGAGATAAATGCAACAAGAAAGACTGACACAAGGTAAGATTATCAAGTTCATTAAACAGGAAAGCAGATTATATATTGGTTACTTCCCTATGAAATGAGCCTGGGCACTTGCACAATATAATATTTCTCGAAGTCCATGAAACTCATGATATAAATTCACCTATTCAAATACTCTATACTGTTAAATATTTGTCAGAGCTATAAAAAAGAAAAACTAGCTGGGCAATGGTGGCGCATGCCTTTAATCCCAACATTCGGTAGGCAGAGGCAGGTGGGTCTTAGAGTATAAAGCCAGCTAGGCTACTGTTGTGTAACAGTTTCCTCTCAGTATTGAAACATTTCATCCTTCAAGAAGCCCTTAAGTAGAAAGGTAAACAACTCACCACAGCTTCAGGAAGTCCCTGAAACTGACCAGAAAAATCTTGTCTCGAAAAACAAACAAAACAACAACAAAAAAAAATTAATTAAAATCATATGATTGTTATGACTGCATTGTTGCAAAAGTTATATATTGAAATATTTTCTTTCAGCAAGGCAGTGGTAGCCCACACCTTTAATCTCAGCACTCAGGAGGCAGAGCCAGGTGGAGCTCTGTGAATTTGAGGCCAGCCTGGTCTACAGAGCGAGATCCAGGACAGGCACCAAAACTACCCAGAGAAACCCTGTCTCGGGGAAAAAAAAAAAAAGAAGAAGAAGAAAAACAAAATGTATTTTTTTTCACCCATAATTTCAGGGATATGTCTTAATTTTTTTCCCTACCTTTAAGAGAAACTAAAAAACGATCATAGATCCTAAAACTACTATGGTTCTAGGCACTATGCCTACTGTGCCTAACAGAAAAAGTCGTTATGTTCCCCAAGGCTAGCTTATCTTCTAATAGTACTTGTTTTGTGATGTTTTATATTTTTCATGTTCTTTTTTTTCAGACAAGATCTAACTCTGTAGTCCAGTTTGGATGGAACTCATGGCAATCCTTTGCAGCCTCCAAAGTGCTTGGATCACAGGCATGAGCCATAATACACAATTTAACAACACTAGAACAATAACACCCATATGTACAAGTGGTAAAAATAAATATACTTCTAGTTATTTTTCCAGTTATGAGAATGAAAATAAAAAGCCAACTTATCTTTTCTCACCTTATTAGACAAAACACCAGTAAGATAAACAGCTTAAGTTTTCAGGTGAGATCTCATATGATCTTAAGCTTTTGGTTTTGTTTTTTGAGAAAGGGTCCTGTTGTATTAAAAAAAAAAAAAAAACTTTTCCTGGAGAGACACAACACACATATCTACTCACCCCAGACAGGGAGCACACAACAGACCAAAGTACGGATACCATCAAAGTTCAATTTGGTGAACCAATGAGCTTAACTGGGGTTACTTACAGGAATATAGGTGAGAGGTTGTAGGAACAGGTTCATCTTTGGTAATATATTGTGTACCCTAATAAAATTTGCCTGAAGATCAGAGAACAGAACAAGCCACTAGATTAAACATAGAGGTCAGGCAGTGGTGGCACACACCTTTAATCCTAGCACTTGGATATCAGAGTTCAAAACCACCCTGGATTACATGAGATTGATTTCAGTCTAAGAGAGAAACAGAGCCAGGCAGTGATGGCACACACATTTAATCCCAGTACTTGGGAATCACACGCCTTTAATCCCAGCACTTGAGATCTCATGCCTTTGCTTGGGAAGCACACGCGCCTTTAATCCCAGAACTAAGAAGGAAGTGATATGGCAGGGCGGAGAAAAGTATATAAGGCAGGAGGAGACAGGAAAGCAGAATGGGCTTCGGGCTCAGTAAGAGACCTAGTGGTGGAGAAAAAATAAAGAATAAAGATGGAAAGAGATCCAACAAGGATCTTGGACCTTCATTCCCATGGAGACCTCTGTGTATGCATACCCACACAGACATTTGCACACATCCACACTAACAAAGTACACATAAAAAATAAGGTGTAAAATGATTGAGGAAGACACACATGCACACAAACACCAAAAATGAGAATACAGGTGCATTAGAGACAGAGAGAGAGAGAGAGAAATTATATGCATAAGAATTTGCAAGTCAAGTTCAAATGATGAAAATTAGCTGAGTGTGGTAGTTACTGCAATCTCAACACTTGAGATACTGGGGCAAGAACACTGTAGAATCAACCTTCAATTCAGGAAGAAGAAAAAGCTGAAAACTGGCATAAGACTGCATATAACTCTTGAGAACATAATTATGGATTTAAGAAGTTCAAGTCCTTGACATATGTACCATACCACTCTGCTTTTAGTGACATATTTCTTGTTAAGATCAAACTACTTTTTATTATTATGTTTGAGTTCCTCAACAATTAGCCAAGCTCTCCATACAGGGAATTGTCTTTTATGTCTTTTTTAGGCTCCTCAGGGACACCTCCTATGTGGCCTGCCCATAGATGGAAGGTGCTGAATACATGCTGAATAACAAAATAATCAACTCTACTTTGAGCTCACAGACTGAAACTCTCACACCTACAATTCACACCATTAATCCTCCTTCTATGCAACAATTGAAAGGACATTCCTGGGGTGGACTGCTGAGTCTACTGGATTTATTACATTAGGTTCCTTTTCTAGCAAAGTGCTCAAAGTACATATGTAATGTTAAAATAGAATTCTTGACTACTGAGAAGGTAGGTGGGAAAGTGGGCAAGGGAAGGGAGACTCTATTATAACAGCTGCCTCCAAAGAAGCAGCATTATTCAGCCCTGGAGACTAAAACCACTCCTGCCACGTCTTTGAACCGACTCCCTACACTATTTCTTCAAACTCTGTACTGGCTAACTTGTATCACAATGAGTATCAGTGGAACTAAAACTTGCCATAATAATAACAGTCTGAAAAAGCAGCTAGGAGTCTATGATTATATATTGTAGGAAATCTGTTTTTGTGTTTTTAAGACTTTGAGACAGGGTCTCAAGTAGCCCGGGCTGGCCTCCAACTCACTATGTAGTCAAGGATGACCCTGAACTCCTGATCCTCCTGCCTCCACCTCCCAAGTGGTTGGATTACAGGTATGTGTCACCATGTTATCATGTGGTATCATGGATCTGTGCATTCTAGGCAAGCACTCTACCAACTGAGCTACATCCCCAGATGTAATTTTAATTTACTTCTTTGTCAAATAAAAGAACTCATAAACTTTCTAAGTATTATCATTAAGCATCTACCACATGCCAAGCACAAATAAGTAAGGCAATGAAAATGCCAAGTAATTTTATATTGTATTATAAGCAAAAGTAAAAACAACCGCTCTGGGAAAGGAAATGCAGTAAGAGATCAACTTCTACCCATCCAAATTGGGAGAAAACACATTGCTACCGAATCTTAATTTTTTTTAAAGCACAAGTACACTTTCATTAAAATTTAAGAGAAAAAATACATAATACAGGTTAGGTGAAAATCCCAGCAGCCACCAAAAGGAGATAAAGTCTTGTCTTTCAAGTTAGCCACGGACAGACAGACCTCCTAAAGAAAGGAAATCGGACTGGTGAGATGTCTAAGTAGGTCAGGGTGCTTGCTTTCAAACCTGGGGACCTTCACTGATCCCTGGAATCCACATGGCAAAGAAGAAAATGGACTCCTGAAAACTGCCTATCCATACACAAGTAGGAGTGTATGAACACACACACACACACACACACACACACACACACACACACACACACACACACACCCCAGAGGCATTAGACATCCTGGCTCTGGAGTTCTAGGCAGTTGTCAGCCACCTGACACAGGTGGTGGGAACTGAACTCGGGTCCTCTACAAGAACAGTGCTCTGAACTGCTGAGCCATCTCTCAAGCCCCTTTCTTTTCTTTCTTTCTTTGGTTTTGGGTTTTTTTTTGGAGTCAGAGTTTTTCTGTGTAGTCCTAGCTGTCCTGAAACTCACTCTGTAGACCAGGCTGGCCTCAAACTCTGAGATCAGCTGTCTCTGCCTCCTGAATGCTCTTGACTTTTTTGAGACAGGGTCTCACTGTGTAGTCCAGCCTGTCATGTAACTTACTGTGCAACTCAAGCTAACCTTGAATCTAAGATGACCTGCTGCTCGGCTTCCCATGTACTGGGATGATGGGTGTTATCCTGACTTTTGTTTTTTTGTGTTTTGTTTTCAGACAAGGTACCATGCAGCCAATGCTGACCTTGAACTCTTGGCCTCCCACCTCTCAAGTAAAATTCTACTAATTTTTGTTTTTTAAAAAATTAACTTTCTCCCAATTTTCAATTCCAAACCAGGTCCTTTTCCCCTCTTGAAATTATTGAAACATGCCCTAGTAATTTTTTTTGTTTGTTTGTTTTAACAACTTGACACAAGTTACAGTTTTCTGGAAAGAAAACTCTCAATTGAGAAAATGCCTCAAATAAGATGTCCTCTACGTAGGCAAGTCTGTGGAGCACTTTCTTGATTAATGACTGATGTGGGAGGGTCCAACTCTAGGGATGGTGGCACCCCTGGGCAGGTGGGCAGGATGGTATAAGAAACAGGCTAAGCAAGCCATGAGGAACAAATCAGTAAGCAGTATTCTTTCAGTTCCTACCTCCATGTTCCTGTCTTGAGTTCCCACCCTGATTTCCCTGAATGGACTATAAACTATAAGATGAAATAGACCCTTTCCTCCCCAAGTTGATTTTGGTCAAGGTATTTTATTATAGCAATAGAAAACCTAACACAAAATAATAACAAAACCCTCTATAACTAAGTAGCAAACGAAATTTATTCTTGATCAAGAATAGAAATAGGGGCTTGAAAAGATGGCTCAGAGGTTGTAAGTGCTTACTCACTGCCTTGTCAAAGAATCCAAGTTCAGTTCCCAGCAGCTCACAACAGCCTGTAACTCCAGCTCAAGGGGCTATGACTCCCCTCCTCTGCCCTCCAAGGGAACCAGCACATATGTTACATTCATATACTCACACATACATATAAATAAAAATAAATTTTTTTAAATAGAAGTGGGAAAAAAAAGAGGGGGTGGCACACCCCCTTTAATCCCATCCCTCAGGAGGCAGAGGCAGGTGAATCTCGGAGTTTAAGGCCAGCCTGGTCTACAAAGAGTTCCAAGATGGCCAGGGCTACACAGAGAAACCCTGTCTTAAAAAAATAACAACAAAAAAGACAGAGATCTCACTATGTAGCCCTGGCTAGCCTGGAACTTCCTAGGTAGACCAGGCTGCCCTTGAATTCAAAGAGCTCTGCCTTCCTCTGCCTCTTGAATGCTGGGATCAAGGTACATGTGCTACCACGCTCAACTCTGAGGTCAAAATTTGCACACTTCCTATTCAACAGTCGCTACCCCTGGCTTTCTAGTAGGCATCTCAACCTCAAAATATCTAACCAAATCTCAGCACTCAAGAGGAAAATGTAGGAGGATCATTCCAAGTTTAAGACCAGTCTTATAAGACCTCTATATAGAGGCCAGGAATACATAGCAAGAACTATCAGAGTCATCAAAAACAAGCAAACTCTGAGAAACTATCAAGCTAAGAGCCAAAGTGAGTATGGTGGCATGGGCCTGAAATTCCAGTATTTAGGCATTGGCAGTATTCCTGCTAGGGCAGGAAGGTCAAGAGCTCAAGACCAGTCTCAGCTACATAGCAACTTTGAGACAAATCTAGACAGGTAGAAAGAAATAAAAATGGTGATGGAAAAACACAGGAACAAGACTATAGCTATAAAAAGTATTATGTTCTAGTATTACTGCTCAATTCTATCTACTCAAGAAACTGAGGCAAAAGGGTAGAATTCCAAGCCAATCTGGGCAACAAAGCAAAACTTTGATCTCAAAATAAGTTTTGAAGGCAACATTTATTTTTCCCTTTCACAAATCTGAATCTTTACTGTTCTGTTCTTTTTAACATTTATTTATCTGCTGTGTGTGTCAGTGTATTGAAATGTGTATTGGTAGGTGCATGTCACGGTGGACATGGAGAATCAGAGGATAGATAACCTGAGGGAGCTAGTTCCCTCCTTCTACCATGTGTGTTCCAGGGACTGAACTCCAACTGTCCGGCGTGGGGGAAACAGCTTTACCCACTGAGCCATCTCGGTCTATCCCTGAACCTGGGGCAATCCCACCTCTGCTTCCCAAGTGCTGAGACTATAGGCATGTGCCCTCACCTGCTGTTTCCTCAGTTTTTTTCCAAGCAGTAATCTTGTTTTTTAATCAAGACAAGACTCACCACACAGCCCCTGGTGGCCTAAAACTCATCATTCACCTCTTTACTTTCAAAAATACTGGCATTACAAGCATACACACCACTCACATGGCCCCAAAGAAGTAATTTTCTAATTTTGGGAGTGGGGGAGGGTTTGAAGCAGGGTTTCTCTGTGTAATTTTGGTTCCTGTCCTGAAACTCACTCTGTAGACCAGGCTGGCCTCGAACTCACAGAGATCTGCCTGCCTCTGCCTGAGTGCTGGGATTAAATGAGTAAACCATCACTGCCCGGTCCTAATTCACCTTTTATATTTAAATAATTAATTCATCTGAGTTTGATTTAAATGTTAAGGTAAGAATTTTTCCCCCCCAAATGATTAGCTCAATGGTCCAAGATAATTTTGGAACATTTCACACAGTGTATGAAATGCTACCTTTGCAATACTAAATTACCTTCTGTTTCTACAGTCATTATTTTGTTCCATTGCCCTGTCTCCTCCAAGGTTACTACTTAACTTATGTTCGCTGGTTTTCTGTTTTGATAGAAGGGGCAGTATGTAACCCAGACTAGCCTACCTCCTTCTAGAGAGCTGAGATTACAGACTAACCTTTTGATCATTAAAGGTTTTTTGTATATTCACTAATACAAAGAAGCCATGCTCAGTTTTCTTTTTCATAAATGTTCCTAAAGGCTGGAGAGATGGTTCAGTGCTAAGAGCATTTACTGTTCTTTCCGAGGACCTGAGTTTATTTCCCAACACCCACATCAGGCAGCTCACAACTGACTGGAACTCTTCTAGCTCTAGGGACAGCCAATGCCTCTGGCCCCTAAGGGCAGAAAGACAAACACAATTTAAACTAAAATTTAATTTAAAAATTCTCCTACTCTGTAGCTGTATTTTTCCAATGAATTTTGGAAGACTTGACATGTAGGTCAGCTGATAGAATGCTTGCCTTAGCATGCAGGAAGCCCTGGGTTCCATTCCAGTATCGAATAGACCAGATTTGGGTATTGTGACACACACCTGTAATCCAGGAACACAAGAGATAGAAGCAGGAGAATCAGAAATCCAAGATCATCCCTAGCTACACAGTAAGTTCGAGATCCATATGGCCTACATGGGACCCTGTCTCCAAACAGACAAGAAATTGAAAAGAAAAAGAACATACACAATACTTCGAACACTATGCTATAAAAACGCTATTAGTTATTGCTGGGCCGTGGTGGCGCATCCTTTAGTCCCAGTATTTGGGAGGCAGAGGCAGGTAGATCTCTGAGTTTGAATCCAGCCTGGTCTACAGAGTGAGTTCCAGGATGGTCAGGCTACACAGAGAAACCCTGTCTCAAGAAACCAAAAAATAGTTAGCTATTTGTGTAATTATTCAAAAGTGACAGCTATTGACTGCTCAATGAATGTTTTCCAAATTCTGTTCCCACAAAATTCCAAAGCATTTTAAGATTAAACCAAAAGATACTATGAAATATAAACAGTAGTACATAGAGGTGAAGTTCAGTGGTTGAGTTCTTGTCTAGGATGCTTGAGCCCCTGGGTTTGATCCCTGGCTCCCCCCCAAAATAAAAAATGTTAAGTGTGTTATTTGCCAGGCATGATGTGGTGCACACCTTTAGTCCCAGGACTGGAGAGGCAGAGAAAAAAGATCTCGGTGAGTTCAAGCCCACCCTGGTCTACAGGGCAAGACCCAGGGCAACCACAACTACATAGAGACCCTGTCTCTAAAAGTTAAAAAAAAAAAATTACAAACTGTGTTATTAGTACTGATTGGCAATGTATAATTTGTAAGTTTTTCATTTCTACAAAACCTTGACCTTGATAAAAAAAAAAAAAAACAAAAACAAAGGCTGGATGGTAGGACACTTCAAATTTTTTATAAGTGTTAAGTCTAGGCCCTTTCAGAAAGCTTTATGAAACAAATATACAGCAGAAATGGAACTGATCAAGACAGGTAAGGCCAGTGGGCATGGTGGTACATGCCTTTAACTCCAGCACTTGAACAAAATCTCTGTGAACTCGAAGCCAGCCTGGTCTACATAGCCTCAAAATGAAAAGGTAGATGGAGTGGTTGAGGGAGGTCTTTTCGAGAAAACCTTGTCCGGTAATAAATATCAGTAATTTGTTCGCTGTGTGATATGGAATCAAGGGCCTATCCTAAGACACTCTAAATTATTCTAAGCAAGCATTCTGTGAACTGAGCCTAACTTCCCATCACCGCCTGTTCTTTTGGTTATCTGCACGTAACTGAGGCCAGGGAATCAGGGGCCGGTCCTCCTAAGACCGTAAGGAACAATCATCTCTACCTTGCTAAAATATAAAGAGGAAGATTACAAAACTGGCCAAAGGCGGGGACCCTGTATCTAGCCTCCCAGATCGAGTAAGGTTCACTCCTGCACTGCACCGCACCGCTCCTCACCGAGGCTCGCCACCCTTCGAGGAGGGAGGGGTAAACGCCGACCATCAGGCCTCCGCAGAGTCGCTCGAAATCACAGGCTCGCGAGCCGCGGCCACGTGACTCGCCACGCCCCGCGCCTCCCCCTTCCCCGCGCCAGCAGCACGCGCTGCCAACCTCGTCATGTGACCTTCACGCGGCCCCAGCGTTGCCCCTGCTAGGCGCCTGTTTCCAGCAGCCATTTTGCCGAGAACTTGTCGTCCGTGCTCGCGCGGGAGCCGAGCGCACGCCGCGTCGCAGCCAGATTTCCCAGGCCGCACACGCGCTTCGAAAGAGCGCTGCAACCGTGAGGGCCCGCCCGAGCCTCACGGAACACGTCGCACCCCGGGGCGCCAGGAGGGCTGCGGGTGCGCCTCGGCCTGCGATAGGCTGTGCTGCGCACGTGACGCCACGGCGCCCACCCACACCCCCCCCTCCAACTCACCCTCGCCGTCCCCCTGCCCACGAAAACACCCACGACAGACTCTCAACGCCTCGGGCCGAGTGCACGCTACTGGGCGCGTAGGGACGAACGGAGCGTGCGACAAACGAGGCGCCTGCGCGTACCTGCCGGGTGGACGGGAGTCGGCCCACGCCGCGCCGCTCCGGGGTCCCGGGATCGTCGCGCTGCCGGACCACCCGGCCGGTCATTGGCTGCCAGGCCCAGTCACGTGCTGCTCGCAGGCCCGCCCACAGCCGCTAATCACCTGGCACGGTGCTCGAAGCGGCACCGAAAGTGGCTTGCACGCGCAAGGGGAGCGTGGCCACAAGACCTCCGTCTGCCCTTTACCGGGTAGTATCCGTAGCGGGGAGCCGAGAAAGCGGGGTCCCGAAACTAAGTAAGATCACACCTACCGGCTTAACTTCGCCTGCCCCTCCAGGAGCCGTGAACCATCGCCCTTGGGCGCTCCCCGTTGCACGCCGGGATGCGTCTGGCGCCCCTCAGTGTGCTGCAGAGCATGCCGGGAAAGCCACCTCTCCCGTTTTCCTGGCTGTCACCTCTCGGGTTTTGCTTTGGTGTCCCTTTGAAAGCCGGTCCCAGGACGAGGCGGTTTGAGTAATTACCGGACGGACTGAGACAGTACACTAGGCACTTTCAGTCCCTCCTCCCGTACTTGTTTGATTGGTGTGTTCCTGGGAAAACCGCTCAGCCTGCCTTCGTGGAGCAGTTCTGACTTAGTGAATATTGTAGAAAAATAGCAAGGGTGTTCACCTACGAGAACCACCACCCTTTCGTGGTCAGTGGACTAGAATGCTAACTTGAACACGGTCTTCCACAATCTCCACTTAAGAATGGTTGTAATTCTTAAAATTTCTCTAGGAATAGCCGACATTCTCAATAAGCTTGTTGTTGGGGAAATAGGAGGAGTAGGGTTGTTTTTTGTGTTGTTTTTTTTTTTTTTAAAGATCGACAGCATGTCCCTAGCTTAGGCCCTGGTTTGCCTAAACTATTTGTAGCACATTGGAATTAGGAAAAAAAAACCTGTGTGCTAACACTAAGAAGAGGTGGCTTACGCTAGAACGAGTTGGTTTTGTAATGCACTAGCAAGTTTACCGCTGAGCCAAACCTAGTATTCTACCCACAATGAAGCCCCTGCTTTAAAAAATTCACACCTCGTCTACTCTGAACTACACTTACCGGCTTTGATGATCAGCTTGAGAAATTTGACTAGTCCTGGCTCTCACAAGCTTATATTTGTAGACTAGAAGTTAGTTAATAGGTATAATATTACAAGCCAAAACCCAAAGTACAGTGCACGCTCCTGGTTACAGGGTACTTCATCACTCTAATTAAATACCACAAAATTAATTCCTGGACAAGAAACCAAAAGCATTAAATAAACATCATATCTATTGAACTTTATAAAAAAATTCCACTCTTTATATTTAATTCTAGCAACAACTCTGAGAGAAAGCTACTATACTTACATTACCATCCCTCAGTGTTTCATGGGCATCAGAGAAAATAGATATTAATGTGTTCTCTAGGAAAATGGTGAGCTGGGTTTAATACCTACTGTCTAGAGCTAGGCATGTAGCCCAGTTGGGAGAGTGCTTGTCTAGCATCCAGAAAGCCTTAAGTTCAGTCCTCAGCACCCCAGATAGACCGTGTTTAGTGGCACACATCTGTAATCTCAGCACTCGGGAGGCAGAAGCAAGAAGGCCAAAAATTCTAGATCATCCTTAGCTACAGCCAGTTTGAGACCACTCAAGAATACATGGCACTTTATCTCAAAAATAAACTCCATGGGCTGTAATAGAGCTTTAAAATCTATACATGTAACAGTTCGTGATTCAATTCCTGGGCTATGACGATGAACAGATTTTGGAACTTTTTTTTTAATATCCATTTCCTTTAGCAAAAAGAAAGAAAGAAAGAAAGAACGAATGAACTAGGGACACTCTTACCTAGTATTGGATTGTCAGTAGTAATTGTTGGTGATGGTTGCATTTAAACTACAGTCCTGTTCTCTATCCAGTACAGCATATTCTTTCTTTTTTTAAGATTTTTTTAATTTTTATTTTATGTATATGAGTGTTTTGCCTGCATGCATGCATGCATGTGTAGCACATGAGTGCCTAGTGCCCATAGAAAGACCAGAAGAGGGCATCAGATCTTCTGGAACTGGAGTTACAGACTGTTCCCCACTACCACCCCCGTGTAAATGTTGGGAAACAAACCTCTGCAGGAGTAACGAGTGTTGTGATCACTGTGCCATCTCTCCAGTCCCTATTTGTTTGTTTTCTTTTTTTTTTTTTTTTTTTTTTTTTTTTGGTTTTTCGAGACAGGGTTTCTCTGTGTAGCTTTGCGCCTTTCCTGGAACTCACTTGGTAGTCCAGGCTGGCCTCGAACTCACAGAGATCCGCCTGGCTCTGCCTCCCGAGTGCTGGGATTAAAGGCGTGCGCCACCACCGCCCGGCCTTGTTTGTTTTCTTAAGACAGGGTCTCACTGGATAGCCTTAGCTGCTCTGGGAATTTCTATGGAAATCAGGTTGTCCTCGAACTCACAGAGATCTGCCTCCAGAGTGCTAGGATTAAAGGTGTACTATACCCTGTCTGGGCAGTACAATATATTCTCTTTTCTTTCATATATATATATATAATATATATTATATATATTATATATATATTCCTTTTGAGACAGGGTCTCTCTTCCTGAGTCCTGGAACTCACTGTGTAGATCAGGTTTGCTTTGAACTCACAGAGTTCCACCTGCCTCTACATCCCCAGTCCTGGGATTGAAGGTACGCCATGCCTGGCATAGTATAACATATTCTTGAATTTGTCCTGATTATTTTGTTCTTCCCCTCCCCTAGACAGTGCTCGAGGAACACTAACAGATTCTTATACTACAGATCTCTTTGAGACTTCTTAGTTCTGTCCATCTGTTGGGAAACATACCATTACATTACCTCCTACCCCAAGTGGGTTTTTTTCTTTCTTTTCTTTTTATTTATTTATTTGGTTAGTTTTTATTTATTTATTTTTAAACAGGATCTCACTATGTAGCTCTGGCTGTCCTGGAACTCATTATGTAGACTAGGCTGGCCTCAAACTCACAGAAAACCTCCTGCCTCTGCCTCCTAAGTGCTGAGGTTAAAGGCATGCGCCACCATACCTTGTTGTTGTTTTGGGTGAGGGTGTTTTGGGGTTGTTGTTGTTTTGGGTGAGGGTGTTTTGGGGTTTTTTGTTTGTTTTGCTTTGTTTTGTTTGGGGTTTTGAGATAGGGGCTTGGCTGATACTCACTATATAACCCAGACTGACTCAAATTCATGGCAATCCTACTGCCTCTGCCTCCTGAATGCTAAAAATAATTTTCATACTATTCTCAAATATTTTACTTATCACAGCTTCAAAGAATATGGTATAATTATTCATCCTAGTGCCTTGTAAGTGGGGAGTGAGTATGTGATTTTTACCAATAAAATATGAATGGGAATTTTGTGCATCACTTCTGGGAAAAAAACTTTAATTATCAGACAGAGTTCAGCCATTCTGTCTTCCCTTCGGCTCTGAGCAATGCTCCACCTGGTGGTTATTCCGTCAGCCTTGGTCTCTTAGGAGGATGACACAGAGCAGATTACCCCAATCCGTCTGCAGTGACTATGTAGTGTGAGCAAGCTATAACTTGCGATGAGACTCTCAGATTTGCACTTGTCTGTTACAACACAGAACACACTCAGTGACACAAAAACAGAAGTGGCTAGAGCCCGAAAATCCAATCTGGTAAAGAAAGGGGTCAGTTGTGACACAAACTTGGAAACTCTTGGCATGGTGGCACCCTTGCAATCACAACACTTGGGGGACTGAGGCAGGAGGAGCAAGAATTTGAAGCTAGCCTGGGCTACGTAGCAAAATGTCTCAAGAAACTAAGGACTGGGTGTGTATCCACGTGGTAGAGCACTAGCATGCCCCAAACCCAGGGTTTAATCCTTAGCACTGCTGAGGAAGGAGGGGCCAGGAGCCAGGGACTCGGCTTATCCAGGGAGTGCTTATGTAGCCTGTGAGAGGCTTTGGATCCTCAGTACCGCACAGAGAGAGGAAGAGGAAGCAGGGGGGGGGGGAGCAGAGGAGACAACAGCCTAGCAGCATCAAGAGACAACTGTCTGAGGTAACTGATGAGCCCAAAGAGGGACCATTCACCAGAACCTTGGTTAGGGACCCTTTATTTTGGGGAGGGGCATGTCTAGCGTCTTTTGGTTTTATTTTTAGTTTTACTTCTTTATGTGTGTCATGGTGCAGGTGACAAGCCTGATGTCAGAGGACAACTTGGGGAGTGGTTCTCTCCTTCCATCACGTGGGTCTGAGGGATCAGACGGTCAGACTTGTCAGCAGGCACTCACTGAACCATCTTGCCAGCCCCATTTTTTTTTTATTTTTTTATTTTTGGAGACAAGGTTTCTCTGTGTAGCCTTGGCTGTCCTGGAACTTACTCTGTAGATCAGGCTGGCCTCAAACTTACAGAGACACGATTGCCTCTGCCTCCCGAGTGCTGGGATTAAAAGCCGCGCCACCACCGCCTGGCTCCCCATTTTTTTTTAATTTGTTTTTTAAAACATCTCACTACTTAGTTCAGGCCGGCCTCCAACTTGTAAGCCTCCTACCTCTGCCTCCGAAGTGCTAAAATTGTGCCTCTGTGCCCAACCAGTCATTTTTTATATTATGATCTTGTTTTATTTTCTTTCTTTTTTTTAAGATTTTTATTTATTTATTAATGTATATGAGTGCTTTATATACATGTACAACTTCATGCCAGAAGAGGGCATCAGATCCCACTAGAGATGGTTGTGAGCCACCATGTGGGTGCTGGGAGTTGAACTCAGGACCTCTGGAAGAGCAGGCAGTGCTCTTAACCACTGAGCCATCTCTCCAGCCCCTATTTTCTTTCTTTTTTATGACTACAAATAAAAGTTTATTAAGCAAAAATTAAGGTATTTATATTTCATAGTTTACTAAGTCTACAGAAACACTGGGCTTTTTCAGTTCTTCCCAAAAAGTTTGTCTTTACTTCACCAGCCACTGAAATGACCTGACAAAATGCTGCTACAAAATACCTCTGGCAGCAACAGCCTACCCATTTGTGTGGGGCTTGGGTAGGGGGTGTTGAAAAAGGGTCTCACTATATAGCTCTGGCTGTCCTGGAACTCACTCTGTAGACCAGGCTGGCCTCAAACTCACAGAAATCCACCTGCCTCTGCCTCCCGAGTGCTGGGATAAGAGGCGGGCGCCACCACACCTGGCTCTTACCCAACGTTTTCAAATTCCACCAAACCGCTGGGCAGTGGTGGCGCACGCCTTTAATCCCAGCACTCGGGAGGCAGAGCCAGGCAGATCTCTGTGAGTTCGAGGCCAGCCTGGGCTACCAAGTGAGTTCCAGGAAAAGGCGCAAAGCTACACAGAGAAACCCTGTCTCGAAAAATCAAATTCCACCAAACCGATCTTATGCCTGCTGGATACCAAATGAACTTCCTGAAAACCATGGGATGGTTAAAGAGCAAGCTTAAAGTCCTCTCGTTAGTTTCCTTCAGTCATAAGGAATAAAAGTTACTGTGGCTGGTAATCAGGGACCTGAGAACTTGGTTTTTAATTTCCTTGGGTATCGGCTGGATTTTGTATTCCATGGCCAGCCCTTTTTGTTTGCGGTTATCAAAGTCATTTCCACAGTTGTTTCCCCAGGAGAAGAAAAGCTGTGGATACCATCAAAATTGATAAAGGTTCGATTTGAACAAGAGAGACCTCTTAATTAGAAGAGGTGATAGTTCATCAACCAGGGTGGCCATTTAATTTAAACTAACTTACACAACTACAGATGGTTTTCATTTGATCAGATATAACTTGCCATAAGGAAACTTTCCCAAAATTAGGGTTGGGAAAGGGTTTTGTTTGTATTTTCAGGAGAATAAAGGCATCCAGCTAAGGAATCTGAAGACCATTGGACAACTGAGACATGTGAAGAAAAAGGACAAATCATCCAGGAAAAAAAAAATGTCCCAAGAAAAAGAGTAAATTGGCCTATTGATATATCACATTTTCAACAGGATAAAATTTCATAAATTTTCCCAAATGTTTGTTTCTGCTGTTCTCTACAGACACATAATACAAATAGTCTTTTTGTAGTCCCAGTTCAATTAAAAATTTGGAGTTAGAGTGTGGCTCTCTCCTTCTCCAAACCCAAGCGCGCTTGTTAAAGTAAAAGCTAAAATCTCTGTCTCACATCAGAAGAGCCACCTGATATGGAATAGAAGAAAAACAGAAAATTAGGGACTATTTTATTGCCACTAATCTCATAATCCTTTGGTTTTATTTTGACTCTTTAAAGCTTTTCTTTAGGTATAAATATTATCTCAAAATTTATAAGATTAATATATATTTTAAACTTTTTGTCATGATATTAATGGTGATATAGAGTACTAACTAATTCTAGAAAAAGGCTTCATGTATCTTCCTGTACAAGATTTCAGGTTTAAGTCTCTATCAGGTAACTAAGAATTAAGTTTTTGTACTCTGGATGTTTATAACAAATGTTGATCCTTTAACCTCTTTGAGATCTGCTGCATATGATATTTAAAATGTTTAAGTTTTCTGCAATGAATTATGACCATACCTAACATCAACCTTTGAAGTCTCCAAAAGGATGATGGGGCCACACAACAACGATTCCACGTGGACTATGATAACACCACTAAGCTGAAAAAACCACCCAAAGATTGGCTTTAGACTATAAACTGCTCAGAACAATCTCAAGGTGGCTAGCTAAAATAATCCAGCTTCACAGACTTGAGACAAGCCCTGAACTTTCCCATTACACAGAGACTAGACAACAAATGATACAGCTACCTCTCACAGAACTTGACAATGAACCCAACTTTTTCTTTTCAGGATTCCCTAAAGATGCCATCACCCCCAGACAGCAGGAAGTAAACTTAAGAACAGGATGCCCACATTCCCAAGAGGTGGGGTGGGTGGTTTTTGATCTTTGAATGGGTTATGGATATTTGTCATCACTTAGGATGGTTTCCAGTTGCTATTGGTAATGGTCAGGAAAAAAGTTAAAAGAAGGAGATTAGATTCAGGGTACTTGTTTTAAAAAAAAAGGAAAAAGGAATATATAAATGATAGGACAAAGGGTAGATTATTGAATCTACTTTTAAAAAGCAAATACTTGGGGGTTTTGTGGTGTTTTTGCAGCTACTCATTTTAAATATTTTACATTGATATGGATCTTTGTATATTGATACACAATTGAGATTATTTTTGTTAGAACATACTATGCATACACTTCTGATCTTGTTCAAGGTATTGTTCCTTTACATCTCATTTAACAATGTAATGCAAATTTCTAGTCCTTGAAAGTTATTATTACAAACTACTTAGGATAATAAAGAAATGCAGGTTAGTAATTAGTCACATATTACAATCAAACTTGTAGTCATATTAGGTATGTTTTCAAGGTCAAACAGAGATATATTTTAGATAGGTCATCTTCAAACACTTCAGAGATGGACAGAATATGGCATTTAAAATGTTTAATAACATAGGTTCTTTTTTTTTATGACAATGAGACATGTCTACTCCTGGCAGCACCAATCTACTTCAGAAAAGATGATGGGTATTGAACAAACTCCATATAGAGTTTACTTTCTTTGTGGCAAAAGTTAGCTACTGGGCAAGAAAATGCCCTTACCTTGACTACTGACAGTATGCTGTCCAAATGGGACAAGCAGGACACAAAAGAAAGGACTGCTGAACTTTGCCAAGACAAGGTAGGACAGTCCTTCAGAATATCCTGCTTCACAGAAAAGTCTGTAAGATATGCTAGGCCTGTAGGCAGAAGGTGGATGCCCCAATGTTGCAGAGGAACATTGGGTGACTGTCCAGGCAGTCAGCTGTTTCTGTCATTTCTCACAATTTTTTGGAAGTTGCTTGCTTGCACTTCCTGCTTACTCAGATAATATTTCCTTCTCGGTTCTCTGGAGTTGAAGACTAGATGGTTATAGTGTTTTCCTTGTTAACAAATACAGAAAAAAAAAAAAGCCGGGCGGTGGTGGCGCATGCTTTTTTTTTTTTTTTTTTTTTTTTGGTTTTTCGAGACAGGGTTTCTCTGTGTAGCTTTGCGCCTTTCCTGGATCTCGCGCTGTAGACCAGGCTGGCCTCGAACTCACAGAGATCCGCCTGCCTCTGCCTCCTGAGTGCTGGGATTAAAGGCGTGCGCCACCACCACCCGGCGGCGCATGCTTTTAATCCCAGCAGTTGGGATCTCAGGTCTTTGGTCTCAGTACTTTGGAGGCACACACGCCTTTAATCCCAGCACTAGGGAGGTGGAGGCAGGAAGTGATATGGCTGGGCAGAGAAAGAAATATAAGGCAGGAGGAGAAAGGAGCTTGGTTCTTTCGTCTGAGAAGTTGGTGAGGTAAGAGGAGGCTGTGGCTTGTTCCTTTCAGCATTTACCCTAATATCTGGCTCTGGATTTTTGTGAAGGCCAATTAAGATTTGTGCTACACACAGTTTCAAATTTCTTCTCTCTTTCTCTTCCTCCTCCTCCTCTTCTTTTGATAGTGGCTAGCTGTGAAGCTCTGGATGGCCTGGAATTCACTATGTAGACCAGGTTAGTCCTGAATTCACAGAGATCTCTCTGTCTCTGCCTCTCAAGTGCCAGGATTAAAGGTGTGTGCCACCAGGCTAGGGCCCTTAGCTTCTTTTTTCTCTCCCTGCCTGCCTTTCCCCTCTTTTGTCAACAAAAGTACCAAGCATTTTAGATATTATATCAAATTTTTGGTTGGTTGTAAAATATTTGTTTATTGCCAGGCAGAAGCAAGAGGAATCTCTGTGAGTTCCAGGCCAACCAAATATACATAGAAAGTTCCAGGACAGTTAAGACTAAATAAAGGGACTGTCTTTTTTAATGTTTATTTTTATTTTTTATGTATATGAGTCTTTTGCCTGCATGTACATATATGTACCATGTGTGCCTGGTGCATGTGGACATCAGAATAGGGCACCAGATCCTCTGGAACTCGAATTATAGGTGGTTGTGAGCCATCATGTGAGTGCTGCGTCAGGACTGAGCTCTGGTCCTCTATAAGAGCAGTGAGTGCTCTTAACTGCTGAGCCATCTCTCCAGCCCCCAGAATCTATCGTCACGGCATAGAAACACATCAACACACACATTCACACACGTAAGTAATCGTCTTTTTAGAAGAAGTAGAGCTGTTAGTGGGGTACACGCCTGTGACCCCAGCAGGCGGTAGGTAGAGGCGGGAGGATCAGGAATGCAAGGCCAGCTTCAGCTGTATACGTTCAGGAGCCCTGTCTCAAAATAAAAAACAAAATAGGGGGCTGGAGGGATGGCTCCATGGTTAAGAGCTTTGACTGCTCATTCAGAGAACCTGGATTTGAGTTCCCATGTAATGGTTCACAGCTGTAACTCTAGTTCCAGGAGATCCAATGGCCCTTCTGAACTCAGAGGGCACCAAGCATCCAGTGATACACAGACCTACATGTAGGCAAAACACTCATACACATAAAAATTGGTAAAATTTAAAATGTGGCAGACAATTTAGGTCAGTGGATAAAAGCCCCTGCCACCAAGCCTGATAACGTGCATTTAATCCCAGGATCCACAAAGGTGGAAGGAGAGAATCAACTCCCCAAGTTATCTCTTGACCTCCACGTTCTTGCTGTGGCACATATGTACCCATACACACACACACACACACACACACACACACACACACACACACACACACACAAATGTAATATTTTAAAAAGAGCCAAGTTTGGTAGCTCACAATTGGGAAGCAGGCAAGAGAATCACAAGTTCAAGTGAGTTCCAGGTTAAGACCCTATCTTGAAAGGGGAATTGGGGTGGTAGCACATACCTTTAATACCAGCACTCAGGGGCAGAGGCAGGTAGGTTTCTATGAGTCTTCATAGTAAGTTCCAGGCCAGCCAGGGCTACATAAGTGAGACCATATTTTTAAAAAAATGTTGGAACTTGATTCTAACTCAATGGTAGACTACTATGAAATAACAAATAGGGACTAGAGAGCCAGGTCAGCAGTTAAGAGCACATTCTACTCTTCCAGAGGACCAGAATTCAGATCCCAGCACCCAGATCAAGCTGGTCACAACTACCTGGTATATGGTATATGCAGCTCTAGTACAACCAGCTTCCTCTCTGTCCTCCATGGGTAATCACAGTCATGTGCACATAGCCCCACAAAAACCACACATACACGTGATTAAAAATAAATCTTTTTGCCCAAAAAAAAGAAGAAAAAAATAAATCTTTTTAATTTAATAAAATTAATTTTAAAAATTGTCAAAAAAATTGTCAAGGATGTGGAGAAATTGGAACCCTTGTGGATTGCTGGTGGGAGTGTAAAATGATGCAGCTGCTGTGGAAAACAGTATGGCATTTCTTCAAAAAATTAAAAATAAAGTGCCATATGGTCCAGTAATCTCACATCCGGCATGTACTCAAAGGAATTGAAGGCAGGGTCTTGTTTTCCATTTTTGTTTTTGACGCAGGGTTTCTGTATGTAGCCCTGGATGTACTGGAACTCCTATGTAGAGCAGGCTGGTTTCGAACTCACAGAGATCCACCTGCCTCTCCAGTGCTGTGCTTTGCAACACCCAGATTTGTTTGGGTTTTATTGTTGTTTTGGAGACAGTCTCTTGATCCCAGGCTAGCCTAAAACTGTGTGCTCAAAGATGACCTTAAACTCTCGATCCATCTGCTTCCTCCTTCCAAGTAACAGAACCACATAACTTCGCCACTATACCCAGCTCTAAAAGTAGATGGGTTTTTGTTGCTGTTATTAAAAAAATAATAATAATAGGATCTCACTATGCTGCTCAAGCTGGCCTGGAACTCAAAATGTAGACCAAACTGGCCACAGAATTCTACCTGCCTCTATCTCCTGAATGCTGGCATTATAGTCATGGGTCAGAGCAAACAGAGTCTTAAAGAGATTATTTGTACACCAACAGTCACAGCAACATTATTGGCAACATTTGAAAAGTAGAAACAGCAAATATCCATCAATAAATGAATGGATATATAAAAATTCATTATATATATATGAAGATATTAGTCAGATTTTTAATTTCTTGTTTCTTGTTTTTGTTTTGTTTTGTTTTTTAAGACAGAGTTTCACTATATATAGCCCTGGCTGTCCTAGAACTTGCTCTGTACACCAGGCTGACCTCAGAGATTCATCTGCCAACGACTCTGGAGTGCTGAAATTAAAGGTGTGCACCACCACCCAGCATCTTTTTTAATTAAAAAAAAAAAAAGATTGGGGCTGGTGAGATGGCTCAGGGGTTAAGAGCACTGACTGTTCTTCCAGAGGTCCTGAGTTCAGTTCCCAGCAACCACATGGTGGTTCACAACCATCTATAATGGAATCTGGTGCCCTCTTCTGGCCTGCAGGTGTGCAAGCAGACAGAGCATTCATACATAAAAAATAAAATAAAAAATTTTTTAAAAAGATCATGGGTATTTTGCCTACAAGTTTGTGCACCACATCAATGCAGTGCCCAAAGAGGCCAGAAGAGGGCAACGAATTCCCTGGGACTGGAGTTATAGATACTTATGAGCTGTCATGTGGGTGCTGAGAATCAAACCAAAATCTCTGTAAGAGCTTCCCGTGCTCTTAACTGCTAAGCCATCTCTCCAATCCCCATTATTCACCTTCAAAAGGAAGTAAATGTACAAGGTATTGGTGATACATGTCTTTAATTTCAGCACTCTGGAGAAAGAGATGTTTGAGATCAGCTTGGAGTATATAGTGAATTCAAGGCTAACCTGGACTACACAGAAAAAAATGAAAACCTCTGGGGGTTGTAGATCAGTGGTGGAGGACTGATTCACTGGCATGCTTGGAGTTTTAGGTTTAATCCTCAATAGCAGCAACATTTTTTTTTTTTTAACTCACCAAGCATGAAGTAGAGGATGCATTAGCAATGACTTACGAGCTAGAAGATGGCTCAGCAGATAAGGGCCCTTGCTTCCTAGCCTTGAAGACTAAAGTTCAATCTCTGGGACTCACATAATGGAAGAAAAGAACCAACTCCTGCAAATTGTCTTCAGACCACATGACTACATGTGCTCCAAAATAATAATAATAAATTATTAATATAAACAATAGTAATTAATTAAAATAAAAACCGTTTGGGCCACAAAAATATGTGTAAAAGCACTTGCTACAGAAGCTTCACCACATGAATTTGGATCCCCAGAACCTGTGTAAAACCTAGATATAATCCCAGCACTCCCGAAACAGGATGAGAAACAAGATGGGAGAATTCTAAGGAAGTCCGCCTTGGGCACTGTGCACAGTGGGAAATAAGAGAGACTCTGCCTCAAAAACAAGGCAGGAAGATGGTAAGGACCAATACCTGAGGTTGTCCTTTGACCTACACATGTGCATCATGGCACTCACATGCTCCCACACACAAGTACACAGACACACAAACACACACACACACTCCATACAGGTACATATACACAAAAGTAAATACTGTGACCAGGCGTGGTGGCTCATACTAAGCATTTGGGAGGCAGAGGCAGGCAGATATCTGAATTTGAAGCCAGCCTGGTCTACGGAGTTCCAGGACAGCCCGGGCTACACAGAGAAACCCTGTGTCAATAAAAAATAAATAAATACTTATTTTTTTCATCAGAGTGAATTAAATTTTTGAAAGAAAAGTGAGAGAATGTCAGAGTGCCGGGGGCTCCAGGGAGGAATGAACACATTATGACTGTATTGAATCCCACAAAACTATACTTAAAGTGGTGAAATAGCAACTTTATCACAGTTTTTATTAAAAAACAAATGCATGAGATACCACAGTACTCCTATTAGAATGTCTAAAATCCAAAATGTTGATACCTCCAAATTCTGGTGATGATGTGGAGAAACAGAAAATCTTATTCACTACTAATAGAAATACAAAATATGCAGTGGATTTGGAAGTTATGCAGTTTCTTAGAAAGCTAAATATGCCAGGCAGTGGTGGCACACACCTTTAATTCCAATACCCCAGAGGCAGTGGCAGGTAAATCTCTGTAAGTTCAAGGCCAGTTTGTTCCAGGACAGCCAGGGCTGTTACACAGAGAAACACAAGCTAAAAATATCCCTACTATAAAGTCCAGCAAATCATATTCTTAGGTAATTACCCAAATAAGCTGAAAGCTTATGTCTACACATAAAACCGCTTACAGATGTTTTGAAAGTTTTATTTATAATTGCCAAAAATTGGGAGCAACTGAGGTCTCTCAAATAGGTGAACAAATGAAGTATAGTGTATCTGTATAAAACGAACATTTGGCGACAAAAAGGAAATGAGCTAAGGGCCTGCAGATAAAGCTCCGTGGTTAAATACGCTCGCTGTTCTTCCAGAGCCTGAGTTTGGTTCCCAGCACCCACATTGGGCAGCTGACAACCACCTATGACTCCAGCTCTAGGGAATCTGATGCCCTCTTCTGGCCTCTGCAGGCTTTGCACTCAGTGCACCAACATGCACATAACTATAGACAGACAGACAGACAGAGTCTTCGTTTAAAAAAAAATAAGTGGTTGGGCGGCGCACGCCTTTAATCCCAGCACTCAGGAGGCAGAGGCAGGTGGATCTCTGTGAGTTCAAGGCCAGCCTGGGCTACAGAGTGCGTTCCAGGATGGTCAAGGCTACACAGAGAAACCCTGTCTTGGAAAAAAAAGAAAGAAAGGAAGGAAGGAAGGAAGGAAGGAAGGAAGGAAGGAAGGGAGGGAAGGAGGAAGGAAGGAAGGAAGGAAGGAAGGAAGGAAGGAAGGAAGGAAGGAAGGAAGGAAGGAAGGAAGGAAGGAAGAAATGAGTTATCAGCCAGGAATAGAGACACGCACCTTTAATCTAAACTTTTAGGAGGCAGAGGAGATCATTCTCTAGAGTTTGAGGCTAGCCTGGTCTACATACTGAAGTCTAGGCCAGTTGAGACTACACAGGAGACCTTCTCTCAAATAACCAAAGCAAACAAAATAAAATTCTCCGTTAAAAAGATTGATCCTGAGTAAGATAGGTCAGCAGGTAAAGGTGCTTGCTGAACAAGCAAGATGACCTGAGTTTATCCCAGGAACCCGGGGTGGAAGAAGAGAAATGACTCCCTGAAGTTTTCTTCCAACCTGCATGAGAACATGTGCACACACACTCATGCACACAATTTTTTTAATGGACCTATACACTTGGTTGTGATGGAATACATCTCTAATCCTAGTATTCAGGAAGCAAAGGTAAAGAAATGGCCATCAATTGGCAGCTGGGACTACAAGGCAAGACCGAATCTCAAACATCCAAAAAAGCAGAACACTGAGTAAGGCTGGAGAAACTTTTATCCCCCTGAGACAGGGTGTTTCTGTGTAATAGTCCTAGGTGTCCTGGAGCTCACTTTGTAGACCAGGCTGGCCTCAAACTCACAGAGATCCACCTGCTTCTGTCTCCCAAGTGCTGGATTAAAGGTGTGCACCACCATCGTCAGGCTTAGAAACACTTTTTTTTTTGAGGGTAAGAGTACATGCTACTCTTGCCATGGACCTGGGTTTGGTTCCTAGCACCCATATCAAGCAGCTCACAACCACCTGTAACTCTAGATCCAGGGGGTCCAATGCCCTCTCCTGTCCTCAGGTACCTGCAGGCATATAAACACATACATATTATGAGCATTACAGTTCAGATGGAAAGGTATCCTGGCAGTCAGGATCCAACTAATAATACCACAAAGTCACACTGCACAACAAACCTCATACAAGAGATTTGTTAGGAGGGAAAAAAACAGGTCAGCTGTCTCTGCTCAGGTGAGAAAGAGCAGGGAACTGAACAGAAGGCAGGGTTTATATAGTGTTTCTGGTGGAGGGGGTGGAACTTTTCAGGGTGAAGCTTTCCAGGATGTGGTTTAGTGAGATTTCAAGTCCAGAGCTTGGGCTTTTTACTCTGTGGGGTAGAGGCAGGGTCCAACCAATAGGACAGTTAGAGTGTTCTGTGGGTGGAACCTGGCAGTTGGAGCTCCTCAGGGGAGGGACCTGACCACTGGTGAGGCCTACACATATACTTGGGTGCACACACATACACATAAAATAAATAAGCCATTAAAAACATTGGCTGGGGGCTGGAGAGATGGCTCAGTGGTCGAGAGCACTGACTGCTCCTCCAGAGGACCCGGGTTCAATTCCCAGCACCCACATGGCAGCTCACAGCTGTCTGTAACTCCAGTTCCTGGCCTTCTGACACCTTCGCACAGACATACATGCAGGTGAAGCACCAATGAACATAAAATAAAAATATATTATTTTTTTAAAAATTGACTAATTTGAGGCCATTCTGGTATGGTGGTTTGAACAAAAATGGCCCAGGTTCATATATTTGAAGATTTGGTCCCTTGTTGTACCCAGAGTCCCCCAAAGACCACCAAGAGACCGAATCCGATGCAAAAGCAAAGAGTCTTTGTATTGTTATGAGTTAACTCGGGACGTCTGTCTGACGCAGCAGCAGAGCAGGAGAGACCCCGAGTAGCAATGGGGCAGGTTTTTTTTTTGTTTTTTTTTTTTTTTTTTTTTTTTTTTTTGGTTTTTCGAGACAGGGTTTCTCTGTGTAGCTTTGCGCCTTTCCTGGAACTCACTTGGTAGTCCAGGCTGGCCTCGAACTCACAGAGATCCGCCTGGCTCTGCCTCCCGAGTGCTGGGATTAAAGGCGTGCGCCACCACTGCCCGACGGGGCAGGGTTTTTAAAGCAAGGGGGGCTCGGGGTCTACAGACCACATAGGAATAGACTCAGGATTGGTTTATTTGAGTGGCAATCATGTTAGTAACTTTTAATTGGCTAGGGTAGTGAAGGCCTAGACTTAACTTTACAGGCTCAGGAATGTGCCATGACAACTCAAATGGATACAGAGCAGTATCCTCCTGCAGACATCCTGTCTGGTTTATGGCCCTTGGAGATATCTAGATAATCCTTCTGAGCAGTCCAGATATTCCTATTCAGCACGTTGTGGTTTCTCGCCCAAAGTCTAGACCAATAGTTTCAAAAAATCACCTTGCCCTTTCTACCCAATCCCAAATTGCCAATTCCTGGCTTGTGGTTTTCCCTATAAAAACTCTCTACACCTGGGCTCGTGGCCGCCACCACATTTCCTTCCATCTGCCGTGCGGTGGCCCAGGTTGAACCTGAATAAAAGGACCCTTATGTGCTTGCATCGGAAAGTGGCTCCTTGGTGGTCTCTGTGGGTTTCGTGACACTGGTACAACAGGGTTTGTTGGGGGTTACAGTTATTTATTTTTGGGCAGGCCTGCATAAGTCCCAGGCTCTGTCCTTGAGCTGCCATGGAGGGTGGCTGGCCTAGCACGGACTGACTGTGGGGGCTGGCTCAGTGGCCCAGGCCTTGACCCATGAACATAGCTCTAACTTAGTGAGAGGTCGCAGACAGTAAACAATTGGCTGAAGCTTGAACAGTCAGAGTATGTGCAGAAAGGGAGCTACTGCAAGGGCTGTGTGTTTTATTCGTGGCCCTTCCAGGAACTGTTTGCTCAAGTCTCAGGAAGCTGAAATTGAGGCCTGATCTCTGAGAGAAGACTGAGCAGCCTGCTATGGCATCTGCTTGGTCCTTTCACCCTGACTGGTGGCTGTTTGGAAGGATTAACAAGTATGACCTTGTTAGAGGAGCTGTGTCACTGGAGGTGGGCTTGAGGTCTCCCTGCCTATGCAATGAGATGTGAATTTTCAATTGCTGCTCCAGCTGCCTGCCTCCATTGTTGGTTACTCTGCGGTGCTCATGGCTGGCCACTGCCTGCGGTGGCCATGCTGGTGGAGCAGAGTGCTGGAGGAGAGTGCTGGATGTATCGGTGACGGTCAGAGTCACGAGTCATGGTTACCTTTTTAGAGCTTTATTGGGAGAGAGGGAGAGAGAGAGAGAGAACAGACGGAAGGAGAGAAAGCAGAAAGAAAAGAGGAACGCACAGAGGGCCCACCCGCTTTTTAGGCTGGGACGACGTTGCAGGCTGGTGACATAATTAAGGACAGAATCCTTACATCCACACCCTCAACATCATAGATTCTAACACTCTGGAACCATAAGCCCAATTAAACTCCTTATTAAGGTCATGATGTTTTATCACAACCATAGAAAAGTAACCAAGTCATCTAGTCTACATAGTGAATTTCGAGTCACCAAGGGCTACATAGTGAGATCCTATCATAAAAAGACAGGAAGGAACGAAGGAGGAAGGAAAGAAGGAAGGAAAACAAAATGTTTATTAGAGCATAGGCTACTCTTCCAGAGGACCTGGATTCAATCCCCCGCAACCACATGGAAGATCACGATGGTCTGTAATTACACTTCCAGGGGATTCAACACTCTCACACAGAATATATACAGACAAAACACCAGTGTACATTAAATAAATAAATAAATCTTTAAAAAATGTTTATTAAGTCCAACTTAACAACCTTCTCTTTTTTATTTCCTCAAAGAGGATGTCATCATTGACGCCTCAAACTTGCTCTATAGTTCAGGTTGGCCTTAAACTCCGATCCTGGCTAGCTCAGTCGGTAGAGCATAAGATTCTTTTTTTTTTTTTTTTTTTTTTTTTGGTTTTTCGAGACAGAGTTTCTCTGTGTAGCTTTGCATCTTTCCTGGGACTCACTTGGTAGTCCAGGCTGGCCTCGAACTCACAGAGATCCGCCTGGCTCTGCCTCCCAAATGCTGGGATTAAAGGCGTGCGCCACCACCGCCTGGCGAGCATAAGATTCTTAATCTCAGGGTCATGGGTTCGAGCCCCACATTGGGCATCAGATGTAGCATGACCCTTAACAGGTCTTATTAATAAAAACAAATCCAAGGCCGGGCGGTGGTGGCGCACGCCTTTAATCCCAGCACTCGGGAGGCAGAGCCAGGCGGATCTCTGTGAGTTCGAGGCCAGCCTGGACTACCAAGTGAGTTCCAGGAAAGGCGCAAAGCTACACAGAGAAACCCTGTCTCGAAAAACCAAAAAAAAACAAAAAAACAAAAAACAAATCCAAGGCCAGGTATGGGGTGAATGCTGGAAGATCAGAGAACCAGAAGAGGCCACAGCCACCTCACCTTGCAAATTCCTCACCTGATCCTGTTTCCTCAGACTCTATGCCTCTCAGCTGAACTGTACTGCTCAAAAGCCTAAAAGCTTAACCAACCCTAGTTCCTGGTTTTCACACCTTATATACCTTTCTGCTTCCTATCACTTCCTGGGATTAAAGGCTCACTTCCTGGGATTAAAGGCGTGAGTCACCATGCCTGGCTGTTTCCAGTGTGGCTTTAAACTCACAGAGATCTGGATGGATCTCCGTCTCCCAAGTGATAGGATTAAAGGTGTGTGTGCCACCATTTTCTGGCCTCTATATCTAGTGGCTGTTCTGTTCTCTGACCCCAGATAAGTTTATTAGTGTTCACAATATATTGGGGAACACAATATCTCCACATGCGTGGACCTCCCTAAGCACTGGGAATTACAGGCATACACCACCATTACTAGCCTGGCTTTCATTTTTTCATTTTTATTTAAATTGCAGAATTGTCTTGTAAATTCCACGAGAAACTACTAGGGCTATTATTCAAATTTCATTGAATTTATAAATCAAATTATGAATAATTAATATCTCAATAAGATTGAAAGCTGAGTACAGTGTTATAGGCCAGTACTTGAGAGACTTAAGGATTTCTGTGAGTCTGAGGCTATTGAGTCTAGCCTGGGCTATAGTGTAAAACCCTATCTTATAAGACAAAAATAAATAAATAAAATCATAGTAACAAAAATAGTAATGAATCTTCTGGTACATTAATAAAAATTTACAACACATATTTAGCAAAGGATAAAAGACAAAATACATATTTTTTAAAAAACCTATGACTCAATAATAACGAACCAAGTCCCATCCTTTAATTTTGAAGGGACAATAAAGTCTTGTGCAGTCTGGGTTGCTCTGAAATTCAATACGTAGCTAAGGATGACAATGAACTTCTCATTCTCCTACTCACAGCTCCTCAGCACTGGATATGCCATCATATCTGGTTGCCTGGGATCCAACCCAGGACTTTGTGTGTGCTAGGCAAGCAGTCTACCAACCGAGCCACGCTTCTAGCCCCAATATTTTTTACATAAGCAAAAGACTTGAACTGATGTCTCTTTTAAAAGTCATACAGATGGCTAGCAATCACATGAAAGCATTCATAATGCTACTAATTGTCAGGGAAAAGCAAAACCACAATGAAATACCACTTCACATCCTCCAGAATGTCTAAAATTAAAAAAGACTGACAAGTGCTGAGGAGGACTTGGGACAACTGAAACTCCCATGCTCTGCTTCTAAAAGTGGAGAGTGCCTTGGGAAAACAATTGCGTGGTTTCTTATAAAGCTCAGGGTCTACAGACTCTACTGGAACGGGCTGTTGCCATCAGTAAGTCTACCCTGGTTACTCATGTCCCCTTTCTACAGACTCTACTGGAACGGGCTGTTGCCATCAGTAAGTCTACCCTGGTTACTCATGTCCCCTTTCTACAGACTCTACTGGAACGGGCTGTTGCCATCAGTAAGTCTACCCTGTTTATTCATGTCCCCTTTCTCATTCTCGGGGTTTCACTCTACATTCCAAAGAAATAGACCATCACTAAGAGAGTCTGACCTCTGGTCCACACCCAAACACTAAATAGAAACTGGAGAAGAGCTCAGCTGCGGGGTGTTCACCTACTGTAGGTGAATGGGTAAGCCCTAGGTTGATCCCTAGCACTGAAAACAACAAAAAGACACCAAACTCTCTGTTTCAACCTCAATCTTCTGGAAAATGTTCTCTGCCCTAACCTAGTTCTCAAGTAAACTTCCCCTACGGCCTCAGAGATTTAAAAGGGCTGGTGAGTTGGCTCAGCCATTAAGAGCACCTGCTGCTCTTACAGCAGACCAGGTTCAGTTCCCAGAACCCACATGGCTCACAGTAATCCATAACTCCAGTTCCAGGGGATCTGATACCTTCTTCTAGAGTCCAAGTGTACCATGTATGCATGTGGTGCATATACATACTCACACTACACATAAAATTAATGAATCTAAGAAATGTAAAATTAAATTAATTTTAAACATTGTAAAAAGTTTAAAAAAGGAAAATTTGAGTCATTAGTTCAGCCCTCTTTCCAGGCTAGCATTCTTTTGTTTGTTTGTTTGTTTTTAAAGATTTATTTGTTATGTATACAGTGTTCTGCCTGTATGCCAGAAGAGGGCACCAGATTTCATTACAGATGGTTGGGAGCCAACATGTGGTTGCTGGGAATTGAACTCAGGTCCTCTAGCAAGAACAGCCAGTGCTCTTAACCTCTGAGCCATCTCTCCAGCCCCATGGTAGCATTCTTAATATAGTTTAGCCTCTTCCACTCCTTCCTCTTCCTTTTAGTGTAGACAAAAGCTGGCTACATACTGGTCTGGAATTTATGATCCTCCTGTCTCAGCCTCCTGAGTACTGGGATCACAGGAGAGAGAAGGGAAGGCAGGGGAAGGATGGGAGAGGACCTACTGATACATTCTGCTGGATTATCATCATCAACAACACGGGCTGGTGAGATGGCTCAGGTGGTAATGTCGCAGGGTATTTGATCACACTATGAACCGTGAGATTTCGTTATTTACTGGAAAAACTGTTTCTAGTTGTGGTGTGGCTCCGCCCTAGCACACACCTTTAATCCAAGAACTTTCGGCTTGAATATTGTAAACAGGATTAAATAAAGTCAGCCATAGGTCAAGAGACAGAGGAAGCAACCAGCTGACAGGAAGTGAACATGGGATTATTAGGAAAAACTGTAGAATAAAGGGAGTCAGGAGGACGGATAGAAAGACGCACAGGAAGTAGAAGGGAGGAACATTCAGTGTGAAGAGCTGGTTTTGAGACAGCACAGGAGAAGGCGGGAGGCTTCTAGGACATTGGCTGAGGAGGAAGGTCAGCTGGGTGCTTTCTTTGGCTCTCTGAGCTAGCAGGCTTTCACCCCAGCATCTCTCTCCCAAGTCTTTAATTGCTAAAATCGAATGATTAAGATATTGTTTAAAACAACAGGTAAAGGACAAGCCTGATGACCTGAGTTTGACCCTAGGACACACATGGTGGAAGGAGAGAACCTACATACTTACATGAGCACTCTGTGGCATGTGGCATGTTCCTGCATACATGTTCACACACTCACCACATGCACTCAGATAAGTAAAGTTAGAAAAAAAAAAAACTATTTTAAGTGAATAGGGAGGCCATGGCAGGAGGATCCCCAAAAGTTCCAGGGTAGCCTGATCTACATAGTGAGTTTGAGGCCAGCTGGTCTACAGAGTGAGTTCCAGGCCAGTCAGGGTCACCTAATGAGACTCTGTCTCAAACATTTAAAGAGTGCTATGGGACCAGCAAGATGGCTCAGCAATAAAACCACTTTGGAAGGAGAGAACAGACTCTGAAAAGTTACCATCTGGTTCCCATACAGGTGCCATGGTGGGTTCATGCACATGTGTGCACAGACACATTAATTCTTTTTTTTTTTTTTTTTTTTAGTTTTTCGAGACAGGGTTTCTTTGTGTAGTCCTGGAACTCACTCTGTAGACCAGACTGGCCTTTAACTCACAGACATCTGCCTGCCTCTGTCTTCCAAGTACTAGGATTAAAGGCAAATGCCAACACTGCCCAATTATGAAATAAATCTTTTTCTTTTTAAGTTTTTTTAAAGGATTAGGGGGCTGGAGAGACAGTTCAGTGGTTAATAATGCTGACTATCCTCTCAAAGACCTAATTCAGTTTATAGCACCAATGTTGGGCTACTCACATGGCTGTTAACTTCAGCTCAAAGAGAATCAGACATTTCCAGGCTCAGAGAGCAGCCACACTCACATGCACATACCGACTCTGCACACACATAATTAAAAATAAATACATAGTTTAAAAGGAGGGAACTGGGGATATGTCCTAGTTGTTACAATACATACTTAGCATGAACTGTGCCTGGGTTTGATCTCCAACACTATCAGCTGGGCACAGTAGCACATGTACCCAGTACTCAAAAGGTAGAGGTAGAAGTTTCAGAAGTTCGGAGTCTCCTTCAATTACATAGCAATTCAAGGCCAGACTAGAATGTATAACATCCTGTCTCAAACAAGCAAGCAAACAAACATGAACCAAGACCAGCCAGATACTAAACTGTTATGTGACGAAACTTTGCCTGGGGAGACACAACACAAGTAACCAATACTCTGGCCTCCACAAGGGTCTGCATTCATGTTCATACTCCCCTAACACAGAGAGACATACACAAAATTAAAATTCATAAAATCACCAAGCATGGTGCCACACATCTTTAATCCTGGAATTTGGAAGGCAGAGGCAGGCAGGCTTCCATGAGTTCAAGGTCAGCCTGGTCTACATACCGAGTTCCAGAGCAGCCAATGCTGTGTAAAGAGACCCTGCCTCAAAAAATAAAATAAAGACACAGTTTTGCCTTAGGGCATGAACCCCAAAGCAGTTCAGGCTGAATCAGCCTTTCTAGTCTTCATATCAGGCATGTGGGAACACACATCGATAGAACTATATAAATTTGATTGTTACTGGGGCAGAGGAATTTATACTATTGTTCAGAGATTGCATATGTGTAGCCCAATGAACATGAGGGTTCTAGAGGGTTCTGGGGTTGTTAGGTGAGTTATTTGGAGAGGAGCATGTGTGCATACTAAGGTCAGGGACCTAGGCTGTCAAGTGCATTACTACAAAAGGGAGGTTATATATAGCCAAAACCAGATAGGGTCCCAGACTAAATTATCTCCTAGGCTTACCTGATTCATAAGGACCTGAATTATGATCCTCAGCACTCATGCCAAAGTACAGAAACTCATGTTTCCATAACCCCAGCGCCAAACACGCAGATCCCAGGGGCTAGATAACCAGCTAATCTAGCCAATACCAGTAAGCACAAGGCTCGGTGAGAGAGCTTGTCTCAAAAATTAAGATGGAGGACCATGGGCTGGAGAGATGGCTCAGCGGCTGGGAACAGTGGCTGCTCTTCTGGTAGATGTTAGTAAACTGCAAAAGCTCTGGGTTTGGTGTCCCGGGTTTTGGCACCAAATGTAAGTAAATTGATGGCTGAAACTGCGAGGAGACAGTTCAGCCCTAGAGGGCTAGGTATCCCGGACACCTCAGAGCTGCTTAAGACAAGAGCTCTGCCCTGAAGGTGTCCCGGACACCTGGAGCTGTTTAGCACAGCTCTGATGGCTGAACTGGAGACAGTTCAGCCCTAGAGGGCAAGGTATCCCAGACACCTCAGAGCTGCTTAGGACAAGAGCTCTGCCCTGAAGGTGTCCCAGACACCTGAAGCTGTTTAGCACAGCTCTGATGGCTGAGACTGCAAAGAAACAGCCCAACCTTGGAAAGGAAGGTTTTCTGACTTCTCCGGAGAGTCAGGCCTAGAACTGCTTCAGCAAGAAGGGTATCCTGACTCTTCGGGAAAGTCAGGGTATCCTGACTCTTCGGGAAGGTCAGGATATACCTGGTATGATGGTATGATGGGGGATGGTTTCCCCGCAGGACACAGCAATCCTGCTCCTCTCCTGGAGAGCCACAATCTCTGGCTCAGTGTTACCAGCTCTTTCTCACTCAGTCCACTATGGGATGTCCCAGCAAGGTTCTTCTGTTCAGCTCCCCCTTGCTCAATCCACTATGGGACTTCCCAGCAAGGTTCTTCTGTTCAGCAGTCAATGAAGGTCTTCACCCAATCCTCTTTTGAGAAAGAGGTTTATTTGGGAAGGAGGCGTCCAGGAGAGTAACTGCCTCTACCAGGGTGGAGAGAACAGCTCACAACTGACCTGGCAGGGCGGTTTATATAGGATGTCTGGGGGCGGAGTCAACTGTGATTGGTTAGTTTATTTTCTGCCCAGGGATTGGCCAGTTTTGTGAGCAAGGGGCAGAGATGGCCCTGGGGCCAAACTGTGTTTCTTTCACTGGCCTTTCTTGGCTTTTTGACACTACCTCTAAGGCCAGGGCACATTTCACTGACTCTGATTCTAGGGGCCAAGAGTGTTATTTTGGTACTAGTCTCAGAGTCAGGGCATATTTCTTGGGTTCTGGGTTTGGGGATAAAGTGTTCACTTCTCTGGCTCAGGTCCCAAACACAGGCTGTGTTTCTTTCCCTGGTCCTGGGCCCTAGGGCCAGGATTCTACTGTCCTGCTCTGTGACTGGTTGGTTTCACAAGTCAGTTGGACAGGGGCAGAGATGGCTCTGATCTGAGCTAAACTGTGTTTCTCTCACTGGCCTTACTTAGCTTTCTGTCACTACCTCTAAGGCCAGGGCACATTTCATTCACTGACTCTGATTCTAGAGGGCCAAGAGTGTTTCTTTGGTACTGGTTTCAAAGTCAGGGCATGTTTCCTTGGTTCATTTCTCTGGCCCAGGTCCCAAACACAGGCTGTGTTTCTTTCCCTGGTCCTGGGCCCTAGGGCCAGGATTCTGCTGTCCTGCTCTGTGATTGGTTGATTTCACAAGTCAGTTGGACAGGGGCAGAGATGGCTCTGATCTGAGCTAAACTGTGTTTCTCTCATTGGCTTTATCTGAGCCATCCTTCCCTAATTCTGGGCTCCAGGGTCAGGGTGGGTTCCTCTAGCCAGCCCCTTTTCCCTACAGTAGATCCAGGTTCAATTCCCAGCACCCACATGGCAACTCACAACTGTCCCATTTCCAAGGGAAAAAAGACTATTGCACTGTCTCTCTCCAGTTCATTAAAATATTAAAAAAAAAAAAAAAAAAGATGGAGGGCCAGGTATGGCAAGGCAGGCCTTTAGTCCCAGTACTTGGGAGGCAGGTGGATCTCTGTGAGTTCAAGGCCAGCAAAGTCTACACAGTGAGTTTTAGTCCAGCTGGGCCTACTTAGTGAGACTTTGTCTCTTTAAAAAAAAAAAAAAAAAAAAAAAAGACACCCACTATTAACCTCTGTTCTCCACGCATGCATGCCCCCATTCCCTGTCCCCACACATTACCATTCATCTACAATTTTATCCCACTAACCCTTTGAATTTTAACTAAGTCTGTGATGGCACTGACCAAAAGAATACACTAGAAATTGTTAAGCATGGTGGCAAAAACCTGTGATACTTGAAAGGCTGAGGCAGACAGATTGGAAGTTGGAGCTACATAACAGGAATTTATCTCAAAATAAATAAATAAAAACAAAAACAGCCAGCAGAAATGGCACTGTATCAGCTTTAGGTTGTGTGTGTGTGTACACACACACACACA
The DNA here is from genome assembly GCF_007827085.1 of Peromyscus californicus insignis. Lineage (NCBI taxonomy): Eukaryota > Metazoa > Chordata > Mammalia > Rodentia > Cricetidae > Peromyscus > Peromyscus californicus. Next base: position 94,165,927 of record NW_026294595.1, on the reverse strand, counting down.
CACACACACACACACGTGCACAGGAGTTAGCAACACCATCTGATCCTCCTGCTTTTACTTCCCAACTGCTGAGATTACAGTTATGAGCCACTGTGTCTGACTTTTTTTCAGCCCTGAGAATCTAACCCAGGACTTCATGCATTCTAGGGCAGCACTCTACCAATTGAGCCACATCCCTAACCTTGGATTTCTATATGTCAAAAGATTACCAAAACATAATAATAGATACTGGTTGTAGCCTTGGGAAAGAGGCCAGATCAACCCTAGAAGGGCATGAGAAGACTTTCAGAGGGAATGAAAATGGTTTATATTTTGACCAGGGTAACAGTTATGAGAATGTTTGCCATAACAAAACTCTGAACTGGAGATTTAAAATGTATATGCTGTATAGAGTTTATACAACTTTGTTTTGTACTTTTGGGCATTCTTGACATTTAGGGAGTAGATGCCAAGCAGTTTGGGTTTAGGACCTCATCAGCAATGTCAGTGTGTGTTCCAGGCCCAGCATTTGGCTTCAGCTCCATCACCAGTATGACATAGTGGTTGTCATATATCTTCATGGTCTTGTCCCTCCTCGTGAGAAGCAGATGGTCCCTTTCTCCTTATTCTTCAGGAATGGAACATGACGTTGCTGGAGTCTTGCTCCTTCCATTCTGGGAAGCCCTTCTCTGAAGCAAGCTAGAGTAGCTTGGCCAGTTTTAAAAGTCCCTCTTTGTCTTCCTGCATCATTTTAATGTCTTGCTCAGGAAGAGAAACTATCAGTCTGAACTGGGGTCATGGTTGGACTCTTGTGCCTTCTCAGCACAGATATTGTGGTCTTCATGACTGTTATTAGTAGTCATACTGACTAGGCTGGGTCAGGGATCTCTAGGCAGCTAGTCATAGATCCTTTGTCAAAAAAAAAAAAAAAGAAAAGAAAAGAAAAAACAACCTTGATGACAGCCTACTATTAGGTAGAGAATAAAGACCAGGCTCCATAACTGTGTGATAAACTCTTTACAAGATATCACCAGTCCCTGCTTCCCACTGAAATTAAGCAAAATGATTTCCAATTTCACAAGGGCCCAGGCTCCACGAGGCTGTGCTGTCTTCCCAGCATTTCAGGCTGCTAAAGTCTCAATCATCACAACGCCCACCTTTCCCCACCTCTGTTTTGAGCCTTAGTCACCCTCTAAGCTGGCTCCAAGAACACTTCGTGAATACTCTTATTATAATACCACACATTGTTTTGTAAGTTTTTGTTTACGGATTTCTCTTTTTCACTGACTTCCTTCAGGAAAGAAACAACTTCTGATTCATCTTCCTATCACTACCAAGTGCTGGGCAGGGAGTAGATTCTCAGTAAACAGAAAGTGGGTTGCAATGAATTAATCAGGCTCTCTTTGGATTTTCTCGCTACTTTGTGGTAATTATTACCTGTGTCCTGGAATATGGCGTGTCTTAGATCTGGGCCCACTGTCTTCTGACCTCTGCTTGTCTCCTATTTTCTTTCTTCCATTCCTTTGGTCATCTCTGGAGGTTTGCAAACTCAAGGCTGTAACCATTTCCCCCTCTGCAGATATCTGCAAAAACTACATATTATCAGAAACAAGTTATGGACCTGAGGATGTAGCTCAGTGATGCTTACCTAGCATGCCCAAGGCTCTGGATTCAATCCTAACACCGACCCCCTGTCTTAGTCAGTGTTCTATTGCTGTGAAGAGACACCATGACCTAGGCAGCTCTTAAGAAAGAAAGCATTTCGGTGGGCTTGCTTACAGTTTCAGAAGTTTAGTCTATTTGCATCATACTAGGGAACATGGTGGCCTACAGGCAGGTACCAGAATAGTAGCTAAGAGCTACATCCTGATCTACAGACACACACAGAGAGAGACTGGGCCTGGTGTGGGCTTTTGAAATCTCAAAGTCTACCCACAGTGACACACTTCCTCCAACAAGGTCACACTTCCTAATCCTTCTAATCCTTTCAAATAGTGTCACTCCCTGATGACTAAGCATTCAAATAATGAGCCTATGTGGGCCATTCTTATTCAAACCACCACACACAACTCCCTGACCCTCATAAGTTTATAGCTATATCATAATTAAAAAAACACATTTAGTTCAACTTCAAAAGTCCCAATAGTCTATCACAGTCTCAACACTATTTAAAAGTCTAAAGTTCAGAGTCTCTTCTGAGACTCAATCAATGTCTTAACTGTAAACCTCTGTAAAATCAAAATCAAAAAGTGTATCACATACTTCCAACATACAATGTCACAGAATATACATTACCATTACCAAAGGGAGGAAAAGGAACATAGTGAAGAAATTCTGACCCAAAACCAGAAAGGCAAACTCCAAATTCTGCATCTCCATGTCTGATGTCCAAACACTCCAGATCTCCAGCTCCTTTCAGCTTTGTTGGCTGCAACACACTTCTCTCTCTTGGGCTGGTTCCATGCCTGCTCTGCCACTCTCGTTGACAAGTATCCCACAACTCTGGCACGTCCAACATTTTGGGTCTCCAGTGAAAGCCAGGCTTCTCCTTCACAGCTCCACACGTGGCCTCCATGCAAGTGCATCCTTGACACGCTCCCGGCCTCAGCAGCTTTTCTTAGCCAAAGAGAGAGAGAGAGAGTCTACAACCCCTTTCTTGTGTCCTTGACCCTAAAGCCAGAACCATGTGGCTGAAGCCACAAGGTTCTACAGTTTGCTGGGGCTGGAACTTGGCCCCCTTATTCAGTCACACTTGCTTCAGATTTCTGGTGTTGATGGTTTCCTTCACTGCTTAAACTTTTCTCTGATTCCTTTTTACAAGTTAGAAACTCAGCTGGGCCGGGCAGTGGTGGCGCACGCCTTTAATCCCAGCACTTGGGAAGCAGAGCCAGGCAGATCTCTGTGAGTTTGAGAGGCCAGCCTGGGCTACTGAGTGAGTTCCAGGAAAGGCACAAAGCTACACAGAGAAACCCTCTCTTGAAAAACCAAAAAAGAAAAAAAGAAACTCAGCTGGGTGGGGTCCTGCCCTGAGGTTACCACTCTCTTTAGTCCACTTAGCATCAGACTTTTCTTTAAACTTTTTATCTCCCTAAGCACTGGACTTAGCTCCTTTACACTTCCTGGTGCTCCTTTTTCCCTGAAACTGTACATTTTGTACATTTTCTTGCTCTGTTTGCTCTTGTTTATTGTAGATCTGCATAAGAGTGACCACTAAAAACCACATGACACAGTCAATACTAAGCTGTCTTGCAATCTCCTCTGCCAAAACTCCGCAATTTAGCTTCAGGCAAATTTTTACCACAAGGGCAGAAAACAGCCACATTCTTTGACAAAGTATCCCAAGAGTGGTCTCTAGGCCATTTACTAATATTCTTCCCCTCTGAAACTTCTTAAGCTGGGCTCACATTGTTCTCAACACTACTGTCCTTGTTCCTACTAGGTTGGTCCATTTAGCTCCACTTAAAGCATTTGACCAATTTTTTAGTCCAAAGTCCCAAAATCTTCCATATTCCTCCAACAAACAGCATGGTGAGGCCTGTTGGAACAATAGCCAACTCCTGGTACCAAATTCTGTCTTTGTCACTATTCTTATGAAAGAAAGGATTTAACTGGGCGCTCGCTTACAGTTTCAGAGGTTTAGTCCGTATCATCATGGTGGGGAGCAAGGCGGCATGTAGACAGTTGTTGAAGCTGTAGCCGAGAGCTACATCTTGAGGTAGAGAAACAGAGAGCCTGGGCCTAGCAAGGGCTTTTGAAACCTCAAAGCCCATCCCAATGACACACTTCCTCCAACAAAGCCACACCTATTAATTCTTCTACTACTTTCAAATAGTGCCACTCCCTGGTGACTACAAATTCAAATAATGAGCCTATGGGGGCCATTCTTATTCAAACAACCACACCCCCAAAAGTTATATAATGCTGGTATAAGTTTATTGAGTGTTAAAGACATAGTACTGAAGTCTGAACACAAGAGCCAGAAGGACTTGAGAATCTGAAGAATACTGAATCCAGGATATAGGAAAGAGTAATGGATTCAAATGTCTCCATGAAGCTGCCCATGGGTCCTAAAGAACAGATACATCATCAAATGGTAGAGTCTGAAGGAGAAAACCAGTAAGTTTTGTCTTGGCTATGTAAGGAAGGGGGTGTAGAGTGCTTGATTAACATGCACAAAGGCCCAATTCTATCCCTAACACTAAGGTTGGAAATAAGTAAAATTACAGTTCATAGTAAATGCTATAAAGAAATACATTATTCCGGGCTGGAGAGATGGCTCAGCGGCTAAAAACACTGGCTGCTTAAGAGTGTAGAGACATGCCGGGCGGTGGTGGTGCATGCCTTTAATCCCAGCACTGGGGAGGCAGAGCCAGGCGGATCTCTGTGAGTTCGAGGCCAGCCTGGACTACCAAGCGAGTCCCAGGAAAGGCGCAAAGCTACACAGAGAAACCCTGTCTCGAAAAACGGAAAAAAAAAAAAAGAAAAAGAAAAAAAAAAGAGTGTAGAGACAGTCCCTCCATACCACACTGGAGAGTGGCAAGAAAGTGATGGAGACTGGGAATTCACTAGACAAAGAAACTCTTATAGTAGAGAATAGGCCACAATACTGACTACTAGGAAACAGGTGAAGAGATCAGAAATCAGAAAGTTGTTATGGAAGAGGCATTTAATCCCAGCACCCAGGAGACAGAGATGAGCTGATCTATGTGAAACCTAGGTTATCCTGGTCTATATAGTGAAACCCTGTCTTAAAAAACAAAAAACAGAGGGCTGGAGAGATGGCTTAGAGGTTAAGAGCACCGACTGCTCTTCCAGAGGTCCTGAGTTCAATTCCCAGCAACCATATGGTGGCTCACAACCATCTGTAATGAGATCTGGCGCCCTCTTCTGTATACATAATAAATAAAGAAATCTTTAAAAAAAAAAAAAAAAAAGAAAGTCACTTTTTAAAAAAAAAAAAAAAAAAAAAAAAAAAAAAAACAAAAAACAAAAAACAGAAATTTGAAATCAAGAAAAGTCCTTGTGGTGGTGTGAAAGAAAATGGCCCCCAAAGGAAGTGGCACTATTAGGAGGTGTGGCCTTGTTGGAGTAGGTGTAGCCTTGTTAGAGGAAGTGTGTCACTGTGGAGAAGGGCTTTGAGGTCTCATATATGTTCAGGATACCACCCAGTGTTACACTCCACTCCCTGTTGCCTTCTGATAAAGATGTCAACAGCATCATGTCTGCCTGCACACCACCACGCTCCACCATGATGATAATGAACTGAACCTCTGAACTGTAAGCAAGCCACCCCAATTAAATGTTTTTCTTTATAAGAGTTGCCGTGGTCATGGCGTCTCTTCACAGCAGTAGAAACTCCAACTTCTTAGACAGTCCTTTGGATAGGTATGATGAAAAGCATATGTAATTCCAGCATTCAGAAGGCAGAGATGGGAGAATTGGATGTTCTAGGCCAGCCTAGGATATATGAGATGCTGTCTCATAAAAGGAGGGCTAGAGGGCTGGAGGACTGGAGCTCATACTACACTTGCAGAGGACAGAGATGGATTCCCAAAACCCTCATCAGATATGGTGTAACAGTTTCCTCAGAGACTGAAATATTCCATCCTGCAGGGAAGCTGTTCCTTGTACTGGTCTGTTTTATGTCAACTTGACACAAGCCATAACTATAAAAGAAAGGAGCCTCAATTGAGAAAGAGGGTTAGACCCACTGAGGCACCTGGAAAGGACACCGTCTGACCTGTGTGCTCCAGGTTCCCAGCTTTGTGGCTGTCACTCATGCTGGGGTGGGCTTTGGTGATGCAGATGTCTTTGATTCATTTCTGCTCCTGGAAGTAACCCTTTACCTATATTTCTTTAAATAACCCCAATAAAACTCATTGGTTCACCAAGTTGGACTTCGATGTTATCTGTACTTTGGTCATGGTGGGTTCCCTCTCTGGGGTGTGTAGATGTGTGTGTGTGCTGTGTCTCCCCAGGAAAAGCTTTGTCATACAACATCAGGTGGCTCAGAACTCCTTGAAACACCAGCTCCAGAGACTCCAGTGCCCTCTTCTTACCTCTGCAGGCACCTGCACTCATGTGCACACACCTAAAAGCTTCTTTTTAAGAAGAAAAATGAGTCTTCCCTTAACCCATTCCTTATTTTAAAGATTCATTGATTTTATTTTATGTATATGAGTGTCTTGCTAACTTGTATGTCTGTACGATCATGTGAGTGCTTGGCATCTGAGGACGTCAGAAGATCCCCTGGAAATGGAGTTATGGATGGTTGTGAGCCACCATGTGAGTGCTGAGAACTGAACCTGGGTCCTCTGCAAGAATAAGTGCTCTTAACTGCTGAGCCATCTCTCCAATACCGCACACATACATCATTTAAAATAAAACAAAAAATAAAAAAATAAAAAATAAATAAATAAAATAAAACAAATCTTTTGAAAAAGGGGGGTCCTGGAGGCTGGGAGATGGCTCAGTGGGTAAAGGGCTTGCTTCTTAAACATGCACACTTAAGTTTGGATTCCCCAGCACTCATCCAAAAATAAAAGAAAAAAAGCCAGGTGTAGCTTTCAAGGCTGGAGGCAGGCAGACCTTGTCTGGGGGCGGGGGGGGGGGGGGGGGGGGGGGGGGGGGGAGAAAGGAAAGAACCCTGCAGAGCTGGAGATAGATGACCACAAACACAGCCATGGGAGTGGGGGTTGGGGAAGAGCCAGATGGCAGAGGAGTAATCCAAGAGTGAGTCACGAATCCATGGAAGCACACAGTGTTGGGCGAGAAAGGGAAGGAAAATGGGACAGTAGCTGAAAGAGGTGAGGTCATGTCACACAGAGGCCTTTTCCAAACAGGCGTCTGGGAGTGAGAATAGAGGCCCAGAGCAAAGGAACCAGGGGACAACACAAAGCCAAACAATTCAGTAGACAGTTTTCCGGGGAGATGAGAGGAACCAGAGCAAGACGCAGATGGACCACGGAGACTCCAGAATAAGAATCTTTCCTTAGAGTGTTAGAGTCGTGACAAGCCAGGAGGAAAGCTTCTCCTTAGGTGAAGAATTTGGAGAAGGGAGATCCAGTCCAGCTTCACCCATGTCTTCCCAGTAACAGTAAGAAACCTAACATTTAATAAACATCGTGGCATCAACCTGAGCCATTTAAATTTTGCTTTCTTTCCTTTTGAGACAGGGTCTCACAGTGTAGCTCTGGCTGTCCTGGAACTTACTATGAAGACCAGGCTGGGGAGTTCAAGATCAGTCTCTGCCTCTTAAGTGCTGGGATTAAAGGCATGGCCCACCACACTGGGCCTCAGGTGCTTATTTATAATGACCTTAGAACTGAGTCTTAGCCAGGCATGGTAGAGCATGCCTATAATCCGAAGGACTTGGGAGATGCAGACAGGGTGATGACGAGTTTAAGTTGATCCTAGGCCACATATGGAGTTCAAGCCTAACCTGGGCTACACGAAACTTAGTTGCAAATAAACAAATTAATAAATGGAGCTGGATCTCAACCTCAGAGCTGGGGAGGTGGCTCCGTGGATAAAGAACCTGAGTTTGGATCCCCAGGACCCTAGTCAAAACACACACCTGTAACCTCAGTAATGGTGGCACAGAGACAAGCAAGTCCCCAGGACTTGCTGCCAGACAGTCTAGCAGAAAAGGCAAGCTCCTCCAGGTTCAGTGATAGACCCTGTCTCAGGAAGAAAGGTAGAGATTATTAGAAGAAGACATTGGACTTCAACATCTGGCCTCCACATGTGTGGGCACAGGCATGCACCCCCACCCCTGACACACACACATACACACCACACACACACACACACACACACCACACACACACACACACACACACACACACACACACACACACACACACACATACATACATACACATACACATATACACACACACACACACACCACACACACATATACACACATACACCACACATACACACACACTCACATGAGAGGAAGGAAAGGAGAGAAGGAAATGGTTCTCCACTTGTAAAAAGCAAAAAGAATAGTTTCAGGGCTGGAGAGATGGCTCAGAGGTTAAGAGCACCGACTGCTCTTCCAGAGGTCCTGAATTCAATTCCCAGCACCCACATGGTGTCTCACAACCATCTGTAATGAGGTCTGGTACCCTCTTCCATATACATAATAAATAACTAAATCTTAAAAAAAATAGTTTCTAAGAAAATAATAGTATTACAATACACAGTGAGGGCCAGTTTAAAAAAAATAGTTAATTTAAATAAAATGAGTTGAAAAGGAACAGAGCAAGGTTGGAGAGATGGCTCAGCAGTTAGGAACACCAGCTGCTCTTCCTGAGAATGGGGGGTCTTGAGTCCTAGCACCCACATGGAAGCTCACAATCATCTGTAGCTGCAGTTCTGGGGGATCTGATGCCCTCCTCTGGCTCCCATAGGCACTGTACACAAGTGCTACACAGATACACAGGCAAAACACTCATGCACATAAAATAATGAAAGAAAAATAAAAGGATTCCTTTCCCAGGTTGTTCTTGTAGCCCGACCCATAGGTAACAAATCTATCTTTCCCAAACCAGATCTAACCTTCATGTGTTGGTACACACCTGTAATACCAGCACTTTAGAGGCTGAGTCAGGCTACCTCGATTTCCAGGCCAGCCTGGGCTACAAAGCAAGACCCTGTCTCAAAAACAAACAAAGAAACCCAAATCATCTAAAGAAGACTCTTGAAATGTTCTATAATTATTTACGTCACTAAGGAACAGAAGGCTTTACAAGTAAGAAGCCAAGTTGCTCTATTCTTTCTCAAATGTCAGTGGTATGTTGGCAAAGATTCCTAGAGGAGTGAGAACAGAACAGCAGCCACACTAAAGAGTGAAAATGCTCCTCATATAGACGCATCAACCAAAAAACAAAAAACAAAACACAAACTGAAAAGAAAGATTGCATTCACAATAGTTTGCAGGCAAATTTGCATCATCACTACAACTTCCTCCAGTAATACATGTTAACATTTTTCACATTAAAATATGGTGACGACCGGGCGGTGGTGGCTCACGCCTTTAATCCCAGCACTCGGGAGGCAGAGCCAGGCGGATCTCTGTGAGTTCGAGGCCAGCCTGGACTACCAAGTGAGTTCCAGGAAAGGCGCAAAGCTACACAGAGAAACCCTGTCTCGAAAAACCAAAAAAAAAAAAAAAAAAATATGGTGACGAACAAGCAACTTAGCAATAACTCTCTTAAGGTACTCCAGTTCATTTATACATATACAGAGGGACTGGTGGGAAAGGATAAGTCCTGGCTCGGATACCATGCTGGGCAGCCTGGATGTTCATCTAAACGACCAATCCAGAATCAAACTTAGACATGTAACAATCCATTGTTGTTGAGATGTGAACAAGGAGCAAACAGCACAGAATGGCGTCAGTTTAAGGATGTGTCATGTGAATCCGCCTACAGACAACTCTGGGAGCTGTTCCTGAAATGGGAGGAGGCTGTCACCACCTCTCCTGGTGGCACAGGCACCATGTGCTGCAGAAGTCATTTTCTTTTGTGTATTTGATACGTTGCCTCCTTTCCCCGTCTTCTCTTCCCCACCCTGAGAGATGAACTTGATCCTCACACTAACCTCAGTGATGCTCGGCTCAAGGAGGGAAGTGGGTAGCATTTTACAACCGCCTGTGTGAAGCTAGGAGCTGGAGCACTACTCCAGCAGGCATGCCCTGAGTCCTCCAGCTGGGTGTGGAGGGAAGCCTGGTTCCCCACAGACTGAGGAGCCCACAGAAGTCCATCCAAACTGACGGTTGCATCCTGTTAAACTCTTCCTTCTCTGCAACAGACTTCAGAGGATCGACAACTGGTAACGCCAGGTCCTCTTCTCGAAAGAGAAGTCTGCAGTTTCTCTCATGGAGCTGAACAAAGGCCGGTAAGATCTCAAGAATGCCTGATGCTGAAGAAGTGACGTTAGGGCCACAGAATTGGCTTAGTGGCTAAATGTTCTTGCTGCCAAACCTGGCGACTTGAATTTGATTCCTGGGACACGTGTGAAAGGAGAAATCCAACTCTCGCAGGTTGTCCTCTGACCTTCACACACTCTGACTTCACATGCATGTCCATACACAATAAATAAACATATAAAAATAATTCAAATGTAGTAAAATCTTTAAATACAGAAAAAGTTAAGTCAATTTAAACTGTGAAAGGCATTGCATTGAAAGCTCTTTGCTCTCACCAGCCCCAAGCTCTGGGGCGTCTCAACGTTATTATACAGTCTGTCCTAACAAAGCAAGGTGCTCTCCTTGTCACCCTATCACTGTTTCTAGTCACAGGCAGACACCATATAACCACAAAGCAAGTGGACCGCAAAGTGAAGATGACCTCAAGCTGTCTGCAATTCTTTTCAAGAAGTTTCTTTATAATCCTGAAGGCCCACCAGTATTCTGAAGACACTTTACAGTTCTACAAGTCTAAATCCAGACTAAATCCAGATCATCACCTCTTGAGTTTTAGACAGAATTTCATATCCCTTTCATCACTGTTGGCCTGTGTAGACTTGGATCCTTAGATTTCTTTCTTCCTTTCTTTCTTTCTTTTCTTTCTTTTTTTGACTTTTTTTGAGACAGGGTTTTTCTGTGTATTTTTGGTGCCTGTCCTGGATCTCGCTCTGTAGATCAGGCTGGCCTCAAACTCACAGAGATCCACCTGGCTCTGTCTCCTGAGTGCTGGGATTAAAGGCATGCACCACCACTGCCCAGTGGCTCCTTAGATTTCTACCAAAAGTCAGTTAGACTAGCTCTCATAGGTTCATATATTTGAATACTTGTTCTTAAAGTTTTAGAGGGTGAGTCCATGACCCTCATGGCAGAGACCACGGCAGACAGGGAGGCAGGGAGGCAAGCAGGCAGGTAGGCAGGTAGGCATGGCATGGCATGGCACTGGAGCAGTAGCTGAGAGCTCACATCTTGATCCACAAGCACAAGGCAGAGAGAGCTAACTAGGAGTGGCATGGACATGTGATTTGTTGTTGTTGTTGTTTTGTTTTGTTTTGTTTTTCGAGACAAGGTTTCTCTGTGTATCCCTGGCTGTCCTGGTACTCGATCTGTAGACCAGTCTGGCCTCAAACTCACAGAGATCTGCCTGCCTCTGCCTCCTGGGTGATGAGGTTAAAGCCACTGCTGCCCTGTGGCGTGGGCATTTGAAAGCTCAAAACCAGTGAGCTCCCCAGAGACACCTCCTCCAACAAGATCACACCTCCTAATCCTTCCCTAACAGTTCTGCCAACTGGGAATCAAGCATTCATATATATGAGCCTATGGGGTCAGTCTCATTCAAACTACCATACATAGTAATAGCACCTGTTCTGACAGTCATGCTAAGGAGTGGAATGTTTGTGTGTTGTGGCAAGCAATTCAATCCTAGGTTACAACTTTCACAAGGAATACTCACACAGAACTCTTTTCTGTTGCTTTGGTTTTAGGGGCAGATCTTGCTATAAAGCCTAGTAGACTAGGCTGGTTTGGAACTCCCTCTATAGCCTAAGATAGCCTCCAATTTATATCAATCCTCCTGCCTTGGTCTTCCAAATGCTGGGGTTACAGACATGAACCACCTACCACTCCCATCTTTCAAAAGTCTTTTATAAATAAAAGTTCATTTCATATTTGCAGTGATCTAGTGAAAGCCTAGAAAAATGTTCCTCCCTGCTCCCTCCGGCAGATGAAAACTATTCGGAAAAGTTATTGACATATCCAGAGTCAACTAGGTCAAAAGAAGGCACAGTAGAATGGAAGGGCAGAAGCTCCAAGAGAGAAAGCAATACACTGAACTGCCCTCAAAGAAACTGTTGACTCTCAACCACAATGATGATTGGGATCCTCTGCTGGTGTTGGGAGGAGGAGGAAAGAAAGGCCATTGAATTCTACTAACCTCCCAATTCGGACAGTGGACCATGTTGCAGAGACAAGGGAAACTTGGGAAGGCAACCTGAAGCTCTCCCTAGAGATGGAGAACTTGCAAACACTAGGCTGTATCACCAATGGAAGCTGCACGTTTGCTGGCTTATTTTCTCATGCATATTTGATTGGTCACTATGAAGTGTTAACCAAGAACTCAGGCGAATGTTACGTGGGGCAGAAGCCCACCTTTCTGCCTCCTTCCCACCCTCACATTGCTGCTGCTGCCGGTGGCTGTGTGGCTGCTGTTTGCCATTTCCTCCTCCTCAGCATCACTCACTTCCTTTCCCTTTGCTGCATCAGGCTTTCTCTCCTCACTCCTCCTCGCTGTTTTCTTCCTGTACTCCTGGAGGAACCAAACAGCTCCATTTAAGGATTCTGTGAAGCGATGGAACAGGCTATGGCTGGTGGCTGACCCAGGGAGTGGGAGACATCACAGTGGGATCCTAAGGCTGGTCCACACGGACCGGTCTGGAGTTTCCCTGCTGTCCTATTGGCAGTGACTCCAAGGAGTCCAGATGGTCCTAGAAAAAAGTCTCTGGCCCAGGGATACTAAGACAGAATTGATTTCAAGCCCCTAGAAACACTGACTTGCTGTTTATGTACTCTGAAATTTAGTTGAGCCCCCTGATAGGTAGAATGTGGCCTCAGTGTACAGTGGTCCAAGGTGGCTTCATGAAGGAGTCATTTTAAGATGCCAGGTCCAGTCCCAGGATAATACCAGCGAAAGGACATCAGTTCTGGTTCTGAAGACTAGGAGATATAGACTACTTCTGGATGTCGAGAGAGGGACAGCCCAGAAGCTTCTTGCCAAAAGGAAGAATGTGGTTCAGGGATCTGCTGCATCCCCAGCCATGCACACCATCTGTTCATTTCTACTCCTGCACAGTACCAAAATATTATACTGAGCCTAGTTCATGGATACATCTCCTTGTGGAAAACAGTGCCCTTTCTGCTGATAAGAACTGATCACATTCTGGTTTAATGCTTGCTTGGAAATATTCTAAAAGATAAACCAAGGCATAGTGTAACACACTTGTAATCCCAGCACTCCAGAGAAGAGGATCCCTAGCCATTAAGGCCACATTCTGACTAGCAGGGGGACAGGAGATTCAACTGTGTTCCAGTGTACAGGTCATCCTTGAGCTCCTGATTCTATTTAACAAGTTTGAGGCCAGCCTGGGCTACATGAGGCCCTGTCTCAAAAATGAAAATATAGGGCCAACAAGATGGTTCAGTGGGTAAAGGTGCATGACACAGATCTGGTAACTTGAGTGGAATCCCCAGAACCCACATAAAGGTGGACGGATAGAACCAGTTCCTGCAAGCTGTCCTTTGACCTACACACACACACACACACACACACACACACACACACACACACACACATACACAATACATACATACATACGTATGTATGCGATAATATACAGGTGACAGTGTGACTTCCTGGAGCCCATTTTCCCATTCTTACCCTACTCTAAGGAAAAGGGCATTACAGCTAAGGAAAGGTACTGCAGCACTAAATAGGTCATGAGCCATCCCTGAGCCAAGTGACTCATCAGCCTCAGGGTTGCAGCAAAGAATGTCTCCAAGCTAAAAGGAAGAGAATCTAAATGATAGTTTCTTGTCCAACTTAGAGTAAGAACAGAAAGAAGCGTCTGGGATCCCTGAAGCAAGTCATATGCTTAAGACGTGGGCAAAACTGTTAGCCTGGTGTGGCAGTACAGGCCTGTAATCCCAGAATTTGGGAAGTAGAGGCAGAAACACCAAGAGCTCAAGGTCAACCTCAGCCTGGGCTATCTGAGGCTACCCTGCCTCAAAAACCCAAAACAAGGGTGGCAAGATGAAGGCTCGGTGGGTAGGGGCGTTTACCACCGAGCCTGGCAACCTGAGTTTGATCCCTGGAACCCACAAGGTAGAATGAGGTAACTGACTGACTCCACACAGAGTTGTCCGCTGAGTCCTCCGTGTGCACCGTGGTACACCAGCACCCACATACAAACACACACAAAGGAAATAAATGTGAAAAATAACTACCCCACACACACACATACCACACACAAATGGCTACCCTGTGGATAGTAGGAACTTGTAGAGAAAAGAAGATGTAGGCTAGGCTAGAACTACAATTCTGTGGGGAAATTTGACTTCTTTGCCAAAGAACGGCCTCTGAGCATTAGGTTAGAGATCACAGGAGGGAGAATTGTCTAAGAATCAGAGCAAATAGGACATTTGGATCCTCCGCCGCCGAGGAAAGGAGCTCTCAGTTCTACCATCTTCCAGAGTTTTACTTACTTATTTTATTTGGTTTTTACAGGACAGGGTTTCTCTGGGTTGCCCTGTCTGTCCTGGAATTCACTCTGTAGACCAGGCTGGCCTCGAACTCACAGAGATCTGCCTGCCTCTGCCTCCTGAGTGCCAGGATTAATGGCCTGGCATGTAGTATCATTCCTAGTTCTTTTTTTTTTTAAAGCATGACTAGTAGTCACTGGATGCAGGGCTATAGATACGGTGTTTCCAGCCAGAGAAAAACCACAGAAAAAGCAAAGAAAACTCTGATAATCTCAACAAACGGGAAAGGTACATGGGTCAGGGAACCTAACTCAGGTCATGGTGGCTTCACACGGGTGCTCTTTACTGAGTCATGAACCATGGCTGGAGATCTGGCTTAATCTATGGGTCAGGAATCCTGGGACTAGCCTGATGTTATGGCACTACCCTGTAACTCAGCAGGATACGGCAGAAGGACCTCGAGTTCAAAGGCAGTCCAGGCTGCATAGCAAGATCCATTTCCAGAAGAAAACTCAGATAAGGCACAGCACGAAATACTCCGAACCCTGTCCAAAGCAAAGTATAAACAACATGGGTATCAAGGAGATGAAGGGACTCTCCAGCATCCAGGAAGAAAGCTAGCAAAAGAGGCGTGCTCTTCACATAACTAAAGGTAACACAGGAAAGATAAGAAACAAGAAACACGTAGCTGATATCGGTTTGCCTGAGGCTTTGGAGAATGCTCTGTCCATGAATGGCCAACAAATTGAATAGTCATAAGATGAGAGCCATAGGGCTGGAGAGATGACTCAGCAGTCACAAGCACTGTGCGCAACCACGAGATCCTGAGTTAGGTTCCTTGTACCCATGTACCACACCAAGCATGATCGGCCCACTCTGTAATTCCAGAGTTGTTGGAGATGGAGACAGGAGGATGCCTGGAGTTTATTGGCTGACAGCCTAGCCAAGAAATATCAGCTCTGGGTTTAGGGAGGAGAGGCTCTGCCTCAAAGAAATAAGGCAAAGAGTAATAGACAAGAACTCTCAACAACCACCTCTGGCCTCAGGGAGTGCACACGTACATACACGCTGTATACACATATACACACATACACATACGCTGTATACACATACACCACATACACACAAAATACAGTGAGCTAAAAATAAAAATAAAAGATGTTTGAAAGGTAAAAGCTGAGCATGGTGGTGGCACACACATTTAATCCCAAGTGCTGGGAAGCAGAAAAAAGAGAATCTCAGACCGCTGAGTTCCAGACAGCCAGATAGCCAGGGCAACACAGAGAAAGCCTAGCTCAAAAAACAAACAAACAAACAAACAAACAAGATGAAGAAAAGGACAAAGATTTATATGTGAGTGTGTGTGTGTATGTGTGTGTGAGTGTCTGTGTTTGTGAGTGTGTGCATGGAGGCTGGAGGATAATATTGGGTGTCATTTCTCAAGCATGGTCTATCTTTTTTATTTTTTTTTTTATTTATTTTTTTATTTTTTTTTTCTTTCGAGACAGGGTTTCTCTGTGTAGCTTTGCACCTTTCCTGGAACTCACTTGGTAGCCCAGGCTGGCCTCGAACTCACAGAGATCCGCCTGGCTCTGCCTCCCGAGTGCTGGGATTAAAGGCGTGCGCCACCACTGCCCGGCTATCTTTTTTATTTTTATTTTTTAACTTGAGACATGGTCTCTCACCTACAACTTGCCAAATAAACTAGGCTGGCTAGCTAGCCAGCCTGTCTCCATCTCCCTGGAACTGAGATTACAAGTGTTTACCACCGGGTGTTTTTATGTGAACTCTAGGAATAAAAATCAGGTCCTCATACTTGCAAGACCAGCTCTTTACTATTGGATCCACCTTCCCCTCTTAACCAACAGTTCTTGCTAGGCTTGAGGGAGCAGGCCACTAATTCCAGCACTTGGGAAGAAGAGGCAGGAAGATCAGAAGTTCAAAGTCAGCTTTTCTTTTTTTTTTTCTTTTATTTATTTTTTTCTTTTTTTGAGCCAGGGTCTTGCTATATAAACCAAGCTAATCTTGAACTCACAAAGATCCACTTGCCTCTGCTTCTCATATCAAGTGCTGGGCAAAGTCCACTTTGAATCAATGTAAACCAAGTGTGGCGGTACATACCTATTAGCCCAGTAGTTGGGAGGCTGAGGCAGGAAGATCTCAAGTTCCAAGTCTGAGGTCAGATGGAAGTACTTAGTAAAACTGACAGGGGATAGAAGGGGAAAGTAGAGGCATTTTTATATTCTCTGTCACAAAGACGTACTCGTGTCCCTGGAGAAGTGGCAGGTTGATACCAGCCAAAACTAACGGTAGTCAGGGTTTCAAGAAATACCTGAGACCTGATATTGAGAGAATGAGGGACTGGTCACAAGCGAGGCATGCACATGATAAGTCTGCCACAAATGTGGCAGACCCTCTGACCAGAGGCCAAGATGGAGCTCTGAGATGCCGACTGCCTCTGTTTTTCTACCTGTCTCTTCTACGTATAATCTGCTATCTGGGAACATGACGGATGGCAGAGTTTTTGTTTGTTTGGTTGGTTGGTTGATTTTTGTTTTTTTAAGATGTTAATTGGAGCCTGGAGAGATGGCTCAACTGTTAAGAGCAATTGCTGCTCCTGCAGAGTATCCAGGTTTGGTTCTCAGCCACCGACATTGATCAACCTGTAACTGATACCCTCTTCTCCCCTCCACAGGCATCAGCATTAATATGTACAAAGCCACACACAGATACACACACTCATACAAATGATTAAAAATAAAATATGCTGGGCGGTGGTGGTGCACGCCTTTAATCTCAGCACTCGGGAGGCAGAGGCAGGCGGATTTCAGGGAGTTCAAGGCCAGCCTGGTCTACAGAGTGAGTTCCAGGACAGCCAGGACTATTTCACAGAGAAACCCTATCTTGAAAAAACAACAACAACAAAAATAAATAAAATAAGGGGCTTGAGAGACTGCTCAGTAGTTAAGAACATACACTGCTCTTGCAGAAGACCCAAGTTCTGTTCCCAGCATCTACATTGGGCAACTGACAAGCTCCTATAACTCCATCTCCAGGAGAGCTGATGCCTCTGGCCTAAGTGGACATCTGCATTCACATGTACATACCTCCATGCAGACACACATACATACACATAATTAAAAGTAAAATAGCCGGGCGGTGTTGGTGCATACTTTTAATCCCAGCACTCGGGAGGCAGAGGCAGGCGGATCTCTGTGAGTTCGAGGCCAGCCTGGTCTACAGAGCGAGATCCAGGAAAGGCACAAAGCTACACAGAGAAACCCTGTCTGGAAAAACAAAAAAAAACAAAAAAATTAAATAAATAAATAAAAATAAAATAAATACTTAAATGTTACTTTTTTATTTTATCTCATGTGTTTGGATGTTTTGAATGCATGTGTGTTTATGTGAATGCCTGATGCCCGAAGATGCCAGAAGAGGGCACTGGATCCCTTGGCACTAGAATCACAGACTGTTGTGAGCTACCATATGGGTTCTAGAAATTGAACACAAGTCTTCTGAAAGAGCAGCTAGTGCTCTTAACTGGTGAGCTATCTCTTCCGGACCAAATAAAACTTTTAAAAAAACAAAAAAAACAAGATGTTAATCTGCTTTGTTCTCACATTGCCTGCTCTCTGAATTAAGCAGAGAGCTTAATCTTTTTTTTTTTTTTGATTTTTTTTTTTTTTTTTTTTCTGTCTAACAGTCCTGGAAGTCCTGGAACTCACTCTGTAGACCAGGCTGGCCTCGAACCCACAGAGACCTGCCTAGGTCTGACTCCCAAGTGCTGGGATTAAAGGCATGAGCCACCACCACCCAGTTTAAATTAAGCATTTCTATTCCTATTTCTGCTATAAGGCTCTCTAGGCAGGAGGGTGGCCAGGCCCCACCCCCGAGGACTTCTAATCGCAAGACTCCACCCACAGAACATTTTAATGTCCATAACTGCCCCACCCAGCCCCTCAAGTCGTAAGTGGCCAAACTCCAAGGTACGAAGTAAAAAGCCCAAGATCAGGCCACAAAATGCCACCAATCCCAGGCCACCCTAGAGAGCCCTGCCCCCAAAGCCTGCCTCCTTCTCTCAGTTCTTTGCTGCCTCTAGCCCTAGCCGAGGCAGCCACCCTTCTGTGTTTTTCCCCGATAAATCTCTTGCATGAAGTTTGTTGTGCGCGTGACTTTCCATGGCTCCTGACTACCAGGACGCCTTTCCCTCCCAGCTGTAACGCTTGCATCTGCTCATTGGCCTTAGAAGTTATGAGCAGCATGAGCTCCAGTAACACATTTTGTCTCAAAAACAAAACAAGGGCCAGGTGGTGGTGGCACAGGCCTTTAATCCTAGCACTCGGGAGGCAGAGACAGGCGGATTTCTGTGAGTTCAAGGCCAGCCTGGTCTACAAAGTGATTTTTCAGAACAGGCTCCAAAGCTACAGAGAAACCCTGTTTCATGAATCCCATGGTCTTAAATAAAAACCCGGAGCCAGGTATTGGGGTAAATGCTGAAAGATCAGAGAGACAAAGGAAAAAGCCACAGCCACTTTTCACCTCCCCAACCCCATGAATCCTCTAACTGAACGCCTCTAAGTCCTCAGCCAAAAGGGCTCTCTAGTTCCTGTCTCCTCACGCCTTCTATGCCTTTCTCCGCCCAGCCATTTCACTTCCTACCTCAACCTTCCTAGTGCTGGGATTAATGGCGTGTGTGTTTCCCCGAATACTAAGGTTAAAGGTGTGTGCCACCACTGCCTGGCTGTTTCTCTCCTAGACTGGATCAATCTCATGTAGTCCAGTGTGGCCTTGAACTCACAAGAGATCCAGGTGGATCTTTGCCTCCCGAGTGTTAGGATTAAAGGTGTGTGCCACCACTGCCTGACCTCTACACTTAATCTAATGGCTGGCTCTGTCCTGTGATCTTCAGGCAAGTTTTTTTTTTTTTTTTTTTTTTTTGGTTTTTCGAGACAGGGTTTCTCTGTGTAGCTTTGCGCCTTTCCTGGATCTCGCGCTGTAGACCAGGCTGGCCTCGAACTCACAGAGATCCGCCTGCCTCTGCCTCCCGAGTGCTGGGATTAAAGGCGTGCGCCACCACCGCCCGGCAAGTTTTATTTCTTAGATTACAAATATATCACCACAAAACCCTGTCTCAAAGGAAACAAAAAATCAAGGCTCAGAAGGTAAGAGCACTTCGTGTTCTTGAAGAAGACCTGGGTTCAATTCCCAGGACTCACATAGAAGCTCACAGCCATCCATAACTCCAGTTCCAGGTGACCCAATGCCTTTTCTGACCAGGCATACATGTGGTCTATAGACACACATACAAGCAAAATACTCATACACATAAAAAGAGAGAGGGGGAATTACAGCAAGTTAAATTTCATTCATTAGGCTTATTTGTTTAGTTGTTGTTGTTGTCGTTTCAAGACAGGGTTTCGGGCTGGAGAGATGGCTCAGAGGTTAAGAGCACTGTCTGCTCTTCCAGAGGTCCTGAGTTCAATTCCCTGTACCCACATGGTGGCTCACAACCATCTGTAATGAGATCTGGGGCCCTCTTCTGGCCTGCAGGGATACATGCTGTATACATAATAAATAAATAAATCTTAAAAAAAAAAAAAAAAAAAAAGACAGGGTTTCTCTGTGCTGCCCTGGCTGTCCTGGAACTCACTCTGTAGAACAGGCTGGCCTCCAACTGAGAGATCTGCCTACCTCTGTGGCCTGAGTGCTGGGATTAAAGGCATGTGCCACCACCACCTGTCTCCTCATTTGTTTATTTTTGAGACTGGGCTTCATTGTGTAGCCTTGGCTGACCTGGAACTCTCCCTTTGGAGACTAGACAGGTCTAGACTCACAGAGATCTGCCTGCTTCTGCCTCTTGAGTGCTGGGATTAAAGGCGTGTGCCACCATGCCTTGCTCTCCATTTATTTATTTTGTGGGGTAGTGGTGGTGTGGTGTGTGTGTGTGTGAATGAGTGTGCCACAGTGTGCATGTGGAGGTGAGAGGACAGCTTCCAAGAGTGTGATGTGCTCACTCATAGCACACTGCACATGTGGAGATGAGAGGGTAATTTTCTAGAGTTGATTCTTTCCTTCCACCCTGTCCTGGGGATTGAACTTGTATCTTAGGCTTGGCCACAGCATCTCTACCCATTGAGCCATCTCACCAGCCCACTCTAAGTTAAGTTTAGACATTTGGGGGATTTTTTTTTAATTTATTTCATGTGTATGGATATTTTGCCTGCATGTATATTGGTGCTCCACATGCAGAGTTGCTGCCCAGGGAGGCCAGAAGAGGGCGTCAGATTCCCTGGAACTGGAGTTTCAGAGGGTGATGAATCACCCTGCGGAATCAAAACCTGGTCCTCTGGAAGAGCAGCCAGTGTTCTTGATCACTGAGCCATCTCTCCAGCCCTTGCTTTGTGGGTTGTAGAGTTTGTTGGGGGAAGGCAGCTGATTGTTTTATGAGATTTTTTTTTTTAAAGATTTATTATGGGGGCTCTAGTTAGGTAGAAGTAAACATGGAAGGGAGAGGATAAAAGAACAGTAAGGATGTCTGAAAAGCCATAAGGATTTATAATATTAACTATCTACCAAAAATACCTATAATACAATTAAATATTAAGTGTATAAATATACATATATCTTTTAAATGAAATGTTCCCATCTGGGCTGACAATTCTCCCCCAAAGAGCCATAGACCATCTAACAAAACCCCAACATCAAGCATGAGAAGCCCTCTTTTGACTTGTTGATCAGGGTTGCCCAAAGACTGGCAAAACATTATAGGCTATTGCTATTGCCTTCAGTTGCCCCCCAGAGGTAGAAGGTGAGTTCCTATTGCTAAAGACGCCGTACATTTCAGATACAGGGCCCAGAGCTCCCTTAGCTGGAACTGTCTTGAGGGCTTCTTCCCTTCTGGTACTAGTTTTCATAGTACCAGAAAGTACCGTGAAAGCTTCCAAAAGAGGGAAGCAACCGAGAGTCCTACCCAGACATGATGCCTATGAACCACTACAATGACCAGCATAGCATGATAATCCTAAAGGTGCAAGGTGCGGGAGTGGCACACGACCTTGGTGATAATCAACAGCTCTTTTGTTTGTTTCTTTGTTTTGTTTTCTGATACAGGGATTCTTTGTGTAGCCCTGGCTGTCCTGGAACTACCTGTGTAGACCAGGCTGGCCTTGAACTTACAGAGATCCACCTGCCTCTGCCTCCTGAGTGCTGGGATTAACAACATGTGCCTTCTTGGCTCAGTGAATTGCCACTTTATTAAACCAGTATAACCCCTAACTACATTCTAAATATTTGTCCTTATATTCACAGATAAGTGCAGTCCTCATCTCTCATCAAGGAAACATCCTTTGCAACAGATGGAGACCACTACAGAAAACCACAACCAATCAGAATGCAGAATTGTGGAGCCTGATCCCAACTAATACCTCTACAATGCAACTCCTCTACCCAAGGCTCAGAGATCATCGTGGTAGAGGCATCAGAAAGATTATAAGAGCCAGAGGAACAAGGAGTTTGCTGTGAGATGATGTCTCTTAGGAATATCAGAAGCTACACCCATAAAGTCTCACCAAATGACTGCCTAAGCATAAGTTGAAGGAGGGTAACACCAGTAGACAGGCTAACATGCACAAAGAAAGCTCACTAGGAGGCAACCCTACACAAATAACTATAAGCAACTAAGAAACGCTAAGAGTGGGAGAAATGGTCTTCCCCAGGGAAGAGCACATCCACTGGTTATTCAATATCAAGTGGTCGGCCCTGAAAACATACATACAAGTACCATTATACAGACTAAGCAGATTGTATTCATATTTAGGAACACACACACACACATACACACACACACACACACACACGTGTATAATAACAATTAATGAAAAAAGAGAACCAGGTGGTGGTGGTGAATGCTTTTGATCCCAGAACTCAGGAGGCAGAAGCAGGCAGTTCTCTGAGTTCGAGGCCAGCCTGGTCTACAAAGCAAGCTCCAGGGCAGGTAGGGATACACAGAGAAACCCTGTCTCAAAACAACAACAACAAAAAGTCCATAAATTTGAAAGAGAACAAGGAGAGATGTATGGGAAGGTTTGGAGGGAGGAAAGGGAAGGCAGAAAAATGATGTGGTTATATTATAATCTCAAAAGAACAGATGAAAAATATTTATTTTTGAATCACATATATGTGTGTGTAGATATGTGCTCATGGATGAAGATGGCCACTGAGGCTAGGAGAGGGCCTTAGGTCCCTAGGATCTGGAGTTACAGGTGAGTGTGAGCAGCCCCACTTGGGTGCTGGGACCCAACTCAGGTCCCCTGCAAGAGCAAGAAGCACTCTTAACCACTGACTCGTCTCTCCAGCCCTGAGGGATATGTGTCGCTGAAGAGACAAGGTCTCATCTGTCCCAAGTTCATCTTGAATTGATATTAGAGGATGACTTTTTAAGCATTCTCGCTGTTTGAAACCAGGCATTTGGGAAATTAGGCTGTTCTTGGTCTTGACAGGTCTGACAGAGAGTTTAGTTTCAGCCAGTCTTGATCATGCTGCCTGAATCCCAGCATTCCAAAGGCTGAAACAGGAAGATTGCCTAAAGTCAGTCTGGACTACAAGGCAAAACATGACTCAAAACAAACTGATAAACCAGCCTGCCTCCATTTTAGGCTTGAAGGTAATCTTATAGTTAAAAAAACAAACTAGGTTCATTCCTGTTTATAATTAAATCTCTGTTTCTCAAAAATTGGGCTCTGCTCCACCTGGAGCCTTAACCGCAAATGGTTCTGTTCTGCCTGTTCCAGAAAACTGCAACCATGCCTTTGCTTCAGAAGTTGTTATGACCACCTTGTTATGACCGCCCTGCAACCGTGTCTTTGTTTCAGGAGGTTGTTATGACCAACTTGTTATGCTTATGTTCTGCTTCTGTAACCCCACCTATTTGCCTGCCAGATCTTCCATTTGGAAACCCCCTACTCCCTGAGCTATAAAAACCCTTATTGTCCCCATGTCCAATGCTGACCTCTTGAACCCTGTGCTCGGGAGACAGCCTGTATACATGAATAAAGAGCTTGCCCAATTTGGCCATGATTTGGGTTGATTGTCTTTCTCCCTGGGTGTGTGGGATTAATAAAACAAACAAAAAACAGGGCTGAAAGTGTAGCTCAATTGGTGGAGTATACGCCTAACATTCTCAAAGCCCTGGTTTTGATCTCCAGCACCACAAAAACTTGGTGTGATACTGTGATCCCAGCTGTCAGGAGGTGGAGGCATTCCCAGCTAATTGCAAAAACTAAAGAATTTAGTTTCAGTTTGGAAGCAGAGAACTACTGTGAGTAATTCCATTTTGATCTGCTCCCTTAATCCAGTGTAAGAGACCAATCCAAACTAATCTTTCCTATAAACCTTATTTCTAGAGGCTCCCCATACCCCTTGGCTCAGGCCCTTCTGTCTCTCAAGTCATGTTCAGAAATGTGAAGGATGTCCAGTGCCATCTCTCCGGTGTCCCTCTTTTGCTTCGCCCTTCTCATGAGGTCTCTGGCATTCCACCAGGCCTACCAGCTAGTAGAGGATAATCTTCTCATTGCAAACGGGGTCACCAGATTTGTACCCTTAATTCCAGCTGCAGCCTTGCTTCCCCTTTTTGATGGAGCCTAACATAACTACAGGTACAGGTTCCTAAGGTTTGCTTTGCGGTGATGGTGATTGAATCCAGGAAACTGTGCATGTTAAGCACATGCTCTCTACCCTTGAGACACACACACACACCCAGGAAACCGATCTTCCAGGGGCCACTATTCTGCCTACTACAAAGGCTCTCATAGTCTTGGTGATTTTCCAAGAGCTTGCCAGAGGGAAGAAATAGGACCAGGAGGTGGCAGTTAAAATGGCCTAGGTTGTTAGTGTATGTAAATTGTACCTCAAGAAGCTTTTAAAAGGTTGGCACTTGACAATCAAGGCCCTCTATAATCATAGTAGTAGTTACTAACTATCATTGTTTGTTTGTTTGTTTGTTTTAAAGATTTATTTATTTATTATGTATACAGGATGTATGACTGCAGGTCAGAAGAGGGCACCAGATCTCATTACAGATGGCTGTGAGCCACCATGTGGTTGCTGGGAATTGAACTCAGGACCTCTGAAAGAGCAGGCAGTGCTCTTAACCTCTGAGCCATCTCTCCAGCCCATTTGTTTGTTTTTTAAAATACATTTATTTTATTTTATGTGTATGGGTATCTTATCTGCATGTATGTCTGTGCACCGTGTACTTGCCCGTGTCTGCAGAGGCCAGAAGAGGACTCTGGGTCTCCTGGAACTGGAGTTACAGGTGGTTGTGAGTCACCATGTAGATGCCAGGAATTGAATCTGGGTCCTCTGGAGGAACATCAAATGTTTTCTTCCTTTCTTTTCCCTCTCTGTCTCTGTCTCTCTCTGTCTTTCTTTCTCTCTCTCTCTCTCTCTCTCTCTCTCTCTCTCTCTCTCTCTCTCTCTCTTTCTTTCTTTCTTTTCTCCAAGACAGGGTTTCTCTGTGTAGCTCTGGCTGTCCTGGAACTCACTCTGTAGACCAGGCTGGCTTGGAACTCAGTGATCTGCCTGCCTCTGCCTCCCAAGTGCTGGGATTAAAGGTGTTCACCATCAAAAGTTCTTAATCATCTCTCAGACCCTATTTGCTTTCATGTGTGTGTGTACGTGCATACAAGGCAGGTTTGTCTTTGGGTACACATGTGTGCACATGCATGTGGAGGTCAGAGGACAGCCCTGGATATCGTTCTCAGGCAAGTCATATACCTTAAAGGCAGTCTCTCATTCACTTACCAATTAGATGGCCGAGCCCCAGGATTATAAATGTGCATCATCACACCTGGCATTTTTATCTGGGATCTGGGGATAGAACTTAGGACCTCATGTTTGTGAGGTAAATGCTTTACTGACTGAGTTACCTCCTTAGTTCTGGTTGCCATTCACTGAGAGTCTGCTATGATGTTATATGTTTCATTACATACCCACAATTATCCTCACAACCTTAGGAAACTGAAGATTCAGTATTTCTCTTTATAAATGAAACCAAGGCTCAAAGAGACAAAACAATTTGTGCAGCTTCACACCTCTGGAATGGCGGGGTCAAGATGGGAATGAGGTCCAAGAGGAATCCATAGCCTGTATACTGACCTCTAGCCATCTGGTCCGGCAGTATATCCTCTTTACACCTCCCCCAGCCCTGTTCAAGGGGCTGTCTCCAAACTGCAAAGTCCATTCTCACCACGTCTATAAAATCTGTTTCAAGGCCACTCCATCGAGAGGCTTTCCCCAGCCCCTCGCCAGGAAGTTCTTACTTTCTCCTCTGGGACCACTCAGGTCTCAACTACTTCTGGAAAAGTATTTGATCCTAGTAAAGGGGTGGCACCTTCTTTCCTCAAATTCTCGTCCCTTCCAGATGTGAAACCAGACCTTCCTGGGTCTTGCTCTCACAGTGCTTGTCCGTTCGCTGTGCCTTCCCGGACGCTTACTGGGTAACTGACTCAAGTGATGGAAAGTCACTCTTCACGTGCGCTCTCCCCCATGCCCCACTCTAGCACAGCAACTGTGGATAAAACAAAAAGAACACACCAAAATGATAGTGTTGAGTTCAGAAACAAGATTATCATCTCTGGGACCTTCGACTAAATGGAAACACAAAGTCATGGACAGAGCTGGAGCTCCAGGCTACAAGTCCTTGTAAAGATGGGCAAGAGACAGCCAGGCTCAGAGGGCAGAAAGCCCTCCAGGCAAGGGGAGCTAAAGCCACACTCAGTGCTCAAGTACTGGGGTGACATTCTTCACTCCAAAATAAACCTGGAGGAATAAGACCACCTGACAGCTGCCCAGGGGGGCGATTATTTAGTCTAAAAAGGAAAGCTTTCGAATTGAAGAGCCAGCTCAGGGGGTTGAGTGCTTGCCTAGCTCTTGTGAAGCCCTGGGTTTGAGCCTCAGCCCTGCACACACCTGTGGTCCTAGCACTCAGGAGTTCAAAGTAATCCTCTCTTGGTTACACAGCAAGCAGAGACTTGTATGAGACCCTGTCTCAAAAACAAGGGCTGAGAGCCAGGCATGGTGGTGCACACCTTTGATCCAAGCACTTGGGAGGCAGAGGCAGGTAGCTGTCTGTGAGTTCAAGTTCAGACTGGATTACACAGCAAATTCCAGGACAGCCAGAAATATACAGAGAGATCCTGTCTCAAAAAAAAGGGGGGGGGCAATAGAGATAGCTTAGTTGGAAAAGCACTTGCCTTGCAAGCAAGGAGAGCTGAGTCTGATCCTAAGAATCCACGTAAAAATCCTAGTGTGGTGGAATGTACTTGCAATCCGGTAATGGCTAGACAGGAGACAGAGATAGTAGTCTAGCCGATCTCACAACGTTCCAAGCCAACAAGGTCCCGTCTCAAAGGTGGAGGGCAAGCGCCTAAAGATTGGTACCTGCGAGCCGGGCGGTGGTGGCGCACGCCTTTAATCCCAGCACTCGGGAGGCAGAGCCAGGCGGATCTCTGTGAGTTCGAGGCCAGCCTGGGCTACCAAGTGAGTCCCAGGAAAGGCGCAAAGCTACACAGAGAAACCCTGTCTCGAAAAACCAAAAAAAAACAAAACAAAAAAAAAAAAAAAAAAAGATTGGTACCTGCGGTTGTTCCCTGACCTCAGCACACACATGCACATATGTGACTTAACATACGTAAGGTTCAACGCCTAGCACCACGCATAGAAAAGACTCGAATGATAATAACCTCTGTCATAATTAGTAATGAGCAAGGCCTATAATTCCAGCTACTCTGGAGACTGAGGCAGGAAGATTGGAAGTGCAAGGCCTTCCTAGCAACTTACAGAGAAGCCTTGTCTAAAACAAAAAGTGAAAAGGAGCTGGGGAAATAGTTCAAGAGACAGAGACCTTTCCTAGCATACTTGGAGTTCTTTGTCTGATCCCCATTACTTCTAAATAAACATAAGTAACTAAATAAAACAAATGAAGAGAAACCATAACAGCCAAGTGCAAATGGCTATCAAACTCAGCTGTGGGTAACATCTCCACAGGCCTGGGGTAAGGTAGTCGATAAAATCCACAGTCTCAG
This sequence comes from Peromyscus californicus insignis, assembly GCF_007827085.1. NCBI lineage: Eukaryota > Metazoa > Chordata > Mammalia > Rodentia > Cricetidae > Peromyscus > Peromyscus californicus. The sequence continues at coordinate 94,138,633 of NW_026294595.1, read as the reverse complement.
CCAAGCAGTGGAGGCACACTCCTCTAATCTCAGCACTCAGGAGGCAGAGGCAAGCAGATCTCTGTGAGTTCGAGGCCAGCCTGGTCTAGACCGAGTTCCAGGACAGCCAGGACTAACGCAGAGAAACCCTGTCTCAAAAAAACAAAACAAACAAAAATCCACAATCTCAGCATGTGAGGATTTACTCCTTCAGCTGCCAGGATTGGACTCTGTGTTAGGCTGATGAAGGGAAGGAGCTTTGTTCTCAGACCACCTTGAAAGTAGCAAGAGCCCCCTGTTCTCAATCACTAACATTCAGCAGAAGCCAGGAAAGGATCCTGAGGTCTAATGACTGCGACAGCACTTCAGAGAGGTTCAATAAGAGCTGGTGGTTGGGCCAGCAAGGTAAGATGGCCCAGTGGATGGAGGTGCTTGCTGTTGAGACTGCTGACCTGAGTTCCATCCCTGGGAACCACACGGCAGAAGGAAAGAGCTGATACCGGAAGGTGGTCCTCTGACCCTGGCATCTGACTCTGTCCCTGATCTCCTTTATGCCCTGACATGGCATCCTTACACTATAGGCATAATAAAAAATAAAGATCTCATGGGGCCAGGTGTGCTATACTCACCTACAGTCCCAACACTAGCGCAAGAAAGAGCATTTGGGAAACAGGGTGAAAGGACCAGGCAGACACCATAACAGGCTGTCAGTCTTCTCTCAGAGATCAGGCCTCAGTTTCAGTTTCCTGAGACTTGAGCAAACAGTTTCTGGGAGGGCCGTGAACAAAAGATACAGTCCTTGCAGTAGCGCCCTCTCTGCACGTACTCTGACTGCTCAAGGTTTAGACAATTGTTTATTGTCTGGGATCCCTAACCAACTTAGAGCTACGCTCATGGGTCAATGTGAATGTGCGAGTCCAGCCAGCCCCCACGGCAGCTCAAGGACAGAGCCTGAGCCACTGAATCAGCCCCCACAGTCAGTATGTGCTAGGCCAGCCAGTCCCCATGGCAGCTCAAGGACAAAGCCTGGGACTTGTCCAGGCCTGCTCAAAAATGATAACTGTAAACCCCAACCAGTAAATTCAAAGGTTACATACCCTCACCCAATCCTGTGATGTCAACACTTGTACCACCCTGCTTGTAGTTTTTCCTTTTAAAAACCCCTCATTCTGAGAGCTCAGGGCCATCCTCTTCTACCTTTTGTGTCAGAGTGTTGGACACAGACCAAGTTTGGGCTTGCTTGTTATCAATAAACTCCTTTGTGTTTTGCATCGGATATTGGCTCTGTGGTGGTCTTGCTGGGGGGGAGGGGTGTCTTACGACATGGGTACAAGGTGAATGGTGAGTTCCATCCTGGGCTACACAATCACCACTTCTTCTTCTTCTTCTTCTTCTTCTTCTTCTTCTTCTTCTTCTTCTTCTTCTTCTTCTTCTTCTTCTTCTTCTTCTTCTTCTTCTCCTCCTCCTCCTCCTCCTCCTCCTCCTCCTCCTCCTCCTCCTCCTCCTCCGCCTCCTCCTCCTCCTCCTCTTCCTCCTCCTCCTTCTCCTCCTTTTTTGTTTTTTTTCAAGATAGGGTTTCTCTGTGTAGCTTTGGAGCCTGTCTTGGGACTCACTCTGTAGACCAGGCTGGCCTTGAATTCAGAGATCCATCTGCTTCTGCCTCCCATGTGCTGAGATTAAAGGTGTGTGCCACCACTGCCCAGCTTTTTTTATTTTTCTTAACTTTTAAAAAATTAGCATTTAGGGGCTGGAGAGGTGGCTCAGCAGCTGAGAGCACTGGCTGCTCTTCCAAAGGACCCAAGTTCAATTCCCAGCACCCACAAGACAGCTCACAACTGTCTGTAACTGCAGTTCCAGGGAATCCAACAGCCTCACACAGACATTCATGCGGGCAAAACACCAATGCATATAAAATAAAAATAAGTAATGTTTAAATTAGCATTTGAAACAGTGGGTTTCATTGTGATGTTTTCATACATATCCACCATTATACTTTGTTTCCCCCTTGCTGCTCTCTGTCTCTTCCTCCCTCTGACTGCTGGCCCATTTCCTCCGAAATAGTCAGTCCATCTTTCTGTTTTCCGCTAACATCTCTTTTCCCCACCCCCAACTCAAGACCCTGGAAACTCAGCCCCCAAAGACATTTTGGGTTTTTGTTTTTCAAGGATCTCATGATGAGGAACAGACTGGGCATTCTAAACCCTCAGAATTATGAACTCCTTCCAAGAAGCCCTGCAACGTGGAGACGGTGCCAGGAATAAAGTCCCAGGCAGAGGGACAAACAGGAAGATGGCCCAGATAAAAGGAGAGGCACGTGTGCGGCGGCACAAGCTGTAATCATGGACCTTGAGAGGTGCAGGCCAGAGGGTCAGAAGTTCAAAGCCAATCTCCAAAACATGAGACCCTGTCTCATCTGCACCCCACCCCCAAGTCAAGTAACTAAGTAAATAATGAAATAAAAGTAAGGGAAGGAAAGAGAAGAGGCAGATCCCAGAAAGTGTGAGGCTGTGTTTTGTAAGTCACTGTGAGAATACAAGTATAGAACTTGAGACTCCAAGTTGAAAGGGCATGAGCATATCAGGGAAAACTGATTTAGAACTAGAGTCTACTAGAGTAGCATGTTCAAAACACTCAAAGAGGGGCTGGAGAGATGCCTCGGCAGTTCAGAGCACCGGCTGCTTTTTCAGAGGGCCTGGGCTATGTCCCAGCACCCCCATGTTGGCTTGCAACTGTCAGTAACTCCAGTTCTAGGGGACCCAATGCCCTTCTCTGGGCTTCTCAGGTACCAGACACACACACAGTACCCATGTGCACACATGCAAGGCAAGCATTCATATGCATACAACAAAAAGTAAATAAATAAATAAAAAGAATATTACAGGAACTGGAGAGATGGGCTCAGCAGTTAAGAGCACTGGCTACTCTTCCAGAGGACCCAGGTTCAATTCCCAGCAACCACATGGCAGCTCACAATTGTCTCTGACTCCAGTTCCAGGGGATCCGCCACCTACACGTAGACATACATGCAGGTAAAACATCAAGGCACATAAAATAAATAAATAATCATTAAAAAATAAAGTCATCAAATTTATTTTTTTAAAAAAGAATATTATAAAAACGGAGCCAGTTTTGTGGTGGTGTATATCTGTAAATCTAATGTTGATGAAAGCAAGAGGCAGAGGATCAGGAATTCAAGGCTGTGTTTGCCGGGGGTGGGGGGACATAAACAATGTCTACTCCTTCTCCTAAGGGCCTAGTTACAAGCCAAGGCACGATTCCATCGAAGTTCATCCTGGAGAACCAGTGAGTTTATTGAGGGGTTACCTACAGGGGTGTTGGTACTCCCACCCCCCAAAGAGTCACACTGGAAAATCTTTACAGAGCAGGAATGAGGGCTTATCCATAGCCACGTAGATGGAGGTCTTCTCCTGCAGTCTCCCCTATATACACTAACCCCTTCCCCAGGCCGGGGGCAGTGCTGAAATGGACAGGTGGTAGAGAGCAGCTGGATACTCAGGTGATGTCTCTCGTAGGGCAGAAAAGGGAGGGTTGGAAAAGATAGACCTGTTCCTCACGGTGTTCTTGGAGATGACAGATAGGTCCCTGTCTTGGGTGCTAGACCTTAAGGAGCCCCATGCTTTTCTATGTGCACTCTTTGGTGTTTATAAATGGCTGACATCAGAATGCTATACAGACCTCACAGCAGTCTTGCTGCCAGAATGCCTTCTGGAGAGTTTACTAAATCCTCCTCTGAAGCCTAGGATTAGCCTTGACCAGCACAACTATCTAATGTCTGAGTCCAGAAAGATTCTGTTTGGGTCCTGTTCATCACTGTTCCCCTGCGGGGCTCTCTCCAACTCTGTATACTCACCTACACCCAGCCTGTAGTTAATGGTTTATCTATAAGTTTGTGTGTGTTTGTTTTTGTTTTTCAAGTCAGGGTATCTTAGTTAGGATTTCTGCTGCTATGAAGAGACATCATGACCACAGCAACTCTTACAAAGAAAACATTTACTTGTGGTGGCTTACTTACAGTTCAGAGGTTCAGTCCATTATCATCATGGTGGGACATGGCAGCGTGCAGGCAGACATGGTGCTAGAGAGGTAGCTGCTACGTGTTAATATGCAGGCAACTGGTAGTATACTGTCTCACGAGACCTCAAAGCCTACCTCCACAGTGACATACTTTCTCCTACAAGACCACACCTATTCCAACAAGGCCACACCTCCTAATAATGCCACTCCCTTTGGGGGCCATTTTCTTTCAAGCCACCACACAGGGTTTCTCTGTGTAGCCCTGGCCAGCTTGGAACTCACTCTGTAGACGAGGCTGGTCTTGAACTCAGCGATTCGCCTGCCTCTACCTCCTGAGTGCTGGAATTAGGGTGTACAACACCACCACCTAGCTGTTTGTCATTTTCTTTTATGTGCACCTGTGTGTGTGTGTGTGTATGTGTGTATTTACATACCTATAAAAAAGTATATGCTGACATTTGCACGTGTATGAAGTCCAGGAACTCTGCCTACCTCCTTCGAGACAGGGTCTCTCATTGACCTAAATTCATCAGTTGCACAAGAGTGATGGCTAGCAAGCTCCAGGGATCTGTCTGTTTCTGTCTCCCCAGTGCTGGGATTACAATCATGGGCCAAAATGCTCCAGCATGTTTGGTTCTAGAGACTGAACTCAAAGGCATGTGAGTATAAGCCAAGTGCTCCCCTACCAACTCTAGTCTCTATAATTTTTTCCTTTTATGAAAGTGGCCTTGTCTGGCCAGAACATGATGTTTCGATAAGGAAACATAAACATAGGAGAAACAGTGACATGTCCAGGGTTTGTTTGTTTGGGTTTGAAGCAGGGTCTCACTCTGTAGTCTAGGCTAGCCCGTAACTCACAACAGTTCTTCTGCCTCAGCCACCCACGTGCCGAGATTATTACACTTGTGAACCACTTACAGATAATGGAACTGCCTTATGCCATGCCCAAATATAATCTAAGATAAAGACTTTGACCTGGGGAGGCTAGCAAGATGGCGCAGCTGGTATAAGCACCTACCACCAATCCTGATACCTGAGTTCTGAGTTGAGTCTCTGGGTCCCACATAGTAGGAGAGAAACTGACTCTCAAAAGGTTGTATTCTGGCGAGGCAGTGGTGGCACACGCCTTTAATCCCAGCACTCGGGAGGCAGAGGCAAAGAAGCCAGGCGGATCTCTGTGAGTTCAAGGCTAACCTGGGCTACAGAGTGAGTTCCAGGAAAGGCACAAAGCTACACAGAGAAACCCTGTCTCAAAAAACAAAACAAAACAAAACAAAAAAAGGTTGTATTCTGACCTCACATGTGTGTGTGAATGCACACACACACACACACACACACACACACACACACACACACACACACATACACACACACACACAAAATAAATACATATGGGCTGGAGAGTAGCTCAGCAGTTAAGAGCACTGGTTGTTATTCTAGAGGACCTGGGTTCAATTCCAGCACCCACATGGTGGCTCACAACCATCTGTAACTTCAGTCCCCAGGGATCTGATGCCCTCTTCTGGCCTCTGCAGCCACCGCCACCAGGCATGCACGTGATGCATTTACATACTTGTAGGCAAACACGTTTTTATGGTTTTTCGAGACAGGGTTTCTCTGGGTAGTTTTGGTGCCTGTCCTGGATCTTGTCTGTAAACCAGGCTGGCTTTGAACTCATAGAGCTCTACCTGGCTCTGCCTCCCGAGTGCTGGGATTAAAGGCGTGCACCACCACTGCCCGGCATAGGCAAACACTTCTATACATAAAATAAAAAGATTTTTTTATTTTTTTATTTTATTTTTCTTTTTTGGTTTTTCGAGACAGGGTTTCTCTGTGTAGCTTTGCGCCTTTCCTGGGACTCACTTGGTAGCCCAGGCTGGCCTCGAACTCACAGAGATCCGCCTGGCTCTGCCTCCCGAGTGCTGGGATTAAAGGCGTGCGCCACCACCGCCCGGCAAAAAGATTTTTTTAAAAAGACTCTCAATTGTTTTTCAAAAAGCAGTTCAAAGGTCATCCTTGGCTACATAGCAAGTTCAAGACTAGCCTGGACTACATGAGACCCTGTTGCAAGTATATCTATAAATATGTTTGGCTACATTGTAATTGAAAACTTCTGAATTAAAAAAGACTACATAGGAGCTAAGGATGAAGCTCAGTTGGTAGGTCACTTGCTTAGCATGCGCAGATCCTTGGGTTTGAGCATCTAAGCACGTAAACCAGATATGACGGCATATACCTGTAATGCTATCAACTGGTAATAATGGGTAGAGGTAGGAGGATTGGAAGTCTGAGGCCAGCCTGGGTGGGATACACAATGTCTTGCCTAAGGGGGGAAAAAAAAAGACAAGATAGCCTGGTGTGATGTTTCATGCCTGTAATCCCAGCACTTGGCAGGCTTAGGCAGGGGGCTCACCCATGTGCTCCACGGTGAGTCCCAGAGCAACCTGGGATACAAAGTAAGAACAACCTGGGCTAGCATGTCTCAAAAACAGAACAAAAAAATTGAGACAGAGAGAAAGCAAAGAAAAACACAAGTCACAACCAGAAGTGTCGTCTCTCATAAAACTGAGATACAACTGGCTCCAGTGTTTAATGAATTCCTAAGGTCAATACAAAAAAATGAGCAAAAGCTGTAGAAAATCAAAGCCATACTCAGTTTCCCACAAGCATCTGAATACTCAAATCACCAGTATTTAAGGATATCATTCACACCCATCAGACTGTTAAAATTTAAAACATCTGAAAGTATTAACTTGGACTGAGAAGATGGAGCAGCAAAGGCTCTCAGTCGCTGCTGGGAAAACATCCCTAGACCAAGCACTCTGAGAGCTTGGTGGTGTCTAGGAAGGGAAGCGATTCTGCACTAAGGCCAGCTTGAGTCTGTATGAGACCTGAGCTAGGGTGTTGGGGTGGGTGCTGTGGGTGCTAGGGTGATGAGGTGGGTGCTGTGGGTGCTAGGGTGGTGTGGCTGGGTGCTGTAGTCTATGCTTGTAGTCCTTGCTGCCTGAGAAACTGAAGAGTTGCTTGAACTCAGGAGTTCGAGGCCAGCCTGAACAACATAGTAACACTGGGTTGTTTCCTTTCTCTCTCTCTTTTTAAATTTTTTTTTTTTTTTTTTTTTTTTTGGTTTTTCGAGACAGGGTTTCTCTGTGTAGCTTTGCGCCTTTCCTGGAACTCACTTGGTAGTCCAGGCTGGCCTCGAACTCACAGAGATCCGCCTGGCTCTGCCTCCCGAGTGCTGGGATTAAATTTTTATTTCCTATTTTGAGACAGCATTGATACCAGGCTGACCTTGAACTGACTTTGTAGACCAGAAAGGCCTTGCTTGGATTTCCTGCTGCTAAATGAGTAGCTGGTATTATAATCCTGTGCCACTAGGGCCCATCTTATTTGGGGTTGGTTGGTTGATATGTTTTGATAGGGTCTCAAGGAGCCCAGACTGACCTTGAACTTGTTATGTGGCTAAGGATGACCTTGACCAGCCACCTAACTAGTACTGAGCACCAGTCCTCCTGTGTCGCTGCCTGCAAGTGCCTTTTCCGTGAGCGTGAGCATTTGGGCGGAAGAACTGGAGCTCAGGTTCTTTTGTATTCCTCTCGATCAAGTGGGCACTTACGGGATGAATTCAACCACTAGAGGAAGCAAACTCAGACAGCGTTGACAAAGGAGTGGCCGGTCTTCAGGAGGTTGAAAAGCTTGACTGAGGTGACTTGGATATGCGGGACTCCTGTTGGGTGCCCATTAGTTACCCCTCCTGATGCCCGCAGCCCTCTTCTCTGTCTCCTGCTCCACTCGCAGCTGGAGGGCTGCCACACCGAGGACAAAGGCGATGGTGTCCCCTCCAACCTGGCAGAGCCTTTCCCTGCCAAGGCCCGGGAGAAGAGAAGCCACATGTGACCCCGCGTGTGACCCAGCTCCTGAATGGGCTCCAACTCGGCCTCCCAGCCCTGGCAGTCAGAGGTTCCCAGGCTCAGCAAGCTCGGGGGACAGGCCCAGGGTCACTATGGGGCCTCCTGACACTTTCACTTAATTTTATGTGTATGCATGTATGTCTGTGTACTACATGCATGCCTGGTGCATTTGACTTAATTTTATGTGTATGCATGTATGTCTGTGTACCACATGCATGCCTGGTGCCTGCAGAAGAGGATGATGGATCCTCTGGAACTGGTTATGAGCTGCCATGTGGGTGCTATGAATTGAACCCGGGTCTTCTGCAAGAGCAGCCGGTACTCTTAACAGCTGAGCCACCCCAATAGCCCCTATATATATCTTTTTTATTGTATTTGTGTGTCTGTGGGTTTGTGCATATAAGTACAGTTGCCCTAGGAGGCCAGAGGCATAAGATCTCCCTGGAGCTGGGGTTACAAGCTCTGTGGACTGCCTGTATGTGTGCTGGGAATCAAATTCAGTCTTCTGCCATTATGCAAACAATAAATGTTAAAATATTATAATAAGAAAGAAAATAATAAAAAATTTAATTAAAACTTTAATACAGAGATTCAATTGTGTTTCCATCTTTTCCATTTGTTACATTGTTAAGTGATTGTATGTTGTAATCACATAAAGTTTTTTTTTTTTTTTTTTTTTTTGGTTTTTCGAGACAGGGTTTCTCTGTGTAGCTTTGCGCCTTTCCTGGAACTCACTTGGTAGCCCAGGCTGGCCTCGAACTCACAGAGATCCGCCTGGCTCTGCCTCCCGAGTGCTGGGATTAAAGGCGTGCGCCACCACCGCCCGGCCACATAAAGTCTTTTTAAAATCTCACTTCACATTTTGGAATTATTAATTACCAGTCTTCATTGTGGTCTTTCACAAAGAAATGAGTGGCGAGCATGTTAGAAACACACACTGAAGCCAGGGGAGATGCTGCACCCCTGTAATCCCAGCATGTGGGAGGATTTCTAGTCTGAGAGCAGCCTGAGATACAGAGTGGGAGCTTGTTAAGAAAAGAAAAAAGTATTTTTTTTAATTTTTTAAAATAACTTATTTATTTTTATTTTATATGCATTGGTCCTTTGCCTGCATGTCTGTGTGAGGGTATCAGATCCCCTGGAACTGGAGTTACAGACAGCTGTGAGCTGCCATGTGGATGCTGGGAACTGAAGCCACTGAACCCAGGTCCTCCAGAAGAGCAGCCAGCGCTCTTAACCACTGAGCCATCTCTCCGCCCTGAAAGGAGACTTTTAAAAAGCAAGGAAGAAAGAGCTGTTTGTGGTGGCACACGCCTTTAATCCCAGCATTAGAAAAACAAAGGCAAGTGGATCTCTGTGAGTTTGAGGCCAGCCTGGTCCACAGACTGAGTTCCAGGTTAGACCAACACAGTGAGACCCTGTTTCAAAAACAAAAGGAAGAAAGTAAAAAAGAAACCAAGAAGGTAGACCCCCATGCCTACCTCAGACCTTCACAATAAAAGCCTACATTTTGACAAGTCTCTGAGATGATTTGTTAATATTGAAAGATAGTTTCAAAACTATGAAAAGCAGGCCAGCTGTGGTGTACACCTTTGATCCCTGCACTCAGGGGGCAGAGTCAGGTAGATCTCTGTGAGTTCGAGGCCAGCTAGGGCTGCATTGTGAGACCTGACCTACGCACTAAAGAACAAGTTTAAAGGAAAAACAAGGGCTAGGGAGATGATGATTTAGTGTGTAAAGTGACTACCTAGGAACCTAAATTCTAGGTACGAGTGTGTCTGTAACCTTAGTGGTAAGGACAGGATCTCTGGAGCTCATTAGCTATTCAGACTGGCTGGTTCTATAACCTAGTCAAGTGTCAGAAAGTAAGGAGGAGAGTTATGGAGGAAGACCCCAGTGTTGCCCTCTGGCCTTCACACACAGGTGCACCCACACAAACTCGTTTATACCACATGAACACACATGTTCATGCCCTTAAAATAAAAGAGCAAACAAAACCACCTCTGGTCTTGCTTTTTCCCTTTGATCCCAAACTCTAAAAGTTGCTGGAATTAGGTGACCTGTGGTAGAGGTGTGATGCCAGCACTCGGAGCCTGCTGGGATGGAGGCCAAGGCCTCATCGCACTACACTGCAAGGCTGTTAAAATATATTTTGCTGCCGGGCAGTGGTGGCACATGCCTTTAATCCCAGCACTTGGGAGGCAAAGCCAGGCGGATCTCAGTGAGTTCGAGGCCAGCCTGGTCGACAGAGCAAGATCCAGGAAAGGCACCAAAACTACACAGAAAAACCCTGTCTCGGAAAAAATTTTTTTTTTTGCTGATATTTATTTGCTGGTTCTTGATGAATAAAATCCCAGCAAGCACTGTGACGGAGTACATGCCTGTCTACATCACGCCTTGGGCTTGATCCCAGGCTCAAGAAGTACAAAAAGGAAGGAAAAAGGCTGGGCAGTGGTGCACACCTTTAATCCCAGTTCTTGGGAGGCAGAGGCAGGCAGATCTTTGTGAGTTGGAGGCCAGCCTGGTCTACAGAGCGAGTTCCAGGACAGCCAGGACTACACAGAGAAACCCTGTCTCAAAAAAAAAGAAAGAAAGAAAGAGCGGAATGAAGACAAAGGAATTGAGGGACAGAGAGAGAGAGAAACTAAATAAACAGATAAACAACAACAAAAAAAGCCAAACACAAAATTATTTAACCTAAAGGATTCCACAGATACAAATTCAAGAAAAGCTACATTAATCCCAGGCAAGGACCTGTCAGGCTAGAGATTGTATCTGAGGAGCAGAAGGGAAGCTGAGAGACTGGAGCAGGTGGCAAGGACGGCTTCTGGGTGCTGGAATATTGTTTCTGATCTGACGGCTCACTGTTGGGATCTGTAGAAACTCGAGAACTCTGCAGTCATGGCTGCTGTACTTCTGCCTCGTGTTTCAATGAATGGGGCTTTAAAGGCTCCGTCTGGGGCAGGAGATGCTGCTTAGCGGTAGGATGCTGACCTCGTATGAGTGAGGCCCTGGGTTGGATTCCCCAGAACCACAACAGTAATTCCACTGCTGTCTAGTATAGTGGGATATGCCTGTAATCGAAGCAACCTTGGAGTGTCACAGCAAGTTCAAGACCAGCCTGGACTACATAGTGAGTTCAAGGCTCAGTGCAGAATCGTAAGGAGATGCTGTCTCAAAACAAAACAAAACACCCAAAAGAGATTAAGAAAAAGAAAATCGTCAGACAGTGGTGGCACACATTTAATCCCAGCACTCGGGAGGCAGAGGCAGGTGGATCTCTGAGTTTGAGGCCAGCCTGGTCTATAGAGCGAGTTCCAGGACAGCCAGGACTACACAGAGAAACCCTGCTCCAGAAAACAAACAAACAAATAAACAAACAAACAAATAATTTTAAAATATAAATACCCAGTATTGTGGACACATGCCTTTAATCCCAGCACTCAGGAGGCACAGGCAGGTAGAACTCTGTAAGTTCAAGGTCAGTCTGGTCTACATAGGGAGTTCTAGGTCAGCCAAAGCTACATAAAGAGATTCTGTCTCAAATTAAACAAACAAAAATAAATAAATAATAAATAAGGCTGGAAGGTGTGGCTGAGTAGTTAAAATAGATTTTTCTTCCTGGGACACATATGGTGGAAGAGAACTGCCCCCACACATATACACACAGAGTGTAATAACAAATATTATTAAGGCCCGGTGAACTCAGTGGCTAAATGCACCTGCCACCAAACCTGATGAGCTGGGTTTGATCCCTGGGGCCCACATGGAGGAAGAACCAACTTCTATATGTTGTCCTCTGACCTCACATGCATCATGGCATGAGTGTGCACACATACATACATACACACACACACACACACTCTCTCTCTCTCTCTAAATATTAAAACAGAACATAGTAACAAACCTTTTTTCCCCCCTAAGACAGGGTTTCTCTACATAGCCCTGTCTGTCCTGGAACTCAAGACCAGGCTGGCCTCGAATTTACAGAGATCCTCCTGCCTCTGCTTCCCAAGTGCTGGGATTAAAGGCGTGAACACTGACTGGTTTGTAACAAACTTTTAAAAATTAGAAAAAAAACAAAATCTACCAGTTTAAAGGTGCTCTCGGGAGTGCTGGGAAGGAGTTACCACTCCGCTAACCTTCCAGTGTCTTTTACTCCTGGAGTATCCTCCGCCTCTCCCCTGTCCTAGAGGATGGAGGTTAAATTCCCACTTCTAGGACCACCATATTGGATGAACCTAGCCACAGGTTCCCTGCAGACAATTGCTTGAGAGGAAAGGGTCTTCTGGTCAATTCCCAATGTTATCTCACAGTTAATCACCACCCCATTAAAAATGATCAAAGCATGAGGTATTTAAAAAGCTACTTGTATGGAATTGAATTCAGGTTTCATAAGCTATGTGGGAACCAGACCTGAGGAGCCAGCAACAGGTTTTTCAGGATACTTGCTCCAGGAAGGGATCTACCTCATTCCACTGCCCTCAGCCAGCAGAGCTGGGGCTTTGCCTCTCCCAATCCCTCTCCGCCCCAGCAGAGGAACGCTCCTATTGCACAATGCCAGGACCTGAAACTAGGTTGCAGGTGGAATACTGAGGAGCAACTCTGTTTCTGGTATTTCTAATCCTCAAGAGGCTCACCTTTCTTTGACCACTGATTCCCAGGTTCCTGACAGGAGGGAAGAAATGAGGACCTAAGGAAATGTTTGACAGGGTGGAGAGAACAGCCTCTCTGTTCCAACTTGGATGTCAAAATGTTTGCATTTTCCAGAGCCCAGTGGGAGTTATTACCCTTGGGTGGTAGGACTAATGACATTTTGCATCTTCCTAGTGTCTACAAAGACAATGTACTATCTTTAACATGGAGAGAGTTACTGGGTCTAACCTGCTAATGAGAAGCATATTGTGTTTAACTCAGAAAGTTTAGGAAACAGGAAGAAAAGGCTTTCTTAGTCATATCATGTAAAGATAACAGCTGTCTACGCTTTGGCATATCTTTCCAGACTTTTCTCTATACAGAGGTGCTTCATTGTTTCCTGAACTGGAAGGGGGGAAAAATGTAAACACTTAGAAGACAAAGCCTTGGGTTGGGAACGGTAGCACAGGAATTTAATCCTAGCACTCAAGAGTTCCAGGCTAGTTAGGGATACCTAATAAGACCCTGTCTCAACAAAACCCCAAACCCAAACCAAAAAAAAAGTATTAGTAATAACTTTAAAAATAAATAAAGCATTCATTCTTTAGTTTTCAATTTTATTTGTTTTGAAACAGCAACTTAATAGCTTAGAAATGTTCCTAACAGCAAGGGCCGTCTACCCTATGCACTCCAGGAGGTTCCCAGAGCCGAGGCCCCAGCCCTGGTTCCAGGAACTTCTCTCACCCACATCAATCAGCCATCAGGCTGATTTTCTCTCTGGAGACTTGGGATAAAAGAGGACGTCCATTTAGAGGAGGGTGGACCTAAGGGTCACCGTGTGGAAGGGCTGGGCTTAGGCAAAACTGCCTCTGTTAGTTGTGGGGACATTTGGGGACTTGGTAGCATGCTCAGACAGACTGTGGAAGCTTGGAGGGGTCCTGAACTGTGTCACTCACTTCTGGGCAAGCCCCCTCAGCACCCCTCCATCTACCAGACTCAGAAAACCCTCCCGCATGCCTCAGAGGCGCCCAGCCAGTTCCAGGCCTAGGCAGGGTGGGGAATCAGGAAGGTGATGAGGATTCAGACCTGAGAATATCCCACCATCTCCTGCCAAGGGCTTTGGGACCCAAGTGTACCAATCCCTTCCTGTCACCTAAAAGTGAACAATACAAGGACATCTCTTTGTGACTCGAAGGGGCAAACCTGGCATTTAAACCCAAGTGTGGTGGGCACTGATGCATCTCCAGGCTGCCGGCAGCTCCAAGCATGCACTAGAAGTAGGAGCAGCTCAGCCAGGAGGGTAGGGGCCCACAGGGCTGTTGCTACCCTCCCCTAATGCCATCCACACCCATGGTACCCATGGAAACATAGCCACACACACCCCTCCTGCCAGCTGCCCGCATTCAGGCAACCAGCTCTAGCTTACCTCCTCTCAGCCAAGGCCTGAACTGATGCCAGGCCAGCCAGAGTGGCTGCAGGAAGAACTGGGATTGGGCAATTTAGTCAGTCCAGGTACCAGCACAGCTTGGGAGGGCTACCACAGGAGCCTCCATACCTTGCTGCCTGGGCTGTGATCAGGCTGGGCTTAGCCAGCCAGCATAGTGGCCAGCAGAGGCAGGTGGATGGCCCCAGCTGTCCTCTGCCTGCACGTTAACAGCTACTGTGAGGTAGTAGCCCTTGCTGCAGCAGCAGCAGCCTCTGGGTCTCGTTGAGGGGGCTTTCTGGCTGCTGCTCCGACTGCCCAGGTGACTCAGCCAGCCCTCCAGGGCTGAAGATGTATCGACAGTCACTGGGGATGCCACCTACTGCCCCCACGCCACTGCCATCCCCTGCCTCGCCGCTAGACTGCTCTCCACAAGGCAGCTCGGGGCTGCCTCTCTCAGCAGGCTGCTCGGCTCTCTCAATGTTAATGTACAAGGGGTCCTGGCTGGTGGACAACACAGAGAGGTGGCCCAGGATGTTCTCCAGTTCCATTCGCAGGCATGTGAAGCTTGGGCGCTGCTTTGGGTCGGCACTCCAGCACTGATACATGAGATCATACCTGAGGTAGAAAGAAGATGAGGAGAGGTAGTGGCCACACTGAGATGGGAAACAATTCTTCAACACTAGTGTAGAAGGCTTACTATGCATCAGGTTAAGATTACATGTATTTTGTGTGTGTGTGTGTGTGTGTGCATAAATGCACACATGCTCATGAACTCATAGGCATGCGTCACAGTACACATGTATGAGCCAAAGGACAAGTTTCAGGGATTGGCTTTTCCTGTCACCGTGTGGGTGGGTCCCTGGGATTCAACCCAGGTTGCCCAGGTGTGGCAGCAAGCACCTTTACCTGCTGAACCATCTTGCCAGCCCTGTATTTAACAGTTCCTATTTTGAAAATATGGAAATTGAAGCATGGAGAGATTAGGAACCTTGACTACAGGCTGGAGAGATGGCTCAGCAGTTAAGAGTGAGTACTACTTTTGCAGAGGGCCCAAGTTCAGTTCCCAGAACCCATGTCAGGCAGCTTATAAGCACCTTCTAACTCCAGCTCTAGGGGGCTCAGATGTCTCTGGCCTCCACAGGTACCAGCACTCACATCCATATATACTCACACACACGTCCACACAATTAAAAAATAATTAAAAAATAATAAAAATATATGGAGGGATGGCTCAGAGATTAAGAGCACTGACTGTTCTTCCAGAGGTCCTGGGTTCAATTCCCAGTGCCCACATGGCAGCTCACAATTGCCTGATACCCTCACGCAGACATACATGCAGGCAAAGCATCAATGCACATAAAATAAAAATAAATAATTAAAAAAAAAATCCTGGCACATGCCTTTAATCCCAGCACTTGGGAGGCAGAAGCAGGTGGGATCTCTGTGAGTTCCAGGCTAGCCTGGTCTACAGATGAGTTCCAGGACAGCCAGGGCTATTACACAAAGAAATCATGTCTTGAAAAAACAAAACAAGAAAATCCTTAATAAAGTCAGATAGGTAGCAGGTAACAGAACCGGCAGGGGTGGTAAAGCACATCTGTAACCCCAGCAAACAGGAGGTAGAGGCAGGAGGATCGCTACCAGTTTGAAGTGGGCTTAAGATACATTTTGAGTATGAGGCCAGCCAAAGGTGCAAAGCAAAGTCCTGTTTCAAAAAATAAAAAAATGGGCTAGGAATGTAGTCCAGCTGGTAGGATGCTTGTCCGGTATACACAAGGGCCTGGGTTTGATCTCCAATACCTCCTAACTGCTATACTCCTGTAACTCTAGCACTTGGGAGGTGGAGGCAGGGGGATCTGAAGTTTACAGTACGCTTCAGCTACAGAGCTGGTTTGAGTTCTGGTCTAGGATGAGTGAGACCATCTCAGACGAATTTCCCAAAGTCACTGAACTATGATTTGAAGCCACAGAGGCTTCAAACTTCTGCGCTGTACCAGGAGGGAGACTAAGTACAAGTACTCTGTCTTACACAGAAGCCTGGAGTCAGGATTGTCTCCCTTGGTTTTCGTTCTGTGGAGCTGCAGAATCCAGGGCCTCGTGCATACTAAGCAAGTAGTCTAGTGCTGAGCTAACATACCCCAGACCCTGGACTCAGGGTTACCTTTTTAAGAGGTAGACATGGCCGGGCGGTGGTGGCGCACACCTTTAATCCCAGCACTTGGGAGGCAGAGCCAGGCGGATCTCTGTGAGTTCGAGGCCAGCCTGGACTACCAAGTGAGTTCCAGGAAAAGGTGCAAAGCTACACAGAGAAACCCTGTCTCGAAAAACCAAAAAAAAAAAAAAAAAAAAAAAAAAAAAAGAGGTAGACATGTACACTCCCCTCTTTGTCCCAAGTCCACACGAGGCAGAACCCACTCGTGTACGCTTACATTTTCAGAAAAGCTTCCAGCCCTCTTCCTCTGCCAGGCACACCACACCCCACACTTAATTTCACTAGCCTTAGATTTTTTTACAGCTTTCACTGTTTCTAAGGACACGGACACACACACACACACACACACACACACACACACACACACACACACACTCCTTCCCTCATGGGGAAGGTCTGAGATAAAATGCAATCAGCAGTGCCTGACTCTTGTTCATGGCAAAAGCCCCAAGTACTGTCTCACAAAAAAGGTCCTCCTAATAGAGGCCCCAATGGCAGGAAGAACCGTGCCAGACCCTAGGCAGGCTGTGGGAACGGTCCAGACTACGGGTATATGGCCAGACGGGGACATATTCTCAAGGCGGTGCTAGAAGCCAACTGGCACCTTTCCTCCAGGCTGCCTGGTGGGAGGCCAGTGTCCGCCCACCCTTCATTGACAGCAGCAGCTACAGTCTGGGAGAAGACTGAGCCAGGGTCTGTCTCTACTGCTTCCCAGAGCTCGGCTTCTGCAGCTCTAGAAGAGGGCTGAGGCTGGGTGCAGCCACAAGGAGACGTGAGCTTTCAATCTCAACAATGCCCGAGCTCTGCTTAATGAATAGGTGGGCAGGGCTGGTTCCTGCACTCAGACTTCCATCCAAAGTATGAGTGAGGGGCTGGGGTGTAACTTGAGCTGGGATGTAACTGAGTTCAATTCCCATCACCAAAATAAACAAATAGATATTTTGTTTTGTTTTTTCCCGAGACAGGGTTTTCTCTCTGTGTAACAGCCCTCACTTTGTAGACCAGGCTGGCCTCGAACTAACAGAGATCCACCTGCCTCTGCCTCCTGAGCGCTGGGATTAAAGGTGTGTGCCACCACACCTGGTAATAAATGATTTTTAAATTGTTCTTTTGATGCCAGACTCCAGGCACTTCAAATCCACTGCCTGAGAGGAGAATACCACCATTCAGCTCCCTTTTCTCTACCTGTTCATGGCTGGGGCACTCTGGAGGTCTAATTCCAAAGCTACATGGAACAAGGGAACATGTACGTATTCATTCTCCCGAACCACTCTGGCTTGCCTGGAGTCAGAGAGTAATACTAGAACAGACAAACACAGTTGATTTCATGGTTGAGAGCATGAACTCTAAAACCACAAGGATCCAGGTTCAAGTACCAACTTAATCACATAATAGCTGTGTGACCTTGGCCATGTTACTCAGCCTCTTTAATCCTATTTCCTCATCCACAAAATGGAGATGATAAGCCTTTTCCTTATAGGGTTAGAGAAAGATTGCCTGGGAGAATACCTAATGGCCCAGCTAAGGTCAGTGACACTTACGTCACCCTGTCACAAGGGTTTGTTTACACTATAGTGGGAGTCCCGCCCTGCTCCATAGTACTTTGGGCTTGCAGCAAAGAGAGGAATCAGTTTCCTTCTTCCCAGGATCTCAGGTCCTCTCCTTCAAGGGGAGGCCAAGACCAAGAAAGAAGCCCAGGCCCCACCTTGTCCTGGCCAAGAAGAAAGTTGGGAGGTTGCTTGTTTTTCCCGGGGTACAGCCCTGTGTGAAGGGGCCCAATGCTGGAGCCAGGCTTCCAGACTAGCCGGGTTCCCAAGAAGGCAAAGGAACCCTGCACTGAGTTCAACTGTTCTCTGCCGTTTATGGTTCCTGATTCTCCCTAGAAACTGGTAACAACAGTGATAGAAAAAGCCTGGAGCAAGAAATACGGGGTAGGAGCCAGGCATGGTGGTTTATGGCTGTTGATTCCAGCTTTCTGGAGATTGTGGCAAAGGGAATTCAGAGTTTGAGGCCAACCTAAGCTGCCTAGGGAAACTGCCTCAACATTCCCCTCCTAGAAAAAAAAATTGGGGGGGAGGGGGATAAGAAAGGGAGAAGAGAGACCCTTGCTGCCTGCTGTCTGTGGATGCAGATGTAGCACTCTTAGCTACCTCTCCAGCACCACGTCTTCCTGCACACCACCATGCTTCCCACCATGATGATAATGGACTAAACCTCGGAACTGTAAGCCAGCCCCAATTAAACGTTTTCCTTTATAAGAAAAAAAAAAAAAAGAAAGGGAGAAGAGAAAACAGAGAGCTTGAGGGTAAATATGGAATAGGTCAATCTTCATTCTTAACAAGGACCAAAAACAGGACTAACAAAAGTCCAGTGGAGTCCTGAGCTCATCCTGGGATAGCAGCCATGAGTCAAAGCTCCTTCTGTAACCCCTACCCGGGATACTTACACTTCCTCCATACACTCCGGAGGCTGTTTCAGGCGGTTCCCGCCGATGAGGTAGTTGTAAATCTCCGCATTTTCGATGCCGGCATATGGCGTCTGCCCACGAGTCATGATCTCCCACATGGTCACCCCGAAGGCCCACTGGTATAGAATCAGGGTTGGGGAAGAATGTTACCAGGTTTCCCGAGTTCAGCAGAGCCAGATTTTAGGATTCTAGGGTCTCATAACTCGGTAATCGAAGCTCAGAGAACAGAGCTTTGCTGGCCCTTTCTGGGTCCTGCAGATCCACCCACACACTAATCCACCCCGCTCACCACATCGCTGTGCACAGTATACAGGTTGTCAGCCAAGCTCTCCAGGGCCAGCCACTTGACAGGTAATTTGGAGGCGCAACCCTGACGATAATAGTCCCCACTGTAGATTTTTCGGGAGAGTCCAAAGTCAGCCACACACACCGTCATGTCCTCCGCCAGCCTGCAAGGGGTGTTGAAAGACAGTCAGTCTTCCCCATATTCACAGTCTGACTACACCCAGGCTATCCCCATGCACAGGAGGTTCCATCCAAGGCAGGGGGTGACAGCAGCAGGTGCCAGGAGGTACTGGCTATCCCACACCCACCAGGCCACCAGAATTCCTACATGCAATTCCGAGCTGCCAGGTCTCGGTGGATGAAGTTCCGGGAGCTCAGGTACTCCATGCCACAGGCAATGTCCACCATGAACCGGACCAGAGTCTGGAGGGGCAGGTTCTGGTAGGCAGACAGGGCAAGCTCAGGTTGGACCTTCCCACCCCTCGGGGGCAATGAATGAAGTTCCCTGGCCAGAAAGCCTAAAGACTGTCTTAAGAATCCCTGGAAAGGGAACCAAGGGCCTTCCAAGGAAGCTTTGGCAAGCCTGAGAAAGAGCTAGAGAACCAAAGGTCTTCTTCCTAAAAAAGGTTTTTACCTGACCTAAAATTCCCAGCAGGGCTTCAAGAGGGCAAAGGAAGCCAGTTTAAACACTATCGGGCTCTGACCCCTTCTCTCCTGATGGCTCCCTGAGCCCTGCCCACCAAGCCTCTTCTCGCCCGGGTTCTTCTGTCCCTTTTCCAGGCATCACTGTCCCACCCACTGCCTCCCGGCCACCCCCACCTGAGGCACTCACCAACGGGTTCTCCCCAATTCGGGAGGCGAGCAGAAAGGCATGCAAGTCTCCATGCTTCATGAAAGGCAGGATGACCATGGGGATGGGGAGGCGGCCTTTAGCCCTGCTCCGGAGGCTCACCCCTGGGAGACAAGGGAGAGTCAAGAACTGGGCCCAGAAGGCAGAAGGACAGCGGGATGCTGCCTCAGGCCCTACCTGCTGGCTTCCATCTCCAGCCCTTGTGCCGTCATCATCGTCGTCGTCATCATCATCTTTTACCACTGCACTTTGGCTCCTGCCTGGGTACCCATGAAGGGCTCCGCCTGCTGCTCCTGGCTCCCGTACATGTCTCTGTCCCTCCTCCGCCCACATGAGCAGTTCTGAGCTAAGCTCCTCACAGCCAGATTTCAGACAGGACCTCACTCACTCACTACCTGCTTGCTCACTGGGTATCCAAACTGCTCTCCTCCAGGCTGCCCTCTCGCGCTGGTGGAGCATATTTTTAGCCCTATTCTGTATCTGCCTCCCCCATTTGGGCTCACCAACAAGCTTGGCCACGTGTGGATGGTCAAACTCCTTCATGCAAGCTGCTTCTCTGAGGAACTCTTCTATGTCGCTTGAGGCAATGATGTCAGCTGGGAGAAAGGAAGGGGGAGGAAGGGAAACAAGATTCACTCCACATCCTCCCAAGACTCCCAGGACCGGTTCCTCAGAAGCCCCGGGCTTCACAGGGGAATGATGCTTTCCAGCATTTTCTCTGCCTGCTCATGTTCTCCTGTTCACTTTTTTTCTCGTTTGTTTGACAGTCCAGCCTAGATTCAAACTTGTGAGCCTCTGCCTTACCTCTCACAAGCACTGAAGTACCGCTCCAGGCCTGAGTTTTTAGACTTCTCTTTTAGGTCTCATTTCACAGTTTACGCTGGCTTGGAACTCACTACGTAGCCCAGGCTGGCCTCAAACTTCTAACGATCCCCTGCCTCTGCTGCTCCAGTGCAGAGATGACTGGCCGTTCCCTTTGGTTTGAACAGCCCCTGAGCTCCACCGAACACAGCTGTCATCACCCAGGAGTGAACCGTGAGGACTGTCACCGGCAGAGAGCAAGGCGAGGGCACGACTCTCTGTGTGGGTTTATGCTTCTGAATTATTCACATGCTGCAGTCAGCATCCCTGCTGCTGGAGTGGAGCCTGCTCCAGGATCTGCGGCTCCCTTTACCCCTCCTCCCCAGCAGGCAACAAATCCCACTGCCCAACTCACCTTTCAGCATCTTCACAGCCACTTTCACGAAGGAGCCATCTTCCTGCTTCAGCTGGGCTTCCCGCACTGACCCAAACTCTCCTAGGCAGGAAACCAGTGGAGGGTGAGACACCTTAGGCTCCCTACTCCCTTCCCTTTCAGGTGACACTCCCTGGGTCATAAAATCATCACCTAAGGCTCTTAGAGGAGGCTGTTTTGGGGATGGCTCCCCATCCTCCCTGCCTCTAGCCACCATTCCACGGAATACCCCCAAATCAGGCATCCATAGGTATATCTTGTTTACAGGAGCTGACCTAAATTCACACACCCTGGAAGTGACAGGAACAACACATTCAGAGAGGGCAGACTCATTCCAGTCCCCACAGAGCCCCCACACCTTTGCCCAACATCCGGCCGAGGGTAAACTGCTGCTCTGGGATAAGGACATCCTCCAGCTTGTCCTTTAATTCATCGCTGATGCCCAGGCTATCCACTGCGGGGAGGGGGTGAGAAAGGAGCAGGGCTATAGTCAAACCCACACTCCAGCCTGCTATCTCCACCCAGCTCCCTGTCCTCAGCACAGAGCCTGGATCTCCACACTCCAGCTTGCTATCTCCACCCAGCTCCCTGTCCTCAGCACAGAGCCTGGATCCCCACACTCCAGCCTGCTATCTCCACCCAGCTCCCTGTCCTCAGCACAGAGCCTGGATCCCCACACTCCAGCCTGCTATCTCTACCCAGCTCCCTGTCTTCAGCACAGAGCCTGGATCCCCCACATTGTGGTGATAAGCTCCACCAGGGAATTTGGTGTCTTTGCTGTTACTCTGGGACTTGTCAGGGTTCAGATGCTTTAGCTGGATTAATGAGTTGGTAAAAGGTAGGGTCACAAGATAGCCCTGCCTTTTCTCTTCTATGATGCTCCACCACTCACGTGTGGCCTCAATGCGTTCAGGCCTTTCTCGATTGAAAGACCGAGCTGCCCGGAAGTGTACAGCTGGCTCCCCTCGGGCCATGACACTGTCAAAGGCTTGCCTAAAGAGGAATCCAGAACTTCAGGTAAATCACAAGGCCTTGTGTTACCACCTACTTCATTCACTCTCCACGGTCCCACTTCCTTACCCGAACCGTGTCTCCTTCCGTCTCTTCCGAAGCAGGATGAGGGCCAAGGCAGCAGCAGTGATCAGGGCGGTGAGCACACCGAGGACCACGGGCACCCAGGATGTGCGGCTGTGGGGAGGGCCCTGCCTTCCTGTGGGAAGGAAAAGCAACGTCATGAGCCAGGATGACACCAGAGTGTCCTTTTAGAACTTCCCCAGGATGGCCACCTCACACAGCCTTGACAAAAGACTTCCTAAATCAAGAAGTGAAAAAGATCCCAGAGAAAGATCCAACAGTTTCTACCTCAGTTGTGACAGGCCCTGGCTGTGGTGACCTGTAGTGTGACCAAAGTAAAGGGAGGAAAGCCAAGCTAGAAATACCAACCCCAGTCTCAACTGCTGGGCTCTTTAATTGGGGGTTGGGGGGGGGGAGGGGGGGCCGTTGCCACCTGCCTCCTCTTAGAAAGCCTTGATCCCTACCCCACCGGCATGCCTTACCTGCATGGTCATGAGAAGACACTACCAGTGGCTGACTCCAGGGCCCATAGCCAACTGCATTGGAGACACACACACGCAAAATCAGGTCCTTCTGGGGATCCCAGCCGGTCAGATTGGCCCTGGTCCCTTCCACCATCAGCTCATCCTGCAGCCAGGAAAAGTCCCACCCCCACACTGAGTCTGGGGAAGCCTCCAGCTGGGGTAGGAGGGCAGAAAAAAGTTCAGCTAGGAATCTGGGAACCTTAGGGGCACAGTGAGTGATAGGGACTGCAGGACACAACCTCCTGAGAGTCACCACCACGTTCCTGCCCTGCCCTGGAACACAAACAAGCCTCATCCCTAGAGAAGGATGAGAGGAAGCAGAGCTGGGGCTGGGGACAAAGCTTTATCTGTGCTCCAGACCCACCCCACCCCCAATTGTAGGGCAGGCACAGGCTTCCTGCTTGGCATACAAAGTGGCCACCGGGCCATCCCAGCGCTAGAGACAAACCAATGAGACAGGGAGCTTGCCTTTCCAGAAGGTGGAGGGTGTTCCACCTCCAGCACAGCAAGGCAAGTAGAGGGGCTGTCTCCCCTTACCTGAGTTCCATTTTCTTGGACCCAGGACAGCTTATAAGGTCCCAGGGGGCCTTCCCCAGGGTCCTCAGGGATCACTTCTTCCCATTCCAGGATAAGGCCTGAGTCGGTACGAATGGCATGGAGATTCTGGGGAGCTCTGGCTGGCGCTGTACCCAAAGAAAGTTGTTAGGATCCCTACCTTTCCCCCCATCATTATCCCACACAAACCAAGAGCTAAACAACTCAGAAAGCAGAGGGTGAGGAAAGGGTTTGCCTCCGGGCTGAGGCTGCTAACATCCCCCTGGGCTGGGTAGAGGGTAGCCTGGGCAGGACAGAAGCAGCCCAGCCCCCACATCTACAGCGTGGCTCTTCATCACCCTGGTACGGCTTGGCCCCTCCCCCACCAGCCTCTTTTAACAGAGAACTACGAGCAAATTCCGAGGCAGTGTTCTTTGACTTGCTGTTGCACTTTCCCATAAAATGTTCACATGCCTCCTTCTCATCCTGCAGACCGCACTCAGGCCTCTGTCCCCCAGGCCTTCCCAACCCACAGCCCAGGGTTCTTATGAATGAACAAAATCATAAACACACTTAAACCACAAATTCTCTTTTTTAACTAAATTCTGTGGTTCTCCAGTCTGAGCTTTATAGATGAAGGCTGGCCATCTCAAGGGGATTTCTTTTTTTTGAAAGAGATACTAGGGATTGAATCTAGGCCCTCCTGAATGCTAGGCCAAGGGATCCACCACAGAGCTGTATTCTAGCCCTCTTCAGAGGATTCTGCTTGCTCCCCCCTCCCCCCCCCCCCCCCCCCCCCCGCGGAGTTCTCTGACCATACTGTCCCATGGTTTCCAGTTTGCTTATCTATTGGCTCCTCCCACAAGAACTAGATACAAAGTGGTATGCAGTAGCATGCAGTAGGTGCTCAATAAGTGCTGACTGAATGAAGCCTTCCCTCCCTCTCCAGTCTCGCCCCTCTGGCTGCATTCCTTACCTAGGCCCTTTGTCTGAAAGGGCACCCAGTCAGCGTAGGGGGAAGGCCCCAAGGCGTTGGCACAGCGCACCCTAAGGCTGTAGTTGGTGGCGGGGGCCAAGTCCCGAAGCAGGCAGGTAAAGGGGGGTACCGGGACCACGACAGCCAGAACCTCCCAGTCTCCTGGGGCCAGTGCCACCTTCAGAAAAAACAAACCAGAAACGCACAAAACTGATGACAGAGGTAAGGTCTCCCAGGTGAGATGGAAGACAGGGTAGGTATGGCATGGGAGCCTGAACAAACGTCTCCTCTGTCTGTCAGCAAACACCTGCTCCGACTCGTCTCCACCACAAGACCAAACCAGGTTCAACCTCTTTACTTCACGGAAGCTGTTCCTGACCCGCTGTTCCTTGAGGAGTCCTACTTATTCTGAGACTGAGTACAGGCACAGTAGTAGACTGTTCTCGGGCAAGGCTCTGAGTCCGATACCCAGCAAGGAGGAGTGGGGGTCAGGACAAGTGTCCCTTTTGGTGTTGTTTTTGAGACAGGGTCTCACCACACCACGTAGCTCTGGTTGTTTTGGAACTCACTCTGTAGACCAGGCTGGCCTCGACCTCAGAGATTAAAGGCGTGTACCACTACACCAGGCTAGTGTTGTTACTTTCTTGATGTCTCAGCAATTCCAAAAACTCTGCCTGCCTATTTGTACTTAGTGCTTAACTGTTTCAAAGTACCTGCCATCTTTACCTACCCCAAAGCTCAGCACTTTTCAAGGTAAGAAAAATGGGGAGCAGAGGGCTCCATGAACTAGCTTCTCATTTTACATTTTGGAGGCCCAGGACAAGAATACATACAAAGGCCTATGTGTGTGCCTAGGGATACAGCTCAGTAGCCAAGTAGTCACTTAACACTCATTAGCCCTGAGTTCAATCCCTGGCATTCCTTCACACATGTACACAATTCATATACAACATGGTTAAATCCTTAAACATTAAAAAATCACCCAATCCATCTGTTTGCTTATTTATTTAGAAGTGTTGGGGATCAAATGCAGGCCCTCATGTATGCTAAACAAGTGCCGTTTTACTGTACCACATCCCTAGCCTAGTTTCTCTCTCTCTCTCCCTCCCCTTCCTCCGAGAAGGCCTCAAGTAGCTGAAGCCAGCCCTGAATTCATTCTGTAGCCAAGAATACCCTTGAGGCGGGCAGTGGTGGTGCACGCCTGTGATCCCAGCACTCAGGAGGCAGAGGCAGGTGGATCTCTGTGAATTCCAGGCCCCTGGTCTACAAAGCAAGTTCCAGGACACGCTGGAGCTGTTACACAGAGTAACCCTGTATTGAAAAACCAAACCAAACCAAACAACAAAAAATAAAAAGAGAATATCCTTGAACCTCCCGAGTGCTGGGATCAGGAGTACAGTGTGGCATAATGCCTGATTTAGCTTAGGTGGTGCTAGGGAGGGGGTGCAGGACTTCCTCCATGCTAGGCAAGCATTCTACCAACCGAGCTACATCTCCCGGCATTCCCCCACTCCCCACTACCTTGGGGGGGGGGGGCAGGGACAAGGTCTTACATAGCCCAGGCTGGTCCTTGAACTCCTGACTGTGCCTCCCGAGAGCTAGGATTCTAGGTGTGTAACACCATGCCTGGCTCTACGTTGCTATCTTGACAAACAAATCTTCAAAACCACCTGGAAGGTTGGGTTCCTGTTCATAATCCTCCAAATCCTTGAGTATGGTAGCACTGGAAGAGCTGGACCTCAGAAATGAGTCTACACCATGAGGGCCTTCCAACGCATGGTTATGGACAATGCTGGCTGCTCCCACCCATCTACTCCCGGTGGCTACCATTAGACACACACATCACAGCAAGGTCTGTCTACCTTTGGAAGGATGGGCCAGAGGAGAAGCCCACACACACCCTGGACTCAGTCCCAGGGCAGCCAGGGCAAGACATTCTGAATGTACAGAGTGTTATGTGGCAGTAAGGATGACCCAGATAAACTTGTTCCCTTGGCCCTGCAGACTCTGCCCAGGGACAAAGGGCTGTGACCAGGGTGAAGCCAGGGGAGAGCCCATCCTGGCTTGGGGACATAATTAGAAGAGTTTCAAAGGTTCTCACTAAAGGACAGGGAATACATAGTCACAGAGTATTTGCCTAGCATGTACAAGGCCCTGGGTTTGTCTCCAGCACAGGAAAAATAAACAAACAAACAAACAATAATAATAAATAATAAAAATAATAAATCCCCTTTGAGTACAAAAGCAAGCAAGCCCGCCCTGGCTCTTAGTTGTGGTATCAACCCTGCCAACCTTTTCTAGTCAGCAGGGTTCAGGATCCCTTCTGATCCTCTTGTTCTCTTTCGGGGCAGTAGCAGGACGTGAGAGGGAAGAATATCAGATATGTTAAAAGAAAAACTTTTGCTGGGTGGTGGTGGCGAATGCCTTTAATCCCAGCACTCGGGAGGCAGAGCCAGGAGCATCTCTGTGAGTTCGAGGCCAGCCTGGTCTCCAAAGCGAGTTCCAGGAAAGGCGCAAAGCTACACAGAGAAACCCTGTCTCGAAAAGAGAAAAGAAAAACTCTTAAGAGCTCGGGCCTGCCTAGTATGTGAGAGGCCCAGGTTTGATCCCTAGCACTGAAAGGGAGGAATGAATTGAAAGAAAGAATAATCTTCCAGCTGGGCGGTGGTGGGCATGCCTGTAAATCCAGCACTTGGGAGGCAGGAGCAGATCTCTTGAGTTTGGGACCAGCCTAGTCTACAGAGCTAGTTCCAAGACAGCCGAAGCTGTTACACAGAGAAACCCTGTGTCCAAAAACAAAAACAAAACAAATGAAGGAAGAAAAAACAACAACAACCAAAGAGAAGAAAAGAATCTTCCAGATACCCAAGTCTGCTCTGGACCTGCTTTCTAGCATAAAGGCGGCCCGGGCTTTGAGCCCCTCTGTTACAAAAGTAAAGGACAGAGAGACAATAGCCTGGGTTCTTTCCACCAAGCAGCAGCGTCTGAATAGTGCTTCAGACCCAGAGTCCCAGACAAGCCTAGGAAGTGTGGCAGCACTGTCACACAGTGCAGCCAGACCGAGCAGTCAGTCAGAGAGAGCCGTGTGGTCATCTCAGCCTACCTGCACTGTACAGGAATGGAGCAGAGCTAAACCATCAGCACCTGGCACCCAGGCCACACTAGCGTTGCGGCTGGAGATCGTTGTCATTGTGATGTTGAAGGGGGCTGCAGGCGGTGCTGTGGATAGAGACTTCGCGTCAGCGCCCAGTAAAAAGATTCGGAAGGGAAGCAGCATAGCAGTCAAGCCTTGGCTTTGTCCTAGGGCATGGAGCACCCCCTGAAGATGGCTACTCAGCATGTCCAAGGCACAGGGGTGCATAAACCAGCTTCCAGTAGAGCACTATTATTCATACCTGGGAGAGGGCCTAGGCTGGGGGCAGAAGCTGCCTACCCAAATCAAGGACACTGGACCAAAGAATAAGGTGGGGGAGGGGTGTTCTGGGGCGACAAAAGGTTAAACAGGCAACCGCCCAGCTTCTACGGATAAGAACCTTTGCGTACTGGCTTCTCTCCTCCCCCTCTGCACCAACACTCTGGGTAGCCTTTGCCATCTGCTAGGCTGCTGCCCCCACCCCCTTTCCCTCCACACCAGAGACAGAAACAAGGTTGAATAAAAGCCTTGACCACCTCCTGCTGGCTCCATCCTTCCCTCCCTCCCAGGGACTCTGCTTCGTGATGGGAAATCTGCTGTGACGTCAGGTTTCTATTCTTGTCTCTGCTGTAGCAGGGTCTCAGGTGCTCCCACTAGGCATGGGAGCTGCGCCAATTACCCCTCACCTGGAGATTCCTGCAGAGCGGACGCAAGCTGGCTAGCCAGCCAATTCTACCGATAGACAGCTGGCTGAGACTGCCCCTGTCCTCCCCACCCCGCCCCACCCCCCCCACCCCAGCCTGTGTCCCCCTACCTTGAAGACGAACAATAGCTGGTCGGGAAGTGGCCAAGCCTTTTATGTTGTGAGCTTCACAAGAAAACTCTGTGCGCTGGGTCACTCCTGGGGCCAGAAAACCTTAGTCAGTCCCCCAAGCAGCAACCCCCACTGAGTGAGTTTAGGAAGAAGGGTCTTCAATTCAGGTTCTCCCCAGAACATCTTAGCAGTCCCTCCAGCCAAAGGAAGGGGTTGGACAGTGGGGTATGGTAGCACGGAACAAGGGCTTTGGAGTCTAAAAGGCTTGGGTGGTATTCTGTTTCCCCATCTGTCGAATGGGAGAATTTTAAGAATCAGGTAATTGACTTTAAAGTGCACAGTACACAGTGAGAGCTCAGAGAAATGTTATAACCGTGCCTGCCACCTCAATCTCATCTCCCACAAACAGCACAGGGCGCCTCCCTTCTCTGGCAACTCCCTGATTGTGCATACCAGAGCCTTTTGTTTGTTCTCTGCCCCGTCCCTGTCACATTTGGCGAGTCTGAGCTCCTCATGCATGTGTCCTGTCTACCCAACCGTCCTCAGTTCTCTGGAGGCTGGAAAGGTGGCTTCTACCCTTTTGTTTTCCTTCGGTTCCCTCTGTGCCCAGCACAGTGTGGTGCATGCAGCAGTTCAGGAGTTCCACTGAGTGCTTATTATCACAGGGCTGGCTGCCTGAGGCGCCTAACCATGCACATCTGGAGGAGAGCTGGAAGCTGCGAACGCAGCCTCCTCTCTGAACAGGTCCTGCCCTGGCACCAGCAGGTCCCTAGTCCCTCCATCAAGATTCAGACTCCTGGGGACTTCCCTTTCATGCTCAGACCCATCTGTTTTGCACAGTTCAAGCCTCAACTGGGAAAAGTACATTTAGTTTCACAGATCGGCAAGTCTCACAAACATGCGATGTGTATGCCCAGGATCTTGAGGGTCTGGAAGAGTGTGCAGGTGTGACCGCTTGGGGTATAACTGCATATGGGATATGAACAGACTGGCAATTTTTCTAGAAAGGACCATCAAGGGAGGAGGCCCTGTATTTTTATGCTGGCCTCCCTCTTCCCTCTACCCTCCCCCATTTCCCTTTCTATAGCCTGAGCCGAGTCTTCTTCCAGTTTGCCAGACACTCCTCCCTAGCTCTGCGTGGGCTGGTTTCTGGCTCCTTCCCTGGGGAGGGGGGAGGATGGGTACCCCTGATCTCACACAATTCCTCTCAGGGCCAGCTGTGCAAGGACCAGGCTGCCGTGGGTGAGGGAAGGAGGCCCCAGCACCCTCTTTAAGCACACACAGCAGGATCACACCTAATCAGCCCCCCTAGCCAGCACAGCACACCTGACTAATGAGCTTAGCAATGGCATGGCTCACGCACCCTGACACTGGCGTTTGCTCTGGACGCCCAAGCCACAAACTCAGATTTATGCAGATCCCAACTCAATAGTGTTCCCTCCAGCTCTCTCTGCTCACAGCCCCCTCCTGAGGCTGCTCACCTGTCACGTTTAAAATAGAGGGAGAGGGGGCAGGTCCCCCAACCTTAGTGGGTCCTCTCCACCAGAAAATGGTTACAGGTTCCGGAGGACCCACGGCCTCACAAGACAGTTGAAAAGGGGCATTGGGTGGCACTGCCAGATCTTTTGGTTCCACCGTGAAGAATGGCACACCTAGGGAGAAAAAAGGAGGGGGAGTTAGCCCTGCCACCTCTCAGCTTCCTACTGCTCAAATCACAAGTTCATTTCCATTTGAAGTACTCTGTATGGCCAGCACCACAGGACCCTTAGGAATGGGTCAGCCGCAAACGGGCATCAGGTGTGGGGAGGGGGCAGCGTGGGCTTTGTTTCCATCCTCTTCCTTTTCTGCTGCCCGCTTAGGCAAGGCAGATTCTGCTGCCAGCCCCCACAGTCCCTTCCAGACCCGCTCTGACAGCCCTTCAGAGCACTGGAGAGGCTGGGGTGGGGAGGTGGGGGAGGTGCACCCCGGGAGGGGGAGTGGGTGGGAGCTTTAGCAGAGTTCTGCTGGCAGGCCCCGGCTCCCGTTCAGGGCCCTTTGTTACTTTCTTAGTCACTTTGTTCTCCAGGGCTAAACAGCTCTGAGCTCCAGCAGCTGTGGAGCCTTCTTCCCCTCCCCCACCCCCTCCCCCTTTCCGTAGGTCCTCTTGGCAGAACAAGGTCCAGCTTCTGATGAATGCTTGACAGTTTGTTGCTCAGAAGGCTGAAACAGACTGGACGTCAGAGATTGTGGGGCCCAGTGGCCTCCTTGGTTCTTAGACATTCCAGACTCCAGCAGGTATGGTCCCCGAGGTCTGGATGGGCCTAGAGTAAGGTTCTCAACATGTGGGTCACGACCCCTTTGGCAACTGTCTGTCTTCAAAAATGTTTACATTACGATTAATATCCATAGCAAAATTACAGTTACGAAGTAGCTGTTGTACTCGTGTATGTCTAGACCTTCACAGTAGCCATGAAAACAATTTTATGGTCGGGGGTCACCACAACATGAGGAACTGTATTAAAGGGGCGAAGCGTTAGGAAGGTTGAGAACCACTGGCCTAGAGCCTAGGTCACAGGAGACAGTAAGGCAGTCCAGCTTGCCCCAAGCTCTCTTCTGTAAAGGTAGTTCTCAGCTTCATGCCAAACGGCCCATCCAGCTCCAGCCTCCTCACCTTCCACGGTGAGCCATACTGACTGAGAGGTCTTGGTTTCTTCCCCATCCTTCACTTGGCACCAGTACAGGCCGGCATCAGACCGCTCCACTGACTTCAGGCTGTGGAGACAGGAGATCAGGCTTACTTCTCAGAGTGAAGAGAGGTAATCCCAGCACCCTAGAGGCGGAGGCAAGTGGACTGTGAGTTTGAGGCTAGACTTGTCTATATACAGAGAGTGAGTTCCAAGCCATCCAGTGCCACATGAGACCCTGACATTTAAAAAAAAGGAAAAAAAGGAAAAAAAAAAGGGGCAGCAGCTCTGCTGGGCAAACTTAATGGGCTTAGCGTGGCCAGTTTCTAGAAAGTTCCACAGTTTGCCAAATTTTAAAACCACAGACCTCTAGACACCAGCACAGCCTCAGCTCCCAGGCCCTTATGAAATGGGCACAGGCTGTCTGTCCCCGGCTGTCATCCCACACCACAGTCCTGCACCTGAGGAAGCCAATCCAGTACTGCTCGCTTATCGAGAGGGACACCTGGCTTGCATTCTGGACCACAGCCCCGTCCTTCATCCAGTGTATGTCAGGGTCCTCCATCCCCTCTACACTGCAGTTCATCTTGACTGGCTGCCCCTGAGACACTGTCATCTTCGCTGGGGCTCCCATGAGCTTCAGGCCTGAGGGAAGGGAAAGACAATGCGTCAGTCTGATTGAGATAGCCCATGTCTCTGGGAACATCCCCCATTCTCTTCTAGAAAGCAGTTTCTATGCTAGAGGGCTCATTCTCAGCCGGTGCCAAGGAGCAGAGACAGGCTTCTATGAGAAGGAAGGCGGCCTGAACCCAGGCTGGGAGAAAGGGCATGACAAGACCTCCAGTTTTCTGTCACTGCCCAGTTCCTTTAGCACTAAGGACCTCTTCCCCATAGCTCCCTATTGCCCAATCACCAGAAGGCAAACTGAGCTGAAACAGTGGAGACTTGTCATCTCCTGGAGCCGGTACTGCCCTGGGAATGACGCCTCTACCCAACCAGTGCAACAGGCTGCCAGCTCTCTGCCCGGGGTGTCAGTCAAGCCCCGAGCTGCTGCCAGTACCCCTGCACCCCACCCTGCCAAATGAAGGGAGGCCGAGGGAGGGAAGGAGGGAGTGCTCCCCTGAAGTGGGGAGCATATGGCTACAAAACCACGTCAGATCAAACACATGGCAGCCTTCCTGGCAGCCGCCTGCTCTATTAATACCTGAATGTGTGCAGGGGCGGGTGCTAGGAAAATGGGAGGCAGAAGGGAGGGGTGGGGCCCGAAGCAGGAGACTAAGACCCCCCCTCCCCAGCTACTGTGGCATAACAAGGCCCACCTATTGGAATCTTACCCTCCTCAGGCAAGGGTGGGGACACACACACCCACACACACCTACACACACCCTCCTCGAATATTTTTAAACTGATGGGCAGGTGAAGTATCTGCATAAATGAAATCCGGACCTGTTTCTTCCAGCGCTTTACTGTGTAACCCTAGGTAAATTCCTGGGCTCTCTGAGCACCAGATACGCCCCTCGAAGCCCGTAAATACTTTCCACCCTCTCTCTTCCTATTCCCCTCCTTGAGAGACTGATATAGCAAAGAACTCAGTTTTAAGCAATGCCAGGTGGATGGCTGCTGCCCTGCCCCTATCTCTACCCTACTCCGTTCACCCACACGGAACAAGGAGAAATCGCCTCACACCCCTTCTACGACCCAGCAGTTCCAGATGTGTGCAGCGTGAACTTGCGAACAAAGGTGCTGCCCTCCTGCCTCGGGGAAGTGTCTCAGTGGCTATGTGGCAACATAAAGCTAATCCTCACAAGGACCAGTAACCTTCATCCAGCCCAAGCTCTTCGACATTCGGGTTTCCGGGAGCGCCAAGGGCCACAGGAACTAGAGTACGGCCAGAGGTATTCTAGAATCCGGCCCCTTCACAGCCCCGGGTGCTCAAACCCAGACCCTGTAGTTTCCGAGTGGGACCTCCGGGGGTGTGCGGAAGGCAGAATGGGTCCTCGGGACTGGGGAAAAGGGAGCGAACAACTAGGAAGATAGAGGCGGGAAAACACAGTCCTAAGCACCCCCGGCTGCCCACACCCCCCACTCGCTTCCCTTGCACCGAGCCAGCCCCGGGCGCGAGAAAGTTGGGGGCTGGGGGGGGGGAGGCCGCGGCCGGAGGTCTGGCAGCCAACACCCGCTGCGCCCTAGCCTCGGCCTTCCAGCCCCGGCCACCGACCCCAACCTCTGGCCCGCCCAGGCCCGGGTCTCCCCCGCTGCCGTCCCTGGGCTGCGCCGCTCAGCCGTGCCGCTCAGCAGCCCCCCCAGTTCCCCGCCGCCTCCCGGGCCACCCCCTACCTGCGGCCGCCGACTCGGGGAGCAGCAGAGAGGCCAGCCCCGCCAGCAGCAGCGGCGGGAGCCCCGGCCGCCCCATGCTCCGCCTCAGCGCCATCGGCGGCGACGCCGCACCATGCCGGGCCCGGCCCGCGAGCGCCGAGAGGAGGGCGGCGGAGGAGGGGCGGGAGGCCCGCGGGAGGGGCGGGGGGCGGCGCTCGGTCGGGGCGTCCCGGACCCGCGGCCGCCGCGAGCCGCGGCCACCGCCGTCAGCAGCGAGGAGTCCCCGGGGCCGCGGCTGGGCCACCGCGCTCCTTGCACAGCCGCCGCCGCCGCCGCCGCCGCCGCTGATTCATGTTCTTCTGCGAGCCGCCGCCTCCTCCCGGCCCGCCCTCCGCGGAGCTCGTGCCGCCCCCCCTCCGCCGCCCCCCCCCCCCCGCGCAGCCCCGGTGGCGCGAGCCCAGCGCTAACCCCGGCCGCGGCCACCCGACCTCCCCGCCCACCTCCAGACGGCGCAGCCGGACCCGCGCCCCGGCCACCGCACGGCCGCCGCGGAGGACCTGCCCGGCTCCCTGGACAGGCACCCGGCCACGCCCCTCCTCTCCCCCAAATACTTTCCAGTCTCCAGCGTGGCGCCCCGATCCTCTCCTCAGAGCCCCCGCTGGAAGCCCCTGCCACACCCCAACACTGTTCTAGACCCGGACCTCAGAATCCGGCACAGCCCTCTCAGAACGTAAAGCACCTACTAGACACCGAAACCCTCATGTGCCCCCAGGACGGCTGTGACAGCTCCCCACCAAGATCTGCGAGCATCCCTGTACCAAAGGGTTGAGCTTTTCACCCAATTTGTTCTTTATTCGTTCTCCGTAGCCTACCTTTTATCGCCAAGTATTCTCCTATCAGAAAGACCATTTTCTTTTTCTCCTACCCACCTTCCTAGGGTGTTTTCCAATTGGTTGTAGGGCTAGAGTTTTCCAAGATCTGTTTAGGAATTGTCAACTCTCCATTCCCACTGCCACCCTACACAGGCCAAAGCCAAAACACCGTGTATTTGGGGGCTGTCATTCTTCCTACTTGCTTCTTCTTTCTACCTCCCACTTTCTAGGACGTAGTGTGAACACTGGCGTTGTCTTCATACTAGCCAGTGCAACATCTGCTATTATTGATAGACCACCTTGCGCGCACAGTAGACACCCATAGAAAAATAGGCAGGTCCCTATTAAAGGAGTGAATAATTGCCTGCTCCACCACTAGTAATCACTGGAGGTGGCCCTGCCCACAGTCATCCCGTCAGGAAGATGCAGAGCTGGTTCCAATTCACACCTGCCTGCTTGTCCTCATCTCTGCTTGCCCCCTGGAGGCCAACGCACGAGGCCCTTTGCAGAGGTCCCGGGATGGGGAGAAGGAATTAACCAGTGAGACGTCCCATGCGGCACTCTGCTGGATCTTTCCAAGGAATTCTCCTTCTGAGCAGCAGGAGCCTCCCTCTTCCTCCACTTGGCCCTATCCTTGCTTGTTTATTAATTATCTTAATGATAACAGCAGAGCTGGCGGCGGCCTCAGACCCAGCTGGGGGCGCCCCCAGGCGGCAGCACAAGAAGATCTGTCAACGGTTGGAGAGCAGGGGCCTGACTTCCGCTGAGCTCTCTGCCAGTTTTCTTGGAAACTCTTAGATGGCTCCAGGACCCTTTCCTGAAGGAGAAAAGAAAAGAAAACTAAAGCCCACACAAACCTGCTCTTTTCCAGAATCCATTGCTTTGGAAGTTGGAGTGGAAGCCAGAATGGCTGGGCTGCTGGCACCTTCATTACCCCTCACTTCTCAAGAGGGGACTTCTCCAGTAAGAGGGACTCTCTTTATTTCTGCTGACATTGGAAAGAGTCTTCCCGGAGGATGTTAACCTAGAGGCAAACTCAGCTCTACTTCATTCCTGACCTGATACAGAATTCTAGCCCAAGGGTTTACACTTTGTTAACAGCCAAACTGGCCCCTTCAGCAAGTCATGGATGTGGCTTTATTCTCCACTTTTAAAATTTTTTCATCCTAGCTGCAAGCCTGAAACATTACAATCATGCCAAGGAGCACACTTTCCCTGAAGGTCAGGGAGCCCTGGCTCTGTGTTTTCTCCCTAATTTCACTCCAAGTTCCCTCCTGGCTCTTAGTATTTCTACTTACAGGGCCAAAGTGGCAGAGAGAAACCTGTGGGATTCTGGTCTGCTTTTTCATCTCCTACACAAGGGTGGCTAGTTCCTGAGTTCTCACAACCCACTCAGCCTGCCCCGCATCATCCCCCCCACCCCAGCATAGCATAGGAATGTGCTTCTAGGGGTATGTGAGCAGGTGTGAATTTTGTGGAAGAAATGTGTAGGTGGGTGAGAGGGTGTGCATTGTGATGTATGAGGGAGGGTGTGCATTTGTGCAAATTCTAAATGTGACTGACGCTTTGTGGGTGGATGGGGAGAAAGTGTGTTCGTGTGTGTGTGTGTGTGTGTGTGTGTGTGTGTGTGACTGGAGGAGGAAGGCTGCCTGGGCAAATGTATGCCTGCAAAAGTTCCCTTCCCCCTGTAAATGCATTGCTTGGAGGGAAACTAATCAAATCAACAGGAAATGTATTTGACCTAACAGAAGCAGCTGTCCCTGGAGTTCCTGTCCTCAGGACAGAACCAGAGCCAGCTCTATGTGTCTCAGGGGAGAAACATGCTATGCTATTGCATGGGTAAAGGAACAGCATGGAAGAGAGGAAGGGGCAGTGGCAGCCTCATATTGTGGACAGGTTGAAGTTGGACCACAGCATCTCCCTACTCTGCTAAATGGTAAAAATTGGGAGTAGGGAAGTGCCGCAGTGGTCAGGCACACGTGTTCCTCTAGCAGCAGACCCCTTGGTTTGATTCCCAGATCCCACATGATGGCTCACAACCATCTATAAGTCTAGTTCCAGGGGATCCGACATCCTCTTCTGACTTCCTCTGGCACCTGGCACACACATGATGCACATACATATGTGCAGCAACACTCATACACAAACCACTGCCCACAGTAGCAGGACACTTGATGCCAATTTCCAGGGTCCCAGGAAGCAGCTACTTCAGCTTCTTCAGACTTGAGGCCTCTCTCCCCACAGGGAAAAGGAACCAGCCTGGTGGTGGTGGCGCACGCCTTTAATCCCAGCACTCAGGAGGCAGAAGTAAGCAGATCTCTGTGAGTTCAAGGCCAGCCTGGTCTACAGAGTGAGTTCCAGGAAAGGCGCAAAGCTACACATAGAAACCCTGTCTCAAAAAGCCAAAAAAAAAAAAAAAGGAACCAAGGTGAGATGTAAGGCATGACAGTCACCTTGACTTGTACCCAATGACCAGTTCTTTCCTAACCACTTCTCATGAGTGTTGGCAGGTCCCACTCAAGGAATGAGGAAGACCACAGACTATGGCCTTTATCTCTTCATAGGCAAACATTGTTTGCTTTGGGGATTAATAGGAAAAATAATGCCTATAGTTGAATTCCAAGGGTGCTGGAAACTGTTGCTATGCCTACCAAATGCTAAACAGGAGATCATGCCACTCCTTGCCCCACAGAAGATGAAGCAGAAAGGTATTCCCCAGAGGAGACTACACTTTCCCTAAGAATCACAGGAGAAGTCTCAAATGATCGGTTTTCTCCCCAAAACAGATTTATAAATAAGAAGAAAAAAGGTAAGCTTAGGTTTTCTGAAAGTGCAGATGGGTCCAAATTGGAAGAAAAGAGGAGAGATGACTCAATGTGGTTAAGAGTACTTGCAGAGGCCCCAGATTGGTTCCCAGCACCCACATTGTAGCTCATAACTCCCTGGAGACACCCTCTTCTTGTCTGCTTGGGCACCAAGTATGCATGTAGTGCATGCACATACATACAGGCAAACACTTATACATATAAGAAATAAAAATTAATG
The DNA here is from genome assembly GCF_007827085.1 of Peromyscus californicus insignis. Lineage (NCBI taxonomy): Eukaryota > Metazoa > Chordata > Mammalia > Rodentia > Cricetidae > Peromyscus > Peromyscus californicus. Next base: position 94,101,648 of record NW_026294595.1, on the reverse strand, counting down.
TTTTGAAAACAATTTCAACTGTGGAGGGGAGCCCTTGAGATTCTGGAAGAATTGCATGTTCAATTGTGTGTCTTATTAGTCCTTTAAAAAATATTAGTGTGTATATGTATATAATATGGGGGGGGCACTCTTGGTAACACAGCCTGTGTGGCCATCAGAGCAGGACTTTGTGGGACTGGTTGGGTTTTTTTCCCACATTTACTTGAGTTCTGGGGATCAAACTCAAGTTTCCAGGCTTGCCAGCCAAGCACATTTACCCACTAGACTATCTTTCTGGCCCCTCGATTCTCTTTAATTGTGGCCTGGTAGGTGAGGATTTTTCATCTTTAGTTATTTACTCTATTTATTCACTTATTTGGGGGGTTTGTGTGTGTGTGCAGGTTCCTGTGTTCACATGTGTATGTAGGCCAACCTCAAATGTTATTCCTCAGGTACCATCCACCCTCTGGACCCCCTTTTGAGACATCATCTCACTGTGTAGCCCTGCCTTACCTGGAACTCATGATGTAGACTAGGCTAGCTTCAAACTCTGATATCCACCTCCCTCTACCTCTGAAGTGCTAGGATTAAAGGCATGCACCATGCCCAGAGTAAATGACCCAGTAGATCAGATTTGCTAGTTAGCAAGGGATATGTTTGTCTCTGCTTTCCCAGCAATGGGCTTAAAAGTCTGTTCACGGTGGTGGTGCACATCCTTAATCCCAGCACTTGGGAGGCAGAGGCAAGTCTGGTCTACAGAGCGAGTTCTAGGACAGCTAAGGCTACACGGAGAAATCCTGTCTGGCAAGGGGAGGGGTCTGTTCACTGTTGTGCCTAGCTTATCAACTGTTCCTGCTGCCAGGACTTTGCTCCCTGATCATGGAGTTTAAGCCCAACTAAACACTTTCTTTTGTAAGTTGCTTTTGTGATGGCATGTTGTCACAGCAATAGAAAGGTAACTAACATAAACAAACAAGGCTAGTCTGGATATTAAACAACTATAATTCCAGCACTGGAAAGGTAGACACAGGAAGATTGCCACATGTCCAAAGCTAGCCTGGTCTAGATGAAAACTTCAAGGCAGCCAAGGTGACAAAGACCCCGTTTCAAAAGAATCCCAAACCAGTGGGCTGGAAGGATGGCTCAGTGTTTAAAAACACTAACTGTTCTTCCTGAGGACTTGGAGTCAATTCCCAGCACCCACATGAGGGCTCACAATCATCTGCAACTCCAGTCTCGGGGGATTCTTCTGGTCTCTGCAGACCCTGCACACACCTAGTGCATGGACATACATACAGGCAAAATACTCATACACAAAAGTCAAAACAAATAAAAAGTCCTATACCCCAAATTGAGCCCTTTGATATATGCCTGTATTTCCAGCTACTCTTGGAGCTAGGTAAGTAATTCACTTGAGCCTAAGAGTTCAGTATCAGCCTTAACAACGGCCTGAGCAACAAAGACCTTGTCTCAAAAAACAAAACCAAGCCGGGAGGTGGTGGCGCACGCCTTTAATCCCAGCACTCGGGAGGCAGAGGCAGGTGGATCTCTGTGAGTTCAAGGCCAGCCTGGTCTCCAAAGCGAGTTCCAGGAAAAGGCGCAAAGCTACACAGAGAAACCCTGTCTCGAAAAAGAAAAACAAAAAACAAAAAACCAAAAGCCTAGAACCTAAATCTAATCCTGAAAGAAACGTCAGAACAATCCTAAATGGAAGTGAGAACATGGCTGCTCCTCAGTATGGTTGGAAAAGGTAGATTGTAGAGAGTTCAGCCAGAGGCCTCTGGAAGGGTCCAGACTGAACCAGGTCATGAGAGGAGATGGGGCGGGGGATGTTAGGGGAGGAAGAGAAGAGAGAGAGAAGAAAGCCAAGAGGGCAAAGAGGAAGCCAGTCAGGAGCCAAGAGAGCACAAGGCCAAAATGGCTGGATTATATAGGAATCAGAAGCTGGGGAGGGAAGGCCAGCCCCCGGGCTGGAGAGGCTTAGCGTAGGGGGCACGGTGAGAAGTGTTGGGAGGAGCCACAGGTACTGAATTAGACTTGTCCCTGGTTTCTTTGGGATCTGTCAAATCCTAAGAAACATTCTACAATATTCCCTACCAGTACTACTCTAAACTGCAAAAAAAGCTAACAAAACCCATAAAATATCTAGAAAATTCAACTGGGGATGCAGCTCAGTAGTAAAAAGCATACTTATTATGCTCCAAACCCTGGGTTCAATTCTCAGGAATCCCAACTCCCAAAATACTTAAGAAATTGTTAGTTAGCAGAGCGGTGGTGGTGCATACCTTTAATTCCAACACTCAAGAAGCAGAGGCAGATGGATATTTTTGAGTTTGAGGCCAGCCTGGTCTACAGAGCTAGTCACAGGACAGCCAGGGCTACTCAGAGAAACCTTGTCTCAAAAAACAAAACAAAACAACAAAAACAAACAAAACCAAACCACAAAAGAGCACACACTGCTCTTCCAGAGGAAGAGTTCAAGTCCTGGCAGCCACATCAAGCAGCTTCACAGCTACCTGGAACTCTAGCTGCAGGAGTATCTAACACCTCTGGCCTCTACAGGCAGCGTCACTCACATGCACGTATCTCCAACGACAGGCACACATATATAGAAATAAAATAATAACAAAAGGCCACCAGTGGGTTAGTGGCTCATAATCCCAACACTATGGAGTCTGAGGCAAGGGGATTTCCAAGAATTTGAGGCTAAACAACTTAGCAAGTTTCACGGAAGCCTGGGCTGCCCTGTCTTAATGAAGCAGTAACAGTAACGGACACAAACAAGGACCACATATTCAGTTTAAGATAGCTCCTTAAGTAATTTTAAATCTACAAAAGATTCTCCTTTCTCTCCTAGACATGCAGTTAACAAAAGAAACTGGTCACTGGTTTATTCCTATGTTCTTTATCCATAATTGAATTTAGCTAATTGTATTGGGTCATTGTATATTATGTTCCTGTACTGCTAGGTCCTAATGCTTGGCTGTATTCCAATTTTTTTTAAAACTTTTTATTGACTCTTTGTGTATTTCACATCGTGCATCTGATCCCACTCATTTACCATCCCCTCGATTCTGCCCTCTGTCCTTGCAACCTCCCCACAAAACAAAATTTAAAAGTAAAACCAAACCAACCCAACCGACAAATCAAACAAGCAAACAAAATCTCAGTGTGGAAGCTGTAGTGTGGCCCAGTGAGTCACTCAGTATATCCCTTAGTCCATATATCTTTTCTTGTAAATGTTCACTGCAATGAGTCATTGATCTGGTTCAAGGCCTCTGGCTTCTGCTACACTATCAATACCTGGCCTTCACTGGGGCTCCTCTTGGATGTCCCGTTGTTGCCCTGAGATCCTGCAGCTTTGGATCTGCAGGTCCAGTCCCTTCACATGCTCCAGCAGTTTACAGATGAGGTGGGTGTTGGGGTGAGTTTTGTTTTGTTTTGTTTTTCAAGACAGGGTTTCTCTATATGTAGCCCTGGCTGTCCTGGAACTCGCTCTGTCGACCAGGCTGGTCTTGAACTCACAGAGATCCACCTGCTTCCTGAGTGCTGGGATTGAAGGCATGTGTCACCACCGCCCGGCTCTATTCTGATTTTTTGGGACAGGGATTCTTCAATGTTTGGTACTTCCAAGCCATCATCACATCAAAAGAGGAGTTGTGTGCCACTGTCTCACCTTTATGATGCTGAGGCTTGTCAGTAAAGGCTGGGAGTGGTGGCTCCCAACACTGGGGGGTGGAGGCAAGAGGATCGGAAAATTCAAGGTCATCCTTGGTTTCACAGTAAATTCAAGGCCAGCTGAGCTTTACATTAGACCTTGTGAAGATTCAAAAACAAACTGATCGGGGTGTAGTTAGTTGGTAGATTGTTATGTACATTGGTGTTTTGCCTGCATGTATGAGGGCATCAGATCCTCTGGAACAGGAGTTATAGACAGTTGTGAGCTGCCATGTCAGTGCTGGGAATTGAACCCGGGTCCTCTGCAAGAGCAGCAGTGCTCTTAACCACTGAGCCATCTCTCCAGTCTCTGGATCCATTATTTTATTGAGCTATGGTTTCCTCCTCTCTTTCTTGGTTTTTTTTTTTTTTTTGGTTTTTCGAGACAGGGTTTCTCTGTGTAGCTTTGCTCCTTTCCTGGAACTCGCTTTGGAAACCAGGCTGGCCTCGAACTCACAGAGATCCGCCTGGCTCTGCCTCCCGAGTGCTGGGATTAAAGGCGTGCGCCACCACCGCCCGGCTTCCTCCTCTCTTTCATTCTGCAGTCTTTGTGCCAGTCCCTTCCCCCACTTCCAGAACTTCCTATTAGGTCTTGTACTGTTTGAAATCTGAAGGCTGGCTAAATCCTAGTAGCCGAAGTTCACAGTGTGGAGAATCTGTGAAGGGTTCCACAGATTTGAGGTCACTCTTGACCATCAGCACTACCTGAAAAACTTGTTAGGAGTACAAACTCTAGGTCCCATTAGAGGTCTAGTGAGTCAGAAGCTCTGAGGGTGAGTGAGGCTTATCAATGTGTGTTATTGTTGTTCGTTTGTTTTTTGTTGTTGTTGTTGATTTGAGACAGGGTTTCTCTGTGTAACAGTCCTGGCTGTCCTGGAACTCGCCTGTAGACCAGGCTGGCCTCAAACTCACTGAGATACACCTGCCTCTGCCTTCTGAGTGCTGGGATTAAAGGTGTGTGCCACCACTGCCTGGCAACAGGACTTTTTATTTTATCAAAACAGAGCCTTGAGCTAGAGATGGCTCATCAGTTAAGAGCACTTTTGCACTTGCAAAGGACTTAGGTTTGGCTTCTAGCATTCACATAGGAACTCACAGCTGTCTCCAGTTCCAGGATATCCAGTACCCTCTTGACACCCTCTTTTTAATTCCTGGGGCTTCAGGCACACAAGTGGTAAATATACACACGTGCAAGCAAAATTCTTATACACTTATACGATTAAATGAATACATACAAAAACATTTTTGTAAAGATCACCTGTTGCTCTTCCAGAGGACCTGGGTTTGATTCCCAGCACCCACATGGTAGCTTACAACCATCTGTAACTACAGTTCCAGGGAATCTGACTCCCTCTTCTGGCTTCTCAGGGCACCAGGCATGCACATGGTACACACATATACATGCAGGCAAAAAAAATTGTATATTTAAAAGGTTTTTCTTTTGTTTTGAGACAGGGTTTCACTGTGTATCCCTGGCTGTCCTAGAACTCACTCTGTAAACCAGGCTGGCCTAGAACTAACAAAGATCCACCTGCCTCTGCCTCCTGAGTGCTGGGACTAAAGGCGTGTGCCACCACCGCCCTGCTTAAAAGGAAATAAATAAATCTAAAAATAAAATACAGGGTCTCAAAACCAGGTGGTGGTAACTCATGTCTTTAATCCCAGCATTCTGGAGGTAGAGGCAGGTGGATGTTCTACATAGTGAGTTCCAGGACAGCCAAGGCTACACAGAGAATCTCTGTCTCAAAAAAACCAAAAAGATAAAATAAAAACAACAACACCACACACAGGGTCACACTTTGTAGCCCAGGCAGATCTTGAATCTGTCATCCTCCACTATCAATCCCCCAGGTACTGGGATTACCCAAACCTTCCATGTCACAAGGCTGAAAGAAGTTCTCTGGTGAAAAGGTAACCAGTAATTGTTACAGGTGCTTGGATTTCAGACCATCCAAGTTCAGTTCAGTTCAGTGAGCAGACCTGATGTGTAAAGGTTTTACTGTTGACCCTGGCTAGACCTTAAAGGGGAAAGACTTTTGGGAGCGGGTGGCAGGGAAAAGGGGTTGAATTCCCAAGAAAGGAGACTGGCATGAACAAAGGCAAGATGCTTAGGAAGCGGGTAACCTTGATGACAAGGTCCTTTTCTTTCCGGTCTTCTCTCCAACACCCCAATTCTTACAGCACTCTCTGGGAGTATTGCATTCTTTGTGTTCCTCTCACGGTTACCTTCTGGCTGTAAGCACACGAGCGAGGTCACGTTAGCGTGTGTGCAGGCTTTTGCATGCTGACTGCGAGCACTGGCTCTGGAAAATAGGATGCAGTTAAGCACGGTGGTGAGTGCAGAAGGACATCTGTGCCAGCATTTGCCTCTGCCAGCAGTGCTGTGTGTGTGGAAAGGCCTGGGTGCAGTACACCAAACGCGCGTGTTCCAAGTGTCTGTACAGAGATTAGATGCCGCAGGCTTCGCTGCTTGGGGCTCAGGTTCAACGCGGGACAGGGAGCCTCAGAGCGCCAGCGGCCAAGCCAGATCGCCGCAGGCCAGGCTGCTCGGCGGAAGCTGAACTCTAGCGGCGGCGGAAGTGCGGCTCCGCACGGGCAAGATGGCGGCGCCCAGGGGTTCGTCGTTCGAGTAGGTGGCTGGCTGCAGAGACCCGCTTCAAGTGGCCCAGGCGGAGAACCCAGGAGCAAGGTGTCCAATTATTTGTCATAACCTGCTTGGGAGTCTTTGCACAGCAGTGGCTGAGACCCCTGTGTTACACAGACCCGGGGCACAGCCCTTCATTTTCGGTGGCTGACGGGTGTGTGACCCAAGATGCTTGGCTAGAGTATTAGGCGCAGTCTCCGGACAGGTTGTGTCGTCAAAGTAAAGGCTGCGGTGTAAGAAGCAATTCGAAAACCCAGTAAATCCATGGTTAGTTCTTCCTTCGCTTCCGAGTTAATTTGTAGGAACTATCCTTATTGTGATTCAGGGTGTAACTTGTAGCACAAATTGATTTTACACAAATCTCTCCTGGAGATTGTGGGGGAGTACATTGGCTTCTTTCCGTAGCACGGAACTAGCTGTTTTCATTCACTGGGGTTTATATAACAGGTACTGCGGTAGGCACGTTTCGTGCAATAATCTTTGGCTGTTGTTGTTTTGAAAGGTTTCATTTATCCCAGGCTGACCTGAAACTCCTGATCCTCCTGCCTCCACTTCCCAAATGCTAGGATTACCGGTGTCCCAGCCCTGTGCATTTTACAGTTGAAACTGAATTTGGAATAGCTTAAATAATTTGCCTAATTTTACTCTAGTAAGTAGTGGAGCTGGTATTTGATTTCTGACTTACTGATTTCTTTTTTTTTTTTTTTGGTTTTTTTTTTTTTTTTTTTTTTTTTTTTTTGGTTTTTCGAGACAGGGTTTCTCTGTGTAGCTTTGCGCCTTTCCTGGAACTCACTTGGTAGCCCAGGCTGGCCTCGAACTCACAGAGATCCGCCTGGCTCTGCCTCCCGAGTGCTGGGATTAAAGGCGTGCGCCACCACCGCCCGGCCTGACTTACTGATTTCTAACACTACTGCTAAACTACCCACAACAGCCGTGTGTGTGTGTGTGTGTGTGTGTGTGTGTGTGTGTGTGTGTGTGTGTGTGTGTGTGTGTGTGTGTTTTACTGGGCAATGAAACCAAGGCCTTATGCATACTAGGCAAGCACTATGTTACTGACCTACACCTAAAACACACACACAGTGTCTCCTACCTTAGTAGCCTAGGCTGGCATTTACTGTGCCACTGACCTACACCTGACAGACAGACAGACAGACAGACACACACACACACACACACACAGTGTCTCCTACCCTAGTAGCCTAGGCTGGCATTTACTGTGCCACTGACCCCCCCCCCCCACACACACACACACGTGTCTCCTAGCCTCGTAGCCTAGTCTAGCTCTTTTTTTTTTTTTCCTGAGATGGTCTCACACTGTCATCCAGGTAGTCCTAGAGCTAACTATGTAGACCTGGAGAGCTGTGGTTATAGCTGTGAACTTTTATAGACTTTTGTACATCACTCAGCCCAGAGAAAACTCAAAAAGTTTTTTAGGGGTAATATTATTTGGTTTTTGTTTTTCCCTTTTTTGGGACAAGGTTTTGTTATATTATCGCACAAACTGACTTAAAGCTCTCAATCCTGCTTTAACCTCCTGAGTGCTGGGGTTACAGGCATAGCCAATCACAGATGACTTTTGGTACTGTCCTTTAAGTTACACATTCCCGTGATTGTTTTGACATTCTGTCACCTTTAGCCCTTGTGTTAGGGATGTTTTCTATACTGGCCTCATGACTATAGTTATCACATCTGATCCTGCATAGCATTGGACGAAGAGTAAAGGGAATACATTATTGTTCGGCACTGTTAGGATCTGATCTACCTGGCTATTATCTCCTTGCTTCTTATTGCCCTTAGCTGTTAGAAAATGGCTAGTGTACTGGGCCCTCCCATGTGCCGTATTTTTACATTTATTTTTATTACATTATCTCTTTAATGTATTTTGTGGCGGTAGGCACACATGCCAGAGTGCTTGTGGAGATCGGGGAACAGCTTGCAGGAGTTGGTTCCCTCTTTTTTTTTTTTTGGTTTTTCGAGACAGGGTTTCTCTGTGTAGCTTTGCGCCTCTCCTGGAACTCACTTGGTAGTCCAGGCTGGCCTCGAACTCACAGAGATCCACCTGGCTCTGCCTCCCGAGTGCTGGGATTAAAGGCGTGCGCCACCACCGCCCGGCTGGTTCCCTCTTTTGACTGTGTGGGCTGGGGATTGAATTCAGGTTCCCAGGCTTGGCAGCAAGTGCCTTTCTTTGTTGGTTGAGCCACTGAGCTCTTGTTGGTTTATTTGTTTATTTTCTTTCTTTTTTTTTTTTTTAAGATTTGTTTATTTATTATGTATACAGTGTTCTGCCTGCAGGCCAGAAGAGGGCACCAGATCTCATTACAGATGGTTGTGAGCCACCATGTGGTTGCTGGGAATTGAACTCAGGACCTCTGGAAGAGCAGTCAGTGTTCTTAACCGCTGAGCTATCTCTCCAGCCCCTATTTGTTTATTTTCTTTGACAAGTTCTCTTGTGTAGACCAAACTAACCTCAAATTCACAGAGATCCACCAGCTTTTGCCTCCCTAAAGGCACGTGCCACCACACCTGGCGAATTTATCTTTTTTTTTTTTTTTTTTTTAGCTGAGGATCGAACCCAGGGCCTTGTGCTTGCTAGGCAAGCACTCTACCACTGAGCTAAATCCCTAACCCCGAATTTATCTTTTTAAAGTACACAGTTCAGTGGCCTTTTAGTACATATGTAAGATTGCTACCAATATCATCTAATTTGAGAATATTTTGAGAATTTTGCTGCCCACAGATTGTATATAACCTAAATTGGCTATATATCCTTTTTGGTTGTTGTTTTGGGTTTTTTTGAGACAGGGTCTTACTATGTAGCCTTGGCTGTCTTGGAACTCACTAGGTAGACCAGGCTGGCCTCAAACTCACAGAAACCCACCTACCTCTTCCTCCCAAGTGGTGCACCACCACGCCCACTCTTGTTTGTTTTTTGATACAGGGTTTCATGTATCTCAGGCTGGCTTTTGAACTTACTGTGTAGGCAAGGATAACCTTGAACTCTTTACCCTCTTGGCGTCACTCCCAAGTGCTGGGGTTCCAGGTGTGTGCTGCCACCCTTGCCTTGCCTGTAAATAATTTTACTGGATTGTTGGCCAGGGGGTGCTGATGGAGGAGGAAATAGTGATGAGGAGTGAGTTCACATGAGCTCATGAAAACCTGAAGATGACCTGTGCTCAGTTATGAAGGCTGTTGTTTTTTTTGTTTTTTTTTTTTAGGTTTTTCGAGACAGGGTTTCTCTGTGCAGCTTTGCGCCTTTCCTGGATCTCGCTCTCTAGACCAGGCTGGCCTGGAACTCACAAAGATCCGCCTGCCTTTGCCTCCCAAGTGCTGGGATTAAAGGCGTGCGCCACCACCGCCCGGCGAAGGCTGTTGTTTTATTACTTTCAGGGGTGAATGAGAGTGAGTCTCCACACCAAGCAAGCAGTACTGGAAGGAGTCATACAGAGGGTAGAGCTTGAGAGCCATGATGCTGTCCAGACCGAAGCCTGGAGAGTCTGAGGTGGACCTACTGCGCTTCCAGAGTCAGTTCCTCAAGGCTGGTGCAGCTCCAGCAGTGCAGCTGGTGAAAGGAAGTCGGAGACGTGGTGATGCTCATCCGGAGCAGCTTCCACTCCGGGACCACCGGGATGTGGTGACCCTGGACAGTGAGTGCCTGCAGGCATGGGCGTGAGGAGAGAGGGGTCAGCCTGAGGGCCCGCTTCTATCCTGAGGTGGCTGAATTCTGCTCCAGCTGTAACCTCTGTTGCTGAAATTTTGTTTTTTTGTTTTTTAGTATTCTGTTTTGTTTGTGAGAAAGGGTCTCACTCTGGGACTCGAGCTTATTTAGAGCTCAGTATTTAGTACAAACTGATTTTGAACTTGTGGCAATCTTCTGCCTAAGGTTGCAAATACTGGGAGACCAGCTGTGCACCACCTCACGCAGCTCTGCAGCTCTACAGCTCCATTATATAGATGAAGAAACTGAGGTTCAGAGAGGTTAATGTCATACCCAAGATAGCACAGCTTGAGCCAGGGCCCAGAGCATCTGTCTTGTTATTTGCGGCTGCCCCCAACCCAGATATCTTTTTAGAAAAGTGTGAATATACTCAACATCTGGATTCTTTGTTTCAGATCTTCCAGATTTGCCCCCAGCTCTGGTGCCCGCTCCTGCAAAGAGAGCTAGAGCCAGCCCTGGCCACCCGCTGCCGCAGGATGAAGACCCTGAGGAGAGGCTGAGTAGGCATGACCAGCACATCACCGCTGTCTTGTCTAAAATTATTGTACGTGTTAAGCCAGCTGGGTGGGCAGGGCATCCCGTTTGGGGAAGAAAGGGGTTTATGAGCAGAGGGTGCTGCAGAAAGGTAGACTTTTTCACACTGCAGTCAGGGTTAGGGCTAGGTTAGAACTACCTAGAGCAGATCCAGCGTAGGTTCCTGAACCCCCGGAACGAGGGTCCCGGGGCCAGTGAAATAGGGTTCAGCCTGGAGAAACCTGTGCGTCTTCATTCCTTTGTGTTTTGTTGCCACAGGAACGAGATACAAGTTCAGTCGCTGTGACTCTGCCCGTGCCCAGTGCTGTGGCTTTCCCCGCTGTGTTCCATCGCTCCCAGGAGAGACAGGTGAGCAGGGGCACCTTAGGTGGGTCCTAGTTAGGGTTTCTATTGCTGCAGCAAAACACCATGATCAAAGCAGCCCGGGGATGAAAGGGTTTATTTTAATTACGTTTCCATATCATAGTTCGTCAGTGAAGGAAGTCAGGACAGGAACGTAAACAGGGCAGGACCCCGGACGCAGAAGCTGATGCAGAGGCCATGGAGGAGTGCTGCTTACTGGCTTGCTCCTTATATCTTGCTCAGTTTGCTTTCTTATAGATCCCAAGTCCACCAGCCCAGGGATGACACCACCCACAATGGGCTGGGCCCTCCCCTATTAGTCACTGATTAAGAAAATGCCCTACGGATAGATTTTTTTTTAAGATTTCTTTATTTAATGAGCACTGGTGTTTTGCCTGCATATACTCTGTGTGAGGGTGTCAGATCCTCTAGAACTGGAGTTACAGACAGTTGTGAGCTGCCATGTGGGTGCTCTTAACCCTGAGCCATCTCTCCCGCCCCCTGCAGATGGATCTTATGGAAGCATTTTCTCAATTGAGGTTCCTTCCTTTCAGATGGCTCTACCTTGTGTCCCTTGGCAAATACTATCCAGCACAGGTAGTGCTTGGAGAGTGAGTGAGTCTCAGGATAAATCTTTTGTAGGCACTTTGGGAAAGCCCTTTTTTATTTTAAACTAAGCTGGATGTGGTGGTACACACCTTTGGCCCCAGTACTCCAGAGGCAGAGGGAGCTGGATCTCTGTGAGTTGAAGCCCAGCCTGATCTATAGAGCATGTTCCAGGACAGCCAGGGCTACACAGAGAAACACGGTCTCAAAAAAAATATTTTTTTAAACTATGTATATGTATGGATGAGCATGTGCACACAAGTGCTGGTGCCCACAGAAGTGAGTTATAAGCTCTTCTAAGCTGCCTGAGGAGGGTGCTGGGGATTGAACTTGAGTCTTCTGGAAGAATGGCAAGTGCTCTTAACTGCAGAGCCATCTCTCCAATCCTCTTAAAAATTTCACTTTTATCTGTACGGGTGTTTTGCCAGCATGCATGTATGTAAGTACACCACATTCAAGCCTGGTGCCCATGGAGATCAGAAGAGGGTTTTGAACCCATGGAACTGAAGTTAATGGATGGTTGTGAGCCACTTTGTGGGTGCTGGACTCAAGCCCTCTACAAGAGCAGCAAGTGCTGCTAACCACTGAGCCATCTGTTCAGCCACACCCCACTTTTTTTCTCTCTCTTTTTTTGGAGACAGTTTCAGTAGGAGGCTGGCCTCAGACTTACAGGAATTTTTTTCCTCAGCCTTCCTAAGTGTTGGAATTGCATGGTTTCTTTTGTAGTGCTGGGACCTGAATGCAGTGTACTTCCTGCTGCTGGGCAGACAGTGCACCCTGACCTCTGTCCACTGTCCAAGTCCTGCTTCCTTCCTTTTTCTGTTGGCGTGAGTGTGTATATGAGTGTCTGGTGTGTATGCACACGTTTGTATGTGTGAACTCTGGAGGTCAGAGGACCACCTCAGGTGTCTTTCCCTGCCTTCTAACCTTCGTTGTTCCCTGCTTTGCATGTCAGACTAGATGGCCTTTGGGTTTGTTTTGTGTTTTGAGACAGGGTCTCTATGTAGTCTTGGCTGACCTGGAACTCACTGGATAGACCAGAATGGCCTTGAACTCACAGAGATCCTCCTGCCTCTGCCTCCCAAGTGCTGGGATCAAAGGTGTTCACCACCATACCCAGCCTTAGATGGCCTTTGAATTTCCAGGGATTCTTTTGTCTCTATCCCCCAACTTGCTTTAGAAGTGCTGGGATTACAGATATGTGCAAATTGTGCCCAGTTTTACATGGGTTGTGGGGAGTTCAAACTCGGGTCTTCCTGCTTACAGAGCAAAGACTTCTCTTTTTTTTTTTTTTGGTTTTTCGAGACAGGGTTTCACTGTGTAGTTTTGGAGCCTGTCCTGGAACTCACTCTGTAGCCCAGGTTGGCCTCGAACTCACAGAGATCCGCTGGCCTCTGCCTCCCGAGTGCTGGGATTAAAGGCGTGCGCCACCACTGCCTGGCCAGAGCAAATACTTTTACTTTGTGTGTGTGTGTTTGGTGTTTGTATGTGTGGTGTGTTCATACCTGGGTATAGAGATCAGAAGAAAACTTGTGGGAGTCAGTTGTGTCCTTCCAGCCTGTGGGTCCCTGGATCAGACCCACGTGGTCAGGCTTCAGGTCCCCTTACCAGCTTAGTCATCTTGCTGTTCCTCCTTTTTCTTTTGACACAAGGTCTCACTTCTCAGTCTGGCTTCAGAGGATGTCTTGAACTCCTGCTCTTTCTGCCTGTACCTCCAGAGCGCTGGCTTTTAGATGTGTACCACCATATCCCAGAAGTTCTACTTTCTCTGAGGAAGTTTCTTTCCTCTTCGTTCCAGAGCCTTGGTTAAGAAGCTATGGAGGAGCAGGTAATTAATATCAACAGCTTAGGTTTTTCTCTTTGTCTTGTAGGGGAAATCGGCAACATCGGGTAAGAGGAGCATCTTTGCCCAAGAGATTGCAGCCAGGAGGGTGACTGAAAACAGGGTCCCAGCAGCTGGGGAAGTCGTCCCCAGCCTAGACCCACCAGAGGGTGAGTGCTGCTGAAATGCTTGCATTTGGTTTTTTTTTTATCCCTTATAAATATACTTTGTATTTCTGACTGGTGGGATGGGGCAGAGGCAGGTCTGATGGATTCCAGTCTGAGCTCCCCTGTAATGGAGGATGACTTTAAAATTGTGCCCCTCCTGCTTCCCATGGCCACCATGCCCAGTTTATACGGTTCGAGGGGTCAAACCCAGGGCTTCGTGTATTAGTAAGGATGTGCATGTTAGCAGCAGAGCCACAGCCCCAGCCTCTCAAATGTACATTTATTTATTCTTTCTTTCTGTCTTTTTTTGCAGAGGTCCAGGTTCAGTTCTGAGCACCTACATGGTGACTCACCACTATCCATAACTCCAGTTCTAGACTAAATAAATCTTAAAAAAAACCCAAACAATTATTTTTATTAGGTGTTTTGTTGTTGTTTTGTTTTTTCTTGTTGTTTTGGGGTTTTTGTTTGTTTGTTTGTTGTAGTTTTTCTTTGAATAAGCCTGACTATCCTGGAACTTACTTTGCAGATCAGGCAGGCTGGCTTCTAATTCACGAAGATCTGCTTGCTTCTGCCTCTCAAATGCTGGGATTAGAAGGATGTGCCACCACCGCCTGGCAAGAAGTTTTTTAAATAAAGAAAGAATAACTAACAGCTGGGTGTGGTGGTCCACACCGTTAGTCCCAGCACTCAGGAAGCAGAGGCAGGTGGATCTCCGAGTTTGAGGGTAGCCTGGGCTACAACTCCTTCAAGCATACTTTTAATTGATTTCATATAGAAACTACTAAGGGAGGGCGAGTAATTAATTCTGCCTCTAATCCTTGAGTGCTGCATCATCTACAGTATTAAAAACCCAGGCACCGGGCGGTGGTGGCGCACGCCTTTAATCCCAGCACTCAGGAGGCAGAGCCAGGCGGATCTCTGTGAGTTCGAGGCCAGTCTGGGCTACCAAGTGAGTCCCAGGAAAGGCGCAAAGCTACACAGAGAAACCCTGTCTCGAAAAACCAAAAAAAAAAAAAAAAACAACCAGGCACTGGGGCTGGAGAGATGGCTCAGTGGTGAAGAGTATTGGGGGTGGGTGGGTTAGAAGTGTCTGATAGAGACTGTAAAAGCTACTGACCAAGTTTTCATTAATGATGTGAATTCCTAGTGAAAGAGCCTGAGGTAAAGTGGTGATAGGTGGCTATGTCAGGATCTGATGGTTCAGAGGGAAGTCTTCCCATATGTCTTAAGTGAGGAATGAGTGAGAAGCTGCCACCTTGCCTCCCCAGAAGGCCTGGACTGCTGTGTGGTTTCCATTCTGTGTCCAGTGGGACTAGCTGCCTTCCTGAAGAGACCAGAGGGTCCAGGTAGAGCCAGGAGGGCAGAGTAATAAAACTGTACACTACTTTCAGGTGCTGTGCCCTCTGAGCCACCCTCCTCCAGGGACAAAGGCAGCCGGTTTCTAGGGGGCAGCCATGACTTCCACAGATCGAATCTGGTCACAGGGAAGGGGCTGAGGAGCCAGGCGGCTGAGCAGGAAGTCCAGACCATCCATGAAGAGAATGTCGCAAGACTACAGGCCATGGATCCTGAGGAGATCCTGAAGGAGCAGCAGCAGTTACTGGCTCAACTTGGTATGGGTGCTTGGTCTTCTCGCTGGGGCCAAGCTAAGGAAGAGCTGTCCCTTGTTGGGGAAGGCCTTCTGTGAGGGCCAGGCACTTCGCTGTGTGTTTGCTTGTTTATTTTGGTAGTTGGAATTGAACCCTGGTCCTTACATATTCTAGGCAAATGCCATACCACTGAACTGTACCTCCAGCTCCTAAAGGAGGGAAGCAGTGAGCCCCTAAAGTATGTACAAGTACAGGTCAGACATGTTTCGAGTACTTATTTACTTAGTGGCATTGGAAACTGATGTGCTGTATGATGAATACTTTCGTGCATTTCTTCTGTTTTGTCCTTAAACTATTCCTCTACCCCTGGGAGAGATGTGGTATTAACTTAATTTTACTAATGAAAAAAAAAAAAAAAAAAGCTGGGCAGTGAGACTGCACACCTTTAATGTCAGCATTCACGAGGCAGAGGCAAGTGGATCTCTGAGTTCGAGGCCAGCCTGGTCTACAGAGTTCCAGGGCAACCCAGGCTACACAGAGAAACTCTGTCTCAAAACCAAAAGCATCCGTGACTCTGCTGCTCAGGGTGCTACAGGCCTTTAACCCCAGCACTTGTGAGGTAGAGGGAAGAGGACCCCAGTTCATGCCCAGCTCCATGGCTAGTTTGAGGCCTGTTGTCTCAGTGAGACCCTTCTTCACCAACAGAAAACGTGAAGCTTCTGAGATGGGTAAGGGTGCTTGCTGAGCAAGCCTGATGACCAGAGTTGATTCCTGGAACCCCATGAAGGTGGAAGAGAGAACTGACCCCACTGAGTTGTCCTCTGACCCCACATGTGCACCATGGCACAGACAACCTCCCCATATCTCCTGTAACAACTTAAAGCAAAGAATTCCTCAAAAGGGGAAAAATATGAGGCTCAGAAATATAGGAAATTCTCCACAGGTCACATAGATGGTGAGAACTGCAGAATGGATTGACTGGGGGCACGTAGGGGAGTGCTGCAGTTGAAACCCAGAGTCTTGCACATGCCAGGCAAGGTGCTTTATACATCTGGTCCTGTGGATTGGATTAAGACACAAATACAGGATTAAATCTAAGATGTAGTGCTTCTGACTGGTCTAGCCCCCAGCCCCATTATGTATGACTGTTCTGCCTGTTGTAGATCACGCTGTGCTTTATTACAGCCATACTTCATCACCTGGTGTAACTACAGTATTCCTGTTGTACATGATAGGGTGGTGTGCCACACCTTTCTCCTAGTCAGTCCTGTTCCCCACTGTCTATTGAGCACTTACGTAACATGTGTTCAGTTTTTAGTAAATGTACGTGCAAACTGACTGAGAAAAAAATGAAAGAAATGGGCTCTATTCAACATCCTGTAAACCACAGCTACTTCAGACTTGACCTGGTGGCAAACTGAGGCTCAGGCATGGGAACCGGAACCAGAGGACTGGAGAGCAGGGGCTATGGGGGATAGTCAGGCTCCAGGGGCTGTACAGGTGTGGGCTGGCAGTGTCATTAAAGAGCCACAGGAGAGTGTGGGGGTCCTGGGCTGTGGGGGGAAGCAGTTTGTCTTGTCCTTGGCACCCAGAGCTGGGAGACTTTAAGCAGGTGTCAGGTGTGCAGGAGGCTCGGGAGTACCCACCCTGCTTCTTACTCTCTCCACCTTTACCCTAGACCCCAGCTTGGTTGCCTTCTTGAGATCACATGGCAATGCCTTGGAGCAAGCAGGAACAAAGGCCACCAAGGAGCAGAGCCCAGGAAGTCCCACAGTTCCTGTCACTAAAGAAGAGCCCATCATGTCAACTTCTGCCAGTGAGTCCAGGAAGGAGGACAAGCTGGAGCCAAGAGCCCCAGGTGTGGAGGAGAGATAACATCTTTTGATGGATAAGAGCAGAGAGGAAAGGGGGGCAGTGATGGTGCACACCTTTAATCCCAGCACTCGGGAGGCAGAGCCAGGGGGATCTCTGTGAGTTCGAGGCCAGCCTGATGTCTCCATATCGAGTCCCAGGACAGCCAAGGCTACAAAAGAGGGGAGTGGGCTGATGAGACGGCTCAGAGAATAAAGGTGCTTGCCACCAAGCCTCACAGCCTGAGGTAGATCCCTGGAGCCTACATGGTGGAAGAGAAAAGCAGCTCCCAACACACATGTTGTAACACACATGCACACCTACCCCTCATACACAAAATAAATAAACGTAAAAAAAGGAAAAATAGTAGAAAAAACCTGCTTTCTCCTTGGCCTGGCTGGTGGGGAAGAGGATGCTCCTCTGCCCTGGGAGGTAGAATGTTGATCTTCATTAGTGCCTGTAAATTGGCGCGGATAGTCCTCCTCTGCTGGGGCACGTCTTCCTGCGTACACTTCTGCTTACTTGTCCTGTTTCCCCTATTCCTCCCCACTACTCCTCCCCACTACTCCTCCCCACACCTGAAGAGGCAGCAAGAAGTCACCCGAGAGGCTGTGACTGCGGCTCCCTCCCATCTTCCCGCCCTTGCTGAGGATGCACAGCTCCTGCTTTATCCTCTTCCCTCAGTGTTGCAGGGCTGGCAGGGCCAGGCTGAGGGGAGAAGCTGATGCAGGACCTCAGACATGCCAGACCAGAAGCAGAGGCCAGTGGACACACTTATTTCCCAGAAACAAGATTATTCCATTAGGGATTAACAAAAGAGAAAATTGAATTATGACCCGGAACCTCCTGCTCCTGGAGGACTGCTGGGCCAGCCAGGCAGGCTGAGTGGGGGTGGGGTGGGGGGAGGAAGCTGAAGGATGTGGTATCCTGCGCCACTGGAGCAGCATAGCTGCCACCTCTTCTTTGTCCCTGTCCCTGTCCTTCAGCGGTCTGGGACCAGAGAGTGGACAGCTGTACCTCCCTTGGCCTGTGCTGGCCTGTGCTGGCCTGTGCTGGCCTGTCTTCCTCTTCTGTTCCTCCTCCTCTTCCTTTTCTCCTCTTTCTCCTTCGAACAAGGCTTTGGGGTCAGCAAGGGGCTGGAGCCAGGACGGGCTGTGTCTGCTCTAGTTGAAACATTCATCCAGTTCCCAGGGGTTCCAGCCCCCAAGCATACCATTTAGCCGTAGCTGGGGGTAGAAGCTGCTAGATTCAGTGCAGAGGGCCTGTGGCAGCTGCTCTCTGTCACTGGGGAATCTTGCAGACCAGTGAGCCAAGCCCCTTGAGGAACACTGTGCTTCTCTCTCCCTAGCACTGAAGCTGCCCATGACCCCCCACAAAGAGTGGCTCCACATGGACACTGTTGAGCTGGAGAAGCTCCACTGGACCCAGGACCTGCCCCCGCTCCGGCGGCAGCAGACACAGGAGGTGAGGGGGCCAGGTGGGATGGGGCTGCTGCTCTTCTGCCCAGAACTGGGCCTTGAGAAATAGCTCTTCTGTGCCCTCAGCTTCTCTCCTGTCTCCTGCCTGGCCCTAAGGAAATGAGCCTCATTTCCAGTCAGAGGTGGAGCCCAGACTTAATCCTCAAATGCCTGAGATTGAGGTGGTTGAGTATTGAGAAGTTGCTGCTGTTTCAAGCCCAAGTCTTTTTCTTTTTCTTAGAGAATGCAGGCCCGATTCAGCCTTCAAGGAGAGCTCCTGGCGCCCGATGTGGATCTGCCCACCCATCTGGGCCTGCACCACCATGGAGAAGAGGCAGAGGTAAGGTCTGGGGCCCCAAGAAGACTGGCAAGTGTTTAACAACTGCAGAAAAGGAGCTCTGGTCTGCCTTTGACCTGTGTGCCCTGTTCCAGCTCATGGCCTTGCCATCACTCAGTTTCTTAGAGTCAAAATGCTGTCCCTTCTCTGGCATTTTGCTCTGTTCTGAACTCAAAGCCAGGCCTTGCATGCTTTCCCTTAGGCCATTCCATCTCTCATGGGGCTGCCATCCTGTTTTCCTCTGGCCTAAGTCAAGCCGCCCCTTACCTTGGAACGTTTCCCAGCTCTCCTTAGCTCACAAAATGAGGTCCTAGTTCGTCAGCTTGGCAGGACAGTCTGTAGGTCCTCCAGCTCTGCCTCCTTTACTCCTGCTCTACCACTCTGCTGATGCTGCCACATGATAGCCATTTTCACAGCCTAACAGGACTCACTCCAAGGAATGTCCATACCCTTAGTCCATGCTGGGCCATTGAAGCCGTACCTACCTACTGAGACAGATTCCTTTTCCACACCTGTCTTCTGATTGGAAATTAAACATCAGCTACGGGCTGCTCTTTCAGAGATCCTGAGTTCAATTCCCAGCACCCATGTAGTGGCTCATAACCATCTATAACTGTAGTCTCATGGGATCAGATGACCTCTGCTGGTGTACAGATAGATGTACGAGTAGACAAAACATCCATATACATAAAATAAACAAATCTTTAAGAACGAAAGCAAACATCAGCTACTGTATCCCTGTTTGCTTTATGCTATCGTTGCTGAGTGCATATCCTGTATTCTTTATCAGCCTGAGGCTCCAAGGAGAGCAAGGACTAGATATCATTTGCTTAGTTGCCTTTTCCTTGACACCCTCCTGGGTCTTTGGGGGACACTACCCTGTGTCTCGATTCCTTCTGACTTTTTGTCCCTGCACCAGAGAGCAGGGTACTCTCTCCAGGAACTGTTCCACCTGACCCGTAGCCAGGTGTCCCAGCAGAGAGCACTGGCGTTACATGTGTTGTCCCAGATCATCGGCAGGGTAAGTGGACTGCTGGCCTGGTCCTACCTAGTCCCACCCCATCCCTTACCCCTGATCGTAGACTCTTTCTTTTCACTGTGGGTCAGTCTAGGAATGGGTCAGCAAAGGGCCTATACCACTTCTGCATTTCATCAGAGTCTCATCCCCTGACCCTAAGGCCCAGGCTGGGGAGTTTGGAGACCGCCTAGTGGGCAGTATCCTGCGCCTCCTCTTGGATGCTGGTTTCCTCTTCCTGCTGCGCTTCTCTCTGGATGACAGGGTAGACGGTGTCATCGCAGCAGCTGTCCGGGCTCTTCGTACTCTGTTAGTAGCTCCTGGAGATGAGGTATGTCAGGGATGGGAGTGGGTTCGGAAGTAGCAGGGTTCTGCTCTGCATCCTGGGTATGCCCTCTGCCAAGGCTGTACAGGCAGAATGGAGAATAGGGAGCAGGTGGCAGCCTCTTCTCAACGCCACAAGCCTAGGAGCCTTGCCTCTGCTATGTGTGTCGGGAGGGAGAATTTTGCTCTACCCCGGAACCATTTCTTGCCTGTCCCTCTCTTCCCACCTCTGCCCCATCCTCTGCCAGGAGCTCCTTGACAGCACCTTCTCTTGGTATCATGGAGCTTCGGCGTTCCCTCTGATGCCCAGCCAGGAGGACAAAGAGGATGAAGGTGAGGAGGAAGAACCCACAACAGAAAAGGCAAAGAAGAAGACCCCTGAGGAAGAAAGCCGCCCTCCACCTGACCTGGCCAGACACGATGTCATCAAGGTAGAGGGCATCTGCATTCCAGTCCTTGACCTAGCAGGCGGGTTTGTTGGGCAGGGGTCATCAAGACCTGCACCTCCACCTCATGTGGCAATGGTTTCTTTCTCTGAGTCCTAGGGGCTCCTGGCTACCAACCTGCTCCCTCGGCTGCGCTATGTGCTGGAGGTGACCTGCCCAGGGCCCTCTGTGGTCCTTGACATCCTGGCTGTGCTTACCCGTGTGGCCCGGCATTCCCTGGAGTCAGCCATGAGGGTGAGACGATAGGAGGGCACTGAATGGACAGACAACCCATGGGCTTGTTCTTCTCTATTTTATGGTTTGTTATTGTTATTTTTGTTGCTGTTGTTGTTTTGAGATAGGGTCTTATTATAGCAAGGGCTGGCCTAGAGCTCATGATATGGCTCATGCTGGCCTGGAACTTGTGGACATCCTTCCTCAGCATCCTGGGTACTAAGATTATAGGCGTGAGCCCGTGGTCTGTGCCCATGGTCTGTGCCCATGGTCTGTGCCCATGGTCTGTGCCCAGCTGATGAACTTCATCTTGATCCTCTCTGCCTCCCTTTCCCTCCTGTCTCCTGTAGGTCCTGGAGTGTCCTCGGCTAATAGACACCATAGTTCAAGAGTTCCTGCCTACCAGTTGGTCCCCCATGGGGGTGGGGCCTACTTCCAGTCTATACAAAGTGCCCTGTGCCGCTGCCATGAAACTGCTAAGAGTCCTGGCTTCAGCTGGGAGGAATATTGCTGCCCGACTGGTAAGCAGGACACAGGGCAAAAGATGAAGGGCACAAGACCAGCCTCGTTTGGGCCGGATTAAGCATGATCCATGAATTGATAGCTACCTCCTCCACCTTCCTCTTCCTCTCTTAGAAATTCAAGGGAAACGAGCAGCAGGCAGGAGCCTGGGCACCTGGGTCTGCTGGACCTATTCCGGTCTCATAATGTGGGGAGGGTTCTCTGACACCAACCTGGTCTAGCGTTGCTGCATGCAGCAGGCACTCGTCACCTGTAGCCAAGCAGAAAAGGTACCTAGCAAATGCTGTCTAAAAAGAAGGAAAGGGCGCTGGCCAGTAAGAGGGCTCAGCAGGTAAAGGCACTTGCTGCCAAGCCTGAGACCTGAGGCCAGTCTCCAGAACCCACACGGAAGAGGAGAGAAATGACTGGGCACGTTTCCTCTGACCTCTGTATGCATGCTGTGACATGGGAGCACCTGTAGCCCCAAATAAACATTTATAAAAAAAAAAAGATGAAGGAGGGGGCTGAGGTTCTTTCACCGCCCAGAGCCATAGGCCCCGTGTGGTGTCACAGACTTAGAGAGGGAGCAGCTTGAGCCCGTTTCCAAGAGAGAACCCGATACTCGGTGGATAATCCTGACAGCACACCCTCTGCTCATCTCCAGTTGAGCAGCCTTGACTTCAGGAGCCGTCTGTGCCGATTTGTAGCCGAAGCGCCACAGGAACTGGCCTTGCCCCCTGAGGAAGCAGAGACGCTGAGCACTGAAGCCCTCCGTCTGTGGGCCGTGCTCGCTTCCTACGGCCAGGGTGGTGACCTTTACAGGTGAGGAGAGGCAAGAGGTCGGCCTCTCGTAGGGCCCTGCTGTTTGTGCGTTTTGAGTCTTACCTGTGACTTCCTTCAGCTTTGTTCAAGGTCCCAAGGAAGGGAGGCCGAGGGTGATGAGGGGGAGTCCCTGCTAGGGAAGAGAATGAACTGCAGCTTGACAAGAGCATTAGTGTATTGGTGAAGTCAGATGCCAGTTCCCCTTTGGGGGCAACCATGAAGGGCTGCAGCCTTCCCAGTTTTCAGGACCCAGCCTTGCACGGTGTCTCTGTCCTGGGGCTTTCTCCCTCCTGATCCTCTGTCACCAGATTGAAGCTCCTGGCAGGGCTGTGCTTTGTGGCCTCATCTTGGTCTCTTCGTACAGTGAAGGCCAGTTGTTCTTCCCCAGGGAGCTGTACCCAGTGCTCATGCGGGCCTTGCAGACACTGCCTACAGAGCTCAGTACCCATCCCCCACGGCCACTGTCCATGCAGCGGATGGCCTCTCTGCTCACTCTGCTTACCCAGCTGACCCTGGCAGCTAGCAGCACACATCCTGAATCCACCAGGTAGGCAGCTCTGCCTGAGCCTGCCAGCAGGCATGCCCAGCAGCAACCCCAGGACAAATGGGAATGCTCCTCTAGAGGGAACAAGGCGGCCAGATCCTTACCTTTGTCCCTTTTGGCACTCTGACAGTGGCTCTGCTGAGGCCTATGTGTCCGCCATCCCTTCTTCAATCACCTGGACACAGGTATCTGGACTTCAGCCACTGGTCGAGCCATGTCTAAAGCAGGCCCTGAAGTTCCTGCCCAGACCTGATGTCTGGAATGCCCTGGGCCCAGTGCCCAGTGCCTGCCTGCTGTTCCTGAGTGCCTACTATCAGGCCTGGAGCCAGCAGGTGAGTGCAGCCTGCCCGCCTTCGTCTGCACGCCCCATGTCCTCCTGTCCGACTCCTGTCCACTCCTCCTCTGTTGGCACCTCTCTCTCCCTTTCTGTGGCTTGGGGTAGGCGTGTGTAATGTGGTAGGTCCTGAGAGTGGAAGGCTGGCGCCCAGAGCCTCACACATGCTAGGCAGTTGCTTCTCCACTGAGCCCACCCCCTCCTTTTCTCTTCTCCCTGTCTCTTCCTACCTCTGTTTCCCAGGAACCTTGTTGATGGGACCAGAGAACCCTGAGCAGCAGCTCAGCCTCTGTCTTTTCTTCTCATGTTCCCCTAGATGTTGTGTACTAGAGCAAGCTCAGGGCTATCTGTCCTTCAGAAAGGTCGGGCTGTGGCCCTTAGCATGAGGGCACTGGTCTAGGTCTACAGGCCTAGGAAAATGGGTGTTTGGGCCCATCAGCTCGGGGACCCTCTCGCTCCTCCAGGTGAGCTTGTGCCCAGAGGATTGGCTTCAGGACATGGAACGCTTGTTGGACGAGTTCTTGCTACCGTTGCTGAATCAGGCTTCTCTGGGCCATCTGTGGGATTCCTTGAGGTATGTTCTGTGTGGGCAGCTGGGGGAATGTGGGGAGGAGGCACTTCCTCTCCTGGGGGGCTCCTGGCTCTGTCTTCCCAATCCATCCCAGGATGTGGCCCCTTTGGGGCCTGAAAGAAACCCAGATTCCCACGGGGAGAACCCTGCTCTGCACAGCCAGGTCCCCACTTGCATTCCCCAGACCAGAATCTCCTCAGCATCTACATTCTCCTCCAGGCACTGCTCCGCACTCTGCAACCCGCTGTCCTGTGCTCCTGCTCCGGAAGCTCTCCCCAGCCTGGTGTCGCTGGGCTGTGCAGGAGGTTGTCCGTCTCTCAGTGTGGCTGCCTCAGCCTCACCCTTCCCATTCCTCACTGCTCTCCTCTCTCTTCTCAACACTCTGGTCCGGATCCACAGGGGGCTTTGGGGACAGGTAAACCTTGGGTGCCTATTTAGAGGCCAGGTATGGGGCCAAGATAGCAGGGGGAGGAAAAGGGGGAGGGGATCAGAAGAAGGGAGGGGGAGGGGATCAGAAGAAGGGAGGGGGAGGGGGCCAGAAGAAGGGAGGGGGAGGGGATCAGAAGAAGGAATGGGGAGGGGGCCAGAAGGAGGAGGGGGAGGGGACCAGAAGAAGGAGGGGGAGGGGACCAGAAGAAGGAATGGGGAGGGGGCCAGAAGAAGGGAGGGGGAGGGGGCCAGAAGAAGGGAGGGGGAGGGGACCAGGAGAAGGGAGTCCTTATTTTTCTGAGTGACTGGGAGGGGCAGCAATCCGGGAGCCCTAGAACACATTAGAGTCAGTTTCCAGATCTGAGCAAACTTGTTTCTTCAGCTGGCTGCTGTGTTGGCTACCCCGGGACTCCAGAAATACTTTCTCCAGTGTGTGGCTCCTGGACCTGCACCACAGCTCACACCCTTCTCTGCCTGGGCCCTGCGCCATGAGTACCACCTGCAGTACCTGGTGCTCTCCTTGGCCCAAAAAGTGGTGGGTTCCTGTCTGCGGAGTCAATCCCACACTTATCCCCTGCCTCTGTTGCCGGGCCTGTTTCTGTAGGCCGTGCCCTTCCTACTGAGGCCATAGACCCTGGTTCATGTCGTCCATCTTCCTGTCCACTTCCTCACTCTTTGCATGCTCCATGCCGCCCTCCCTGCACTAAGATCCCTTCTTCCTCCCCAGGCACTACTGCAACCAGAGCCAGCCACCAATACTGCCCTCCACCATGCTATGGCCTTGGCCCTACTGAGCCGGCTGCTGCCTGGAAGTGAATACCTCGCGCAAGAGCTGCTGCTGAGCTGTGTGTTCCGGCTGGAGTTCCTGCCGTGAGTCCAGGGGTTTCAGGCATCGGTGTTTGGCACTTTTGGATACTGCTTAATTTTGTTACCCAAACAGCATCTTGGAGCCAAGCAACCTAGGTTTTAGTTTCTTTCCTTCAGGTATTATACTTAATTTGTGTAAGTAAAGTGAAGATGAGGCTATTCATCTTCGTCCGACCCAAGAATGATAAGACTTTACCATGTGACAGTGGCTAAAAAATGGTGCATAAGCTGGGGATGCCGCCGAACAGTAGACGCCTGTGGCATGTGCGAGGCTCTGATTCAAGTTAGGGACCGGGTATGGTGACACCTGTCTTCCCAGCACTTGGGAGGTAGCAGCAAGAAAATCAGTTCAAGGCCAGCCTTGGCTACCCGTCAAGATCTAGGTCAGCTACATGAGAAAGAGACTGTCTCAAAAGTAAATAAATAAGCAAGAGTTGGTTGGAACACACCAGAATGAGGCTGTCTCATAAATAAATAAGTAAATAGGAGTTGGATAGAACACACCTCAATCCCAGCACAGAACTTTAAGTCAACTTGCCTCTGTCCCATTTCCTAACTGCTATGCAACATTGTGGTGTGAGGGACTATCCGGGGAGCGGAAAGGCACAGGACTGAATCTGGGAACCCTGGAGAGCTGATGCAGCTGTCTAGATGCTATGGTCCCAGCCCTCAGTTTTGGCTTTTGTGTCCTGTTACAGGGAAAATGCATCAGGTGGTCCAGAAGCAGCTGACTTCTCTGATGGACTGTCCTTAGGGAACAGTGGGGACCCTCAGTGTAGACGAGGGGCTCTCCTAGTTCAAGCTTGCCAGGATCTCCCCAGCATCCGCAGCTGCTACCTGGCCCATTGTTCACCAGCCCGAGCCAGCCTGCTGACCTCCCAGGCCTTATACCGTGGGGAGCTACTGCGAGTCTCAAGCCTGCTACTGCCTGTGCCTAAGGAGCCACTGCTGCCCACCGACTGGCCCTTCCAGCCACTGATACATCTCTACCATCAGGCTTCAGATACTCCCTCTGGGCTTCCCGCTGCTGACTCTGTAGGCATCGCCATGCGGGTCCTACAGTGGGTGCTGGTTCTAGAGAGCTGGCGCCCTGAGGCCCTCTGGGCTGTGCCTCCTGCTGCCCGCCTGGCACGGCTCATGTGTGTGTTCCTGGTGGACAGCGAGCTATTCCGAGAGACTCCTGTGCAGCATCTGGTGGCAGCTCTTTTAGCGCGGCTCTGTCAGCCCCAAGTCCTGCCAAGCCTCAACCTGGACTGCCCACTCCCTGGCCTGACGTCTTTTCCCGACCTCTATGCCAGCTTCTTAGACCACTTTGAGGCTGTCTCCTTTGGGGACCACTTGTTTGGGGCTCTGGTCCTCCTCCCTCTGCAGCGCCACTTCAGTGTCACCTTGCGCCTTGCTCTCTTTGGGGAACACGTGGGAGTCCTGCGAGCCCTGGGCCTGCCCCTGACTCAGGTATGTGCTCAGCCTTTCAGGGTCTGCCTAGGACCCTGTACTGGACCCTTGGGGCAGTCCTGAGCAGTGCGGAGCTTTGGGGGGCCTCGGTTCCTCATTTTACCTCTTGGGGGCTGTGAGGGCGTCAGGATGGTAGAGAATAGAAGGGACTCCTGTCTTCCGTGGTGTTCTGTTCCCTGGAATCTGGCAGAGAGTAGGTCGTCATATTAACAGGGTTTGGCTTCTGCTTATAAACTCCTGCAGTCTAGATGAAGGATATGCTGAGAGCAGAATCAGAACCATAGTTCTTAATTGCTCAGATTCTTGGCTTGGTAAGTCGGAATTCAGATAATTTTTAAAACGATCAGAGTGGACTGCTCATAAGGAAAAGGTGTTATGGGGGAGATAGGTTTGACCTGGGGTGGAAGTTTGGGGAGAGTTTGACTCTTGAGAAATTTCTGTGGAGCACTTCCTGGAAATAAGGCTAAGAAACAAAGTACTAAAGGGTGGTCAAGCTCACGCCGGGCATGGTGGTGCATGCCTTTAATCCCTCACTCAGGAGGCAGAGGCAGGCAGATCTCTGTGGTTCCAGGACAGCCGAGGCTGCTACACAGAGAAACCCTGTCTCCAAAAACCAAATAAATAAGTAAGTAAATAAATAAGTAATGATAAATAAATAATAAAAAAGTTTTAGAGCCAGATGTGGTAGTGCACACCTTTAATCTCAGCACTTGGGAGGCAGAGGCAGGTGGATCTCAGTGAGTTCAAGGCCAGCCTGGGCTACAAAAAAATCGAGCTCCAGACAACTAGGAATGTTACAGAGAAATCCTGTCTGGGGAAAAAACAAGACAAACAAACAAACAAAAACACTTAAGAAATCAATACTGTGTGTGTGCTGGAAATGGAACCCAGGGCTTTATGCATCCCAGGAAGGTGCTCGGGCTCTAAGCCACACCCCAGCACTGGTCTTTGCTCTTTAGCTTTCATCCATGTACTGAAGAAGGGAAATGTCCTTCTAGGCCTGCTGTCTGCCCTTAGGATTTGGTGGCTTGTGACCAGCCGTCATTCAGTGTCCACTGATGCTCATGTCCACCCTCACCCTCAGCATATCCTTTCCCTCCATCACAGCTGCCTGTGCCCTTGGAGTGCTACACAGAGCCTGCTGAAGACAGCCTGGCGCTCCTGCAGCTCTACTTCCGGGCCCTGGTTACCGGCGCACTCCGCCCACATTGGTGCCCTGTCCTCTACACTGTAGTCCTGGCTCACGTCAATAGTTTCATCTTCTCTCAAGACCCAAAGAGCTCAGTGAGTCACATCCCAGTGTTCAGAGGGAGGGGGAGCTAGTGGGCCAGTTGGGGAGGAGGTGAGCAAGGCCAGTGCTGGGTACCAGTCCTTGGCTCAGTCCCACATCTTATGCTGCTAGGATGAGGTGAAGGCTGCCCGAAGGAGTATGCTTCAGAAAACGTGGCTACTGGCAGATGAGGTAGGATTGTGGGTATTAGGAAGGTGAAAGATACGGGGTGGGCTGGGGTGGGGCTTAAGGAATCAAACCTCAACAGACTCACCACCCACTTCATGGTTTTCCCCTCTCTACAGGGTCTGCGGCAGCATCTCCTCCACTATAAGCTTCCCAACTCCAGCCTCCCAGAGGGCTTTGAGCTGTATTCCCAGTTACCTCACCTGAGACAGCAGTACCTTCAGACATTGCCCACAGAGGTGCTCCAGAATGGAGGATTCAAGACGTAGTGCACTAGGCACCAGCTAGAGATGGATATATTCTCCTGGGGCTTGCCAGCGGAAGTCTGCTCTTACAGAAGAGCATCAGTCCATAAGGGAAAGTGGGGGACTTGCCTTCCTGAGAACACATTGTTTGAGCCATTTTCAGAACAGAAGGAACTCTTATTACATCCCGATACTGGAGCTGAGGATCTGGGGCCTCCGAGGGCTTTGCTAGGAGTGGAGGGTGACCTATTTACCCCACTGTGGGCGCAGAACAGCCTGAGCCCCTCTCCTCACCCACTTCCAGTCCTTACCAGACATGGGTGTATGATTGCTGTGCTACCCGTTGAAATAAATTCTTTTCTAGTCTAGCTGGTCTAGACTGGTTTTTTTCCTGTTCAGAGTTGGTAGCAAGGATGGATTATCTCTAGAGATGTGGGAGAAAAACATCCCAATGGGAGGTAGAAACAGTCTCCACCTGCAGTTGGCAGAGATGTGTGTCCTAGAGGTTTGTGGTAGTGACAATGGTCTTGGGAGTGGGTGTGGTCCTGGAGAATTCTGTGCAGGCCCCTGGAAGTACAGGGGTCAGTGAGGCCAAATGTCAGCCTGATGTAGTACTTTCCAATATGCCATTCTCAGTGGGCTTTTTTTTTAAAGTTTATGTGTATGTATCTGTATGTATGTATGTATGCCATGTGTGCAGGTACCCACAGAGGCCAGAAGATAATGTTGGATCCCCCTGGGGCTGTAGTTGTAGGTGGTTGTGAGCTGCCTGCTGTGGGTACTGGAAACCAAACCCAAGTGCACTTAACCACGGAGCCGTCGCCAGCCTCACACAGTGGACTTCCCTTAGTAGGACCTTGGTGGGAGGAGTGGATCAAAACATAAATTGACTTAGTTCATTTTATTTACTTATTTTTTTAAACAAGTGTGCACCACTGCCCTCAGCCTTTTAAGTTACATTTTATCCATCGTGTGTGTGTGTGTGTGTGTGTGTGTGTGTGTAAGGGGTGAGGGTCTGAGAAGCACTTAGAAGAGTGAGTTCTCCCTCCACCGTGTGGGTCCCAGGGATCATCAGGTCCTAGTTGAGGTCATCAGGTTGGCAACAAACACCCTTTCACTGGCCCTGTTTTAACGTTTCAGTCATCACCATTTCACTGCCTGGCCCTGTATTTTATTTTATATAGAGTCTCTTGTGACTCAGGTTGGCTTTGAACTCCGGATGTAGCATAGGATGGCTTTGAACTAATCCCCCTTCCTTTATGTACAAAGTGCTGGGATTGTGGGCATGTGTCATCACACTGCTTGCTTTTTGTTTTCAAGGATTTTTGGCTTTTTGTTGTTTGGTTGGTTAGTTTTTTGTTTTTGTTTTTGTTTTTTTTGAGACAGGGTTTCTCTGTGTAGTCCTGGCTGTCCTAGACCTCACTCTGTAGACCAGGCTGGCCTCATAGAGATTCACCTGCCTCTGCCTCCCGAGTGCTTAGATTAAAGATGTGCGCCACCACACCCAGCTCAGAATTTACTAAGTAGTTAGTTACCTACTAGGCACAACTTCAGTTTTCCTCTGCAGATGGTTGAAGGAAATCCTTTGCAAAAATTTATTCTTGTAGGGAGGTTTCGTTTGTCTTTTGTTTCCAGACAAAGTGTTACTCTCGCTCAGGATGGTCTGGAACTCATAGCAATCCTCCCTCCTCGACCTTTTAAGTGCTGGAATTACAGGCATGAGCCACCATGCTTGGCTTAACATTAGCATTTTGAACAAAAGATAGAGAATACAATACACAAGACAATTTAAAGGCTTAATTCCAGTGGCCCTCTCAGTAAGTGGCTGTTGTGTGGCTTCCAGAAGTTTCCTAGCACGTGATTGGCAAATGTGGACGGTGGCTGTGCTACTCTGTATTGCCTGGGGTGCTAACCCTTGGGTCCTCTGACACCTTTTAAAATTTGATTCGCACCAAGTGAGTTCCAGGAAAGGCGCAAAGCTACACGGAGAAACCCTGTCTCAGAAAAAAAAAAAAAAGAATAACTTGTTAGCCGGGCAGTGGTGGCGCACGCCTTTAATCCCAGCACTCGGGAGGCAGAGCCAGGCGGATCTCTGTGAGTTCGAGGCCAGCCTGGGCTACCAAGTGAGTTCCAGGAGAGGCGCAAAGCTACACAGAGAAACCCTGTCTCGAAAAACCAAAAAAAAAAAAAAAAAAAAATTTGATTCCCTTTCTGAGAGGAGGTCTCATGTAGCCCAGGCTGGCATCTAGTTTGATAGCAGAGGATAACTTTGAGCATTAGGTCCTCTACACCTGGCAGATCCTGGATTAGAAGTGTGAGCTACCCTGCCGGAGTTCTCAGATACCTTGTCCAGTCATGGCAGTAACAAGTTGTGCACAGGGCAATGGAGCTGTGTGTAACAAACCCAGAAAGTCACGTCCTGAGGTGTCAGGGGTGATAACCATAGCAATGCTTTACTGGGGACAGTTTAGAGAGTTCTTTCTGCAAGGCATTGTGGCATATGCCATTAATCCCACCACTCAAGAGGCAGGTGGCTCTTTGGAGGCCAACCTGGTTCTACATACTTCCCATGTGTGATCATTCACACACACACCAATACTGCCACCAATAAAGCCATTCACTCTGTTCCTATCCTGAAAACCACAGAAGCCACTGCCTAGGATGTGGCTAGCTGCCATCCAGGCTGCTATCCCAAAAGAATAGAATAGGTCCAACTTTTACTCCTACCACGAACTCACCCTAATTGTTAGGGTAGCCAGAGGACAAGCCAGTGGTTCCTGACTGAGAGCCCCTCGGGAGTTCAGCAAAGCTGCTCCCGGAAGCTTGGGGACCTCACTGCCCACATGCCCCGCCTTTTCCTCCTCTTGCTCCCCACCCCCGATGTGGGCGTAGTCAGGCCAGCTCCAGGTCCGCAGGGTAGTGGGGATAGCTCCAAGACTACATCCTTAGCTAGAACCCACGGATCCGACGATGGGCTGCTCCTGCCGGCTGCTGCTGTGGCTGGGAGCCGCCGGTGAGTACTGTCTGGTGGTCAGGGTACCAGCCAACCAGACACACCTAGATTCAGGGCTGCGTCAGAGACAGACCAGGTCTCTGGTTCCTTCTAAGGCAGCCTCGAACCAAAGCTCTCTAGTCTGTGCCTCTAGAGTGCAGCCAGAGAAGCACGGAGCGCATACAAATCTAAGAATCAGGTGGGCCCCTGGCACTACCTGGGAGTAAGGACACCAGTCTAAATGGAGGAAAGGGATGGGGGTGCTATACCACTAGGCGCGGTTCAGCCCCCAAGTCACTCAGCGAGAACTCTGGAATGGAGAATCTGGTATATGCAGACACCTTGCGGGGCTCGGGCGACCTGGTTGGGTGGTAGGTCTCTGGCTTCAGGCTCTGGTGTGTGCCAGCCGGGTGGCATTAGGGGTGTGGCTGCAAGCAGGATACTGTTGAGTGGCCGTCCATCACTTATGTCTCTCCACATTCTGCACCTTCTTCTAACCTCTCTTCCTCCCTGTCACCTTTCAGGAACTATTCTTTGCTCCAACACGGAGATCCAGGCACCTTTGCTAACATCCTCGCCCTTGCCGGTGCTAGTCTCCAATTTCCAGGAGCAGAAAGTCACCCCCACGCCCAGTAGATTGGAGCCAGCTTCCCTCCCAAATCCTCTAGGTGAGCTTCAGGCTCCTCCCTTTTCTTCGCTCACCATCACCAGATTCCTAAGTCTGGACAGGAACTCCACTCTTTCCTTCTCCCTTGCACCTAGGCGCACAGGGGCCTTGGGTGTTCAGCACCTGTGGCGCCAGCGGCCGGCGGGGGCCCACACAGACACAGTGCGACGGGGCATACACAGGAAGCAGCGTGGCGGTGACGGTGGGAGCTGCTGGGCCGCTGCAAGGCGTGCAGCTGTGGCGGGCGCCGGACACCGGCCAGTATCTGTAAGTGCCTGGCAAGGGCGAGGGTGGCAATTCCTGCCAGCCTACGGTTCTACAGTCCGGGGAAGCAGGACCCCAGAGCACCATCACTTTTTGTCTTAAAGTATTCCGCAGCGATGCCTAGGGTCAGTCACTTGGATGGCTTGTCCTTCCAGCGAGAAGTGTAGCAACAGGACCCGAGTTAGCGGGTGTACAGGACGGCCGCCTCATCAGCAGTGGCTCCAAACGGGGCTCGACCCTTCCCGCCATTTCCATTAACACTCCTGAAATACGCGTGGAACCTAACTGCAAACCCAGTCTGCCCATCCCTTCACAGTCGGCCGCACGAAGCCACTTAGCAGTTTCCCGACCGGCCGCGGGTTTCCGACCTCCCGCCGCAGCCTGGCCCAGGACGGAGGCGCCAAACCCCGCGTCCTCTTCCCGCAGGATCTCCGCCTACGGAGCCGCGGGCGGCAAAGGCGCCAGAAACCACCTGTCCCGGGCGCACGGCATCTTCCTCTCGGCGGTCTTCTTCCTCAGTCGAGGGGAGCGGTTGTACATCCTTGTGGGGCAGCAGGGCGAGGACGCCTGTCCCGGAGTAAGCGGAGCCAGTGGGAAAGGGGCGCCCGGGCGGAGGGCTGGGGAAGGCGTCCTTGTTGCCTGGACAGCAGTACGGGGAGGAGGGGTCCCTGGTCACGCAGATTTCCACCTTGGTGCCGCTCAGGGGAGCCCGGAGAGCCAGCTCGTCTGTCTGGGAGAGTCGTGGGCCACTGGAGAGCATGCGGCAACGGACGGGACCGTAAGGGTCCCAGGCTGGAGACGCTGGGTCGGCGGGGGCGGGGGTGGCGGGGGTGCCACCTACATCTTCCGGGTAGGTGCACGGGGGTGGGGTGGGGAGGGTGCTGGTCGCCTCGACCCCTAGCTGGGCGTTAGGGTCCCAGGCTTCTCTCTCTGTCTGGGTT
Source organism: Peromyscus californicus insignis (assembly GCF_007827085.1). Taxonomy (NCBI): domain Eukaryota; kingdom Metazoa; phylum Chordata; class Mammalia; order Rodentia; family Cricetidae; genus Peromyscus; species Peromyscus californicus. The sequence continues at coordinate 94,068,799 of NW_026294595.1, read as the reverse complement.
CCTGGGGGGGTCCCTCGGTCCACGGGCGCGGCCCTTGACCGGCCACTGACCCCGTAGCTGCGCGCGGGGGAGCCAGAGCCGCTGCTGGTGGCGGCGGGAGGCGGCGGGAGGGGCTACTGGAGGCGACCGGACCGAGGCCGGACTCAGGCGGCCCCGGAGAAACTGGAGAACCGCGCGGCGGCGCCTGGGAGCAGCGGGAGAGGAGGCGCGGCAGGTGAGCGCGCGGGCCGGCGGGGAGGGGCTGGCCGCCCGCAGCGCCACTGCTGGCCGGCCGCTGTCGCTTCGCAGGTGGCGGAGGCGGCTGGACGTCGCTGGCCCCCTCTCCGCAGGCGGGACGCTCACTGCGGGAAGGGGCCGAGGGCGGCGAGGGCTGCGCGGAGGCCTGGGCCACGCTCCGCTGGGCCGCGGCTGGAGGCTTCGGGGGCGGCGGCGGGGCCTGCTCGGCGGGCGGCGGCGGCGGTGGCTACCGGGGTAGGTGGGTGATGTGAGGGTAGCGCCTAAGAACCTGGCCTGAGCCTTCCGGAGGATGGATGGGGAATGCTCCACTCTCCCCTGTGCCAAGCCCCAGTAGGTGCTCTTAGAAAGGAGGTTAGACCTGGGCGTGGTGGCACACTCCCGCATGTGCGTGCGTGGTGGAGGCAGAAGGAGTTCAAGCTAAGTAGCAACAGAGTTTGAGGACAGGCTGGACTATAGGCTGGTTTTGTCTTTTACAAAGGGCCAAATTAGCCAGGCTTGGTGGCACATTCCTTTAATCCTAGTACTTGCAGAAACAGACTATGTAAATTCCAGGTCATCCAGGGTCCCACGGCGAAACCCTGACTTAAAAACAAAAAAGAAGGGGTTTGGGTATTTAGCTCAGTGGTAGAGCACTTGCAAGGCCATGGGTTCGGTCCTCAGCTCCAGGGGAAAAAAGAAAAGAAAAAAAAAAAAAGCCCAAATCAAACCAAATCCTTACTCTGCCCAAATCGAAGGAATTTAGGGCCGGCCTTGTTAGCAAGCTGAGCCGGGAAGGGGAAGGGCAAAGACGGGTTAATGCGGCAGTTCTCAAACTGTGGTTATCACAGAAGTTGTTAGAAATACAAATTCAGGGGGCTGGAGAGATGGCTCAGAGGTTAAGAGCCCTGAGTTCAATTCCCAGCAACCACATGGTGGCTCACAACCATCTGTAATGAGATCTGGTGCCCTCTTCTGGCTGTGCAAACAGAACACTGTGTACATAATAAAGAAAGTTTAAAAAAAAAAAAAGTAGGTGGCTGAATTAAAAAAAAAAGAAAGAAAGAAAGAAATAGAAATTCAGGGTTGGAAGCTGGGATGATGATGGTCAAATATTAAAAAGAAATTTTATTAGATGGAAGGAGTAAATTTAAGTTATCTTTAGTTCAATATGGCGACCACAATTAATAGCAATGTTTTTGGTTCTGTCAGTATAGGGGATAAAATACAGCCTGTGGATCAAACCCAGGGCCTTGGAATGCTAGAGAAGTGCTCTACCACTACGCTACCTCTCTAGTCCCAATAACAAAATGGCTGAGAGTAGATTTGAGTTATTCTTACTATAAACAATAAATGGTACATATGTTGACTGGCTTAAGTGATTGGACAATGCATGCACATTTCAAAGTATCATATTGTATACAATAAATACACAACTTTTATTTTTTTAATTAAAAATTAATTACTATGTTTAATTTTAAAGAGAAATGCACGGCCAGTCTCCAGAATCTATGACTCCAGGGGGGAGGGTGTTGGGCATCTGTTAATTGGTCCTAATGGTCCAGTGTTTGGGGACATTGATGTAAAGAAGTGGAACCCCTGGTCTATCAGAACTGGACAGTTCATAAATACTTTACAACACATGTCTTTGTTCACACAGAAATGGAATTTGTGGGCTGAATTTCTCAGCTGAATATGTGGGTCTGCAGGGCTCACACAAAGGGTGTCCCAGCCAGGCTATGCTGGAATTTTGGGTTTCAGCAGAACAACCAAACCCCGCTTCTGTAGCCCCTCTGCACATGTAAGGCAGTGTCGTTGTAGAGAAGGCTATACAGGATTTACAATGGGAGATCTTAGCTGTCCTGCTGTTCATAAGCCAGCTTCCCAACTGCAAGGCAGCTGTGTGCTCCCCCTCTGCCCCTCTCCCCCTTTTTGTAGTTAAACCACTATCACTCTCAATTTCAAGGTGGTGATACTTCAGAGTCTGACATCCTCTGGGCTGACGGGGAAGATGGCATATCCTTTGTACACCCCAGCAGCGAGCTCTACCTGCAGCCTTTGGCAGGTATTTGCCCCGACTCCCCACCTCTCAGCCTGGCCAGCCATCCTCCTCGATCCCTGGACCCATAACCATAGGTACCATCTGCTCTGAGCTGAGATACCCAGTTCACAAATGGCACAGGAACATTTGAGAAGTATCTGTGAGCTGTGACTCTAGTACAGGTATTGTAGACTGCTAGTCAAGTATCCTTACTATGAATTCTTTCCAAACACCTCAGGGCTCAAAGGTTCCAGAAGATGCAATGTATAGGCTTGACTGAGGTCCCTAGGCTGGGCCACCAAGATGGCTCAGCTGGTAAAACCCTTGCCTCATGAGCCTGATGACCTGAGTTTGTTGCTCAGATTCCATGGTGGAAGGAGAAAACTGAATTCTGACATCCACAAGCATGTGCATGCATGCCTCTCTCTGTCTCTGAATAAAATCAATCAATGGAAGAAAAAAAGTCCCCAGGCTCCGTCATCACCCTGTGTGTTGGTGTGGTTGGTATTGCTGCTTACCCTAAACTCCTGAGCAAGAATTAACCAAGTGGCTAGAAGGTCCCGTATGTCCCATCCCTACCCCACCCCACCATATCTACTCTTTGGCTCACAGTCACAGAGGGCCACGGGGAGGTGGAGATCCGAAAGCACCCCAACTGCAGTCACTGCTCTTTCAAAGACTGCCAGTGGCGGGCAGAGCTCCAGATGGCGGAATGCATCTGCCCAGAGGGCATGGAGCTGGCTGTGGATAATGTCACTTGCATGGGTATGTCTTGTCCTTGCCCTCAGTCTGACTGCTGGCTCACAGGCTGGTAGGAGCAGTGGGGCACTGGGAAAGACAATGTAAAGGCCTATTGTGTGCCAGGCACTGTATGGAGTGCCAGGTAGAGGGTTGGAAATGCGTTAGGGTACATTCCGCTGTCAAGAACATGTAGGCCAGTGTGGGAGGCAAGATGGATATTTAGATATAGAACTGTATCTAAAAATGGCAGTTGCTATGGAAGGTATCAAAGAGTTAAGGGGTTCTCGGGAGGGAGAGTTGCTTTTGTCTAGGTGGGTGGCATCATGGAAAAGTAAACACTGAGCTGAGTCTTGAAGCATGGGTAAGATTTTAAGGGTACCCAGACATGGTAGCACACATCTGTAATCCCAGCAGTGGGTAGGCTAAAGCAGAATTGAGAGTCTGAGGCTAGCCTGCATCATACTGGGAGACCCTGTCTCAAAAACAAACAAACAAACAAACAAACAAAACTCCCACAAAACAAATTAAAAAATAAAATACTTGAGGTAGAGGGACAATGGAGCCTCCTGCTGCCTGCTGGAAATGACTGTGTTTCTCCCTAGACCTGCCAACCACCGCAAGCCCTCTGATTCTGATGGGAGCCATAGTGGCAGCCTTGACATTGAGCCTCCTTATGATGTGTGGAGTCCTAATTCTAGGTATGGGCATCTAGCAGGCGTGACTGGTGCAGGCTGACCCTTCTCTGCTAGGCTGTGATGGGTTTCTTTGTGGTTCCAGGGCAAGTGTAGCTGACTCCAGGGTGCTTACTCCCACAGAAAATGATAGACTCCCCCAGACTTTTAGGAGTAGAAGCTGAGGAGTCATGGGGAAAATGTGTATTTGAAAAGACTTTTAGAAAGGTGTTCTGGGCATGGGGAAGCAGAGGGGGCCTAGTGGGTGCAGACAGAGGGTATGCCTCTGATCTTCTTACCCCCAGTGAACCAGAAGAAGTGGCAGAACCTGTGGGGGACCAGGCTGCCAGGCCCTGAGCTTGAGCTGAGCAAGCTTCGAACCTCTGCTATCAGGACAGCCCCTAATCCCTATTACTGCCAGGTGGGGCTCAGCCCTGCCCAGTCCTGGCCTCTGCCCCCAGGGCTCACTGAGGTTTCCCCGGCCAACGTCACTCTACTCAGGTGAGTTCTCTTGCTCCTTCTGATCATACGCACCCTGAACCCCCTTCTCCATCCTTCTTCCTGTCATGGTGTGTTATGAATCCCAGACAGCCTGCAACTCAAATCCCTTATAAGAGGAGATGGAAACCCCACAAGCTCCGAAAGGCAAAGTAACGTGTAAAGGGTCAGCTTTTGGCTCAGTTCAGAGACCTGGGAACGGAACATGACTGTCTGGAGCCCACAGGATGCCCTTTTCCAGGAGGGTCTGCTAGCATGAGGAGAGGCCTTATCCCACATTAGCATCCTGACTCGAGCCCCACCTGCCCCGCCCCACCTGCCCTTTCTTCTGCGTGTCAGCATTATCTTTGCAAGCTTGTGCCTGAGAACATCCATGAGCCAGAGAGCTCAGCTAGGGTCATCTGGACAGGCGTGGGAACTGAAGAGGTGAAGGGGTAACTCCCTCTATAGACCTTGTCTGCACCACCCACTCCCTTGTTTTCTTCTAGAGCCCTTGGCCATGGTGCCTTTGGGGAGGTGTATGAGGGACTAGTGATTGGTCTTCCTGGGGACTCCAGCCCTCTGCAGGTGGCTATCAAGGTGAGAAGGGGTAGGGCCTCTGGTTGGGGTAGACACCATGGAGGGATGGACTGGAGCCCTTGTTAATCACTCTCCTAAAGCACCCAGCCAAATCTCAGGAGTGTTCTACTTTCCCTTCCCAGACGCTGCCAGAGCTCTGCTCCCGACAGGATGAGCTGGACTTTCTCATGGAGGCTGTTATCATCAGGTGCCCCTGAGGGCAGGCAAGAGGGTGTGGTGGGAGGCAGGACCTGCCTACAGGAATGGCCTCTCCTCTCTTTAGGGCTGAGAGGCAGCATTCTAGGGCACAGAGGTTTTCTGTAGTTTAATGGGGTCTAGAACATGCTCATCTCTCCACTGGTGACGGGGTATGCGCACCATTCCCACCCAGCAAGTTCAGCCATCAGAACATCGTTCGCTGTGTGGGCCTCAGCTTCCAGGCTGCCCCTCGACTTATTCTGCTGGAGCTGATGTCTGGTGGGGATATGAAGAGTTTTCTGAGACACAGCAGACCACACCCAGTAAGACCCTTCTCTGAGCTTCTGAGACCCTGACCATTTGTCCTAAGACCAGGATCAACTTATGTGTCTTCTGCCCAATCCAGGGCCAGCCATCACTTCTGGCCATGCAGGACCTGTTGCAGCTGGCCCAGGATATAGCCCAGGGATGCCACTACCTGGAGGAAAACCACTTCATCCACAGGTTGGAAGCAGTCCTGACCCTCAGCCCCATTTGTCCCTTCAAGGAACACCCCCCATATCCAACTTTTAAAGAAACGTATGAGGAAGAACCAGAGCAACTGAGTTCTCACAGTGGTTGTTTGGTCTCTTCTACAGAGACATTGCCGCCCGTAACTGTCTGCTGAGCTGCACCGGCCCCGGCCGAGTGGCTAAGATTGGAGACTTTGGAATGGCAAGAGACATCTACCGGTAAGCAGGAACTGGGGAGGTAGGAACGCCGTTGCTCCGAGGAGACTCGCCTGACAGCATTTGAGAAGCTCATCACACTCTCTCTCCTTCCTATAGGGCCAGTTATTACCGTAAGGGGGGCCGGGCCTTGCTCCCCGTCAAGTGGATGCCCCCAGAAGCTCTCCTGGAGGGCATTTTCACATCCAAGACAGACTCCTGGTGATAGCATGGCCCTCCTGCATTCCCTTCCTCTGCCCTGAGGCCAGTCCTAACCTTTCAGGCCACCTCATATGAGAGCAGAGGAGGCTGTATTTGATGGGTTTCATTTGTTCCTCCCACCTACGGTACAGGTCTTTCGGGGTACTGCTCTGGGAGATCTTCTCACTGGGTTATATGCCCTACCCTGGGCATACCAACCAGGAGGTCCTAGACTTCATTGTCACAGGGAGCCGGATGGACCCTCCTAGGAACTGCCCTGGGCCAGTGTGAGTTAACAGTGCTGCCCAGGGAGGGAGGTCCCTCAAGATTTTAGGAGGTCTAAACTGCTGCCTGTCTCTAGGTACAGGATCATGACCCAGTGTTGGCAGCATCAACCTGAGCTCCGCCCTGACTTTGCCAGCATCTTGGAGCGCCTCCAATACTGCACTCAGGTGTGCCTCTGCCCTCCAACTCTTGAACATCCCTCTGATCCCCTCCAACTATCCTGGTTCTGTAGGACAGGAAGAAAGTCTGTTCCCTGTTCCCTCACTCTCCATTTATAGGATCCTGATGTGCTGAATTCACCCCTGCCGGTGGAACCAGGGCCCATTCTAGAGGAGGAAGGGGCTTCTGGGCTGGGGAACAGGTCCTTGGAAGGTCTTAGATCCCCACAGGCCCTGGAGCTGAGTTCAGAGAACTTGAAAAGCTGGGGAGGAGGCCTTCTTGGCTCTTGGCTGCCCTCTGGCCTCAAGGCCCTCAAATCCAGATGCTTCCGACCTCAGAACATTTGGAACCCCACCTATGGCTCTTGGACCCCAAGGGACCCCAAGGATGGAGACTCAGGCGCTGACTTCAGCAATGGTTTCTCCCCGCATTCCTTCCCAGGCATCTAGATGGCTTGTTAGTCCAGTAGCCTCTGGCCCTGCAGTCTATGCAGTCTATGACCATGTGGTCAGATATGTGTCAGGGCTGTCCTGGCAGCCTGGCCTTTCCACACTGGAAACCAGTCCAAACCCTCTTGGGGAAGGGCCTGGCCACACTCTGTCTTTGGAGCCAGAGATCACACACCCACCCACTGCAGGACTCGGTTGGGAATCCCAGATTGTCCTCTCCCATAAGCATCTTTCATCTGGCCCATCCCCAGTGCTACAGATGTTTCTAATAATAATTAAAAACAAAACCACAACAACAAAAACCCTCTTCTCATTCTCCACTTCTCTGAGTGAACTTGAAAGAGTCTGGAACTAAGGAAGAGAGGACCAGAGGAGAAGAGGATGAGGCTTGAGTCACAGAAGCTGTGTCTTTGAGTTTTATTAGGAAGGGTGTCCACTGTAGTGTAGGAGGGTAGACCAGTAAGTCTATACATTTAGGAAATAAAATTCTGGATCTGGCCCCTCTAGGGAGGTGCAAAGCCACTTGAGAAGAGCTGGGCTGAGGGAGAAGCCCATTGTTTCCTTCCCCTCCTGTAAACTAGTGTCATTCGGCTCTGGGAAACTGGCTTGTGTGGAGGCCAACTCCTGGTATTGGTAGGATACCCCCTTAGTGGATGGCGCCTGGTCCTGCAGGACCATGTGAACTGCCCGCCCAGCGGGGTTCCAGTCTCTTGCCGGCATGCATGGTGGGGATGCAGCCACAGGTCCACATCTGTCTGACCAGCCGGCCCAAGTGGGGGGACAAGGGCCCAGCCTCATCTCTCAGCCAGGCTGGCCAAGATGCCAATGAGATTGTCCAGCCCCAGCAAATAGCCGTCCTCACGGTTGCCCTCCTCCCAGGGCCTCCGATGATCCAGGATCTGGCCATCGGGGAGGGGCGTGGTCTTGCCAAAATCGATGAGCCAGACACCAGCGCGATGGCAATGGTCATGCACGAAGAGGAGTGAGCTGCCAATCACCTGCCGACCCCCATGGCAGTCAGGCCACCTGCTTCTCCCAGAGAGCACCCCCTTCCCATTCTCTGATTTCATAAAGCACAAACCCAGCCCCCGAGCCCACCCACCTCTTACCTCGTGCCTTCTAAAGAAATCCGAGATCTCCAGGGTGTCCCGGATCTGCTGTAGGCGGTTCAGATACCTCCTCTGGAAGGGTTAGTGTGGACAAATTAATTTCACACCAAGGGACATTGAGAAGTACCATGCATTTCAGCTTGCCAAATTACTGTGCTGAGGAAGACACAACCCGTCCCCACCCCCAAACGTGGCTCACACAGGAGAGGAGGGAAAACAGTTCTAGTACAATAAGGGAAGTGCTACCACGGGGGTAGGGGGTGGGGGGTGGCATAGGTAAGGACGTTAGAAAGAATAACCAGGAGGCTCCCTTGTAAACAGGTGCCCCCAAACCTCAGGGTTCTGGGAACCTCTTCTCACCAGCACTTCAGCATCTCCTTGCATGAACTCCTCAAAGACACGAGTCACCTGCTCGCGGCTTCGTGTAGTTTTGAAGTCAGTGCTGCACGATCCGTCGGCTTTCTGAAGGAGGTGGGCAAGGAGTGTCAGGGACCCGGGCCCATCTGAGGGGAGAGAGGATCATGCAAAGGGCAGTGGTACCTCCCTGGGGCCTTAACCTCTGGGGAGCAAGAGACGGCCACCAGAGGGCGCCTCCTGGTGGCAGGTGAGGCAGGAGGTCAGGAAAGGAAGGACACGCAAGCCCTGAAGTCGGGGCAGAAGAAAAGCTGTACGAAGCCAGGGAAGCCTGACCCACCTTGATGCCCTCGATGCGGAAGCCGAGCGTAGTGCTGGAGCTGATGCCTTCGCGCCACTGCATGTAGCGTGGTTTGGTGACCGCGCGCTGTGCATGCTCCTCCTCAGTAGGTGCCTCAGGGTCCACCGCCAGCATCTTCTTGTACATGTCCTTCCGCAGCTTGGGCCTCTCTCGGGCTTTGGTCAGCTCCTCCTCCAGGTAGGTTCTGTGAGGTGCAGGTAGGGTCCAGAGCACGAAGCGTGCATACAGGGACCCCCGTGTGAGCTTTTATCCCAGCTCCTTGGTCCCCCCCGCCCCGATTCTGCCCGACCCAGAGAGGGGACACAAACCTGACACCCATCTTGCAGTCAAGCACACAGGGCCCATCAAAGCCATCGAGCAGGTCTTGTAACTGCAGGTAGCTTTCACCATCCCGCTCCACCACACCGTGGAAGGCAGGAACACACCCGCGCAGCACATCAGCCATCAGCCGCACCAGGCAGTAGTGCTCTGGCTCTGAGCTACGCTTCAGAATCAGGCCGCTGGTGCCTGCAGCTTTGAAACTCCCTGCGGAAGGGCACCGGTTAGAACTGCCCAGCTCCTTCCTGTCACAACCACCTTACCCACCTGCACTGATGCTCACCTGTGTGCCCTGCTAACTGCACCCAGGAGTAGCGCTTTTTGAAAGGACTTATGACCGGCAGATTGACCATGGTGCGAATCTTCTGCCAGTGGCTTTTCTGAAAGCAACAAGTCCAGGTCAGCATCTCTGTAACATGTGAGCCCTTCCCGGCTAGTGTAAGAATTCACCCTGACTCCACCCCACGCGAAGCAGTTTGAGGTCTTTCATCCAAGCATTCACTACTCACCCACCTACCCAAAGAAAATGGATTGTGAGTCAGCGCGGCAGGTACCGAGACAGGCAGAGAAATGGTCATTCTAGCGTCTCTAGTCTTCTGAAAGGAGCCCGAGATTTAGTATCAGGAGGCTCGGTGCTGAAACCAGCCCTGCCACTGAGTGGGCAGGTAACCGAACTGCTCTGTGAGGTTTTTGAACTTCGTGAACATCAGAATCACTTGGAGGCCACCCTTGATGCTGAGTCTGAGGTCTACCACAGGGACATCTTGAGTAAGCCAGGGATGGAACTACAAATCTGCATTTCTACCAAGGCCTCAGGGGGCCTGAGAAAAATGCTTCTGTGTATTGTTTGGTTTTTCATCTGTGCAATGGGGAAACAATTACTCTTTCTGGACTGTTGAAATGAGTATAGCTTGAGTTTGACGCTCCTCGTCCGATTCCTTGATATGGAGAGAATTGAGCCAAATTTAGGTACTGGATTTCCTCACTTGGGGAGGCAGACCAATCACAATCAACCTTTTACACAGGACCAGGGAAGGGAGGACAGCCTGCCAGGGCTTATGAACAGGCTCCTTAGGACCCTCTAGCTACCCTTGAATCCCATGTACTCCTTACTAGCTGACAAAGCCAAAAGCCCAAGGCATCCTTGGTTGTGATCTGGATCGAGAAACTTAAGGCTTGAAGATGAGATGCAAAGCTGAAGGCCTGTCCTCTTAAATAAAACTGCAGGTTAATGGAGGTATTTGTGGGTGTTATCTCTGGCCTCAAGGCCATTCATTACTCTGGCTTCCACTCAATCCTGAAAGCATCTCACACCCTGGACCATTCTACCTCCTACCCCCAACTCAGCAGTCCTGTATCTGCTCTTTGAAGGGCAGGGATTTGCTCATGTATGTCTTGTTTGAAGCCTTGTCCCACAGGTGCTTGTCTTGTAGAGGAATTACTAGAACCCAGAAACCGGCCTCCTTGCCAAAATGGAGTGCTAAGAAATGAGGAGGGAGCTTACTGACCAAAAAGCCTTGCCTGTGAGGAAGAGGTGGGGTTGGGAGGGAGCAGTCGCTTCCAGTCCTGGCTTCCTTCACTTTCTAGCTCAGCGAGTTCAAGCAGAGCTATCATCTGTGTGGGCCTGTTTCCTCTGGGAGGATGTAGCGGCTGCCCTAACACGAGCCACCATTTACTGACTGCCTACTGCACACCAGGCACCTTCTCCTCCCTCCCACGGTCATCATTGCTCTCACTTTCCCAACATGGCACACTAGGGCGTGATCACATGTCCAATCCCCAGGGATCTGGGGGTGTAGCCAGAAGCAGCCCACTAGAAACATGACATCTTTCAAAACTCCTTTTATAAATCTTTAAATACATACAAGGTTTGCATTTTGCTGCATAATAAGTCCAAGTTTTATTATAAAACTCCCTTCCTCCCAAATCCTCAAGTAAAATTCCAGGAAGGTGATGGATGTAGCATGTGTATTTAGCAGAAGCATCCTAAAACTCTTCTCTCACATTCAACTTGAGAATCAGATATTCCCAGAATGACGATCATGATGCCCATACAGCATGAATATGAGCTGCTATCAGTCCCGCTACACAGGGAAATGCAAGCTCAGAGAAGTCAGCATCCTCATGCCCTGTTTCTGGACTCCCAGGCTCTGGCTTATGCTCTCTATCAGCCCAACTTCCTACCATGGTCCAATCATTCTAGCAGTTTTTATATTTTCCTTCTGGGGGTCCAATGGGATACCACATGACAGGCCACTTTTACAAGGTGAAACAATTTGCAGTTATAGGGTGTTGTGAAGGTTTTGATCTCTGAGACAGACCTGAGGCCTCTCACTACCGTCTTCATCAAAGGATGAGTTTAACGGTGAAAGACTCGGGTGGCTTGAGAAGCCTAATAGAAGTTTTGGGGGAGCCAGGAGGTGGTGGCGCACGCCTTTAATCCCAGCACTCAGGAGGCAGAGGCAGGAAGATCTTTGGGTTCAAGGACAGCCTGGGCTACAGAGTGAGTTCCAGAACAGCCAAAGCTACACAGAGAAACTCTGTCTCAAAAAGAAAAAAAAAAGTGGTGGGGAAGAGTGGGGAGTGGGGAAAGAATGAATTTAATCAGGATACATCTAGTTCTGCAGTCATCCTGATGGGAGGGCCAGCTGGGCTGTGTGAGGGAGGAAACTACACCGTCCTTCCTTTCGGAGTCCTGTGGTTTCGGTGAAGGGGTTTGAAGGTGGAAGTGGGATGATTGGACACGGTGACATATGTCTGTGATCCCAGTTACTTGGGAGGCTGAGAAAGGAAGATTGTGTGAACCCAGAAGTTTGAGGCCAGCCTGAGAAACATTTGAGATAGATCTTTAAAAAATGTATATACCACCACTGGGGCGATTGGTAACAGTATGGTAACAGATGAATGGTAACAGTATCAACAAATCTCTTGCTGCTTTGGTTTTGTGAGTCCCAGATGAGCAAACAGTAGCAGAGTAACTGTGCAGGTAACACAGAGCTTTCATGTCCGTGATTTTAGCCGAGCCTCCCAGCCACCTCCTGAGGTTTCTCATAACCAGCTGTAGCTCCCTTGCCAATAACAGAAATGGTCAAACATGGAACCAGTTGATTCAAGTGCCGTGGAGGTCAACTCACTACCATCTTCCCTCTCCTGCAGGGAACGTAATGCACTCACAAACAAGTGTATCCAGAAAGCCTGCTAGAGAATCATTCTTGGGGTGGTGGGTGGGTGAGGATTTTGGCTCATAAACAAGGCAGGGAAGATAGGGCCCAGCCCTCCCTCCAGGAAGAGGCTGCTTCCACCAGCCAACACACAGCCGCAGGCTACCTGGATATTTGGAGCAAAGGCCAAGAAGCTTGTGTCTAGGACTCCCTGATGATGACACAGGAGGACCCTCTGATAATTTCTTACCCCTACGGATGAGCAGAAAGCGTGTCTCCATAGGTAGGGACTTGCTGTGTTCAGTCTCAGATCCTCCCTTGTCTAGGCTCTGTTTGGAAGCCTTGGGGATGTCTGTTCCTCCCATCAACCCAGACAGCCTATTTCCTGCCAGACCGCATCCTTTACTCTGTCTTTAGCTCCCATCCTGGTCCCTGCTTCTATAACAGAGGTTCTCAACCTGTGGGTCTTGATCCCTTGTATGTGTGTGGGGGGGGGGGGGGCGGCGGGCGACAAACTAACCTTTCACAGGGGTCACCTAAGACCATTGGAAAACATAGATATTTACATTGGAATTCATAGCAGTAGCAAGATTAGAGTTATGAAGTAGCAATGAAAATAATTTTATGGTTGAGGGTCACCACAACATGAGGAACTGTACTGAAGGATCAAAGCATTAGGAAGGTTGAGAACCACCGCTCTATAGTCACGGATCCTGGCTGAAACTTCTGCCAGCCCACCCCCACCCCCACCCCCACCCCCGTTCCAATTGTCCTGTCAAACTAACACTCCCTGTGGTGATGGTGGGCAGAGCAAGCAATTTAAATTTACAAAATGATTTGCACTAAGGTATAAGTGACCCACGACTTCACCTTCCCATGGGCATTTGCTTTTTAAAAAGGAAGTCTGTTAACCTAAATTCTGCTCTATAATTAGTGGAAAATGATGTGTGGGGGTTCTGAGTCCAGGAGGGGACAGCATCCAGGTCTCCTTACCTAGCCTGAGTTATTGAGAGAATAAAACCACAGAAGAACCAAACGCCCTTTCTTCTGCTTGGGTCACCCCCACAATTGTCTGAGGAGACAGCCAAGGCCTCAGAGCCACGGCACCTGCCCTTGGAGGAGGTCTCCAGCTTCTCCCTTGGCTCGCTCAGCTTTCCTGTTCCTGAATTTTCCTTCCATCAGAGGAAAGGCCGCTGGAGGGGCAAAGCTGCCCAGCCCTACAAGCCCTGCCCTGAGCAGGCTGTACAGGCGCTGGGAAGTAAAGGGAAGGTCAGAGAGCCTGGCTGAGGCAGGCCGAGCCTCCTAGGGCCTCGGGTTGGGTGTGAGATGATGGCTAGGAGGCTGCCCTCGAGTGCAGCCACCGGATCTTTCCCCAGGTGCATCCTTAACGGTCAGTGGGACCCGCTCTGCCTGGGGAAGCCCTTAAGGGCAGCCTGGGCGGGCATGCTGTGGGCCTGCTGTGAGGCAAAGTCCGCTCCCGGCCCTTCCACGCAGACGCAGGCAGCCTCTGTCAACAGCTCCAGGCTTATCTGCAGCTCGGGGCTGTTTGCCTTCGGGGAGGCCCCGCGGGCTGGGGGTTGGGAAAGCCTGGAAGACACAGCCTGGGAGTTTGAAAGGGCCCTGAGAGGCCATCTGGACCTGCTCCTGGAGGCTCCCCGAAGACGCCAAGGCTTAGGGTGGGAGAGGACGACGAAGACTTGCAGGGGATGGCTAACTTCAGCTAGTAGTCCTCCATGTCCCGACTCCTGCCTGGGCTACCTACACTGCACCCAGATTTGGACTGCGGGTCCTCCTCCTCCGCGCAGCCTCTCCCGGAGCGCTTAGATGGGTCCTCCCCGGCGGGACAGGGGAGCGGGTGTGCCTGCGCCCCAGCCCGGGTCCTCCGAGCTCACCGGTCGCGCCCTTCCCGGGGACCCGCCTCTCAGGTGTCAGAGATTTGAGCAGGGAGTGGCCGATCTACTGCTCTGGCTCTTGAGAGGTCCTCCCACTGCTCACAGGCCAAGGTCTTGGGGGAGCCTCGGCAGCATTCGCCTCAGTACCTAGCCTAGAGTCGCCCCAAGAACGACCACCCGCCCGAGGGCACGCTGACTCAGGGCGAGGGGCGCAGCGGGCTCGTGACTGAGCCCCCGCACCTACACCTGGCTACGGGAAGCGGGAGGAGGGACGGCAGCCTTGCTGTGAGCCCCCCCCCCCCGCTTTTCTCTTTTGTGTCACCCCCTCTCTGGGTATTGTAAGTCTCTGAGTCACAGCCGTACTTCGAGCCGTTATACAGCCCCCTCCCTCGGTCCAACCCCTGTGTGCAGGGATGCCGGGTTCGGAAGGCCCAGGCCACACCTCAGCGCTCTTCTCAAGGCGTCTAGGCAACGCAGGTGCGCGTCTTACTCTCACTGGAAGTCGCCAGGACCCGGCCTTCCGGGCAGGGCTGGAGGGTACCGAAGCAGAGTGGGGCGTTCCCGGTCTCTCTTTCCACTCGAGAAACGCCTGCATAAAATGCATCTAGAGCAACGCTGCACAGTCCACGGGAAGTTAATGTAGGTATCTGGCCATGGTTAAAACAAGGGAGATTACTGAAGCGGGGTGATCCCAAGTTCAGGGCCTGAACCGGCTACCTGCTGTGTTTCATTCTAACTTGGCAATTTAGTAAGACGGTTTCAAAACAAAAGAGCCGGGCGGTGGTGGCGCACGCCTTTAATCCCAGCACTTGGGAGGCAGAGCCAGGCGGATCTTTGTGAGTTCGAGGCCAGCCTGGTCTACACAGCGAGATCCAGGAAAGGCGCAAAGCTACACAGAGAAACCCTGTCTCAAAAAACCAAAAAAAAAAAAAAAAAAAAAAAAAAAAAAAAAAAAAATCAAAACAAAAGAGGGCTGGGGATGTAGCTCAGTGGTGGGTTGTTTGCCCACCGCGTTTGAGACCCTGGGTTCAATCTCCAGTACAGGGGTGGGAAGTGAGGGATGGCCCTGCTGTCCAAGGAGGGCCACACCACGAATAATAACTTCACTTCACACTAGCCGGTGTTATCTGAGGGCTAAATCGGCTCCGGAACATCCACACTACTAGAGGCAGAGACCAACAAGCTAATCATGTCTTCTTCTGTCAGCCTCAGTTTCCCTTCCTCACCACCCTTAGGAGCAGTGGGCCAGGGGGAGTAAGGGGGCACACCAAGTGGATCTTGGTTCCGTTGGGTTCCAGAGCTCCCAGTCCCGCGCCCCTCCCTTCCCGCGTCCACGCCTCGTGCGCGCTCGGGGAGCAGACGGCAGCGGCTCCGGAGCAGAGCCAGGAGCTCCGCTCCACTCCCACTCAGGAGAGGGAAACCGTGGCAACGGCGGGGGTGGGGCCGCGGCACCGAGAGGGGGAGGAGAAAGAGGCAAGAGCTCACGCGCCCCTTTCTCTCCCCGGGCTCCCGGGGCAAGGCTACCCCGCTCTGATCTCTCCAGCCCGACCTGACAGTGACCCAGGTATGCCCGCTGGTTCCCTCCCGGTGGGTCGCGTACTCCTCACCCTCCTTTAGACGCCCAAGCGCTCAGCCACAATCTTCTGCCTAGCCCCCGAAAACGAGCCAAGGCGAGAGGTCGTCCCGGGGTCCCTCTCCGCCCCCCCATGTAGCTCCCGATCAGTGAGGCTTGGACTCCCTGCGGGGGACGCGAGCCGGTCCCAGCAGAGCGGGGAGCCGAGTCCCCGGCGCGCAGCCCCCGCTGGCCCCGCCCCCGCGGCCCGTACCTGCCCCACGTCCTCGCTAGCTTCCAGCTGCACGTTGCCGCGGCTCCGGCTCTCGCTGTCGCTCAGTAGATCGTCCTCCGAGTCCTCGAGCAACGACGAGGAGCCGGTGGAGGAGACGGACGAGGTGGAGAGGCGGCGTGGCTGCTGCAGGTGCGAGCCAGCGGCCGGGAGCCAGTCCCCCTCCCGCTCTGGCGGCCCGGGGCTGGCCGGGGCCACGTCCTCCTCGGTTGTCACGGTGAGCTGCGGGATCACTGGGGCAGGGGCAGCCCGCGGGAGCCCGTTGGGCACTTGTCCCCCACGCCGTTTGGCCCCGCGGGCCCGGGGATCCCCTGCCGCTGCTGCGGCGGCGACCGCGGCGCAGCGCGCCTCGAAGAGTAGGCGCAGCTCCCCGACGCTCCGGCGCGGGGCCCGCTCCAGCCCAGGGCTGCAGGGTCCCGCGCCCCGTGGCCGCGCCATGCCCGTCGGGCGCCCGGGCAGGGTCATCTCCCTACACCGGAGCAGCAGCCGAGCCCACCAGCCCGCGGCGCGGCGGGGACTGGAGACGCTCAGCGCCCGGGGCTTGGGACTGCCCCGGGGCGGAGCCTCGGCAACGCCCGCCCGGCCCCGCCCCGGCCGCGCCCCCCGCCCACTCCTTTCACTTTCTGAGAAAGCGCGGGCCTCCCGCGGCCCTCGCCGCCGCAGAAGGCCTGCGGTTCCCCCAGAGTCGCAGGGAAGGCTCGGGTCGGGTTCCCACCATCTCTCTCGACCTGCCCTCGAGGAGGTAGGAGGGGATGCTCCGCCTCTGAGCCCTATGCCCTCTCCGGTTTTTCAAGGATTCCTTCAATGCGATCCTAGGGTCTTGACCTGCACGGGAAGGAGCTGCGCCTGCTCCTTCACACGCTTCCTCGTACTCTTTTCCTTGTTTCAGTCTTCCTGGTCGAAGGCTTCTGAGTCTCTGGGGCTTTTCTCTGGCCTGGGCCCCTTAATCCAGAGTTCAAGGCCATCAGCCATCCAAGGAAGCCACACCCCAAGGCATGCGCCCAACTGGAGATTCTGTGCCCAGGGTCGAGCTGAGACTGTTCCCTGCCCCCATCCCTCGAAGCTCCCCACTTCCCGGCGGGCAGAGAACAAGGTCAAGAGGCGGAGCCTGGCTCTCTCCAAGTATCCCAGCTACTTCTGGCCTGCATTTCCCCCGCCCTCTCCAGCCCCCCACTAGCTGGAGGTGCTAAGTTTCTCCTCCCCCTCCCCTCCCCTTCCTTTGGAGCTTTGTGGCTTCCAAAGAGTCCTTTCGCTTCTCTGAACTGCTGATTCTCCTTCTTGGAGGAGCTGTCAACTTCATAGGATTGCTGTGAGAGTAAAATTTAGAGATGGGTGTTGGATGCGTAGCTCAATGGTAGAGCATTGCCTAGCATGTGGCATATGCTGGATTCTATGCCCAACAAACACGAAAGAAAGGGAAAAAAGTGTGATGCTCTAATGTTGTAGTGGATAGCCAGTCTCTCGGGCCCACCATTTCTTAGATGGAAATTTAGGCACCCTTTTCATCCCTATTTGTAAACAGACGACAACTTCACCTGCTTAGAGTTGCGGCCGTGCAACTGGGGAGAGAGAAGAGACAGAGAAGTTCAGACATGGCAAAGTCCTTGTCATCTCCGGATAGGTCTGTGGATTTGGCATGCTGGTGTTCTGCGGAGCTGCAAGGCTACTGTGAGCAGAAGCCAGAATTTTCTGCCGTCCCCTAAATGCCAGAAGATTGAGGGTACCCTCCTTGGACACTTAGAGCCTGAGATTGCTGGTGCATCTCCAGGAGAGATGCCTCCAAGGCTGACAAAGGCACAGGGGTATGTGTGTGCCTTCCCTTTTCTCTCTTCAGCCAGAATTTAAAATGGGCAAGGGAAAGGGGAAATTAGTGTTCAGAGGGAGGATGAGAACCTTTGGCAAAGAAAAAAGGATCCCAGGGGACTGCCAAAGGAAGAACAAGAGTGTGTGTGTGTGTGTGTGTGTGTGTGTGTGTGTGTGTGTGTGTGTGTGTGTAGGGAATGAAAGCACAAGAGAAAAGAAAAGACAAGTTTGAGTACTTGCCCCTTCCATGGAGGATCCGGACACCTTCTCTGGGGGCAGGTAGGGGCTCTGGATGTTTGAGCTGTAAGGCCTAGAGCTATGCCAGTTTGTAGCAGGGAATTCAGAGGCACAGTCCTCAGAGGGTAGACTGGGACCTGACAGAGAAGAGGGAGGAGAGAACATGCTGGGGACCTGTGTGCCAGGTAGTATGTGGCCAATGCTGGGGATATGAGTAGGCTGAGAGAAAACTCAAAAATTCTTTTTCTCCTTATATCATATACTCACCCAAGTCTTAGGTCCATCATAGCAGGAGCCAAGCAATTGCCCTTTGGTGCATGTTGAATGCCTGCAGTACCTTATTTGGACTCATTAGGCAGAAGTAGGAGGATTAGGCGTTCAAGCCATCCACAGCTA
Organism: Peromyscus californicus insignis; assembly: GCF_007827085.1. NCBI lineage: Eukaryota > Metazoa > Chordata > Mammalia > Rodentia > Cricetidae > Peromyscus > Peromyscus californicus. The sequence goes on along the minus strand of NW_026294595.1, from coordinate 94,050,603 downwards.
TAAATAAGTTGGCCAGCCTGGGCTACATGAAACCATTTTTTTCCCACAATAACAACATAAATTGTTCTTTGCCATGCCTGTCCAGGTGTATTTTGTTGCATGGGTAAGTACAATAGGGAATGGATGAACGGAGACATAGGAGCCTACAGGCAGAGTGCTGTTTAGGGCACTTGCTCAACCCCACAGCTGGGGAGTCCTAACTAGGCCCCTGATTTCTCTTCCTGTGGGTCACATTAAGTTTCTCCCTCCCTGCCTTCCTACTTCCCCTTCCTTGCATTGCTTGATATAAAGTCACACCCTGTAGTCCAGGCTGTACTGGAACTCACTGTGTGGACCAGGCTGGTCTCAAACGCACCGAGATCTGCCTGCCTCTACCTCTTGAGTGTTGGAATTAAAGTTGTGTAACACCACCTCCAATCTTGACTCGACCTTCTGAGGGCTGAGATCACGGGCATGTACCACTACACCTAGCTTTCATCCTGTGTTCTCAAGGCATCTCAGGGTGTGGAGGGTACTATATCCTAAGATGCAGGAGTCCTGTCTCTGTGCCTGGCCCTCTGGACTCATGTGTGAGGGCAGTCTTTCCTGGAGGGCAACAACCATGGGATACAAAATACGGGAAAGGGGACCCCGGAAATGGGATGAGCAAGGTGAGGGATGGGTGTGTGTGGGGGATGTCTAATTTCTCTCTAGCCTCCTCCACTCCAGGTGCTGAAGCAAAATTAACTGCTCATTACCCCCATCTCTATCAGCTCAGGTGCAATTTCTCAAGCTTCTTTAAATGAAACACACACACATATAATATGTACATATATATATATATATATATATATAAATTAAATATATATATTAAGCCGGGTGTGATGGCCTTTAATCCCAGCACTTGGGAGGCAGAGGCAGGTGGATCTTTAGGCTATATAGAGAAACCCTGTCATATATATATATATATATATATATATATATATATATATAATTTTATGTATTTGGGTGTTTCACCTGCATGCCTCTCTGTGTGCCACATGAGTACCCAGTGCTCACAGAGACCAGAAGAGGGTGTCAGTTCCCCTGGGACTGGACTGTAACTCCAGAGTTACGGACAGTTGTGAACTACCATGTGGGTGCTGGGAATCAAACCTAGGTCCTCTGGATAAGGAATTCCACTGCTGAGCCATCTCTCCAGCTCCTCCAGCCTTTTAAGACAAGCAAGGGAAGAAAAGGGGGCAAGAAATCATGCACTCTTGAATGAGGGACCCATTACTCTGAGACTCCAGGTCCTCTTCACCAGAGCCAGCTCAGTGATGGGGGGCGGGGCGTTGGGATGTCACTTTCCTCTGGACCAGGTGGGATGAATACAAAATTTCATTCTGGTAGCACATGCTCTAGGGGGGATGGGCCTTCCAAGGGATGTTCTGACTGTAAGACTCCAGGGTTTTGTGGGAATACCTCGACTCACTCACAGGGCAAACAAGCACCTTTTGAGGAGCTGCAGCGAACCAGACATGGTGCTGGATGCAAAGGATCTAGGAACAAATGGCCCCGTTCCTGGGAATGATCATCATTTCACATTTCCCGGGAAGAAAACCACAAAGGAGCCAACCAGAAAACTGGCCGTACGATGCTGCCGAGCTTCCTTTACTGTTTCCAATGGATTGTCAGTGGAGCCCCGAGAATCTTGGCCTCTCGGTTTCTTCATGTATTTCTAACATTCTCAAGTGGCCACCCTGATGTTTGGCTCTGCCCAGAGCATTCTGGATAGAGGACTGGTGGGAACCAGGACCCAATCTCAATTTTAGGGTGGGGAAGAGCAGGTCTCCTTCTGGAAAAGAAAATGTGCAAGGTGTCTTCCTGGACAGTCCCAACCTCTGACACTTCTTGGTGCTGGGTTTCATCTCTTCTCCAGCAATCTGCCCCACACCAATAGCTTAGTCTTTGTGACAATATTCTGGAATATTCAGTCATAATGATAGCAGGCCTGGGAATTAGCAGTTGGTTAGCCCTCCATAATATGTCACCCTTGTCTAAATGAACCAAAGTGTCACTATGTATGTGCTGTTACGACAGTCTCTCCTGACACATTCCAGAAGCAAGGTTTTGCAGTTCCTTTAGGAGCCGGTGTTCATTAAGTCTACACCTTCTCTTGAGGACAGGGAGCTGCAGGGCCTCTCCCAGTGGCCAGCTACTTGGAAGTGATGACCTCTGGGAGGGCCTGAGGACAGGGAGAAACTGAGGCTGACTGCTTAAAGCCCCACGCACACTAGGGATGTGCTGGGTCTGCCTACAGTAAGTGCTCATCGGGAACTTCCCTGCCTTTCCCAGTCGAAGGGGTAGGAGATACAGCTCTCAACTAAAACCCTGAACCTGCAGATGTGACCTCCTCTCAGGGGACCTAGTCCACAGAGCATCAGAGTAGGACTGGAAGCAGGGACCACGGGAAGCTGCCATTGGCTCACTGCATGTGAGTTTAGGTCACTGAGTCACCTGGCACTATGATCCAGTATCAAGTTTGGGTGTCAATACCTCACTCCGTTAAGATCCTGGGGAGCCTCCAGCTGCGGAGTGGGGGTGGGGGGGGAGGGCGGGATTCGCGCACGTGCAAGCACTCACAGGTGCAGGCCACGCCCATCCCAGTTGCTGCTCACCCTCCTGTAGGGCTGCCAAGACCCGGGACCCACCAGATCCCGTACGACACATCCTCTTAGCCAGCCGGCCGGCTCCACCTTTCGCAGCCCGTTTCTAGAACCCAACGTACGGGAAGCCTGGGTTCCTGTTGCTGCGGGTACCGCGGCTGGACGGTCATCCTGGCAGGATGTCAGCTTGATCCTTTCCCCTCCTTTCTTCTTCGTTTATCTGTGGTCCAGTAAGCGCTCCTCGAGGCTGGGTGCTCCCTGGTTGGGGTTAGCTCCCAATCCCACTGGTAAGTGCTGCGCTAGGGGGAGCTGGAAGGACACCCAGGGCAGAGGCGAGTCCCAGGAAGGCTTCCGAGGAGGTGACTTTTTCAGCTAGGGAGTTCCCCAGGGTAAGTCGGTGGAGATAAACTTGCACTTCTGGACCTGGCTTCGATGTAGTTATGGGAAGAATTGGAAATTTGCTGGAATTCTTTATATTTTTCTGGCTTGAGTTTCAATACTCTTGAGGGCTGTGTGTGTGGGCGAGTCTTTAGTGGAAGTGTATGTTGAAAGGCCGGAGAATGACACGGAAGGAGTGAGGCCCCTGGAAGATTCCCCACGCGAGATTGACTATGTAGTTGAAGATGACCTTGAATTTTTTTTTTTTAAATCCATGCAGCCTCCACCTGTTAGGATTGAACCTAGAGCCTTGTTGAATGCCAGACGAACACTGCCAATTTAGCTACCGCTGTTTTGGTGGTTGTTCTGGAATTAAAGACATGGGCCACCATGCCCAGCACATTATCCATCTAAAGATGAGGTACTGTCAAAGAAATGGGTTATCCCTAGGGATTAAGCGGTGGTGCTGGGTGATGGGCCCTGAACCAGCTGTGGCCTCTGGTCCTTGGCTGTCTGGGTACATAGCAGGCTGGAGTGCCTAGATGCACCTGCACTCCAGCGGCCGGATGTTACCCCAGGTGCCATCCCCCGAACGCTGGGGCAGGCCTAGGCAGCCTTACAGCTGCAGGGGACCCTCTTACAAATGCTGCCCCTTGTAGTTCCTCAGTGCAGCTCAAAGGAACCCAGTGGCAGCCTTCAATCTTTGAAAACACGCTAAACAAGTGAATAAGCTTGAACTGAGTTTAATGGCTTCCTGGCTCCTTAGAGCAGCTAGGCCATTCAAAGGACAGTCTCCTCTCCTGGGAGAAGCTTACACACTTCTCTCCACCTGTACTGGAGGTTGTCTTCTTCAGCCAGGCAGCAAGTGGCTGCCACACAGCAACCAGATACTGAAAACAAAGTGGCTTGTCTACTCATTGTTCGTATCCAACAGTCAAGCAGTGAGTGGTAACATCTGGTAACTTGTGGGTCCCATCTTATCAACACCAGGCAGCTGGCACCTGGCTTCTACCACCTCTGTTGAGGATGATTGTAGGTCTTTGCTGCTTACACAGTGGTAAGGAAATAAATATGACACTGCCTCAGCACTATGGGGAGCTCTCAGATCTCACCATGTAGGGCAAGATTGCTGCAAATCAGCTATACTCAGTCCCTGGCCTCCGGCTCCACACACTAGGCCAAGGAACTGTGCCTAGGCCATGAGAAAGCTGTTAGGATCAGGTTCTGGCTGGGGCTGGGCAGCACATTAGGTAACTGCGTGCTCCGTTGAATCATGCTGGAACTCATACTGGGCCAGGGAACTACCATTATGAGGATGCTGCTTAAGAGTTGAGGACAGCTGGGCAGTGGGGATGCAAACCTTTAATCCCAGCACTTGGGAGGCAGAGGCAGGTGGATCTCTGAGTTCGAGGCCAGTCTGGTCTACAGATCCAGTTGCAGGACCACCAGGGCTGCACAGAGAAACCCTGTCTCAAATACCAAACTTAAAACCAAAACCAAACAAAGAAGAGTTGAGGACAGCTACTGTCATTCTGGGGACGCAGAACCTCAAGTGCAGGGGGTACAAAGGAGTTGAGACTTTCAAACGGGGCTTTAAGGGTGCCACTTGGGATGCAAGCTATGTACTAAATCTGACCCCTTGTTAAAATGCCATCAAGTTTATTTACAAATATCTTTACAGTTTGAGTGACAAGTCAGGACTTCACAGAAAAATAACAAAAACCGACTTTCTCTGCCCCTGTCAGAAATCAGACACCAGATATACAGACAGCTTGATCTAGGCATCTGGATACTGAGGGTCACTTCCCAGAATGAAAAAGATGGAGACCACAGCCTTGGGTGCTCCACCTTTCAACACTGCAGAGAAGCTCGGGTGGTGGACAAGCTGCTGAGGCTAGTTACCAGCATAAGAAAGACTGACCCACCAGGAAGCCCTGTTGGTGGGACAAGGCTAAGGTCTCATGACTGGCTGAGATCTTGGCTCAGAGGTCCCACCTCAGCTGAGACTGCAGGTGATGCTGAATGTTGACTGGACTCGCCAGACAGGCGGTCAGGTGCCAGGCTACCTTTCGATCTTCTTTGGTGGGCTTTTCTCCCTGCCCCGTGCTTTGGTCTCGGCATGAGGGTTTCAGCAGCTGCAGGTGGGGTGTGGCAAAGGGGCTACAGTGTGTGGTGGTTTTAATAAAAATTTTATTACACAGCCATAATGTCATTGACACTTGTCCAAATCCAAATGATACTAGATACAGATCTACACGTGGGTCAGGATGACTCCACAGATTATATGGATTCTATGATTTTATGTCCTTTAAACAAGAAGAAAAAAGTCCAAGTCTGACATGATAGGAGAGGTCCCAGCAGCTCCAGGACTCTGCTAGAGTGCAGGTGTTCAACAGTCTGTGACTCCACATTTACACAACAGTCTAGAAAGAGCTTCAGTCGATGGACTCTTCAAGTATGTATGATTGCAAGGAGTCCACCACCGGTCCTTTGCCCAACTCCGTGCCACAGCTACAATGGCTGGCTGGCGCAGAGCCACGCTTCCAGATTCTACAGTCACAATACTTCTTCAAAACCATCTGTTGCTGCTTTTAAAAAAGTAAAAATGTAAACTAAGATAAAGCAACACCAAGGCTTTACTCAACCATCAGAACTATTAAGTCCATTTTTGTTTAAATACTACTTAATTCCATGATTTCCCATCATCCCTTCCTTATACAGGAGTCAGTGAAGTACAGAGCCCTCATCGTCGTGTGGAATCAGCAGCTCTCAGCTGTTCCTTTAGCCTAGTGCTTGGAGGATATCATCAGCTGTACTTTGTTCTGAAAAGATTTGTTAAATGCCACTTTTATTTACAGTTGGAGCTTTACACCTGAGAATGATTATCAAGCAGTCAGCTTATCTCTTTTCAAACATTTCATAACGACATACACACCTCTTTGCTGGCTTCACCCTAGCTGCACAACAATATATATATGCTCACCATACGTATATATGCACACACAGACCCACACGGGCACGCACGCACGCACCACTGCACATGCTGGTAACATTTGAAACCTACATCTTTTTGTGTTTGCTCTCCACATTCATGTTGAATTATTTCTTTAAAAAACAAAATAAAATGTTATTCTTGCCAAACATCAAACAGAGTCAACTAGGAAGACAGGTAGGCACACTGGGAGGGGACAGGAAATGCTACGTTCAGTCAAGAAGCTATAGGCTGTACCTGTGCAATGAGCAAGACTCTGGCTACCCTCCCTGGGACCTGCCACGAGCTTCCTGCCCACCTGCTAGGACACAGCGTGTGGGGCAAGGGGGCTAGAAGGGAGTTTCCTGTGGGGTAGGGCAGTGCTGGGGAAAAGGGGAGGAAGTCACACAGCTATAGCAGTCAGGCCTGTTTAGTAAGAAGAATCACATTTAATCAGTTTCTTTCTTGCAGTTTCAGATGCTCAAGTACAGCTCAAAAAAAAATCTGAAACAGCTATAGACCCATGACAGACTGATACAAAGAGTACTGCATTTTAAAAAATGATAAAAAATCCACACACATACACATACACACGCCCACACACACACACACTCTCTCTCAATTAGACCCCCTCCCTCCCCATAAATGTACACTTTTTGGAAACTAAACTTTTTGAAAATCCCTCTTCCATGGACCCAGGAAGAAGGGAAAGATGATGAGAGGAAAGAGTTCGGCAGACGTCAGTTCCCGCTCTCTGCAAGGGTTAGGGGCCATGGTCAAGGTCGGGCCCAAGGCAGTCTGGAGGACACTGAAGTGCTGCCACTGTTGCCACCAGGGGTCCGGCAAGAACCCCAGCTGCCCGGAATACTGAATGTGCAGAGTGGCCAAACTGCTAGTTCAAAACCAAAAGTGGGTGGGGAGGGCAAACACAAATCTAAAGACATGGAACAGATCCACCTTGGGTGGGACCTGGGGGGCTGGCGGGAGGCGGGAGATGGTGCAGACAAGGGAGGGCTATACAGCAAATGGTTTATATTACAATGACTGGCAGTTTAGAGTCTCTTCCCAGTTCCACTGCTGCTCCAGCCCAAAGAGGGCAAATCAGAGGAAAAGAGGAAAGCTGGACTCTGACGGGCATGCAGGGTTGGAAGCAGCAGGCTGGGAGTGCTCAAATAAGCCCCCGTCGTTTCTTGTAGTCTTCTAAGTTCAGAGATCTCCTTGGTGCTCCGTCCTTGGCTGGTGGGGCCTTGGAGGTGATAGCCAAAGCTTTGGACTCTGGGAAAGAATAAATTGGCCAACTTAGGATCTGTACAGGCCTTCTGATCTTGGCTTCCCTTCTTCAGGGAGCCTTGCTGACTGGAGTCTGCTCTCAAGAAGGACCCGTGCCCTATCTGACCTTGGTTCTATGGATCCTGAGAAGCAGGTACCTCCTTTTCTTCCCTATAGTCAAGACTCAAAGCTGAGAGACCCACAAATCTATCTGGTCCTTAGTGCCCCTTCCAAGTCCCAACACACACACACACCTGAGCTTGGAACCTGTAAGTCAATCTTCACATCAAAATCATGGACTTTGAACAAGTCTTCTGAGAGGTCACTGGCTGACTTAGAATTCAAATCTTTATCCTTCCCCTGACCCTGCAATGAGAAAAGGAAACAAATTATAAAACATAAATGCAAACAGAGAGGCTGGCGGGCTGGCTCAGTGGTTAAGAGCACTTTCAGAGGATCTGGATTCAGTTCCCAGCACCCACACGAAAGTTCATAACCATCTGTAACTCTGGTTCCAGGAGATCAGGTACCTTCTTCTGACCTCTGTGGACACCAGGCACATAAATGCAGGTAAAACATTCATACAACATAAGATAAATAACATACAAATAGATTTAAAGAAACAGCAGTCATGGATGGTCAAAGCTCTCACTCAAAATCACATGCTTTTTATAATAAGCCCGCCCATCTTTTTTTTTTTTTTTTGGTTTTTTGAGACAGGGTTTCTCTGTGTAGCTTTGCGCCTCTCCTGGAACTCACTTGGTAGCCCAGGCTGGCCTCGAACTCACAGAGATCCACCTGGCTCTGCCTCCCGAGTGCTGGGATTAAAGGCGTGCGCCACCACCGCCCGGCCCGCCCATCTTTTTTAATGTACACGTGTGCAACACCCATGTGGACGATGACCTTGTATGTGATCCTCAGAAATGCTACATATCTCCTTTCAGACAGGATCTCCCATTGGCCTTGATCTCATCAATTAGGCTAGGCTAGCGCCCAGCAAGTCCAGGAATCTTCCTTTGACTCCTCAACACTGTGATTACAGATGTAAACCACTATCCTAAGCATTTTTACATGGGTTCTGGGGATCAAACTCAAATCTTCATCTTTTGAGGGAAGAATTTACCAACTGAGCCATCTCATTAGCCTCCCACCCCTGTGACTGACACTTCTTTCTGTAATTGAGATGTATATAAAATCACACACACACACACACACACACACACTTTGGTGAGTGGAACCCAGTGCCTTGAGCTTGCCAGGCACATTCTCTCCAACTCAGCTGTACTTTCTAGTTCTAAGGCCCCTTTCAGATTGTTTCTCTCAGGGAAACCAGACGGGGCCATGAACAGTCTTCCCTTTTAGAGCCTTTCTAGGCTGCAATGTGGAAAGGAGATGGAAGGAAGACTTGTCTGTGGTATATGAATGGAAAAGGTGGGCTTGAGACAATAGGCCCCTTCGGACCCAAGATTCAAGGCATTCATGGGATAGTCAGGGCAACTTCGGAAATTGAAAACTACTCGCTTCAATTTTGATACATCAGCCTTCACCCTCCCCCGCCCCCGCCAGGGAAACATAATGGGCCCGCGCCACCCCAGTTCCCATGGGGCTCACTAGGCAAGCACTCCACTGACGGAGCCACGCCCCCAGTTCCTGTTTATTTCCGGTTTCTCTGAAACAGTCTCATGACCTCAGGCCGGCCTTCAAGCTCTTGAACTCCTGGTCCCTTTTCTTCTCCTCCTGAGTACTCCAATTACAGGCATGTGCCACCACATCTGTAATTTCAGCACTCGGAGGATGCAGAAGCAGAAGGGTCTCTGCAAGTTCAAGCCCAGCCAAGGCCACAGTAAGATGTTTCAGGGAAAAAAGAAAAAAAACAAACAACTAAAGAAATGAGCCTCTCCGGGATTACCATTTTTGCCTTTACACTTACAACTGTCTGATCCTTACTTGTCACCTGTTTCTTCTAATCACCCTGTAAGATCCACAGGACACTGTTTTCTCTATGAGGAAACGTGCTGCAGAAGTCTAGAAAGTCGGTGGCCTGAACACAGTCAAGGCCTCAGTAAGTAGTAGTTTAGAATCAAAGACAATTCAGCACCAGTGAGTACACTCGTAAATAGCTGAAGAAAGGCCCACAAGCCCAACCCACGTTCCTCCCTATACGAACAGCAGGCCTACACAAAGCAAGGTGGCCTCTGAGGTCCTAGTCAGCAGCCTAGCTCCACAGTCGCAGGGAGGCACTATACTTGCCTTGCTCATTTCCTTTGGAGCATCTGGTAATACTCCAGAACCGTATTTTGCATTTAGCTGGGCCAAAATGGCAGCCTGAACAGCTGGGTCTCTGGACTGGGAGAGAAAATACATAAATTATTTTAAAGATTACTTAACATTCAGAGTCCCATGCCAAATTCTGTCCCATTTACTCCCACTAACATCACAAGTACTACTGGGCATCCATTAGCAGCTCAGTGGAGTTTCCCTCAAGTCAGCTGCAGAAAAGCACAATTAAAACCATCAAAACAGCCCATCTAGGCCCCCATACTAACCAACATATACAGGCTGTGCACCCTCTAGTATGAAAATCCAAAACCCATAATGCTTCAATATCTAAAATTTTATGCACCATCACAGTGCCATGTGTGGAAGATTCCACATCTGATCTCATTTATTGTCAAAAACAGGTACTAAAGGTATGATTAAAGTTACCTTCAGGTGATATATACACACATTTGAAACAAATGCATTTCTTCTGTAGACCTGGGTCTCATGCCCAAGATTTATCTCTATATATACTGCAAATATTTCCAAGTTTAAATATGCCCAAGCTCTGGGATGTTTCTAGTCGCAACCACTGTGGATCAGGGACTCTTCCTATGTTGACATCTGCTGCACATTTTCAGTGCACCCTGATACGGAGGGTTAACTCCCAGGTTTTCACTACCTGTATGCCCTATAGCAAGATAAAAAAGGAAGAATCCAGACCCAAGCTCAAGGCAAGCAAATCCCAGCTAGAAAAACATTATTTTTAACTTCTTTATTAATTTCCTAATGGAATTCATTTTATGTCCTAGAATCTAGGTCCCAACTAAAAACGTCCTCTTCAGGCGCTCACATTGGACACGATGGTGGGTTTGCACTGCCTCCTAGTAAAGGGATCCATCTGCTGGTTTTTCATGTTGTGACTTTCAGCCTAAAACAGAAAATATGCATTAGATCTCCTCCTCCTCCTCCTCTCTTTTGTCCTAAGCTTACATTATAAATAACATCTTTGCAAGGAACTAGGAAAAAATTCAAAAGCTGTCTGTCCTTTCAGTGATAAAGCACTTGCCTAGCACACATAAGGCCTGGGTTCAAGGCTGAGCTGCGGAACAGGAACAAAAACAAAACAACCCCCAACAACAGAACAGATGCTGGAGCAACAACCAAGTCCCAGCAGAACAGGTACAGGAGCAAGAACCAAACCTCCCCCAGCAGAACAGGTACAGGAACAAGAACCAAACCTTCCCCAACAGAACAGATACAGGAGTAACACACACCCCCCCAACAGAACAGGTACAGGAGCAAGAACCAAACCTCCCCCAACAGATCAGGTACAGGAGCAAGAACCAAACCTCCCCCAACAGATCAGGTACAGGAGCAAGAACCAAACCTCCCCCAACAGATCAGGTACAGGAGCAAGAACCAAACCTCCCCCAGCAGATCAGGTACAGGAGCAAGAACCAAACCTCCCCCAACAGATCAGGTACAGGAGCAAGAACCAACTCCCCCCCCCCCCCCAACAGATCAGGTACAGGAGCAAGAACCAAACCTCCCCAAGCAGAACAGATACAGGAGTAACACACACACACCCCCAACAGATACAGGCCCAAGAACCAAACCTCCCCCAGCAGAACAGATACAGGAGCAAGAACCAACCCCACCCACCCAACTAACAAATTAGACACAGGAGTAAGAACCAAAACCCCCCCCACACAACAAAATAGATACAGAAGCACCAATGGCAAAGATAAAAATGAATGTAAGGGCAGAACAGGCCAGAAAACCGTTAGTTTGTATCATACATTAAAAATGCTAGGGGCAGATATGAAGCAGAGTGAACGCATGCTAAAAGTATATCATTTCAATAATTTAAAACCACACATGGATAATATACAAAAAAATTTTTGTTTAACCTAAATTCTTTTGTTACCTGTGAGGAGGCACATACCTGCCATGATTATCTGTGTGGGGGTCAAAGGACAACTCTGTAGAGTTGGCTCTCCCACCTCTACGTGGGCTCCAGGGCTTGAACTCAGGGCACCAAGCTTGCATGGCAAGCATTTTTGACCTGCTGAGCCAGCTCACTAGACCTGATTTTACTTTTTTGAAACAGAGTCTTATATAACCCAGACTGGCTTTGGACAATAAGCAGCTGAGGCTGGCCTTGAACTACTGACCCTCCTGCTGCCACCTCCCAAGTGCTGGTATTACAGGTGTGTGCCATCATGCTGGAATTCCTACCATTTTACTAGAGTTTCTTTCAGTAATCCATGTGAAGTTTAAAACTCACCACCAGAGCCTTCTCAGACTCCACAATGTTCCACTCCCGATTCCGCTGGTTGATGTAGCTACAAAGTAAGAGGCGTCGTCAGTCAGTGGGCTGTGAGGGGGTGGGGCAGCTTGCACCTCGGCACCCCAGAGATCTGTGGGGTCTGTGCAGCACTGAATGTACAAGACTACAGGCCAGCCAAGGCCAGGGTCCTTACCAAAACAGGATCACTAACACACCTGATTGCAGATATGTTCTTGGTTCGCTGGCGGTCCAGGGCTTCTGCCCGCTCCTCCAGCTCATTTAGCTGGTCTTGGATTTGTTTGGCTTTGTCCTGATCTCCCAGGTCCTCAGCCATGGCCTGCACACAGAGAGACATGTGAGCTCTTGGCTGCTGTTGGCTCTCTATTAAATGGCTCATACAGCAAAGGTAAGGCACCTCACACGATGAACCAATGAGAGGAAACGTGAAGAAATAGCAACAAAAGTACTTGACAAAGTCAAGGCGTCTTTTTTGTTCTTAACAGTAGAATACCCACCTTCCCATTAGTTACCGGGCTCTGTGAGCCCAGACAGGAATGATGCACCATTAATTAACCTTAGAAAATAGGCCCACATGGCCAAACTTCCATAACTAGGTCCATCCTATCTCGATGGATGGAATGGAAAACCACCTGCCACAGTGGGGTTCATAGTAAAGCAAACACAGGACTAGGAAAAGATCGACTGCACTGACAGCAAGGAACACCCTGTTTTGCTTATCCCAGGGCCCACCATGGTCCCCCATCCTGCTCTCCCTGACTTGGGGCAGAGAATGGACATGAGTGTGATTTCTCCATCTTAACATGACAAGCACAGGGGTTGAAGCTTAAGTCCTACCTTCTCCTTGAGCAGCTGAGTCTTCTTCATGGCATAGTTTGGGGGAGCTTTTCTGAACCTTTCTTTCTCTTTTACGATCTGTAGCAGAGAGGAGACATCAGCAGTGAGGTATTCCTAAACTACTTTTGTAGCTGGGCTAAGCGAGCCCATTTGGAGGTAAGCTGTAGTTAAAGGGGACTGCTCATCCTAAAGCAGTGCCACTCCCCAGAGGGGGGAACAAACTCATTCCAAGGGACACTGCTGTTTCCGGGGTTAGAGATTCTTCTGGGACAGTCTAAAGGAGCAGGCATCCATAAACAGCAGCAGAACAAAGGCCTGGTATTGTAAGGCTAGAAACTGTCCAAGAGAACAGAGATCCAAGAATTTGACCAAAATATTTTGGAGAAAGGAAGTTCTAGAAGAACCAAGCCTAGGGGAATACACATCCTAATGACTTGAGTCTATGTAGTCTCATTGTAGATGAGAATGTATAGGGAAGGTTTGATGAAGTATAAATTATGAGGTAGCAATAATAAGCAACCCTTTAATTAATTTCACATATCACAGAAAATGTCAAGACAAGATAGATCTCCAATCTGGTCTTAAACAACCGAGGCCCTGGGATTCAGGTTTCTTACCTCCTCAATGTCCTGATCATTGAATTTATAATTGAGAGCGTCTTTAATAGATAATTCCTTTTTATTGATTTCATCTAGAGTGGGCAACTGCATGCCAGCAGAAAACATCTGTACCAAAATGTGATAAGAAAGCTGTCAGTGAGGGCTTTAGGAAAGAACACGTTCACAAACAGCTGCCAGCAGTCTAGTTACTTACTGCTTCCTTCCACTTCATGAATTCACTTTCCGTGAATTCTTGGTTTGACACAAACTCCAGGCGGAACACTCGTTGGTCATTGCCATGCCTACAAGAAAGAGAGACAGCATCTCAAAGAATGTACACATTGACTGTAATCAGCTAAGCAACCCTATCAGACTGTGTATACTACCTGTGTCTGTGGGCCTCAATCCTGGCTACCCTCTGAATTGCCAAGGAGACATAAAAACTACCACAAAAGCACCAACTAGACCTACTAAGCCCAGGCACAAAATGAATCTACCAGGGGTCGTTTCAACAGGTAGCCAGGACTTAGTTTAAAAAACTAACAGTAGAAACCAAGGAGGCCTGGCAAGTGCTTCAGAAGTCTGTTCATCATAAACCCTCAGAGTCCATCAGGAAGCATCAGTATGTACTCTGCACAGTTCCTGGGATGAACTGAAGAGCAGTGTTTCTACTGACCATTGCTTGGCAAAGTTTGGGGACTCAATGCCATGCCATACTCTTAGAGATTTCTCTGGACACTAGCCCAACCAGCTCTTTTTGATTTCTTCTTCTTAAAAAAAAAAAACAAAAAAACAAACTTTTTTAAATGTAAAAAAAAATTTTTTTAAATGTATATGTGTATCTGTCCACAAGTATCTATGTCTGTGCCTGGGCAGGCCAGAAATAGTTATAGGTGGTCATGAGCCACCATGTGGGTGCTGGAAACTAAACCCAAGCTCTTTAAAAGCAGCAATCCCTCAAACAGCTCTTTTTTTTTTTTTTGGTTTTTCGAGACAGGGTTTCTCTGTGTAGCTTTGCGCCGTTCCTGGCACTCACTTGGTAGCCCAGGCTGGCCTCGAACTCACAGAGATCCGCCTGGCTCTGCCTCCCGAGTGCTGGGATTAAAGGCGTGCGCCACCACCGCCCGGCCACAAACAGCTCTTATTAAAACAAAACTATTAAATTTGTGTCCATGTGCATGTGTGCGTGCGCATGTGTACGTGCATGTGCTTACAACTGCAAGCGTCACAGAGAACAATTTGCAAGAGTCAGTTCCCTCCTCCCACATGGGTTCCAGGGACTGACTGAACTCAGGTCATCATCTTGGTGGCAAGTACCTTTATCCTCTGAGCCATCTTGCCTGCCCCTAAACTCTTTTAAAACAAACCAGGGAGGATGTGGATGAGGATTTGGGAGGGGAGTGGAAAGAATGTGGTGACAAGAAATGGGCAAGGGGACAGCCATATCTGTTACTTGCTATCTGCTACATGATCCTGGCAAACTCCTGTTACACCTTCTGATACGGGGGTCTTTAGAATTCTTAGGGTTCATGAGGGAAGGGGCAGGGATTTATGTATTTGACATCACCTTTTTCCTAATGTCAAGAATAGCGCCACGCACAGAGTAGAAATTCAGTAAATGTGTGCCAAGTCAATGACATTGCCATTTCACTGACGAGGAAAGTAAGTCTAGAAAGCTGACCTTACTTGGCAAAAGTGAGGCTAGTTGAGAGCCAGGACCAGAAGGAAGCAAGTTTCCTGACTGTCCGCACAGAAAACGTCTCTGGCTCTGGCAGCGGGGGGTCTCATGGACCCAGTTACTGTTCTTCTGTACACCCCAACATATTGCATCCTTGCTACCTTCTAGGAAACACAGACCCAAGCTTTCCTCTGTGCATTATGGGGACCATACTTAACGCTCAATGTTACAAACATCATACTGGAGGCAATGGCAGGCCAAGAAGCAGTCTGTCTGCAAAGGCAGCTAATGCTGCCACAGAAGGAACTCTTAAACCAGGGCGTGGTGACACAGTTACCCCAACCCTTGGAAGGCTGAGGCAGCATTATCCAGCTTGGGTTATACAGCAAGACCTTGTCTCAGAAAAGACGGGAAGAATGTGAGGAAGGATGTATTTCATTAGGTAACTAACTCCAGGTGGCCTGGAGTTCACCACATACGCCAAGCTGCCCTTGACCTTGCAGCGATCCTCCTGATTCTGTCACTGGAGTACTGGGATTACAGGGGTCTGTCTTCATGCCTGCCTCAGGAAGTGCCTCTTACCGTAGCTGCAGCCCTTTGTTTGTTCTGGTACCACCCAGCTGGTAAACTTTGGCAGTTTCCACAACACCTGTGATCTCAGCCACCTAAGAGAAAAAACAGACACCAGTAAAAAGCCTCTTCCAGAACTTTCCACACCATTCTTTTGTCTCTATCCAAACACAGAAGAACTGTGAAAGAGGAGCCCACAGGGGCCTGTCTCATGCTTAGAATTCAGATGGCTAAGGCTGCTGAGCCTTATCCTCAGGGTAAGCAAGGCAGGAGAAAAGGCAAATTAGTCTGGAGGCCCATTACAGAACGTCAGAGGTCAGCTCTTTCTCTTCTTTCATTGTTGAGTGGTAAACATGCTACGTAAGTGACTGACACTCCCAGCATCCCATCCCTAAAAACAAAACCAAAATTTACTCTACTCATTTATTCTGTGTGTGTGCACACGTGCAGGCATGTATGTGCCGGGTCACAGAAGGCCAGAAGATGACTTGTGAGAATCAGTTCTCTCCTCCTGTGCTGGTCCAGGGATCAACCGCAGCGTCAGGTTTGGTGACAAGTGTCTTTGTGAACTAAACCATCTCACCCCCCATTCTGGAGATGAGAACAAGATGAATGTTCTTGCCAAGACATATGTGGAGCTCAGATGACAACCCACAGAGTGGGTTCTCTCTTCCCACCATGTGGGTTCCGGGGGTTGAATTCAGGTGGTTAGGCCTGGTGATCAATGCTCTCACTCACTGAGCCACTCCCCAAAGCCCCTCCCTGTTTTTTGTTTTAAATGAGACAGGGTTTCACTATGTTGGCCAGGCTGTTCTTGAACTCAGGCTCAACTGAGCCTCCTGGCTGTTTCCCAAGCACCCAGTCCAGGCCTCTAGCACTCAACTACATTGTGTGTGTGTGTGTGTGTGTGTGTGTGTGTGTGTGTGTGTGTGTGTGTGTGTGTGTGTGTTTTAAGAAAAGTTTGGGCTGGGCAGTAGTGGCACATACCTTTAATCCCAGGACTAGGGAGGCAAAGGCAGGCAGATCTCTGAGTTCGAGGCCAGCTTGATCTATGGATCAAGTTCCAGGACAGCCAGGGCTACACAGAGAAACTCTGTCTCAAAAAAAAAAAAGAGGGGGGGGGGGGTGAGGGTTTGGGCCAGGGAGAGGGATAGGAAGGCAAAGCCTGACAACCCAAGTTCAATATCTAGAACCTATATATATAGCCAGATGTGAGCTGGGCTGGGGGTGCACACCTCTAATCCCAGCACTTGGAGGCAGAGGCAGGTGGGTCTCTGAGTTTGAGACCAGCCTGGTCTACAGAGCAGGTTCCAGGACAGCCAGGACTACACAGAGACACCTTGTCTCACCTCATCCCATCCCTCAAAACAAGCCAGATATGGTGGTGCAAATATGGAATCCCAGAACTTCCATGGGGAGATGAGAACAGCGACAGAAGAATCATCTAGCTCATGAGCTAGCTAGTCTTCTAGAGTACACAGGATGGCAGAAACAAGAGATAGTACCTCAAAATAAGGTGAAAAGAAAGAACTGGCTTCCTAAAGTCTCTCAGACTCCATATATGCACATGGCACTTACAACAGAGATAGATAGATAGATAGATAGATAGATAGATAGATAGATAGATAGATAGATAGATGATAGATAGGTAGATAGATGGTAGGTAGGTAGGTAGACAGATAGAGCAGGACTGGCAAGATGGCTCAGTGGGTAAAGGGACTTGCTACTTGATGACTCAAGCCTGACAACCTCCCTGGAATGCACATGAACGTGAAAGGAGAAAGCCAACTCCAACATGGTCCTCTGAATTCTACATGCACACCACACATGTGTACCTTTCCAACATACACCTTACACACAGTAATAATAAGTGAAATAGTTTTTTTTTGGTTGTTGTTGTTTTGGGACAGGGATTCTCTGTGTAACAGCTCTGGCTGCCCTGGAACTTGCTCTCTAGACCAGGCTGGCCTCGAACTCACAGAGATCTATCTACCTGCCTCTGTCTCCCAAGTGCTGGGATTAAAGGCGTGCGCCACCAGCCTGGTGAAGTAATTATTTTTAAGATTTTAAAATTTATGTATGTGCATGTGAGTGGGTATGCCTGCCTGCGTGTTTGTGCTCATGTGGAGACCAGAAGGTCAGGTGTCCTCTGCCATTTTCTACCTTACTTTCTGAGATGACGTCTCTCACTGAATCGGAAGAATTCAGACGCTCCAGCTGGACTAGCAGTGAGCTCCTGGATCTGCCTGTGTGACTCTCAGCAGAGGTAATGTGTGTGGCCAAGACGAGCTTTTGTGTGGCTGCTGGGGACCTGAACTCAAGTCCTCCTGCCTATGCACAAGCACTTTACTCAATGAACCATCTCCCCAGTCTGAGAACTGGTTCTTCAGATCAAATTTTTTTTTGGTTTTTTAATTGATACACAGTCTTAAATGTAGTTTAGGCTGCCTTTGACCTCACTGTGGAGCCCAAGCTGACCTCGAACTTCCTCAGTTTGTTCTTCTCCCTCAGTCTCTGAGTGTGAGTATGACAGCCATGTGCTACCATGTCCGGCTTACTGAGCAATTTCTACAGTTCAAATGAGAAGAGCGTGGAAGTGAGTTTCATGGTTACTAGTACTTAGACAAGCAAAGAGCTGTACATTAAATGACAACTGAAAACAAGAAAAACCAAACACAACAATCAATGGGACAAGCATGGCTATAACTTGGGAAGCTGAGGCCAGAGAATCAAGAGTTCATCAAGCCAGGCATGGTGGTGCATGCTTTCAATTCAACAATCTACAGGTGAGACCCTTGTCTCCAAGGGGTAGGGGGCAGTTCGCTGGGCGATGGTGATGCGCACCTTTAGTCCCAGCACTTGGGAGGCAGAGGCAGGCAGATTTCTTGAGTTAGAGGTCAGCCTGGTCTACAGAGCGAGTTCTAGAACAGGCAGGGCCATACAGAGAAACCCTGTCTTGGCGGGGAGTGGGGTGGAGGTGGGGGTGGGAGGGTGGGGGGTGTCAGGAGTCCAGGGAGGGGGATGGGACTGTAAGGTCAGTGTTGGGCTACAGTAAAACCTAGTCTAAAAAATAAATAAGAAAAAGAAAACAGCTCAGTTCTAGCATCCAAACCACAGCAACAGTGCTGGAACACATGAGAACTAGGAGGATTGGAGTCACCTTTTTTCTCTTCCCTAAGTCTAGAGGTGACTTGGGATGTAACATGGCAACTTTTCATAGAGACAAAAATTTCATTCACTTACTTCTCAAATGAACAAAACTTCTATACATTATATAAGTCTGAACAACTCGTCATGGAAGTCCTTTACCCCTCTCATGGTGAAAGGGAGGAGAAAATAATTCTCATTCAAGCACACTGTTTCTCTGGGCTCCCGAGAACCTTTCAGTTAGTTGTGAATGATTCTCACTGCTGTATGAGCCACTCTCCTACAATCAGTTCCTCTTCTGCTAGTCTGGCTCCTAAGGGTCCCCCAAAGGCTCATGTGCTGAAGACTTAGTCTTTGGGTTGACAATATTGGGAGGTGGTAGAAACCACTGGGAGCTTCTGTTGGCTTGTTCTTAGTTTTCTTTTTTTTGTTTTGTTTTCAAGTCAGGGTTTCTCTGTGTAGTCCTCACTGCCCTGGAACTCACTCTGTAGACCAGGGGGGCCTTGAACTCAGAGATCTGCCTGCCTCTGCCTCCCAAGTGCTGGGATTAAAGCCGTACACTACTGCTCAGCCTCCCTCGGGGTCTTAGTAACACTGGTGGGCCTAGAATTTCCTCTCTATACTCTACTGGCTTGTGGCAATTCTTCTGCCTCTGTCTCTCAAATGCTAGGATTATAGGTCTGTGCTACCATACTTGGCCTCTTCTATTCTTGAGACAGGGTCTCACTCTGTAGCCCAGGGTGGCTTCCAACTCACAGCAATCCTCAAACCAGTCTCCCAAGTGCTGGAATTACAGGCGTGGGCTACTTTTCTAGTTATAAGGGAAGCTGACTAAACAGTCAAATGGTGGCAGAGGAATAACAGATTTGTTCTGCGGCTCCCACTCCCAGGAGACAATCATTAAATTTAAAATATGCAGAATTGTCCAAGGGAAGAATACCAACCCGGTATACTGGCTTGCTATTGTGGTTTCCAATGCCAATCCGCACAAAACAGCCTGTGACAGTTTTAGCAAAGAAGGGCATGTGACACCAGCGTTCCAGCTTATGCCTTGATAACCGAACTCGATTCAATTCCTCAGGTAAGGAGACTGGCTGTGATTTTGGAGGGATTTCTTCTTTCCTGTGAAGAAACAAAGAATAGTTAGTATTCACTGTAAAACCACCAGAAAGACAGACATCAATTTCTCAATACTTACAGCATTCGATCAACTTAGTAGGCGAAATAAAGGACCAGACAAGAACTATACTCTAATCTAAAGTAGTGTGCACTGCCCAGATTGGTGCTCCATTCCAGGAATGAAGCTGAAGGCCAGTGTGAGGTGACATGCAGTCAGTTCCTATCTGCCAGGCCCAGGGAAAAGGACCAGGGGGATACAGCCAGGAGCCAGAGGCAGGGAAATGAATGCAGAATTCAGGATACCCAATCACGACAGAGCTGCAACCCCACACCTACACCAAGCTTCTCCTCCGAGAACCCTCCTGGGACAGCCAGTCTTAGTCGCCTACTTGACACACCTGGGAAGGGGAATACAAAACTGGGGATGGTCTTAATCAGAACGGCCTGTGGCCATGTCTACGGGGCATTTGCTTGCTGCTGAGTGCTGGGGGAGGGCCCAGGCTACTGTGGGCAGTGCCATCTCTGGGCAGGTGGTCCTGGGTTATATGAGAAAGCTGGCTGGGCAAGAGCCAGACTGAGCCAGGCATAAGCAGCATTTTTCTCTTGGCTTCTGCTTCAAGCTCTTGCCTTGGCTTCCCTTAATGATAGAACCTTTAATACGAAATAAACTCTTTGACCCCCACCTATCCTGCTGAATGAAAATAGACACAGCTTACTCTTCTTCTTCGTCAGATGACGATGTTCGGGATGAGCGGTCTGATTTCTCACTGGACTTGTCATCATCTTCCTCCTCCTCATCATCAGAGTAGACCTCACTGGTTTTCAATGGCTGTTTTTTGGCAAGGAGCTCAGCTAGAACAAAAGAGGAAACAATCACTTATGTTCTCTCCACAAACAAAAAATCGACTCATCTTTCACCTTTGAAAAGAACTGGAACACAGAAAAAGATCTGAGCAGACAATCTACCCTTCTAGACTGGTCTGTGATAACCTGAGCCATACTGAGGTAAACCACATTTAAACATTCAGGCACCAAGATCAGGTCCTACAGACAGACAAAAAAAAAAAAAAAAAAAAAGCCAGGAGGTTGTTATAAGGTGGTAGAAATGGTTAGCAATCACACTGACTTCCCCAACCCTCCCTACATACTGGAGATTGAACCCAGGGACTCTTCCATGCTAGGCAAATGTTCTACCAGTGAGCTATACATTCAGGCCCCGATCTTTCCGAAAAGGTTTCAATTACTTCATTTATGTATGTATGTCTGAGGAGGTCAGAGGACAGACAACATGCAGGAGTCAGGTCTCTCCCTCCATCATGTGGGGTCTAGGAACTGAACTCAGGTTGTCAGTCTTGGGGCAAATGCCTTTGAGCTGATGAGCCATCTTACTGGTTCCCTTGTCTTTCACTGTACTCAAGATGCTTGAAGTTAGACAGCAAAGAATGAAGAGAACTCTTAATTACCTCTTGTGGGTTTTTCTCTCTCTCTTTAACCCATTATGTACAGATGCTCAAGGAGGACAGAAGGTGTCAGATCCCCTAGAGCCGGAGTTACAGTACTTGAGAATCTCCTGACACATGTGCTGGGAACTGAACTCATGGCTGACAGAAGAGCACCAAGCACTCTTAACCCATGCCACCAGCACTGTTTGACTCTTGATAAAATTTCACTATGCTGTCTAGGCTATCTCTGAACTCAAAATTCTCCTGGTCAGGCGGTGGTGGTGCACCACCTTTAATCCCAGCACTCGAGAGACAGAGGCAGGTGGATCTCTGTGAGTTTGAGGCCAGCCTGGTCTACAAAGAGAGTTCCAGGACAGCCAGGGTTGCACAGAGAAACCCTCTCAGGAAAAAAAAAAAAAAAATCTCCTGCTTCAGTGTGGGATCACTAGCTTTCATCACCATACTGGGCCATTATCATTACCTTTCTAGAGTTTAAGGAGAACTTTATTTTGAATTTGCAGTACTATGTAAAAGCAGAAGAATGAAAGCAAACTCAATGTCCACAAATGGAGTACCACTCAATCACTCGTAACACCTCCATTTCGTTAAAGCTGTGAAAAATGAGTCAAAAAACATACAAAAAGGAGAGATGGGTTAGAGATGGCTCATGATTAAGAATTCCTACTGCTCTCCCAGAAGACCTGATTCAGTTCCAGCACCCATATGAGGTGGTTCACAACCACCTCTAATTCTAGTTCCAGACGATCTGGTGCCCTATTCTGGCATCCTCAGACACCCCACCATACACACACAGACACACACACATATAATTAAAAAAGGAAGAGACACTCCTACTTTCTGAGTGACAAAGTGAGTTTTCAAGGGCCAGTTGGCAAACACTGCAGGCCTCTGGTTCATGTACTGTTTCAACTACTTAACTGCTCAGCATGAAGGTGGTCCTGAACAGCATGCAAACACAAAGGAGTGTTGCTTTATTCTAAGGAAGTTTTTCCTCTTGGTGATGGAGAGTGTCTTGTGAATGCTGTTACTCCCCCTGGCTGGCAAGAGAATTAACTCACAAAAGATGGTAGTCTTCTAGCAGCTATACAAAGAAAGGAAGTAGAGCCTGGTGTAGTGGTTAGTACTTGTCTATACCCTCAGCTACTTAGAAAGCTGAGTTCAAGGCCAGTGTGGGCAATTTAGTAAGACCTTGTCTCAAAACAAAAGCATTCAGGCTGAGGAAGTAGCTCAAAAGGTACTTGCCACCACGCCTGACAACCTGAGTTTGATCCCCAGAATTCACAGGTGGAAGGAGTGAGCCAACTCTCAAAAGATGTCTTCTGAATTCCACATATATGGCATATATGTGCCCCCACATATACAAACATAAAATAAATAACAATTAAAAAAGTTCTAATATACATACATGTAGGCGGGTTCTTTCTCTAGTAATTAAAAAAACCTAAACCACAACAAAAAATTTCCCCAAACCAGGAAAACCCTCCAGAATACAAAAGTAACACAGCTACAAGGAAGAAAGGAAGGAAAGAAAACAGGTATGTATGTATGTATGTATGTATGTATGTATGTATGTATGTGTGTATGTATTGTATGTATGTGTGTGTATGTATTGTATGTATGTATAGTATGTATGTATGTATAGTATGTATGTATAGTATGTATAGTACGTATGTATCTATAGTACGTATGTATAGTATGTATGTGTGTATTGTATGTATGTATGTATGTGTGTGTATGTATTGTATGTATGTATGTATAGTATGTATGTATGTATAGTACGTATGTATGTATAGTATGTATGTGTGTATTGTATGTATGTATGTGTGTGTATGTATTGTATGTATGTATGTATAGTGTGTATGCATAGTATGTATGTATAGTACGTATGTATGTATAGTACGTATGTATGTATAGTATGTATGTGTGTATTGTATGTATGTATGTATGTATATGTATGTATGTATGTATGTATGTATGTATGTATGTATGTGTGTATAGTATGCTACCTACTGATGGTTCATGGAAGACTGCATGTGAGTCTGTCTTTATGTTTACAAAAAAGAAGAAAGAAAGGAAATACACAGAGAAACAGGGGTCTGATATATTTTAGAGTGGCTTTGAACTTGCCATGTGGCCAATGATAATCTCAGACTTCTAATTCTACTGCTTCAACTACCCCAGCCAAATGCTAGGATTAGAGGTGTGCCATCATGCCTGGTTAGTACTTACTGGAGATCAAACTCAGGGCTTTGTGCATTGCTAGCAAAGCTCCTACCAACTGAGTGGGACCCCATCCCCTTGGTATATTTACATACATATGAAACGTTTAAGTGATGCTCACTATGGGAGGGGGCAAGGCATCAAGTAGAAGGATGTGGAAGCTGAACTTCCTTTAATATACCTTGTGTGACATTACGAAATACATCTTCATTCCCTTTCCTGGCACACAACTCCTAAAATCCATCGCATCTTCAAAGTGATAGTGTCTTTTAGTATGCTAATGAGTTGACTGGTGGCTGCAAGCCCATAGGTAGCTTCAGGACAGGGTGTGCTCCCTGGAAAGACCAAGGCAGTATTAGAGAAGCTGAGACTGAGTCTCTAAGGGGGAAGGGGCTGAAGGTTAAGCAGAACCAATGGCCAATGATTTACTCAACTTTCCTATGCAACGAAGCCTCAAAAACAAAAAACAAAAACCTTCCATAGTATAGGATATGGAAAGCTGGGTAGCTGAACCAGTGAAAGTTCCTGGAGAGTGGCCTGTCCAGAAAGAAAGGGGAATTTTCCTTGAAAATGTTCCACCCTATGAATCGCTTCAGCTGAATCCTTTGTAATAGCCTTTATAATAAACGGATAATCTAACTAGGCCTGATGGTACATACCTATAATCCTAGCACCTGGGAGGTAGAGACACAAGGATTACAAATTCAAAGTCAACTACGACTGCATAAAATTCTAGGCCAGACTAAGCTTTATAAGACCTTGTCTCAAACAAAAACACAAACAAACCAATAAACCTAAGTATGCCTGAATCCTGTGCAACACTGTAGCAAATTAACTGAATTCAAAGGGAAGCAGGATGAGGTCCATAGCTCAGCAGCACAGATAATAGAACCTGGACATCCATGGGAGGACTGAGCTCTCAACCTGACCGTGTCCGCTCAGCGCCTAAACTCAGTTACAGACACTCAGTTGTTATCTGGTATAGAATCAGTTGCTAGTTTGCAGTGGAAGAAACTCTCATACTAGAGATCACAGAAGTTTGCTGTTGATTGTTGTTCAATAAACACATAAGAAACTAAGTTTGGGGACTGGAGAGATGGTCAGTGGTTAAGAGAACTGGTTGTTCTGCACAGGACTCTGGTTCAGTTCCCACACAGCAGATCACATCCACCTCGAGCTCTAGATCCAGGGGATCTAATGCCCACTTCTGACCTCCGTGGGCATCAGGCATGCACCAGGTGCAGATATGCATGCAGAAAAAAATACCCATAAATATAAAATAAAGAAATAAATAAACCGAGTATGTGTTTGTTTTTTCTTCTTTATCTACTGATGTTTATTAGAAGATCTGAATTTGGAACCATGGACTTTATATTTTATATAGTCAAAAAACAAAGTAATAATTTAAAGGTTATTTCTAAACATCAAAAGCAAAATGAAGCAAAATGTTTACTTGATGAATAACCACACAGGGAGAAACTGTAATGAGTAACTTAAAAAAAAAATTGAATCTGATAATGATGTAAGCTCATAAACCCAGCACTTTTAGGGTGGTCTGGGTTAGGAAACTTTACCTCAAATCAACAGGAGAGAGTTGTGGTAATAGCTCTTCTGGTAAAGTACTTACCAAATGTCACAAAGACCCAAGTTCATGCTGTGGAATAATACTTTGTACACTGTGAAGGTTTGTCACTCAGATTGGTTTAATGAAGAAGCTGACTGGCCAATAGCTGAACAAGATAAGGTTAGGCAGGAAAACCAAATTGAGAATGCTGGGACAAAGAATGGCAGAGTCTGGAGTTACCAGCAGAGACAAAGAGAAACCAGATGGACATGGCATACTGACAAAAGTACCGAGCCATATGGCTAGGCATAAATAAGAAATATGGGTTCACTTAAATTGTAAGAGTTGCCAGGCAGTAGTGGCACATGCCTTTAATGCCAGCACTTGGGAGGCAGAGCCAGGTGGATCTCTGTGAGTTTGAGGCCAGCCTGGTCTACAGAGTTGAGTTCTAGGACAGCCACCAAAACTACACAGAGAAACCCTGTCTCGAAAAGAAAAAAAAAAAAAAAAAAAGTAAGAGCTAGCTAGTAATAAGCCTGAGCTATTGGCTGAGCATAAACAATTAATATTAAGTTTCTGAGTAGTTATTTGGGAGTGGCCATGGCACAGGAAAACTCTGCCTACAAACTCCGGTCCCAGACCCTACATACAAAACATGCCTATAATCCCAGCATAGGGGAGACAGAGACAGGCAGATCCCCGTTCGTCTGAAGAGCCAAAGTATCAAGCTCTAGGTTAATCGAGAGACCCATCTTGATAACAAACTAGAGAGCAACTAAGGAGGACACCTGATGTCAACCTCTGGCTTCCATCTGTTAGAGGAGTGAGTGAGTGAGTGAGTGAGTGAGTGTGTGTGTGTGTGTGTGTGTGTGTGTGTGTGAGAGAGAGAGAGAGAGAGAGAGAGAATGTAGTATGTATAGTGTATGTGTGTGTGTGTGCCTGAGTATATGGAGGTATATCACATGCATGCAGCAGTCCTCAGGTCAGAAGAAGGTATAAGATCCCCTAAAACCAGAGTTACAGGTGGTTATGAACCACTATATAGGTCCTAGGAATCAAAAAGAAGTCCTCTAGAAGAATGGCCAGTGCTCCTAAGTGCTGAGCCAGCTCTCCATTCCTTGATCAACTTTTTTTGTTTTTGTTTTTGTTTTAAAGGGTAACAATACCATAAATGGGCAAATGTGTCTTCAACAATGGGTGTTGGGAAAACTCAATAACAATATAAAAAAGAAAATATATTAATTGGCCCCTTTATGCCATATATTAAAATTAACTGAAGATGGATTAAAGACTTAAACGTAAGAACTAAAAATTATAAAACTCTTTGAAGAAATCACTGATGAACCAAACTAGATCTGGCAAAGATTTCTTGGATATGACATCAAAAACTCATACAAACAAAAGAAAGAGATATCAGCTGGGTATGGTGGTATATGTCTTTAATCTCAGCATTTGTGAGACAGAGGCAGGCTGACCTCTGTGAGTCTGAGGCCAGCCTGCCTACATAGTGAGTTTCAGGACAGCTATAACTACAAAGAGAGACCCTGCCTTAAAAAGAAAAAAAAGAAAAAAAGAAAGAAAAAGTAAAAAGAAAAACTCCCAGCTCTTGGAAGGCAGAGGCAGGCGGATCTCTGTGAGTTTAAGGCCAACCTGATCTACAAATAGAGTTCCAGGACAGACAGAGCTACACAAAGAAACTCAGTCTCAAAAAACAAAAACAAACAAACAAACAAACAAAAGTATGATGAGATACATAGAAATTTTCATTTTTTCTTTCTTTTTTTTTTTCCCCCTTATTTTGAGATAAGGGTCTTGCTATGTTACCCAACCTAGTTTCAAACTCCAAATTCCTGGGCTCAAGCCATTATCCTACACCAGCTTCTCAAGTTGTTAGAAAGACAGGTATGTTGCCACCATACCTAGCTTCTTGGATTCTCTCTCTCTCTCTCTCTCTCTCTCTCTCTCTCTCTTTCTTTTTTTTTCATGAAAGGGTTTCTATGTGTACCCCTGACTACCTGACTATCTTGGAACTCATTCTGTACACCAGGCTGGCCTCGAATTCAAAGAGATCTGTCTGCCTCTCCCTTCCAAGTACACTATCACACCCAAATCATTTCTTTGATTTTTAAAAAATTATTATTTTATTTAACATGCATAGCTGTTTTGTCTACATGTATATCAATGTACCATGTGCATGCCTTGCCAGAAGAGGGCACCAGATTCCCTGGAAGTGGTGTTACAATGGTTGTATGCAATTCACGTGGGTGTTGTGAACTGAACACCCTGGAAGAGCAGCCTGTGCTCTTAACTGCTACGCCATCTCTCCAGCCCTATGCCTAGCTTCTTGATGTGATCTTTAAATAACAAACAAACAAATGAACCAAAATCCTAGCTCTGTACACTGAAAAGGAACAAAATTGGAAGAAATAATCAGTAGAATGAATATTCTTCTGTCCAGACTATAGTCTCTCTAACTTTCTCAGCAAAAAAGGCTGTTAAGAGAAATGGCTAACACCGGGCGGTGGTGGCGCACGCCTTTAATCCCAGCACTCGGGAGGCAGAGCCAGGCGGATCTCTGTGAGTTCAAGGCCAACCTGGTCTACTGAGCAAGTTCTAGGACAGCCAAGGTTACACTAAGAAACCCTGTCTTAAAAAAACCAGAGAAAGAGAGAAAGAGAGAGAAATGGCTAATTCCAAATCTAAAAAGGAAGAAAGTATACAGACGGGAGGGGTTAGGGCACTCTAAGGATGTGGCTTAGTATCAGATGGGCGTTTTTGAAACCTAGGTTCCATTCCCAGCATCCTACCTCTCCTAAATGACTAAAGGTGTAGGTTGTGGTCAATGACAGAACACTTGCCTAAGACGTACAAAGTCCTAGTCCAATCGTGGCTTGGGCAGGAAAAGAGAAAGAAAAGGGTGTTGTGCAGGATTATCCTTGGAGCCAAGCAAAAGCCATCTTGGGGAGTTCAGCTGAGCCCCCTTGTGAAAGGATTACCCTAGCTGGGCTTGTTGACTATTTACACCCCCTCAGGGAGGGGTGGAGAGAGAGGGTCACAAGACCCTCTCCAGAATATCCCAGCAGATCCCTACCACCTGTTGTATGTAACTTTGTTATAATTGCATGAGGCTGCAGGAGGTTGGGGGTTAGAGTATGGGGTGGGGGACCAGAAGAGTGGGGCTGCTCCATCTATTCAGGGGAGCCCTCATCTCTGCTCCATATGGCTTTTGGAGGAAGGAACTCTCACATCTCTGTAAGAAATACCTCACCCATTACGATGGCTATTTTTGGTTGTTAACTTGACTACATCTGAAGTTAAAACAGAAAAATGGCTGGGCACACCTGTGAGAGATTTTTTTTTTTTTTTTTTTCTTAATTGGATCATTTGAAGTGAGAAGATCCACTTCTAATCTGGATCTGTGAGGTGGGAAGACCTGCCTCCAATGTGGGCCATACCTTCTGCTGGAGCCTATATAAAAGGTCATGGAAGAGGGAAGCTCTCTCTTTTTGCCTACTTCCTCCCACCCCTGTTAGCAAGTCCATTCCTCCACTGGCATTAGAGCCTACTTCTTTTGGATTCCGGTGTATATTGAAGACCAGCTGAGACATTCAGCCTCGTGGACTGAACAATTACTGGATTCTTGAACCTTCCATACATAGGCAGTCATTGCTGATCCAGCCATTATTAGTTAGACCACAGCCTGCAAGTCATTCTAATAAATCCCCTATATCTATATAATATATTATATGTAACATATTATTTATATAATATATATATTAGAGAGAAAAAGAGAGAGAGAGAGAGAGAGAGAGAGAGAGAGAGAGAGAGAGAGAAAGAGAAAATCATTCTGTAAGTTCTGTTACTTCTAGAGAAACCTAACTAATACAACCATGTCTGTAAGGAAGCCCAATAAACTCACTGATTCTCCAGAGTGAACACTCTGGTGGGATCATGCCTCCTTGGGACCTTGAAGGGAGGAGTAGATGTTGCTTAGTCTCTTCCTGGGAAGGAATTTTACCAACAAAGGGAAAGGGAAGGGAAAGAAGGGTTTGGAGAAAGGAGTACTAGGGTCTTGTCAAGGGTCCATAACTGGTTGACTAATTGAATATGAAGAATAACAGCTGTACCAGATTAAAACAAAACATGGATAAGTTCACAGAGATATTAAAAATAATGCCCACAACTGGTATATGATTAGAGAATAAAACTGCTGAATGCCCAGTCTTAAATGGGGCATCTATATCATACTCTCTTCTACAAGTCTCAGGGGATCTCTGCTGAAGAGGGAGCCAAACACTGAGGATACATTGCATCATGAGGGATTCAATGCTTTTTAAAAAAGATTTATAGCCAGGCAGTGGTGGCACGCACCTTTAATCCTAGCATTCCATAGGCAGAGGTAGGAGGATCTCTGAGTTTGAGGCCAGCCTGGTCTACAGAGTGAGTTTCAGGACAGCCAGGGCTACACAAAGAAACCCTGTCTCAAAAAACCAAAACCAATCCCCCCTGGGAAAGATTTATTTATGTGCATGTGTGTCTATGTACATGTATGTGAGTGGGTGCATGCTACTGCTTGTGTGCAGAGGCCAAGAGGGCATTAGATTCCTCACAACTGGAGTTTTAGGCATTTGTAAGATGCTCAGCTTGTTAAGTGGGTGCTGGGATCCAAACTATAGTTCTTCATGATTGTACAGGATGCACTCTTAACCACTGAGGCATCTATCCAGCCCTGCTACTCCATGTGCATGTCT
Source organism: Peromyscus californicus insignis (assembly GCF_007827085.1). Lineage (NCBI taxonomy): Eukaryota > Metazoa > Chordata > Mammalia > Rodentia > Cricetidae > Peromyscus > Peromyscus californicus. The sequence goes on along the minus strand of NW_026294595.1, from coordinate 94,020,840 downwards.
GCATGTGCATGCATGTGTTTATGGTATAGAACTTAATGTGTAGAGGCTGGAGAGATGGCTCAGCAGTTAAGAACACTTGCTGCTCTCGAAGGGGACCTGGGTTCAGTTACCAGCATCCACAGAGTAGCTTGCAACTGTCTGTACCTCCAGTTTCAGGGTAGCTGATGCCGTTATGGCTTCCCACAGTATTGCACACATGTGGTACAAATAAATATCCATGCAGGCAAAACAGACATCTAATTTTGAAATAAATTTTAAAAATTACATTTAAATTTTTAAAAAAGAAGAAGTTTAACAGGGCACAGTGGCAAATGTGGAAAGCACAGGCAGGCAGATCTTTGCTAAGGGCAGCCTGGTCTACACAGAGAGTTCCAGGCCAGCCAGGGCTACACAGTGAAACCTTATCTCAAAAACAAAAAACAGGGGCTAGAGAGATGGCTCAGCGGTTAAGAGAACTAGCTGCTCTTCCAGAGGTCCTGAGTTCAATTCTCAGCAACCACATGGTGGCTCACAACCATCTGCAATGGGATCTGATGCCCTCTTCTGGTGTGCATGAAGACAGAGCATCCATGTACATAAAATATATAAATAAATCTTTAAAAAAAAAAAGTTAGGTTCAAAATGAGATATATGAGACTGAGCCTAATGGTACAAGCCTGTAATCCCAGCACTCAAGGTAGAGGTAGGAGGATCAGAAGTTCAAGGTTATCCTTAGCTACATGGTGAGTTTGAGGCCAGCATGGGCTATGAGACAATGTTTTCAGATAAACAAAACAAAACAAACATGAGCCCTGGAGGTGGCTTAGTAGAGAGGGCCTGGCTAACATGCACAAAGCCCTGACTTCTATCTCTAGCACCCACAACAACACCCGGGCTGCTTGTCTATAAGAGACGTTGAATTATTTACAGTTAAAATACGGTGATGTTGGCATTCACTTCACGAGGAAATATAGATTAACAAGAAAGACTATGAAATAAGTAGAGACTGGATAATGGGAACAGAGATGATTGTTATACTACTGCCATTATGTCTGGAAGCTTCCATAAAATATAGAGCTAAAAAAAGGAAAAGAAGTCAATGTTCATTTCTCCACTTACCTGTTCTGTTCTTCCGTTTTTCTCTTTCTGCTTTTAGCTCCTCCATGGCTTGAGATTTCTTGTCTAGTTTCTCATCCCGTTTGGAACGACGCTCTTTATTGTGGGAAGTTACCTGCAGAGGTATGTGTGGGTGGCTTTTTACTCAGTGTCGCTGAGATTCTCTATGTCAACAACCAACACTTGCAACCCTGTGAATTACTAACTGTACAAACTTAAAAACCTATCTGAGCATAGTGGCATATGACTTTAGTCCCAGAACTCAGGAGATAGAGGCAGGTGGATCTCTAAGTTCAAGGCCAGTCTGGTCTACAGAGTGAGTTCCAGGTCAACCAGGGCTACATTGTAAGACTCTGTCTTGAAAATAACAAAACAAAACAAAAAACTGTCTAAGCGAGGGGATTCTGTGGACAAAGAGGTGTACAAGTAAATCTAGCCCTCTTTTTACCTGCCTAATAGATAGCAAATTTAAAAATGATCATGCTGGGTGTGGTGGTGAACTCCTATAAATCCCAGCACTCAGGAGTTCAGCCTCGTCTATGTATCAAGTTCCAGGACAGCCAAGGCTATGCAGTGAGACTGTCTCAAAAAAGAAAAAAAAAATAATGAATTATCAGAGTGAACTCTTCCTGGAAGACAGTCTATGTTATGATCTCATATCTCTTGATATGTTATTTCAAATGCAGAGGGGTGACACATGTCTCAGTGAACATAATCAAGCTGGTTATTTGGGAAAGGAAGTTTATCAACTTACCCTTTGGGGATGCTCACACTCTAGTGGGCTCCTATTTAGCCAGACTTGAGTGAACAAGTCCGAAGGAGTTTATGGTGTAGGCAACAGTGAAATGGTGTTCAGAGACTAATGAGACCAGGGTGAGGCTGCTGAAATAATCTGCACAACCAACCTAGGCTACCAGTGCTGTCTCCTGCCTAAGGCTCACCACAGTCTCAGTCCATTTGTGGATGACCTCTTACCTGAGATTCTTGAATCTGAGTCAGCTTTTTCTTCTCTTGTTCTTCTTCCTGCTTTTTCTTTTTTTCTTTCTTTTCTTTCTTTTTAGCTGTTTTTAGTTTTTTCTTAATTTCAAACCTGGTTAAAAGATATTTAGTTTTTAAAAAGTAATAAAATATATGTGAAGGCTGGTTTCTACTTGGCTAGGAGACGGGAAGTAAGTAAGGAAAGGAGTAGAACACTTTTGGAACATGCGAGTCTCAGACACCCACAGAAAAATCATTTTTTGGCTTCCTGAAAGAAACTCCAATGTACCGTAAGTACATTAAAACTGTTGCTTGAGCAGCTAGAGAGAGGGCCCAATGATTTGGAGCACTGTCTACTCATCCAGGGGACCAGGCTCTATTACCAGTACCCACACGGCAGCTCACAATTGTCTGTGGCTCCAGGGAGTCTGATGCCCTCTTCTGGCTTCCGTGGGCACCATGCCTGTGGTACGCAGACAGGCAAAACACTCATACGTATAAAAATAAACTTTAAAGAACAAACAAGGGGGGTGGGAGGAGGGAGGACGGGAGAATCCGTGGCTGATATGTAAAATTAAATTAATTATAAAATAAAAATATTTTAAAACAAACAAACAAACAAAGTCTTCAAAAGCATAAAGTTAGAATGGCCTTAAGGAAAAATACTCAGATCAGAATTCAAGGTTATCCTCAGCTATATAGTGAGTTTGAGGCCAGCTTGGGATACATGAAATTCGGTTTCAATAAAGAAAATAATTGTGTATCAACAAAAATGCAGCAGAATACACCCAAATTAACTGAAAAGAGGCACTCAAATATTTAAATATCAACTTTTATAACAGCACTAATCATAACTGAAAAAGGCAGGAACAACTTTAACGGCAATTGAATAAATTCACAAACCATGGTGTACACTTATAATGGAATGCTACTCAGCTCTAACAAGGACTGAAGTGCTAACAGATGTTACATGGATTAAGTTAAAACCATGCTAAGTGAAGCTGAGCACAAGCACACATGTGTCCCACCAAGGGGTGGGTACTGAGGTGGAGGGACAATTTGAGCTCAGGGCACCAGGACAACGTAGCAGGCGTCTGTCTCCAGAGGATGGACAGATGGCTCCTCAATGCTTAGCAGCACAGGCTGAGCTCCTGGAGGGCCTGGGATAGCTTCTCAGAACTCACCCTGTGGCTCCCAGTTCCAGGTGCTCTGGGGCCCTCTTCTAGCCTCTGCAGGCACCAGGCACACACTGTGCACAGACATACATGGAAGCAAAACACCCATCCACAAAGTAAAATTTAAAAAACAATGAAAAAAAGGCTGGGCGGTGGTGGCGCAAGCCTTTAGTCCCAGCACTCAGGAGGCAGAGGCAAGGGGATCCCTGGGAGTTCAAGGTCACCATGTTCTACAGAGTGAGTTCCAGGATACAGAGAATAGTTACACAGAGAAACCCTGAAACCCTGTCACTAAACACCAAAACAAACAAACAAACAAACAAACACACCACAACCTAAACCAAAACACAAAATTAAAGCTTAAAAAAAAAAAAGATGAAGAGAATTTTCCAAGTGGCTATGCTGTGTTGCTCCAGAACTAAACCTATAAGCTACAGAACACTGTGTTTCCGAGTGGCTATGCTGTGTTGCTCCAGAACTAAATGCACAAGCTACAGAACACTGTGTTTCCGAATAGTTATGTCATCACCTTCCAACATCCTTCTAGTTGCTAAAAACTGTCACTGAATGTCAAGTGCTCCTTAAAGAGGAAAAGATTTAAACAACGGGCTCAGTGATAACATACTTCCCCAGCATGAAAAAGCGCCCCGGGTTGATCCCCAGCTCCTCTCTTCCCCTAAAAAGGTAAAACTCACTGTGTGCGGTGACACGTGCTTTTAGTCACAGCACTCAGGAGGCAGAGGCAGGTGGATCTCTGTGAGTTAGAAGCCAGCCTGGTCTACACAGCAGGTTCTAGGCTATCCAGAGATAAACAGTGTTTCAAAACCCTGTTTCAAAAATAAATCAATAAAAACAAAAAGATAAAACTAATATATGAAGTTTGTGACAAATTACCCTTAAAATTTGTGATATTGGAATTTTCTGTCAAACTCTTATGCTCTCCACAATTCAGAATCCAAACTTTAGAAGTCCCCTATCCAGCCGGGCGGTGGTGGCGCACGCCTTTAATCCCAGCACTCGGGAGGCAGAGCCAGGCGGATCTCTGTGAGTTCAAGGCCAGCCTGGGCTACCAAGTGAGTCCTAGGAAAGGCGCAAAGCTACACAGAGAAACCCTGTCTCAAAAAACCCCCCCCCAAAAAAAAAAAAGAAGTCCCCCTTCCTCACCCACAACTCCTGTGCAGTATTCCAGGTCCTGGTTTTTGTAATACAGGTTACCTTGGAGGCATTCACATTTAACGAATGCCCACCACTTTCTGCTGACGGTAAGCCAAACATTCTCGTCTAGGATAACTCATCATACTTAATATGCTCTCCAGAGGGACAAACAGGCTCCCTGAGGCAATGGAACTAATTGCCAAGGTGCTTTAATTTTTTTTTTTAAAGATTTATTTATTTATTATGTATAGTGTTCTGTCTGCACGTATCCCTGCAGGCCAGAAGAGGGCACCAGATCTCATTACAGATGGTTGTGAGCCACCATATGGGTGCTGGGAATTGAACTCAGGACCTCTGGAAGAACAGCCAGTGTTCTTTACCTCTGAGCCATTCTCCAGCCCCATTCAATTTTCTTCTCAAGATACTAGGCAGACAGGAAAGGAAGCTAATTCTGGGCACTCTTGTTTCCCAAAACAAAAGCCAAGTTTACTTTGACCTTTTTGGTAGATGAGAAAGAACTTTTGCCACTTAAAATATGGCAAACCCCCAGAAACCTGAAGCAGCCTGAGTAAACAGGTCAGCTTGCACAGCAGTGCTGGTGACTGAGCCTGGGCCTTGGGAAAACCATGCAAGCAATTTACACTGAGCCAATCACCAGCCCAACATTTCAGCCTTTTGTTTTATTTAGCACAGTTTCATTCTGGAGCCCCAGCCTGCCTTAAGCCTACAGCAATACTCCAGTAGCCTTGGCTTCCGAGGTGCTGGGATTACAGGCCTGTGCTACCACAGTTGGCCCACATTACTTTTGCTAATAAACTGACATCTAAATTCAAGAGCTGGAGAGATGGCTCAGTGATTAAAAGACCTGCTGCACAACCACGAGGTATCGAGTTCTGATCCCCGCATCCACATAACAAACCAGGCAGCCTACACATGCCTGTAAGTCCAGCTCTAAGGGGGAGGAGACAAGATCATCACTGGAGCTTGCTGGCTTCGAGATTAGCCAAGCAAACTAGAGTCCCAGGTTCAAGGATAGATCCTGACTTAAATGAATGGGCAGAATACAAGAAGACACCTGACACCCTCTTCTGACCTTCATTTGCACACACAGACATGAGTACCTACATACATGTTATACACACAACAAATACATACACACAAAAAATACAAAAACCAAGACAAGATTCTGACTTTCTCAATAATTTTTGTCTGATAGAAATTAAATAATATACTTACTTTATTTTTTATTTAAAAAAAATTAACTACACCACCACTGGGTGGTGGTGGCACATGCCTTTAATCCCAGCACTCAGTAGGCAGAGGCCAGTCTGGTTTATAAACTGAGTTCCAGGGCAGCCAGGGATACAAAGTGAAACCTTGTCTTGAAAAACCATAAATAAATAAGTTTTAAAAATTAATTAATTTTATTTATTTTGTGTGTTTTGTTTGCTTGTTTGTTTGAGACATGGTCTTACTATGTAGCTCTGGCTGTTCTGGAACTCACTATAGGGACCACGCTGCCTCAAACTCAGAGATCCGCCTGCCTCTACTTCCTAAGTGCTGGAATTAATGTGCCATTATACCCAGCAAAAACTTGTCTTAAAATAAAAATGAAAAAGCAGGGCACAGCTCAGTAGCAGAAATCTTTTTAGCATGCCGAGGCCCTGGGTTCCATCACCAGAACCACAGACTAGTGAAAAGCCTACTGACTAACACACACCAGTGAAGCTGATGGCACTGAGGAACAATAAATGTGACCCTAAGTACACTACTTGGTTTACATTATACTAGCACTCAGATTTCCAACTGTCCACTCCTATGAACAGATTCTCTTCAGTCTAGTAAGGGACTGTATCTCAACCCACAGGAGCTGAAACACTCAAAGCTGAAAATGCATTTACTACACCACCCTACCAAACATCATAGCCTAGCCTGACTCAAGTATGTTAAAAATCTTTAAAAATTTTTAATTTTTATTTTTATTTATTTTGTGGTGGGGAGAATGTACACATGCCTTGACAAACTGTGGAGGTCAGAGAACAACTTTTGGGAGTCAGTTCTCTCCTTCCATCACATGGCGTCTGGGGATCAAACTCAGGCCATTAGGCTTGGCAGCAACTGCTTTTACCCACTGAGCCATCTTGCCAGCCCTCAAAATCTTCATTATTATAGTTTGGCTAAACTATCTTTCACAAAGCCTCCTGGGAGATGAAGTGTTTGGTATCTCATGTGACCTATCAACAATTGTAATGAGAAACATAGAATAATTATGTGGTTACAGCCTCACACCACACTGTGCAAGACACACTGAGCACACAGGGTGGAGACAGCCTACCTTCTTTTCAACACCTCCCTCTTCTCTATGCGGTTGAAGAGCTCCTGCTCCCTCTCCTTCTCCGTCATCTGCTCTAGCCGGGCCCTGTCTTCCTCATCTCCCATAAGATCCTCTCCATAGCCATCGTGGAACTCTTCATCTTCTGACGAGGAGTCTGAATCTGAACTCGAAGAGGAACTGTTGCTGTCAGAATCTGACACTTCACCTGCAACAAAGACCAACATAAGATCACACTACATTATGTCACACCCCAGTATGACACTGGCCACCCCTGGCTCTCCCAGATGAAATGGCACACAGCCATTTCCACTCACTTAGGGTGTCTCCTTGATCCACCTTTGTAAATGTAAACAGATTAGAGAAATTTAGGCTGGAAAAATAAACCACCACATTTTTTTTTCTTTTTGAGACAGGGTTTTGCTCTGTAGCACAAGACGTCTTCAAACTCCTGCTTCAGCCTCCTGAGTTCTGGATTTATAGGCCTGTGCCACCTACCATACCCATCTTTCAACTCAACTTTGTTACTTTGAAAAAATTACAGACCTATAAAAACAACCTGTAGACTAGTTCTGCATGGTGATGCAGAACTTTAATCCCAGCACCCAGAAGGCAGAGGCCAGCCTGGGCTACAGAGCTAGTTCCAGGACTTGAAAAACTAAACAAACAGAAAGACTAGTTTGACTTCCATACTCTATTTAAGATTCACTTGTTAACACTGCCTACGAAACTTTACACATCTCTCCAGTATCCTTTAATGAGTATTAGCCTTTATATTTCTTAATCTTTAATTAACTAATTTTTTGTTACATTTACTTATTTAGTGTGTGTATGTGTGTGCATATGTCAGAGCTCACGAGGACAATCTTTGCAGTCAGTGATCTCCTACCATCTGGGGTCCCAGGGGTCAAACTCAGTCCTGGGTTTGATGGCAAGCATCTTGACCCACTGAGCCATCTAGCAAGCCCAATTAATTTTGTTTTGAGCTGGAGGCTCACTGTGTTGTCCAGGCTGGCCCCCAAATCCTGAGTTCATGTGATTGTACTGCTTCAGCCTCCAGAGCACCTGAGACTACATCACCAAGCTTGGTTCAGTCTCTGTCTTTTTTTTTTTTTAATATTTAACTTTATTTTATGTGCATTGGTGTGAGGGTGTCAGATGCCCTGGAACTGGAGTTACAGACAGCTGTGAGCTGCCATGTGGTTGCTGGGAATTGAACCTGGGTCCTCTGGAAGAGCAGCCAGGGCTCTTAACCTCTGAGCCATTTCTCCAGCCCCAGTCTCTGTCTTTCAATGCCATTACAGTTTTCCAGAATTAAAGCCTGCTATATTGTTTAACAGATTTCTGTGAGGTATGATGAAAACATTTACTCTGTGAAGCCTATTCTGTGACTGTGAAGATTGCCCACTTGACTAGATCTAGAGTCACACAGAAGACAAGCCTCAGGCATGCATGCCTACGAGGGGATATCCTGACTGGGTTAATTAAGTGGGAAAACCAACTCTAAAAGTGAGTGGCATCATTTCCTGGATTTAAGCCCTGGATGCACAAACAAAGAAAGGGAGCTGTGTGCCAGCATTCATCTCTCTGCTTCCTGATGGCAGATGTAATGTGACCAGCTACCTCAGGCTCCTGCCACCATGCCTTTCCTGCCATAATGGGCTATTTCCCAAAATTTATAAGCCAGAATAAGCCCTTTCTCCCTTATTTTATTATTATTATTATTATTATTTTTTTTTTTTTTGGTTTTTCGAGACAGGGTTTCTCTGTGTAGCTTTGGAGCCTTTCCTGGAACTCACTCTGTAGCCCAGGCTGGCCTCGAACTCACAGAGATCCACCTGCCTCTGCCTCCCGAGTGCTGGGATTAAAGGCGTGCGCCACCACCACCCGGCACTCCCTTATTTTATTACAGCATCAGGGAAGTTAACCCCAACCTCACTGCGCGGCCCTGCTGGTCTGGACTCTATGCAGACTAGGCCGTCCTGCCTCTGCCCCACAAGTGTTAAAATTGGGAGTGTGTACCATATCTTGCCTGCCTCCGTAGAGTCTGCACCAGTAAAAAAGTCATATGAAAGGGGGAACACCCTGTCTTGGGCATCTCAGTCTTTATACCCATGAGTGAATACACCTGCATTCTTTTTTTAAAAATTATTATTTTAATAAATTTTTATTTTTACTTTATGTGCATTGGTGTTTTGTCGTTATGCATGTCTGTGTGAGATCTTGGAGTTACAGACAGTTGTGAGCTGCCATGTAGGTGCTGGGAAGTGAACCCAGTCCTCTGGCAGAGCAGTCACTGCTCCCAACTGCTGAACTATCTTTCCAGCCCTACTTTTTTCTTTCCCTCTGTTTTGTTGTACTTAATTTTTATTTTTATTTTTTTGAGACAGGGTTTCTCTGTATAACGACCAGCCCCATTTTTATTTATATTTTTAATTATATGTATGTATATATGTTATGTGTGTGGGTCTGTGCATGAGTGCAGTGCCTTCAGAGGCCAGAGGATCAAATCTTCGTCGAGCTGGAGTCACAGGTGCTTATGGCTTACTGTGACAGGACCTCGGGTCTTCTGGAAGAGTGTACATGCTCTTAACCACTGAGCCATCTCTCCATCTCAGCCTGTAGTCTTCATAAATTAGTAAGTCATTTGAATGGTAACTGCCATGAGTAGCTGACAGACAACTGAATGTGAGTAGTGCAACTGAGAAACCAAATTTTAAATATGAGTTGTATTTCATTTATGTTTAAATAGCAACAGTTGGTTTAATTAGTAGCAACTTGGTTTCAATGAGTTTGTTCTGTCAAGAAAGAATTTAGGCTATGAACTTGAACTTGGTAAGCATATTCCAAAAGTGATTGATGTCCTTTGCTGTTCCACCTCCAGAGTGCTGGGGACCAAACTCAGGACTTTGAGCATGATAGACAAGTGGGCTGCCCCCCCACCAGCTACAGTCCAACCCCTTTAAGAAAGGTCACCTTCACCCCTCTTCCTCCTATGCTAGGCCTAGTGCTGCTGTAGTTTTTCTGTCCCCTAGGCAACTCTACTCTCCCTCCCCTTGTAGCATCACAGCAGGAGGACCTACCACCTGTCTGCGACAGTGCTAACTTGGGTTATTAGTTGGTTGGACACGAGTCGCAGATTTCCCTGGACAAGGGCTAGTATGTACTAGGCAATGCTTTAGACAGCATAAACATCTTGTTCCTCACAAATTCAAACCCATCCAGTGGATTTTAATAATTCTCCATTCTTTTTTACTTTACTTCTCTCAGACTCAGAAGTTTGAGACAGGAGAATCACCAGTTCAAGGCTGACCTGGACTACCCAGAGAGTACAAGGCTAACCTGAACTACATAGAAAGTACAAGGCCAGTTTGACCTGAATGGCAAAAAAAACCAAAAACAACAATAAAACAAAAAAGATAACATATATTACTAATGGATATTAAATTATCAGTTATACCAGAATTTGCTTGATTCAATTTGCATTCATAGACATGGGCTTAAAACCAGGTTAGGCCATTTTTTTGGAGGGGGAGTGGGGGCAAGAAAATATAAAGTTTACCATTCTAGTCCTGGAACAAGTTCAGCTGTCAAAGTAGTCTTGACAAATTTCTAAACTGTCTTCATGGAAGAGTATTTTCTAAGGGATTTGCTATCTGTTTCAAAGATTCCCCTTCTCAGTCAGACCATGAATTACCCAGAAAAAGGAAAAGAAGGTCCTAAGACTGAGGAGACCAATGCAGGGGAGCTATGGTCAGACTGCAGCAGCCTCACCAGCCCTCAGGTATCACAGACCCATGGTCACGGAAAACTACAAGAGTCCCCAGCTCTAACAGCAGAGGCCCAGCTGTCACCCAGGCTCCTCCGCCCATCCTCACAGCCTCCTCCTGGGCTGGGTGCTGAGCTCACCTTCCTCAGGAGCTGAGCTCTCAGCTGAACTGTCTTTGTCTGAACTGCCTGAGGAGGCAGTTTTGTTGGCTTGCTTCTTCATGGTTCCTTTCTTCTCTATTTTTCTGGCTTTTCCTTTCTTCTTATTTTTATTGCTCCCAAATGTCCACTATAAGGAGGGGAAAAAAGGAAAATTGAAACAGGACTAGGCACTTTAATGAGGTGATACATGCTTATAATACCAGTACTCTTGAAGGGGAGGCAGGAGGATTCTGAGTTTGAAGCTAGCCTTGGGGGGGGGGGGGGGCGCTGCATAGTGAGACTGTGTTTTTAAAAACACACACAAAACTGAGAGAAAACAATTTTTCCTGTTTTCTGTGGTTCAGATGGCGTAGTTGCTGAGGGCTGGCATGCTGGGTTAGAGTACGCAGGACAGCTGAGCACTCACAGCACGGCTGAGCACTCAGGTGGGTCTCAGGAAGGCAGGGAACTTCCGGCAGGAAAAAAAATACAAAAAGCACAGGAAGAACTTTCTGGCAACTCCAAGGAAGCAGTAAGTCAAGTCAGACTGTTGGGTCTGAGTAGGAATCTCATTACAAATCTGGGCTGTGTGAGGCTGTAAGAGCCAGCTCAACAGTTGAGGGCACGTACTGTGATTGCAGAGGATCTGATTCAGTCAGACGGGCACTGAGTCATACTGCTTTGAAGTGCAGAACTAGATTTGGAACAGTGAGAGAACTCACAAAATACATTGTGGTAACAATGTCTCCTCCTGTGATATTTACTTTCCGGTGGGTAGTGTACATGTACATGTGGATGTGAATGCACATGATGCTTGTGCATGTACAAGCTAGAGGTCAATGTCAAGTATCTTTCCCTTACTGCTCTCCACTTCAGTGATTGAGACAGGGTCTCTCACTGAGTCTGGAGCTCACCGATAGGCCAGACTGGCTGAGAGTGAGCTCCAAGGATCCACCTGTCTTCAGTGCCCGCATCGGTAGGGTTATGCAGCACTATGACACCCAGTTTCCATGTGGGAGCTGGGGATCTGAACTCCTGTCCTCATGCCTGCATGGTAGGCACTTTACCACCTGCAATGTTATAAAGACGGGGGTGGTGGGGTGAAGAGACGACTCAGAAGGTAAGAGCACTCACTGGCTGCTCTTTTAGGGGACCTAGGTTCAGTTCCCAGCACCCACATGGTAGCTCAGTCATCTGTTAACTCCAATTCCAGGGAATCCAATACCCTTTTCTGACCTCCATGGCACCAGGCATACATATATGTTGCACAGACATATATGCAAACAAAACACCCATACACATTAAAAAAAAAAGGGGGGGTAATCTGGATTACACTGTAACAATGTTTCATTAGATCATTAAAAAAAAGTCCATGAGATCCTGGACTTCTAAACTTAAAGAACCTGCAATTTGGGTCATTAAAACAACAGGTAGCACACGTTTGTACTTGTAGCCCAAAGTCTTTTGACATTTTAAGCTGCTACTCCAGAATGACTTTAGGGAAAAGCACTTGAGGAATGTGCACTAAATATGGAGACCCTTTCATCACCACAGACTGTTCAATTTTGTAAACTAAAATTTCTACATCTACTACTTAAGGAAAGCCCAGCATGTCTGCTCCTACCCTAACAGGAAGAGAACCATGGCTCATGAGGATCAGTTCGTAAGCTGGGGGGTGTTTATTCTTGTTTTGGTAATTCTGGGGAGGCAGCCCACAGAAGCTATACCCTTTTAAGACACACACTCTTACTTCACCTGGATAAAGTATTGTTGAAGACGCTTTGTTTTGTTTTTGGAGACTAAGTCTTCCTACATAGCACAGTTGAACTCAAACTGGCAATCCTCCTGAGTGTTGGTATTACAGGTATAATATAAAACTGTATATTCTGAAATAAAATATTATGTGAGTGAATAGTGACTTGTATAGGTGAATTTACTTTCTAAACCATTACATTTCAATACCTAGATCACCACCTAGAAAGAAATTGTAATTTTATCTTAAATCTGAAGTTTCAGGAATTTCTAGTTTTAAATGTCTAAGAAAATTAAGTCAGTTTAAAAGAATTCAAAACAGTCTACAATGTTCAATTTTTTTTAAGTTAGCTGAGCTAAAAATTCATCCATTTTCTATGCAGACAGTATTGAGTCAATAATGTATATTGTTCCAATGGTTCTTGTGACAAGAAATGGCACAAACATACATATAGTACTTTCATTATGTCTCAGTTAGGAAAATGGCCTCAATCCATACTGTATATTGTTCCAATGGTTCTTGTGACAAGAAATGGCACAAACATACATATAGTACTTTCATTTATGTCTCAGTTAGGAAAATGGCCTCAATCCACCTTTTCCAAACAGTGTCTGGCACTCTGGACTCCTCAACAGAAATAGGAGATGGTTCAGAGCAAAAGACTGAGCTACCAGGGTCACATGAGTCAGATTAGCTAGGTCTATTTTTGCCTCCAGATGTGGGTTTCTAATGTGCAACAGAGCCAAACTCTGGACTCCCAGGGGAGGTGGTTGACTGGAGGAAAAACTACCTAAATGTGAAACCCAAGCGGGAAAGAACTATGAAGTCACCTGGCTTCCTCATCCTTCCGCTCTTTCTCTGTCTGAGCCTGAGCCCAGGAGCTGCCTCTCATCTGTTGCATATGATGCTCACCAGTTTATGCGGAGGACAAAAACAAGGGTAAAAAACAGAAGAAATTTAAATGTTGATTTAAAAAGAGGCTAAACTTGAATGTGAAAAGAACGTTGGTTGTTTTTCTTCCAACAATTTCCAAAAGATGACAAAGCTGCTCCCCTCATGAGGTTGACTCAGTGAGATCTATGACACCAAAGGAAAACAAGCAATAATGCAATATGTGACCCTTTAGGGGAACTAAAATATGACACCTAAAAATACACTTCTGAGGCCAGCGAAATGGTTCAGTAAGGGCACTTGCTGCCAGGCTTGACAACCTGAGTTCAATCTCAAGAACCTACAGGATGAGGAGAGAACCAACTTCTGAAAGTTGTCCTCAGACCTCTCTGCATGCTATGACTTATGCGTGCCCACATGAATGCACATACAAAATTCATAAAAACTCTTTTAAGAAGCAGATTTTTGGCTGAAGGGGTACTCAGTGGTAGGACACAGACTGTCACATGCAATGCCCTTTGATCAGTTTCTAGCACCAGAGTGGGAAGAATCACCTGTATTTCTACACCCAAAAATAAAGACTTAAAATTTGACAACTTTTGGGAGGACTCAAAGGGTTCCAATAATCGAAGATTTTTTTAACCCCTGTAGATCACATTTGTAATATTTTACATTAAAATCTATAAATCAGATACTCCTACATTTTTTTTGCCCTAAGCACATATAGTTAAATATTTGTGCAATACTTATACTCCTAAAATACAGACTCTAATAAAGTATAAATGAAGATAGTCAAGACTTTGGCCACTGAACTAGAGACTGCTCACCTATCCCTTCAAAACCCTGACTGAGACGGAGGTTATTGACAGTGTTCCACAGTAAATGGAGTGAAGGAGAAACAGAACAAAATTAGCCAGGCAGCAGAGGCACACGCCTCTAATCCCAGCACTCGGGAGGCAGAGCCAGGTGGATTTCTGTGAGTTCGAGGCCAGCCTGGTCTACAGAGCGAGATCCAGGACAGGCACCAAAACTACACAGAGAAACACTGTCACAAAAAACCAAAACAACAACAACAAAAAAGAAAGAAAGAAAGAAAGAAAGAAAGAAAGAAAGAAAGAAAGAAAGAAAGAAAGAAAGAAAGAAAGAAAGAAACAGGACAGAATTGATGTTCTGATGTTTTCTTCCTTGAGGATTTGTTTTGGGGATTGAGGCAGTAGTGAAGGGAAGCTCTGTTGATAACTTTCAAGAGTCCAAATGATCTCTAAGACCCTCTCAGCATTATGAGACTTTATATGAACTGGGTGTTTCATCAGGATGGCTCTCTGTATTTGTTATTCTAGATACTAGCAGTCACAAAAGAGATATCTGAGAAGGCATGATTTCTGAACTTCAGTGTTTTGTTTACTTTTTTCCCTAAAGATTAAAAGGGTCAGAGGAACTGAAGAGTAAATGCAACCTTATGACAGTGTAAAGCCCTTCCCTGGTCTGCATCTGAACTCTTGAGTACAGAGGCCAGAACATCCCCCAGTGAGAGCTACCCATAAACTACCAGGGAAAGGAGCAGGATTGGTCTGTCAGTCAGGACTCTCATACATACTGACATCCTGCTGCTCTCTAAGCAAACTGTATGTAAGCCTCACATAACACCAGGCAAGTGACTATATAATTACATAGCCAAGAAAGCCCAAACTAAAGGCTAGAGGGAAGACATTCCTTTTTTTTTTTTTTTTCCTTTTTTTTTTTGGGGGGGGCGTTTTTCGAGACAGGGTCTCTCTGTGTAGCTTTGTGCCTTTCCTGGAACTCACTCTGTAGCCCAGGCTGGCCTCAAACTCACAGAGATCCACCTACCTCTGCCTCCCGAGTGCTGGGACTAAAGGTATGCGCCACCATCGTCCAGCATGGGAAGACATTTCTTATTTAATAAAACAGACTACAGCCTGACTCTCACTGAGGTAGCAGCTTAATGGGCAGCAGTTAGATAACAAATCAGAAGTTGTGTACTATACCACCCCATATCATCCTGAGGGTGTGTGGATGTTACAAGCAGCCTGGGACCAGTTTCCTTCCAAACAGTCCAAGGATGGGATGGAACACAGGATGGAAGTGGTTGCTTCAGACTTGGCTAGCCTCGAGATACTGAACACTGTGAATATTCTGGAGGCAGGAGAACAAAGACACTTCAAGACTTCAGACAGCATCTCTAAGAGGCAGCAATACCTACATGCCCAGGTCTTGGGACCCAGAGAAGAAACCATTCTGGCTCTTTGAGCTAAATGTTTTTTTATTTGTCCCCTTGAGCCAGGGACTCACGTAGCCCAGACTGGCCTCAAATTCACTATATAGCCAAGAATGAGCTTGAATGTCTGGTCCTCTGCCTCATCTCCCAGAACAGAGATTATAGGCATGGGTTTCCATGCTGGTTCTGAATTGAATTTTTTATGTGAAACAAAAACATTTCAAGTAAATAGTGTTCAAGAATAATAGCTAGGCTAGTAACAAACAGTGCTGGAATTGGGTCAAAAGAACTGGAAAAGAGCTAAGCCTTTAACCTGAGACTGTTTTCTTATCTGTAAAATACAAATAACACATTGATTTGACTGCTTACTATGCGTAACATGAGACTAAAAGGAGACAGAATAAGAAAGGTGGTTTCAATCTCATTATAAACCATGTTCTAGCTGTGTGTAGAGCTCAGTGGGCAGAGTGCCAACTTAGCACACAGGGAGCCCTAGTTTTGATCTCCAGCAGATCCTAACTGGAGACATGAAGATCAGAGGTTCAACTCAGACTGGAGAGATGGCTCATCCGTTAAGAGTACACACTAGCCGGATGGTGATGGTGCATGCCTTGAATCCCAGCACTCAGGAGGCAGGGACAGGTGGATGTCTGAGTTCAAGGCCAGCCTGGACTATAGAGCGAGTTCCAGGACAGCCAAGGCTATACAGAAACCCTGTACACACTGCTCTGACACTCGACTCGCATCAGGTGGTCCACTGTTCTCTGTTAAGTCCAGTTCCAATGTCTCTAGCTTCTACCAGTACTGCACTCACATGCATAACACACACACACACACACACACACACACACACACACCATTTTTTTAAAAGTTTAAGTTCGGGCCTGGAGAGATGGCTCACTGGTTAAGAGCATTGACTGCTCTTCCAGAGGACCTGGATTCAAGTCCCAGCACCCACATGGCAGCTCACAACTGCCTGTAACTCCATGATCTGACACCCTCACACAGTCTATGTACATGCAGCAAAACACCAATGCAAATAAAATAAAAATAAATACATCATAAAAAAAAAGTTTAAGTTCATCTCTGGCTACAGAGTGAGTTTGAAGTCAACCACGGACATATTAGAACCTGGCTCAAAAAACAAACAAACAAACAAAACAACAACAACAGCAGCAGCAGAGAGTGGTAGTGCCTGAATTTAATCCCAGCACTCGGGAGGCAGAGGCAGACAGGCTTCTGTGAATTTAATCCCAGCCCTCGGGAGGCAGAGGCAGACAGGCTTCTGTGAATTTAATCCCAGCCCTCGGGAGGCAGAGGCAAACAGGCTTCTGTGAATTTAATCCCAGCCCTCGGGAGGCAGAGGCAGACAGGCTTCTGTGAATTTAATCCCAGCACTCAGGAGGCAGAGGCAGACGGGCTTCTGTGAATCTAATCCCAACCCTCGGGAGGCAGAGGCAGACAGGCGTCTGTAAATTTAATCCCAGCCCTCGGGAGGCAGAGGCAGACAGGCTTCTGTGAATTTAATCCCAGCCCTCGGGAGGCAGAGGCAGACAGGCTTCTGTGAATTTAATCCCAGCCCTCGGGAGGCAGAGGCAGACAGGCTTCTGTGAATCTAATCCCAGCACTCAGGAGGCAGAGGCAGACAGGCTTCTGTGAATTTAATCCCAGCCCTCAGGAGGCAGAGGCAGACAGGCTTCTGTGAATCTAATCCCAGCACTCAGGAGGCAGAGGCAGACAGGCTTCTGTGAATTTGAGGCCAGCCTGGGCTACACAGCAAGTTCAAGGACACAGTCAGAGAGACCCTGTCTCCAAAACAAAACAAGACAAAATCCCTGTTCTACATAAATGAAATACACTATTTTATGTTGGAAAAAGAAAATCAGAACTTCCACTGAAGCTGTTTTTCTCTCTCCTTCCCTCCTTTTTTAAAAAAATGTTCTTCTTTTTTGAGATTTTTTTATTTTATTATTTTTTTAAGTTTTTTTTTTTTTTTTTTTTTTTTTTTTTGGTTTTTCGAGACAGGGTTTCTCTGTGTAGCTTTGCGCCTTTCCTGGGACTCACTTGGTAGCCCAGGCTGGCCTCGAACTCACAGAGATCCGCCTGGCTCTGCCTCCCGAGTGCTGGGATGAAAGGTGTGCGCCACCACCGCCCGGCGAGATTTTTTTTTTTAAAGACTTATTTATTTTATGTATGAGTGCTCTATCCGCATGTACACCTTTATGCCAGAAGAGGGCTAGAGATGGTTGTGAGTCACCATGTGGTTGCTGGGAACTAAACTCAGGACCTCTGGAAGAGCAGGCAGTGCTCTTAACCACGAGCCATCTCTCCAGCCCCTTTCCCTCCTTTCTCGTGCTGAAGTCAAAGCAATTGTCAGAGGCTTCTATATTCACTGGTACAGATCCTGAGAGTGGGATTTGAGCTAGCCGGACTCCTGCAGCTGCCTGCCCCGTAAAGACAGAAAGGAGTCAGCTCATACCCAACAACAAAGGAGGCGAGTGCAATGGCTCAGGCTACAGGTGTTTGTTGCTCACCTGACAAACTTGAGTTTGACCCCTAGAGCCCACATGGTGAATGGAAGCTGTCCTATGACTTCCATAATGTATGCTGTGGCATGTGTACACACACACTAAACAAACAAACAGATAAACATCATAAATCTTTAAGAGAACATGAAGACTAGCTTAGCTTTCTCTTATTTCTATTGTATAATTAATCAATGTACAAAAGGTACTATTGTATTTTATAATCTGGTAATCACATAACTTACTAAAAGCATAAAGAATCCTTGCACTAAATCAGAAAAAATTATAGTCTAGTTATAGAGACAAAACCACAAGTGGAACAGAAGTGATACAGAGCCATAAAAAATATAATTAAAACTGTTTGGCAGGAAGCAATGAAGGTCTTTATTGGACACATATACTAATTATTATCTATATGGTAAAACAAGAACAAAATGCTCTCAGCCATTTTTATTAAAATTAAAAGTTGTATCTCGGGGTTGGGGATTTAGCTCAGTGGTAGAGCGCTTGCCTAGCAAGCACAAGGCCCTGGGTTCGGTCCTCAGCTCCGGGAGCGGGGGTATTGTATCTTTTTCAAAGCATTCTACTCTTTTGTAGTTGAGATAGGCTCTCTCTATGCATCCCAATCTGGCCTTGAACTCTTGACCCTCCTGCCTTAGCATCCTGAATGCTGGGATTCTGTGTATGCACCATACACCTTGTCCTGTTCATTTTCTTCTACTAATACATGTATTAGAGACACCCAGAGATTACAGAGTGTAAGAAGTGGTAAACTAGGTCCAAGTAAAGAGCTTGAAAAACCAGGTTGGTTAAGAGAAAGGAAAGAGAAGGCAGGAGCTTGAGGGGGGTGAAACAGATAAATAGCAAGAAGAGGTGGGTCCGAAGAGGGGGTATGGACACAAACACCACTCCGCAAGACCGCTGCAAGTTCTGGGAGAGAAGATACAGCGGTGGCAGACGCTGAGCTGCAGAGCGGGGCCAAACGCTGACTTCTCCAAAATGCTGGAGACAAGACACCTTCAAAACAGTAACCCTCTCTATGATGTCCAAATGCCGGTAATCCCAGCACCTGGAGGTGGAAGGAGAAGGATCACAAGTTCAAAGTCATTCTCTGCCACATACCAAGTTTGAGGCCAGCCTGAACTATATGAGACCCTGCTTCAACAACTAATTAATAACAATTTACAAGTCAAACATTAATAATTATTGTTCAGGCAGAAATTTCTGCTATTTCTTTACTTTGTTTAAATGTAGCTAATATTCAGTTCTGAACCAAAAAAAAAAAAAAGATTTTTTTTTCCAGGCATTCAAAGAACTTTACTGAGGACAAGGAAGAATTCACATTTCCTTCTTATCTAGCTGGTAGTTGTTTCTAAAAAAGGATTCGGAATGTGTCTCACATAGAATTCATGAACTTTTGATTTTGTTATATTTTTAAGATTTATTTATTTTTATTTTAGGTGTATTAGTATTTTTCCTGCGTGTATGTATGTGTACCACGTGAATGTCTGGTACCCATGGATGCCAGGAAAGAGCATCAAAAATCTCCTAGAACTGGAGTTAGGGACGTAAGCAAACTGACATGTGGGTGCTGGGAACCAAACCCAGATCCTCTGCAAGGGCAGCAAGTGTATCCCCCTGTCCCCATAAGGTTTCTCTGTGTAGCTTTGGCTGTCCTGAAACTCACTCTGTAGACCAGGCTGGCCTTGAACTCACAGAGATCCACCTGCCTTTCACTCCCCTTCCCAGTGCTGAGATTAAAGGTGTGCACCATCACCACCCAGCTTTAGCAAGTGCTATTAAGCACTGGGCCAGGACCTCAAGCATGGCAAGCATGCACTCTGTGAGCTACACCCTCAGCCCAGCATTATGACCTTCAGCCACTGAAGTCTTTCCAGTTTCTGAGGCTTGGTCCATATGAAACAGAAAGAGCCTTGCTTATTTTTATGTGTGTCACAAGAATCATTTACCCCAAATAACACATCAGTATATTTACTAAACCTAAGGTTTCCCCTTTAAAAAATACTACACATAAAATATCCACTTATTCCCTCACTTGTTGGATCTTACACTTACTGTCTAGTGTATATATATTCTTCTAAATGGGAAACTTTCATGGAGTTTTCTCCAATCCCCCTGCCCCCTATATTGATTAAGTAGCTATTATCTTGCTCTAAAATCAGAGAGCTTTTCTCCTTGTGACAAACTACTCATTAACTCCTCCACCTGGCCCCTGCAAGACAGGGTCTCATGTAGCTAGACAGGCCTTGAACTTGATCTGTAGATAAAAATGTCCTGAACTGATCATGTTGCCTCCACCTCCCAAGTGCCCGATCAGGGTTGTGCCCCCGTGCTGGCTCCCACTCACCTTCTAAATGAGCTGTTCCTGGTTTGCAGTTCAGTGAGTAAAGGCACATGCTACCAAGCCTGATGACCCGAGTTCAATTCCTGAAACCCACATGGAGGAAATAAAGAACCGACTCCTCCTGTAAGCTGTCCTCTGACTGACCTCTACATGTGCATCATGGTAAGGGTGCCCACACCCATACGCTACCACTCACTCGCACATAGAAGAGTGAATAAAAATTTAAAAGGTTAAAATTAACTGTTCTTGCCAGGCGGTGGTGGCGCACACCTTTCATCCCAGCACTCGGGAGGCAGAGCCAGGCGGATCTCTGTGAGTTCGAGGCCAGTCTGGGCTACCAAGTGAGTCCCAGGAAAGGCGCAAAGCTACACAGAGAAACCCTGTCTCGAAAAACCAAAAAAAAAAAAAAAAAAAAAATTAACTGTTCTCATTAATTTTCTGTCCTAGAAAACCTAAGGGGACCAAAAAATATCAGTGTACATTCATGACTAAGGACAACAGCAACCAGGTACAGTGGCTCACACTTACAATCCCAGCACTTGGGAGATGGAGGCAGAAGGATGCTGCATACTGAGACCCTGTCTCAGACCAATGAACAAAGAAACATAAAGACAAAGGAGTATATCTGAAAGAATTTCAGCAAAGCTTCTGGTACATGTATGTTCCAGCTGACTGAGGATGGCCACTTCAACAACCAAAAAATTTTAAAAGGCTGATTTGTAAGTAGCAAAGATGTAAAAATCAAAGCAGAAATAATAAAACAAACACAGTACTGTTTTCCCCCCAGGCATATGCATGGATGGATATTCACTATGGCAGAAAAAAAGACAATAAGCCCCTATCACAAATCTCCTATTTCATGGATTCCTCAGGAATCCCCTAACCAACCTAAAAAATCTACAGCAACCTAGTTCTGGATCATGGCACTACCACTGAGTCCTCTAGCGCCAGAGTAGTAGAATGAAAAATGGGAAAACAAAACCCTCTATGTTACCTTCCAACTGTCCAAAGTAGTAAAACATTTGCTCTAACTCTGAAGTACTCTGTACTAGGCTAGATGAAAAGATCGTTCAGCTCACACAGGAGGTGCTATTCCCTGTCAGACGGGGCTACAATGGGCTTGTGGGCCTGCAGGCAGCAGCAGGAGTTAACTTTGTACAGGGTGCTGGAGAGATGGCTAACTGGTTAAGAACGCTTTGCTTCTCTTACAGAGTGCTGGTGCTCATTCCTAGCACCCACATCAGGCAGTTCATAACTACCTGTAACTCCAGCTTAAGGGGATCTAATGCCCTCTTCTGGACCCTTCAGGCACTTGCACTCTCTTGCACATACCCATATATAGATACACAATTAAAAAATAAACCTTGAAAAGAATAGCCTTAGAGCTACTCCAAATTCCTTTCCACGGGAGACAGGGCACAACCTAACAAGAAAGCTTTTCCTCCCTGAAGTCAACTAACCCTGAGGAGTGGCAGGAGGTAGAGCGATGGCTTGGTTTTTTTGTTTGGGTGTTTCTTCTTCGAGACAGGATCTTGATATACAGTCCTAGCTAGTTTCAAATTCAAGATGCTTGGCTAAGGTAAAGAATACTTACGTAGTTAGAACAAAGGCAACCCAGGACATTGGACCTATTCTAACACAGCTGTGAGCTCTACTGCTGTGGAGCTAACATACTCTACCTTTCCAGTAGAAGCAGTCAGGAAGGATAAGGGGGGGTGTGTGTGGTGGTACAAGCCTCTAACCCAAAACATTTAGGAGGTAGAGATAGGAGGCTTAGGAGTTTAAGGCCAGCCACAGCTACAAAGTGAGTTCCTGGCCAATCAAGGCTACAGAGGGAGACCTCATCTCAAAACAAATACTAACTGTACTGTTTATGCATTTAAAAAAAAAACAAAGCTCAAAATCAAATTAGTTCATAGGCCTCACAAATTTTTTAATAGATCATGTAATTTTGTTGAGGCAAATTACAGTCCCTACACTGGAAAAAGAATAAACATTTACTACCTCTTACTGTGAGAAGCAAGTTGAGGTTTACTGAATTATTTAAGACTAAAAGAATATTACTACAATCAATCAGAATGCAAACATTCTCAATTTACATACAATAGGAATTGGTAAATACTGTTCAGATGTTAATTAAACATCATTTTATTAAATAAACATTTTTAAATCTGTTGAAAGTATTCTCCTAGACTGTAGAACAAGAGATTGAACAGAAGGCAATGTCTCTCTCCAGGAAATAACTAAGGTGAAAAGTTCTTTAAGTCAAATGAGAAACCTACCCTGCCCATCTTCCACCCATGGTCTGGGTCTCTCAGGGCTTTGCTTCTGTCATTGGACACTTGAGAAAACTGCCCTGGTTTAGACAATGAACAGCTGTTTGATTTGTAATCAATCTTCCCAAAGAAAGCTTTGTGTCTCACAGTATTGATCAATAAAATAAATATGGCATCTACGTTTTTTCTGTATTACCTTTCTCCTGAGACCGGTATAACCCAAGCTGGCCTTGAACTCTTGATCCTACTACTTCAGCTTTCTGAATGCTGAGATTATAGGCATGTGCCACATGCCTGACTTAGAATTTGTTTTCTAACATAAAAGTGGTATTTAAAAGATGACTTTTTTAAAAAGGTAACTTAAGTTTGGGCCTTCCACAATACAAAATGGCCACCATATAAGGCGTATAATTCAAAGCTTTGCTCATACAATTTATTTTCCCTACTAAGTTCTTGTAGGTCTTGGGTTATATAGGTCTTAGTTTAAGGAAGCAAGGTTATCAGGCATCATCAAGTCAGGAATCTTCATCGAATGCTTGCCAATCACACAGGCCTAGCTCCTCCACACCCACCTCATCGTCACTGTCCGACGTCTCTGAGTCTGACGAGGCTGCAGGCTGACTCACAGGAGGCTCCTTCTCCTCAGAGTCACTGCGCTTCCGCTTTGCCAGGGACAAGAGCTCCTAATAGGGCAGAAACAGTCACATCAGTTGTGCTTGATAGAAAAGTGCCCGCCTTGATCACTTCATGCCTATGCTTTCAACTGAGTACACACCCATGAGCACTGGGCATATGAGCAGACACAGACAGAAGACCAGTATTCATGGTGCAAAAGCAAAGCTTCACCATCTGCCCTCTCTTGAGGGAATGAAACAAACAGGAAATGGAACTGCAGCTACTTCAGACTTTCAGAGTCCTCTCTACACGGCCGAGTACTGACAACGATACTGAATAGTCAGAGCTATGTTTGCAAAGGTTATCTGCTTCGTGTTTCAAAGGGCAGACAGTCAATACTCCAAGGATCTTTTATTGTAGATCATGGTAAATTTAGCATTTGTGGCTATTCTATCTAATAAGCTTACCAACTATAAGTTTCTGAGATCATTTTATATTTTGAAAATATAAGTCAGAAAAAAAGGAGGTATCTCCTATCCAGGGTCACACAATAAGAAGTAAATGTGATGGCCAGAATTCTAATATGACAATCCCAACACTTCGTTCACTATCTCTACCCTGTCCTGGTGGTTTAAATACAAGTGGTGGTGGTGGCTGTCCACTGTCACATGGTTTCCCATTACTTCTCCCACATTCTCTGTCCGCTTATTCAAAAACATGGCAAAGGGTCACCCGCTCCACTCTAGGCAGTAACAATACCCGCTGACGATGAAGACTGTTCTTACTCGATGCCAGGCACTTTGCTCAGCATCTGACACTTGCTCTTCACAACAACCCTCAACATGCATTATCAAATTATTTAGAGAGAGAGAAGCACCTGGAGGGCTGGTGAGATGGCTCAGTGCTTGCTTCAAAAGTCTGATGACCTCAGTTTGGTCCTCAGAACTCGCACTAAAGTGGAAGGAAAGAACAGACTCCAAGAAGCTGTCCTCTGGCTTCTGCACAGGTCAGCCCATACACTCACATCACACACCCACGTACATCATACATACACACAATTTTACACACACATTTTTTTAAAATCTATTTTTATTTTATGTGCATTGATGTTTTCCCTGCATGCATGTCTGTCTGTGTGAGGGTGTTGGATCCACTGGAACAGGAGTTACAGAGAGTTGTAAGCTACCATGCAGGTGATAGAAACTGCACCCAGGACCTCTGGTAGAGCAGCCAGTGCTCTCAACTACTAAGCCACCTCTCTAGCACTTACATATACATTTTTAAAAGCAGCATGTGGAGCAGAAGAGGTTAAACAACGTTTCTAAGCTGTATAATATACTTAGTAACAGTTAGTACATGAGAGTACAGGACTCGAACCTGGCAGTAGAATCCTGGCTCCTAATGCAGTCATAATTTACTAGTCGAAACCTCTTCCTACTGTGCCAAAGAAAGTGCAGTTAATCGATACTGGCAGTAGATCCTTGACGAGTGCTGTGCCATGCCCGAGAAGTGGAGTGCAGGGCGGACTGCAGAGCAGAAGACTGGTACAAAGCTTGCTTCCCTCTGCCCGTCCCCTTCTATTTTAGGAGCACTGTCCTTCCTTGCCAGGATGAGAAAATGACCTCCTGAGATTAACAGCTGACATGCTGCTTCTTCAGAAGCAGTCATGAGATGTCTGTCACTCTTCTTATGTCGCTGGAGAATGATTATACCATATTCTGAAAAGGCTACAAGTCACAAGGACATCCCTCTTTTGACCAGAAGTAACTCCTATAGACCAAATGCACAGTCTACTATGATGATATTTATGCTTAATGGTTTAAAAATAATAGCTGGGTGTGGTGATGCACACCTTTAGTCCCAGCACTCAGGAGGCAGAGGCAGGCAGATCTCTATGAGATCCAGGCCAATCTGGTCTACAAAGTAAGTTCCAGGGTGGTTAGGGTTACACAGAGAAACCCTGTCTTTAAAAAACAAACAAACAAACAAACAAACAACAACAACAAAAAATGCACACATACCACACATGCCCCAAGTTATCATTCAAATAGATGGCGCTAAGAAATTAGCAAATACTGGCCGGGCAGTAGTGGCGCACGCCTTTAATCCCAGCACTCGGAAGGCTGAGCCAGGCAGATCTCTGTGAGTTCGAGGCCAGCCTGGACTACCAAGTAAGTTCCAGGAAAGGCGCAAAACTACACAGAGAAACCCTGTCTCGAAAAACCGAAGGAAAAAAAAAAGAAATTAGCAAATACGTAAGTTTAACACTACCAAAATCAAGATACAGAACGGCAGCATCCCTCCAAATTTCTTCCTCCTTTCCCAGCAACCATGGTCATGTTTTCCATCCCTACAGGTTTGCCCATTTAGAGACTGTTACAAGAACAGAATCACATGGTCTACAGCCTCTTTTGAGTGTGGCTTCTTACTTTTCATTGTAAATTTATTTTTAATTATTATTTTTTTTGTGGGTGCACATATGTGGCCGTCAGAGTATCTGCTCTCTCCTTTCACCATTTGGGTCCTGGGGGTCAAATTCAGGTTATCAGGCTTGGCAGCAAGTATCTTTAACTGCCCAGTCATTTCACTGGCATGAATATGGCTTCTTTCATTTAGCATTACACATCTGACATTCATCCATGTTGCAACATGTAACAGTAGTCTCTCCTTTTTTAAAAAGATTTTAGATTTACATTATGTGTGTGTGTGTGTGTGTGTGTGTGTGTGTGTGTGTGTGTGTGTGTGTGTGTTTTGCCTGCATGTATGTATGCAGGCCAAATGGGTGCCTAAGGAGATCAAAAGAGGACACTGGATTCCCTTGAACTGGAGTTACAGATAACTAGATAGTTACAGATACCATGTAGGTACTGGGAACAGAATCTAGGTCCTCTGCAAGAGCAACAAATGCTCTTAATCACTGAGCCATCTCTCCAGCCCCACCCCCATTTTATTATTTTAAATTATGTGTGTATGTGTGTGGGGGGGGGTATGTACATGTGAGCGCAAGTGCCTGTGGAGTCCGGAAGAGGACAGTATTCCCTGAAGTTATAGGCAGCTATTAGTTGCCTGACATGGGTTCTGGGAACTGAACTTGGGTCCTTTGCAAAAGCAGTAAGCGTTCTTAACCCCTGAGCCATCTCTCCAGCCCAAGTTTGTCCATAATTTTTAATACTAAACTTCATTCCGCTATATGAATGTATCTTAGTGTATATCACCTACCAGATGAAAATCACTTGGACTGTTTTCATTTGTGGAGCAATTTCATGCTCATAGTTTCTATTTATTTGGGATAAAAATAGGATTGTATGTGAATTTGATGATGGCCTTTGTTATTACACTTTGCCCTATATTACCTTAATGCAAACTTATAAACAAACTTTTTCTTACATTTATTTGTGTTTGTGTGCATGTACACAGTGAGGTTGTGGAAGTCAAAGGACAACCCGTGAAAGTCAGTTCTCTCCTTCCACCAGAACCTTTCACCTAGGTCTCAGGGACTGAATTCAGGTTGTCAAGCTTGGAAGCAGGCACCTGTACCTGCTAAGCAATCTTGAATTTGAGGACTGTAGAATTTGGTTTTAACACACACTCATTAGAACATGTATTTGGCCGGGCGGTGGTGGCGCATGCCTTTAATCCCAGCACTCAGGAGGCAGAGCCAGGCGGATCTCTGTGAGTTCAAGGCCAGCCTGGTCTCCAAAGCGAGTTCCAGGAAAGGCGCAAAGCTACACAGAGAAACCCTGTCTCGAAAAACCAAAAAAAACAAACAAAAAAAAAAAAAAAACATGTATTTGATGTATTTGGATACACTCTTGCTCTGGTTTGAATATGCTTTGTTCCCCTAACTCTTGCAGTAGTTTGTTTTTGTTTTGCAATAAAGCCTCATTATGTGGCCCTGGCTGGCTTGAAACACAGAGATCTGACTGCCTAGTGCTGGGACTAAAGGCATGTGCTACAACACCCAGCTTCTTGCAGTAGTTTAATCCAGAGACTTACTTGATGGTATTAAGAGGAAAGGAGGTTGATTTAGCTTTGGTGTGCAGAAGTGGGCCTTAAGGAAGTTACAACTTCATGACTGACAGGATCCTGACAGCTTTGTAAGCAGACACATGGACTATTCATGTCTCTCACCATGATGTCATCCAGCCAGAGTCTGTACCATGCTGTTGGCTTCCAGCCTCCAAAACTGTGAGCTAGGTACACCTTTTCTCCCTAAGAAGTAACCTAATTCATTACAGTAATGAAATTTTGACTACAGCTTGCAATCAAGTCCTTTCCTAAAACAGTAGCTATTATATTCAGTAGATATTCATTAAAAGTTACTGAAACTGGGTGGCAGGGTGGCTCAGCAGGTCAAAAAAACCAGTCATGAGCCTGAAAACCTGCATTCAATCCCCAGAACCCATAGAGTGAAAAGACAGAAGCAGCTACCTCAAGCTGTCCTCTGACTTCCATACACCTATGCACTTAAAAGTGCACACACTGCTGGGTGTCACACACCTTCACTCAGCACTCAGAAGGCAAAGGCGGGCAGATCTCTATGAGTTCGAGGACAGCCAGAGCTGTTATATAGAGAAACTCTGTTTTGAAAAACCAAATGGATAGACAGACAGACAGACAGATAGATGGATAGATAGAAAGAAACATGCATTCACATGCTTTTGCATGCTTGCGTATGCACACACGCGTGTACAAGTGTACACACACACACACACACACACCCTTATCTGGCACCATAAATCTGTAACCTCAGCGAGCGCTTGGAAGACAAAAAAAGGAAAACTGACACAAGCTTGAGGTCAGCCTAGGACTGAAAGGATTTCCAGACCCTCCTGGGGTAGAGAGCAAAACCCTATAGCAAAAAAATAAAAACAAACAAAAAACAAGAGGTACCACTTTATACTAAAAACCCAACAAAATCCATTACCAAATGTATCTGATAAGCACACTTTCACTTTGTGTAGCATATTAGCTATACTACAATAGTGTGGCGACAACAATGACCTTAATACTGTGAAAACTGACCTCTCTACTTCTGGAGCTCAACCTAGAAAGCTACTCAGGGAACTCCTGATCAAACCACTCCATGGCTTAATCCTTTATATCCTAATGAGGGCTCCTAGGTAGATGGCTAGAACAATGTGTCAATGAAAAGTCTCCACAATATTGCACACATGATAGGATTTTTATTTGTTCACATGTGTATGCACACACTCGTGCATGTGTGCATGAGGGGGACAGAAGAGGGTGTCAGATCCCCTGGAGCTGAAATTACAGGAGGCTGTTAGCCACCTGACAGGGGTACTGGGAGCCACACTTGGGTCCTCTGGAAGACCTACAAGAACTCTTAACTGCTTAGCCATCTCTCCACCCACAACATGAAGAGATGTTTAAGGGTGATTTATTTGATATCTTTTTTCCCCCCTGAGGCTGAGGACTGAACCCAGGGCCTTGTGCTTACTAGGCAAGCGCTCTACCACTGAGCTAAATCCCCAACCTCCTGTATTTTTTTTAAAGTGGTCTATGGGGCTAGAGAGATGGATCAGAGGTTAAGAGCACTGGCTGCTCTTCTAGAGGTCCTAAGTTCAATTCCCAGCAACCACGTGGTGGCTCACAACCATCTATAATGAGATCTGGTGCCCTCTTCTGGCGTGCAGATAGAACATTATATACATAATAAATACATCTTCTTTTTTTTCTTTTTTTGGTTTTTGGAGACAGGGTTTCTCTGTGTAGTTTTGGCCCCTGTCCTGGAGCTGGCTCTATAGACCAGGCTGGCCTCAAACTCACAGAGATCTGCCTGGCTCTGCCTCCCGAGTGCTGGGATTAAATGCGTGCTCCACCGCTGCCCAGCCTACAATAAATAAATATTTAAAAAAAAAAAAAAGTGGTCCACACACAAGGAACAAACCTATCTGCCTTTTATCTATAACCCACTCCACAATTCCACACTGGCTGGTCACATTTCTTACGGCCAGTGATCTCTTTCACTACCATCCCTGTATTTTATCTCATCTAGTGAAAACCTTCACATTTATCTTGACATGTCTTAAGAAAAATGCTGTGTGAGGTGACACCATGATCTATCATATTTAAGCTAAACCAAAGATGTGCTTAATGTATCAGTGCCCAATCTACTACAGGTCTAGCTGTGAAGAGATGCCGTGTCTAGCTTGTACAGCAGTTTCAATCACACTGTTCAAAGGCCACATTTAAGTAGAGAGTATAAAGCAAGAGACTGGACTGATAACATAAACCTATAATCCAAGATACTGGAGCGATTGTGGCAGGACAATCTTAAATCCAAGGACTCCTGAGCTACAGAGAGTTCAAGGGCAGCCTAAGAAATTCAGTAAAACTCTGTCTCAAAATTTTAAAAGGGCCAGGTGCCAGCCGTGGTGGCACACATTTTTAGTCCCAGCACTTGGGAGGTAGAGGCAGGTAGATTCTTTGTCCTCAGAGTGAGTTCCAGGCCAGTGAGGGCTACATAGTAAAATCCTGCCTTAAAAAGAGAAAGAGGCTGGGGAGATAGATAGCTTAGCCATTAAGAGCATGAGTTCAATTCCCAGCACCCACATGGCAGCTCAGAACTGTCTGTAACTCCAGTTCCAGGAGATCTGACACCCTCACACAGACATACATGCAGGCAAAACACCAATGCACATGAAATAAAAATAAAAAATTTAAAAAGAAAAAGAGAAAGGGGTGGGGCTATAGCTCAGTGGTAGAGCATCTGTCAAAATGTGCAAGATACACTTGGTTAGGAACTTCAGTATTAAAAAAACACCCAGAAAGAATAAAAGGCTCATATGAATAAAATTCTTCAGGTTTCATATCTAATTAGCATGCTAAGCTTTTTTTCTATAAACATAAATAATGCCCAATAGCTAGGTATTATTTGTCCATTACTATCCTGATTTTTTAGCATTACAACTCCTGCACTCATAGAAACACCTCAATCTAGACAAACTAGAATGGTTGGTTACCTTGCTACCAGCACCTATTATGTTAAAAACATAGGGCAAGTAGATAACAGCAAAGAAAAGCTACAAATGTCCTCCTTACTTCATAGACTTTAAGGGCAAGAGCAAGAGACAGGCAAGAAGATAAATCAGCGGGAACACAGTTAAGCACTAAGAAGGAAGCGTGTCGAGCACACAGGGAGCCTGTCTGCAGCAAGGAGAGCAGGAGAGGGCTCTCTGAAGGTCGAGATTAGAAACTTTCTGAGGAAAGGAAGATATATGGGATTCCCAACAGAGGCCTCCTCCCAAACAGCTAAGGCCATGAAGCTGATAATGCTGGCTCAGTCAAAGAACTGAAAGAGAAACTGTCACTGATATCTAAGCAAGCAAGGGGGAGGGGATGAAGTGAGGTGGGTCAGAGGAAGAAGAAACTGTATCAGTGGATTGCAAAGCAGGGTCAGAAGCAGAGATTTTATTTGAGGACAGCAAGAAACCACCAAATGGTCTGAAGGAGAGGAGTAACCTAGCCACTACGGGTTTTAGAGGAGCACTTGGGGTCAGGGTGGAAGTGTAGAGCAGTCAGTCTGAGAATCAAATCATTCCATCCTGAGCAGAGAAATGGTGGCCTGACAAAGTAAGCAGCCACAGGGATGGAGAGAACTGGGAAGGCCTGAAGAGGTGCTAAGGAAGAACAATCCACAGAATGTAGTATTTAAGATGTTTGTTGGTGTTCTCTCTTTCAGAGACATCACTGGCAAAGGAATGTGATTCAAACATTGGGCACTGGCTGTTTATTAAGAGTAAGGAAGGGGGGATGGAGAAATAAATGGCTCAGTGGTCAAGAGCACTGACTTTTTTCCAGAGGTCCTGAGTTCAATTCCCAGCAACCACATGGTGGCTCACAACCACCTGTAATGAGATCTGGTGCCCTCTTCTGGCCTGCAGGGACACAGGCAGGCAGAACACTATATATGTAATAAATACATATTTTTAAAAAAGAGTAAGGAAGGGATAGGCTGGAGAGATGATTCAGTGGTTAAGAGCACTGGCTGCTCTTCCAGAGGTCCTGAGTTCTATTCCTAGCAACCACATGACGGCTCACAATAGAGCACTCATATACATAAAGCACATAAATAAATAAAAAAAAAAAGAAAGAAAGAAAGAGTAAGGAAGGGGAAGTGGGATGCGGTGATTCTATAGCTCAGCAGGTAAAGGTGCTGTAGCCAAGCCTGACAACCATAATCCATCACTGGGACCATGGTGGAAAGAGCGAGCTGATTCCCAAAGGTTGTCCTCTAACCTTTGCAGGCATACAAAAAATGGATAGTCTTTATCTTAGATGGGCCTACTAGAGATTTTCTAGGACCTCTGTTAAGCAAGTATCCTTCTGTAAATGTTCCTCATAAAACTTGAGAAATTTAAAAGTTATGCTTTTCACTGATATTGATTCATGTTAGCCAGAGGTAGATTTTGAAGGCTATAATGAACTTGTGAGTGGCAGTGTTATCTTGTGAAGTGTTAAGATTAATTCTGTGTGTGTGTGTGTGTGTGTCTGTCTGTCTGTCTGAGTGCCTGTGTGTTCATTCCTAGGTATGCTAGGCAGGCACTCTACTACTGATCTCTATCTCCAACCCCCATGGCAGCTTTGATATCAAAGCTTTTTTTCATTTTTTTTATTATTAAGACATGTTCTATTCATTTTACATACCAACCACAGATTCCCCTCTCCTCTCTCCTCCTGCCCCCAGCCTTCCCTTTGATATCAAAGCTTTTAAGGAAAATAACTCGCCGGGCAGTGGTGGCACACACCTTTAGTCCCAGCACTCGGGAGGCAGAGGCAGACAGATCTCTGTGAGTTCGAGGCCAGCTGGGGCTACAGAGTGAGTTCTAGGAAAGGCACAAAGCTACACAGAGAAACCCTGTCTCGAAAAACCAAAAAAGAAAGAAAGAAAGAAAGAAAGGAAGGAAGGAAGGAAGGAAGGAAGGAAGGAAGGAAGGAAGGAAGGAAGGAAGGAAGAAAGAAAGAAAGAAAGAAAGAAAGAAAGAAAAATACAAAACTCATTAAAAATTTCTGCTGAGGTCGGGCGGTGGTGGCTCACGCCTTTAATCCCAGCACTCGGGAGGCAGAGGCAGGCGGATCTCTGTGAGTTCGAGGTCGGCCTGGTCTACAAAGCGAGTTCCAGGAAAGGCACAAAGCTACACAGAGAAACCCTGTCTCGAAAAACCAAAAAAAAAAATAAATAAATAAATAAAAAATTTCTGCTGAGCCATCTCACCAGCCCCAAACCATTTTTGATTTGGTTCTGTTTGTATATCTATTGTTCACTCAATGGTAGAGATTGTTGTCAACAAATGTGTTAGGTTAGATGAACAAAATGAAAGTGTTTGCCACCTTCAAGGACCTTGTAGAGAAGAGGTGGCAGAGAGGGTAAGATACTTAGTCATTTTCTTTACGTTGGATTGCAGGTTATGAAGGAAGGGCAGATATATGTGAGGCTTTATATTGGCCTGATAAGGATGGCATTGAAGCTGAGATCTGAAACAGATGTTAAGGAAAAGGAGATTAGGGAACTGAAGGATAAAGAGACGGTGTTGTGTGTTCATTTTTGAGAGAATGGCGTGTACAGAAGTAAGGCAGCAAAGACTGAGCCCCCTCATGAAACTGAAAGAAACCCAGAATGAGTGAAGAGGGTTATATATGTCTTGTTTTGGTTTTTGAGACAGGATCTCATTGTACAATGCAGGCTGGCCTTGAACTCATGGCAGACCTTTTCCCTCAGTAGCCTAAGTGCTGGCATTACAGATGTGAACTATCTAACCTAGCTGCAGAAGCAGGATCTGTTTTAACTCTGAGGATGGAGAAGTCAAGGCTAATGCACTATAGGCAACATTAAAAGTAAAGATGGGCAGATCAATGGTGGCACACACCTTTAATCCCAGCACTTGGGAGGCTGAGGCAGGTGGATCTCAGTGAGTTGGAGGCCAGCCTGGTCTATAGAGTGAGTTCTAGGACAGCCAAGGCTGTTACACAGAGAAACGCTGTCTTGAAAAACCACACACACACACACACACACACACAATTACAGGTAAAGAGAGCCGCTACCAAGACAGAGCCTAATGACCTGAATGCAGTCTTTGGGACCCACAAAGCAGGAGAGAACCAACTCCCAAAAGTTGTATTTTGACCTTCATATTACGTGCCATGGCACTCAAGCCCACACACATCTAAATAAATAAATAAGCAAACAAACAAACAAATGTAATTTTTAAAAAGTTAAAAACCAAAAAGCTAGGGAGGAGTGGTTCAGTGGTAGAGTGCTGGCCTAGCATGTGCAACCCTCAAGATCACACACACACACACACACACACACACACACAGAATTACTCAAAGATGCCAAGAGACTTCACTCTTCTCTAACCATTTCCATATA
Organism: Peromyscus californicus insignis; assembly: GCF_007827085.1. NCBI lineage: Eukaryota > Metazoa > Chordata > Mammalia > Rodentia > Cricetidae > Peromyscus > Peromyscus californicus. Next base: position 93,987,142 of record NW_026294595.1, on the reverse strand, counting down.
AAAGCCAAATGAAATTAGTAAATAAGTTGCAGCAAGCTATACATAACACTATTATACAAACTTAGTATTTCACAAGTTAGCACTGCCACTGGCAAATTCATTATAGCCTTCAAAATCTACCTCTGGCTAACATGAAATAGTAGTAGTGAAAAGCATAACTTTTAAATTTCCCAACTTTCATGAGGAACATTTACAGAAGGATACTTTATATCAAAGTTTTATACAAAATGCTAAACAGAGGTCCTAGAAAATCTCTAGTAGGCCCATCTAAGATAAAGACAGTTCTTTTTTTTTTTTTTTGCAATATGGGTGTTGGAACCTAAAGCCTCAGGCACACTAGGTGAGAACTCTAACATTAAATCACACCCCTAGCTCTCTTTTTGCCTTTTGGGATGGTTTCATCAAGTTGCCTAGTCAGTCTAGCCTTCGGCTTACTCTACAATGCAAACAGCCTTGAACTTGTGATTCTGCTGCTGGGATTACAGGTCTGTGCCACCAGGCCATCTCCGAAGACAAATTTCATTGCTGCCCTTTCAAGTTGATGGGGGTGGGGGGGTTATAAAATAGGAATGGTGGGTCACACTACAATCCTGGCATTTGGAAAGCTGAGGCAGGCAAACTATCCTAAGTTTCAGGCCAGCTTAGCTACAAGTGAGACACTTTCTCTCTACAAAGAAAGAAGAAAAAAAAAGGAAAGAAAGAAAAGTATAAAACATTTTAGTATGAATATATCTGAACAAGTTTTGAGAAAGGCAAAGCAAAAAGAAAGGAAGGAAGGAAGGAAGGAAGGAAGGAAGGAAGGAAGGAGAAGAGAAGAGAAAAGAAAGAGTCTCGTTACGTAGTCCTGTCTGGCCTTGAACTCTTGTTCCTCCTGCTTCAGGTTCCTGAGTGCTAGGGTTACAGATGTGCACTTCCATGGCAGGTTGGGGCTGAGTAAAGCACCAATGACAAGGATCCTGCAGTTTAAAAATGGGAAAGAATAAGATGACCAAAATAAAAAAACAGGGACACGATCAGGTTACATGCAAAAAGAAAATCCTCTAAGGCTTGGAAGTGTAGCTCAGTGGCAGAGCATGTTCCCAGCATATATGATACCTTGGGTCTAATCTCCAGTGGTATTTTCATGAGTGTGTGCACGTGCACACACACAAAACACACACCCCATACACACACCTTCCCAAGAAGAAAGAATTACTGACTCAAGGAAAAGAATCTCTAGGGCTAGAAAGACGGCTCAGTGGTTAAGAGCACTGGCTCTTCCAGGGGACCTGGGTTTAATTCCCAGCACCCACATGGTAGCTCATCACCATCTGGAACTCCAGTTCCAGGGAATCCAACACCCTCTTCAGGTCCTCACAGGCATCAGGCATGAATGTGGTATACAAACATACATACAGGTAAACTACCCATATACATAAAATTTTTAGAAATTAAAAAAAAAAATAAAGCACCCCTAGTAGCTGGGTATGCAGCTCAGCAGTAAAACATGTATTTAGAATGCATGATATCCTGGGTTCAATGCCAGCACAGCAACAAAATACAAAAGCCATCCCACCAATTAAATCATATTTGAGATTTAAATGAGCTAGCAGTTTTGCCACTTTAAACATCTCTGCCAAGTTCTCTGGGTTGCATGTATGCCCTTCACTGGGATACACTAGAGGAAACACAGCAGCTATTTCTCTCCCCAGATAGTTACATTTCTTACTGACAAAGATGAACTTGCATACATGACCATGAATCATAACTGACTAGCCTGTACCTGTTACAAACACAGAATCCAGGGCTTTAGTCTCTGAGGGTCTGGGTTAGTAGACCGGAGGTAGGAACTATGCCCCTCAAGCCCCCAATCTTTTTTTTTTTTTTATCTTCATCACATGTGCCTTTTTAAACTGGTACATATGCATCATACATAGTGCTGGGTTTTAGAGTCAACCTGCATTTTAAATAAACAACCCAGGTGGCTTCTGACACAGATGGTCCTTCTTCTAAACACCAAGGAAAGGTCACCCACGAGCAGCTTACCCACCGCCCCTTCGGTAAGTACTCATTTGGAGGTGCTACAGAAATTCCAACATAATGGCTTAGATTCCCACCTGAAAACTCGGGGTAAAGGCCTCCTTACTAACTGTGCAACACTCTCCTACTAGACACTGGCAGATCTGTCATGGTTTGTTCTTTCCACAAGGACCATGAACTAGCCAAGCCCAATGTCAAACTTCCAATGAAAACTCAGCATTAGTCAGGAAAGACCTGGGATGCACTGGCTATGTTCTGCAGACTTCTTAAGATCTTAAAATCAGGCTGACTATAAATTTCTTCTAAAAGTCTTTGGTAAGGCCATCCAGAAGACAAAGATCTTTTTCTTGGATTCCTTTGATAGCCTGGCTCAGTGCCAAACAGACAAAACTAACAACAACAAAAACGAACGGAAGGCACAGGTGCCCCTGTTAGGATGTACAAGGAAAGGGACCTCTGATCCAGTTCCCATCTGATAGCAAACATGCCAACAAGTAGCTTAAGGGGAGGTAGAATTGCTCCTAAAATATTTTTGGTACCACATACAAATTTCACATTCTTTTTTCAAGTAGATATTTAGAATTAGATCTAAAGTTGGAACCTCCTTCACTTACTACTTTGGAAATACTTTTTTTTTAGATTTATTTATTTTTATTTTGTGTTTAGGAATGTTTTGCCTGTATGTTTGTTTATGTGTCATCCGTGTGCTTGGCACCTGTGGAGGTCAGAAGAGCGATCTGATCCCCTAGAACTAGAAGTACAGATGGTTGTGAGCCACCACGTGGGTGCTGGCAACTGAACCCAGGTCCTCTGCAAGAACAGTATGCTTCTTTTACTGGGCCATCTCTCCAGCCCCTGGAAATGCTCTTTGTGGATCAGGTAAAATATCTCTGACACCAACGGATGCATCCACCCAATCATTCATCAGAATTCTGTGGGAAAATCATTAAGGTCAGAATAATTGATCGTTTAATTCATTCGTAAGAAGGCTTTACCAAGCATCCTAAACAATCTTTCTCATTGATTTGATAACTTTCTCTAGTGTATCTAGGCGGGGCACACCTTTAATCCCAGCACTCGGGAGGCAGAAGCAGGTAGATCTCTGTGAGTTCGAGGCCAGCCTGGTCTACAAACTGAGATCCAGGAAAGGTGCAAAACTACACATAGAGAAACCCTGTCTCGAAAAACCAAAAAGACAAAAAAAACCCAAAAAACATGAGTTTTAGCAACATGGAAACTGGCCATGGCTCAAGCTTGTAACCCCACACTCTGAAGGCTAAGGCAGGACTGCAAGTTCAAACCCAGCACATACCCACATAGCAAGGCCCTATCTCAAAACCACCCAAGATCTAGAGAAATGGCTCAGCTCTTACAAGAACTTGCTGCTTTGCAGATTTGGGTTTGGTTTCCAGTACCCACATGACAGCTCACAACTGTTTGTAACTCCAGTTCCAGGGAATCTGGCACCCTCACACAGACATACATGTAGGCAAAACACCAATGCACACAATATATATACAAACAAATATAAACAATAAGTTAAAAGCCACATTATTTTCATTTTGCAATATGAAAAACTAAAAGACTATATATACTAGCCTTATGTAATAGAAACAGTATACTTGTAAATGTTTAGGTTAAATTCCATTTCTACTACTTGCTAGAGAATTACTTAGCTCCTTTAATCTCATTTTCTTCATATGTAAAGTGGGAAAAGTATGTTCAACTTCACCATGATTTGAAAGTGTGACCATGTAAACGGAGCACTTAATCAAGGTACTTACCTAATTTATTTCAGATATAATGTAAGATTACATCTACACTCCACAAAACTGAGGGGCAGTCTAAACATTTATCAATAAAATTTTTATAGACAGCAATACATTTTTGGTAGATTTTTAGGAGTCTTTCAATGAAAATGCCTTCGATTTATTCACTCAATTCCTACCCCTGAACAGGGTTTCCTGTCCTTGGATAGTCCTTTACTGGCCCCATTACTTTCCCACCTCCCTACCACTTTTACAAGTTTTGTTTGTCTTTTGTTTTGTTTTTGCCAGGTGTGGTGACCCATGCCTGTAACCCCTGCACTCAAGAGGCCAAGGTAGATAACTGGCTTAGTCCAATAACAGACTAAGCTGTAGTCTGAGACCCTGTATCAAACAAGAAAACCTGTTGTGTAAGTGGGTCTTTAGAACCTTTCTAGCCCTTCCCTCTTAAAAGCCCTCCCTTTTCAAGCCCTAATTAATCCTGAGACCTCTGCTCTATTACTAAAAATTCCCAAGAAGGTTTTTATACAACAACTTTGTAGTTTATACCAACACTATTATAAACATTTGATCCATACAATTGCCCAATTCAATACACAAGGCTGATGTTATACCCCTTTTTCACAGTGGAGACCAAAGGTACACGATTAGAAAGCAATTAGGACTCAGAATTTCAGATTCTGAACTTAGTAATCTACTATTTATAAATTTATAAAGCTACTTCATCTTGCATACTCTTCTTTTATGTCACTTACTCATGAAACATGGAGAAAACTATCTTTGTATCTCCTGATACCATCAAAGCACTGCTACAAGAACAGCTTCCTCTCTGTAGTGTTTTCTAGAGTACACAAGCAAAGTGGACCACTAAGACACTAAGGCCACGAGTTACTTTCAATACTTGCTCCCCGATCTTCAAGTGAAAAAGAATTCCGGGCTGTTGCATAAAAAAGGCTAAGAGCTTGTGCCACAGCCCCTCTATGCTGCCCCACAGTTCACAACTTTCAGTTATCTGTCCTCTTTCCTCCTCCCAAAAGTTTGTTTGGGGTCTGACATCCCAACTGGAACCCATTTCGACGGTAAATGACCCTAGTCTCCAAAGAGACCACAGCTAAGTCTTCCTCCTCAAACACCGCGGAAGCTCTTTTCGGGACATTTATGGGTGTCCCTCCTATGTCCACACGCCTGGTCTGAAAAACTTCATCTTAGACTATTTTTCCCTCCCACAGCCCCATGCTCACCCTTGCACCTCCTCCAAAATCTCCCAGCCATTGGGGTTGGCGAGCGATACTTCCTATCTCGCCCGGCCCGGATCTCCCGGCCTGCAGTCAGGACGCCCTGATCCGGCTGAAGCGGACAGCGGCCCCCTTCAGTACCCCAAACCCCGAGGCCCATCAGCCCCGATCCCTGCCCCGCCTCCCGGCCCAAGGCGCCAAGTCCTCGGGGCTCCGTCTCCAGGCCTGGCCCGGGCTTCCAGGGCCTAAGACTCAGCGGGGAGACAGGAAGGGGCTGCAGCAGCGGGCCGGACACCGGGCGGTCCGGGCGCTCGGGCCGGGCGGCTCCCAGCTCCCGTGGCCAGAACTCAGCCCTCCCGCTCCGCCGGCCCGCGCCTCCGCGGCCTGCCCTCACCTGATCCAGGTTCTCGTCGCTGCCGCTGTCTTCCGTATCCGAGTCGATTACGACACGGCCTTTCCGCTTCTTTACCATGGTGGTCCCCCGGCTCCCACGCCGGACGCCGCCGGGACTCCCCTCTTGCCCGCCTGCCAGTGGGACCGCCACTGCCGCCACCGCCGCCGCCGCCGCCGCCGCTCGACCCACACAAAGGCGACCGCGCATGCGCGCTCCGCTCCGCCCCTGGCCCCGCCCCCCGCCGGGCGCACGCCGTTCGCCGAGGCCTGGAGCCCCGCCCCGCCCCACCCCCGACGCAGCGCGAGGGGCGGGGCTACGCTCCCGCTGGTTCCGGGCGGGAGTTAAGTCTGTCTCTTTCCGCCGGCCGGAAGCTGATGCGGTGTCGGAGCTGAGGGTTGCCCAGGGATTCTCTGCTTGAAGCTGGTTTGAGCCGCCGGACCAGGGTCCACTCTAAGAAAGCTCATGCATCTCCACCCTTGGAAGGCGACTTCAGGAGCCACCAGTGTGGACGACAGTCGCCTGGAACTCGCTGAGGTTATGGGTGGAAGAACCGGAGCCTCCCTGCCTGAGCCGTATTAGTAACAGTCGAACTGCGACCCAAAGAATTCGGGAAGAGTATTCCAAGCGATAATAAAATTACTTTGGGGAACTCAAATTCATTGTAGGAAAGCAGCAGGTGTCGGGGGTGTGGGATGAGTTGAGAAGACGAAGCCCGGGAGGAAAGCAGCTTCTAATGAGCTATATTAAGTAGTATCAGACCCACTTGGGTTGTCCTGTATTGGTAAGGGACGACGATGTCTTCGACACCGAAAGAGACCAAGAATAGAGAAGAAGATGGATTCTGGATTATTTGCTGGGTAGTATCCCTAGGATTTGAGATTGGTGCTCCGAAGGGGCAGAGGTTGCAGATTTTGGTTTAGGAAGGTGAAGGCAAGCTAGCCCTTTTTGAGAGAGGTTTGGAGGTGAGGAGAAAATGCTTTATCCCTGTATTGAATTTGAAATCATCTGACAAAAGATCAGCGCCCGGAGGCATAGGCGCACGCCTTTAATCCCAGCAAAGCCAGATGGATCTCTGTGAGTTTGAGGCCAGCCTGGTCTACAGAGTGAGGTCCAGGACAGGCACCAAAACTACACAGAGAAACCCTGTCTCAAAAAACAAAAACGAAGCCGGGCGGTGGTGGCGCACGCCTTTAATCCCAGCACTCGGGAGGCAGAGGCAGGCGGATCTCTGTGAGTTCGAGGCCAGCCTGGGCTACCAAGTGAGTTCCAGGAAAGGCACAAAGCTACACAGAGAAACCCTGTCTCGAAAAACCAAAAAAAAAAACAAAAACAAAAAAAACAAAAACAAAAACGAAACAAAACAAAAAAGATCAGCACCAGAAAGGTGTATGTGTACATATATGTATATATATAAACATATACAGCAGGATTTGTATTTTAGGGAGTATATACATAATAATTTGAGGCTGTTCTCCAGTCTTCTTGGAGCCCACTAGTTCATTCATTCTGATAGTGAACTTTGGAATCTAAGGCTTCCTTGGCTGGGTTGATGAGCTCTCACTCTTGTGCTCTCTATCTCACTTTGACTCTGTAAGTTGATTTTTCTCAACTCAACTACTGTACACATCAAAGATCCCTGCCAAGTGTGGAGTTATAAACCCTTAATTCCAGCTACTTGGGAGGTTAAGATAGGAGGAACATAAGGAACACAGGCCTGCCTAAGGCTGCAAAATGGGTCCAAGGCTAGCCTGAGCAGCTTACTAAGACCCTTTCTCAATAAATAAAGTGCTAGAGGATTCAGCTCAGTGGCAGAGTGCTTAGAAGCATATGTAAGGCCCCAGGCTCAATCTCCAGTATTAAAACCAACAATAACATGTGCATGCTTCAAAACAGTAATAACCCTAGCAGAAGGATCACATATTTGAAGGTAGCTTAGGCTATATAGCAAGACCTAGTTTATATATGTCTGTGTGTATATATATATATATAATGTGTATATTTATAAAACATGTATATATAAAAATGTGTATATATGTGTATACACACACACACACACACACACATATATATATATATATATATATATATATGCATACATACACACACAATGCCATCCCTAGAGAGAAAACACTGTCTACTGTTAGCTACTTGAAAAGAAGTTTTGGATTAGGATGAAGGAAACTAAGTAAAACCCAGGTACCACTTGAGTAAAGTGAAGAGTTTTCCCTAACAGTAATGCCTACACACCTACTCCCCAGCATATTCGAAGTCCATGGCCAAGATCACACAAAACGACCACAAAACCTCCTGAGTTTCTAGATATCCTTAAGTCTGGTGCCCTCTGATAAGGTTTCTTTAAATGTATTCATCACAGGATTGCAAAAAACCCATAATCAGTGAATTTTAAAGGTGGTCTTTGAATGAACTCTGATGAATTTTGAACCACTTACAAGGGTCCTCTAAGGATTCAGGGACAAGTTACTCCTTAGTGAGACTAATTGGTGTCTACATTAAGGGAATAATTGTGCCGCTCTCTAAATCCCTTCTGAATGTTTTCCAAAATGTTTATTGAAAGTTTCCAGTCAGCAAAATGAGGATTGAACCTGCTCCCCTGCCTCTGTCTTTTGATTTCTTAGAAACTTTAAATAAGGTTTGGAGGTGAGGAGAAAATGCTTTATCCCTGTATTGAATTTGAAGTCATCTGACAAAAGATCAGCGACGGGCGGCGTAGGCACACGCCTTTAATCTCAGCACGTCTTTAATCCCAGCACGCCTTTAATCCCAGCACGTCTTTAATCCCAGTTAATATATAAAAAGGTGTTCAGAGTACTTTCTGAAAAAGAGCCAACACTGAGTACATGTCAGTTATAATTGTTCCACTTTGGGAGTAGCAGGGTATAGTGGTGCAGACCTGTAATCCCAGCATTTGGGAAGTGGAGGCAGAAAGATCAGGAGTTCCAGGCCAGACTCAGCTACATAGTAATTTCAAGACCATCCCAGGCTAGATGAGACCCTATCTCAAAGGATAAACAACACATTGAAAACCAAGTAAGGACCAGCAAGATGCCTCATGGAGTAAAAGCATTTACCATGAAAGCCTAATGATCTGAATTTGATCCCCAGATCCCATCCAAGGTGGAAGGAGAGAATTGATCTCCATAAGTTGTCTTCTGACCTCCACTCAGGAGCTCTGGCACACATGTATGCACACACACTTACTGACTAACAATAATACATAAAATACTTTTAAATTCAGAAATACCTAAGAATGGAGGCTTAGGCTTATAGCCCCAGCACTCAGGAGGCAGGTAGATCTCAGCCTGGTCTTCAGAGTTCCAAGGAGGCGGGGGCGGGGATGAGAACCCGTTTTTATTCAAGACCACTCTAGAAGACTCTGTGTGTGTGTGTGTGTGTGTGTGTGTGTGTGTGTGTGTGTGTGTGTGTGTGTGTGTGTGAAGAGATCAAACAAAAAGTCTTCCTCCCCCCACCACCCCCCCCCACACACACACCGCCCCAGACAGGGTTTCTTTCTTTTTTTTCTTTTTTGGTTTTTCGAGACAGAGTTTCTCTGTGTAGCTTTGCACCTTTCGTGGATCTCGCTCTGTAGATCAGGCTGGCCTTGAACTCACAGAGATCCGCCTGCCTCTGCCTCCCAAGTGCTGGGATTAAAGGCGTGCGCCGCCGCCACCACCACCTAGCTAGAAAGTGTTTTGAGATGGGGTCTCATGTGGCTTAGTTGGGCCTGAATTCCTTGTGTTTGATCCTCTTACCTTTATCTTCTGAGTGTTTAGGTTACAAAATAGAAAACTTTCACTGTGTATTGTTTGTTTGAGAAACTAGAAAATGAAAAGCAAATATTAAATTTAAAAAGAGAAAAAAACAACTAAGTAAAATAGAAAATGACAAAAACTATGGATTCCTAACAAATAGGTTTGTATTTCTTTTTGTTGTTGTTTGTTTGTTTGTTTGAGACAGGGTCTCATGTATCCCAGGATGGCCGTAAACTGGCTAAGTAGCTAAAGATGACCGTGAGTTCTCCTGCCTCTTCCACTTGAGCTTGCATTATAGGCTTGTGTCACCTCTCCTTGTGCTGGAGAGGACTTTGTACATGTCAGGCAAGTCCGCTATCAGCTGTACTATTCCTCAGCCCTGTCTTTACATCTTTCTTAAAAATTGAAAATAAACTAGATGATCATTTTTGTTTTGTCTTGTTTTGTTAAGAGTTTGACATGGAAAACTCTATAGCAATTACTTTTTTTTAAGGCAAGAACTACTAAAACAGATAAAGGATTAAAGAGCTCAGAGAAATGTGTAACTGGAGTGGATATAAATGTGCAGTGTAAGGAAGAAAATCCATCCAATGATTACATTCCTCGGTTCCACAGTAGACCGGTAGTGACACACATTTTCCTCATAGCTTTGGTCAGAGGACAGCTTTCAGGAGTGTGTTCTCTCCTTCTACCATGGGGTCCCAGGAATCGAACCCAGGTCATTAGGCTTGGTAGCGGTTGCCTTTAGTCACTGAGTTGTGCTGTCCTTTCCATAGAGCCCGTACAGCAGCAGATCTGCAAACAGTGGGGTCCTTGGTATGCTGATAAATCTATCTCAGGGGAGTACTTCTAGCGTAAATAAAGGAAGGAAGTAGAAAGCTGGGCTCAAGCCCATGTCTAACCACAGTTCTGGGCAGCAGAGTCAGGCAAATCCAGCCAGTTTTTGCTGAAATGTTGAGTTTAGTGATAAGGTGCAGAGTGATAGAGAAAGGTTCCTGACACCGATCCTGGCATCTGCACACACCTGTGTGTACGCACACACACCAAAGTAACTAAATAAAATGTGTAAAAGGGCTAGTCCTTGCCTAGCATGTACAAAAACAAATGAAACAAAAAACAATTGTTTTTAAAGATTTATTTATCTATTATGTATACAGTAGACCAGGCTGGCCTCGAACTCACAGAGATCTGCCTACCTCTGCCTCCCAAGGGTCGGGATTAAATGTGTACGCCACCACCGCCCAGCCCAAAAACCAAAAATTTTTTGTTTTTTGTTTTTTGAGACAGGGTTACTCTGTGTAGCTTTTAGAGCTTGTCCTGGAACTCCCTTTGTAGACCAGGCTGGCCTCGAACTCACCGAGATTCACCTGCCTCTGCCTCCCGAGTACTGGGACTAAAAGTGTGTGCCACTGCCACCTGGCCAAAAACCAAATTTTTTAAAAAATCTCCTAATTCAAAGTTGGTCAAGTTGTGTACTTCAGATAGTGGCACAAACAGGGATACGCTGTTTAGGATTAGGGCAAACCAATTTAGTAGTGACTTGAATTAGAGAAAAGGGTTTTCATGAAGTAGTCCAGATGTGCACAATAGAGGGCTGCTGAGACTTTCTTTTCTCATCTCCGGTGTGAGCCAGGATCTCACTGTATAGCCCAAGTTGGCCTCAAATTCATGCTTCAGTCTCCTGAGCGCTGGGATTACAAGTGTGGTTGTCCTAGTGGGTCCCAAGGTGGGTGCAACCGCTCTGATCCACCAAGTCCTCAAATCCCCAACTCCTTTCAGTTCGCTACTGTTTTGTTAGTGGTTGTTTTCATCGTCATGGTCGGAGATGGAATTCTACCATTTATAAATTCTAGATAATGACCTGAAAGCCAAGAGAAGGGTAGAGAAAGCAGCCCCATGCTGTCTGCTGTGGTGACGGAGATTTGACTGTTGTTAGAATTTTCCTGCCTGGCCCACAGTCAGGACAGATCTCTCTCACCCGCCAGTCCCAAGCCGCTCAAACCCGATCAAGTAAACACAGACACTTATATTGGTTTCAAACTGTATGGTCGTGGCAGGCTTCTTGTTAACTGTTTTTACAGTTTAAATTAATCCATTTCTATTAATCTATACCTTGCCACATGGCTCGTGGCTTACCGGCATCTTTACATGTTGATTCTCATCATGGCGGCTGGCAGTGTCTCTCTGACTCAGCCTTCCATTTCCCAGCTCTATTTTCCTCCTTGTCCCGCCTATACTTCCTGCCTGGCCACGGGCCAATCAGTGATTTATTTATTGACCAATCAACAACACACTTGACATACAGACCATCCCACAGCATTTGACCTCGAGACACAGTTGTCTTTTAAGAAAAGTTCCCATGGGGCTGAAGAGGTGGCTCAGTGCTTAAGACCACTGGATGTTTCCCAGGGGACCATTGTTCAATTCCCAGCACCAACATGGTCGCTCACAACAGACTGTAACTCCAGTGTCAGGGTATCTTAACACCCTCCTCTGGCCTCTGAAGACATTGTACACGTTAGGTACACTTATATACACGAGGGCAAAAATCCATGCACATAAAGCAAGTTCCCAGAAGGATGTGTTACACAGTCATAAATACAGGTAAAATGCCTATGCACATAAATTAAAGGAATATAAATCTTCAAAAACAATCAAAGAAACAAGAAGCTATATCAGAAGCTATCCCATGACACTGCTATTCCCACTGTTAATTGCAATGGGGACTTGGAAATATAAAGATTATTCATATGCCCAGCTAAGTATTCTATTGCAATGAAAAGATGGAAAAATATGTGAGTGATAATGGTTGGTTTTTCTTTCAGGGCTCACCACCTGAGTATGATGACCAAGTTTGGGAACATCAATCAGAAATTGAAGCCTCAGGTCTACTAACCCTTGTATCATATTGTGGCAGGGTTTAGTAATTAAGGATTTTTGTGAAGGTGTGTCAGATGTAACACCCTTCCCCAACTCCACATCAGGAGGGGACTGTTGATAAAACCTCCCAGACCTGATTGCCATTTTTGTAGTTTTTTTGGGACAGGGTCTTTCTAGATAGTTGGGGCTCAGCTCAAATCCTTGAGCCTCAAAAGAGGGATTATAGGTGTGCTCCAACACATGTGACCTTATCTCAAAATCAATCAATTAAAAAAATAGTCATGGATATAATGGTAGAGGATAGGTGGAATTTGGCCATCATGGAGGGAACTAAGTCAAAGACTATAAATAAAGAGCATATCCATGAGGTTGGAAAGGTGTTTCTCCAGTTAGGAGCATTTGCAGAGGACCTTGGTTCAATTCTCAGCACCCACACGGTGACTCAAAACCTCCTGTAATTCCAGTTTCAGGGAATCTGATGCCCTCTTATGGCTATTATAGGAACTGCATGCATTTGGAACACAGATATGCATGCAGCCCAAACACTCATACACATAAATTTTAAAAAGGGACTGGAATGATTGCTCAGTGGTTTAAGAGCACTTGCTGATCTTGCAGAAGACCCAAGTTGGCTTACAACCATCTATAACTCCAGTTCCAGGGTATCCAACGCTGTCTTCTAGCTTCTGAGGATACTGAATACATGGTACATAGACATGCATGCAGGCAAAACATACATAAGCATAAAATAAAAAACAAATATTTCAAAAGAATATATCTATGTCTTAGGCACAGTGGTGTGTGCTTGTGTTCTCATTACTCTGGAGGCTAAGACAGGAGGGTTACAGTAAGTTTGAGGCCAGTCTGGGCTATATAGTGAGTTTTAGGTTATCATGAAATAAATAATTAAAAAAAAAAAACAACAACAACACAAGCCGGGCGGTGGTGGTGCACACCTTTAATCCCAGCACTCGGGAGGCAGAGCCAGGCAGATCTCTGTGAGTTTAAGACCAGCCTGGGCTACAGAGCAAGATCTAGGACAGGCACCAAAACTACACAGTGAAACCCTGTCTCGAAAGGTGGTGGTGCACGCCTTTAATCCCAACATTCAGGAAGCAAAGGCAGTCAGAGCTCTGTGAGTTCGAGGCTAGCCTGGTCTACAGAGCAAATTCCAGGATAACCAAGGCTACATAGAGAAACCTTGTCTTCAAAACAAAACAAAAAACACAGACTGGGCATGGTGGCACACACCTTTAATCCTAGCACTCAGGAGGCAGAGGAGGGTGGAGTTCTGTAAATTCTAGGCGAGCCTGGTCTACAGAGTGAGTTCCAGGGCAGTCAGCCAGGGCTATGCAGAGAAATCCTGTCTCAGACTTTCTCTCTCTCTCTCTCTCTCTCTCTCTCTCTCTCTCTCTCTCTCTCTCTCTCTCTCTCCAGATACATATGTATGTATATATGTGTATATACTCCATATACACATATATATGTATATATGTATACACTCCACACACACACACATGTATATATACACATATGTATATATGTATACGCTCCATATACATATATATGTATATACACTCCATATACATATATACCCCATATACATATATGTATATAGATTAAAAACAGCACAACAAATACAGATAGAAGGAGAGATTGAGAGACAGAAAGAAAATGTGTCTGTGTCCTGATATTTTTTTTCCTTCCTTTGTGTGCAGTACCAGAAACTGAACCTCGGATCTTATGCATGTTAAGTAAGCACTGTACCACTAAGCCATATATATCCTGCCCTCTTTTTACTTTTCAGTTTGAAGACTGAGCATGGTGATACATGCCTGTAATCCTAGAGGTGAGATGGTCACTGGGAGTTCAAAACCAGGCTCATCTACCTAACAAGTGTTATGCCAGCTAGAGCCAGTGAGACCTTGTCATAAGAGAACCAAAGAAAAATCTAGATTTTGTGACAGGGTCTCTCTAAGTTGTTCGTGTGGTCTGAACCTTTCTCTTTAGCCCAGGGAAGCCTTTCTTTTAGATTCTCCTGTCTCCCAAGCCTCTGGAATTATAGGAATCTGCCATCATGCCCAGCAGTGTCCTGGTATTTTTTTTATTAATAATTTACTTAAATTTGTTTTATGTGCATGGGTGTGAGGGTGTCAGATCCTCTGGAACTGGAGCTACAGACAGTTGTGAGCTGCCATGTGGGTGCTGGGATTGAACCTGGGGCCTTTCACAGTGCACAGGCAAGTGCACTACCACTGAGTTACATCAGCACTCTTTTTTAGTTTGAGAGATTTTGCTAGGACTGCTCAGCTGACCTTCAGCTCACTTTGTAGCCCAGGCAGACCTTCAACATGTGATCCTTCTGTTTTAGGCTTCCCAATAGCTGTTCCCAAGGAACTTCTTATTTTTGTTTGTTTGTTTTTAAAGATTTATTTATTTATTGTGTATACAGTGTTCTGCCTGCATGTATGCCTGCATGACAGAAGAGGGCACCAGATCTCATTACAGATGGCTGCGAGCCACCATGTGGTTGCTGGGAATTGAACTCAGGATCTCTGGAAGAGCAGCCTGTGCTTAACCTCTCAGCCATTCCTCTAGTCCCCTATTTTTTTTTTAAGACAGGAAGGATCTTATGTAACCCAGAGTGGCTTCAAACTCCATACATAGCTGAGACTGGTTTTGAGCTACTGACTTTCCTACTGCCATGTCCAAAGTGGTACATTTACAGGTGTGCACTACAAGGTCAGATTTACACAGTGGGAAAGATTGAACTCATGATCTCATACATTCTAGGCAAATATTCACCAAATGAGTGGCATCTCAAACACTTATTCTAGTACCAAGCATGTTTTTTGTTTGTTTTAGGTTTTTTTTTGGGGGGGTTGCTTTCTCAGTAGCTAGGGTTATAGGTCTATGCCACCAGGCCCAGTTCCTATAGCATTTATTGTTTTGTTTTATTTTATGTGGCCTGGAACTCACAGTGAATTCCACGCTGGCCTTGAACTCAGTGGCCTCCCATCTCACCTTCCAAGTGTTGAGACGGCAAGAGTGCCCCACGAGTTGTGGGAAAGTCAAGCCACGGCTTCGTGCATGTTAGGCAAGCATTGGTCAGCGGAGCTACATGCCCAGCCCCAGAGTCTTTATCATTATTAACAGCACAAGCTGGCATTTTGGAGGGCAGCAGGTTCCTTGCTGTGAGGAAGCATTTTTAGTATGAATTTTCAAGGGAAGGCTTGTGGGTTATGTTAGTGGTGACAGGAACAGAGACACAGCTCCACAGTATTACACTGCTACAGTCTCAGAAGTTCTCTTGATCTTTTAGGGACCTCAAGACAGGTTAAACCAGATCTTAGGCTTCAGAGTGGAAAAGAAATTGCGGGTCTATCCCAGTGGAGTTTTTTTTTGGGGTTTTTTTTTTTTTTTTTTTTTTTTTTTTTTTTTTTTTTTTTTGGTTTTTCGAGACAGGGTTTCTCTGTGTAGCTTTGCGCCTTTCCTGGAACTCGCTTTGGAGACCAGGCTGGCCTCGAACTCACAGAGATCTGCCTGGCTCTGCCTCCCGAGTGCTGGAATTAAAGGCGTGCGCCACCAGTGGAATTAAAGGAGTGCGCCGCCCAGCCCAGTGGAGTTTTATTAAAAATATTTTAATATAGATTTTAAGTTCAAGGGTTAAGAGAAGGAAAGGTACTCAGGAAAGAATAAGACATATCCAAGTTCACTTAAGAGGATCTTGGTGGATCTCTGGGAGTTCAAGGTCAGTCAGGGCTGTATATTAAGACACTGTTAAAATAAAAGATATATCCCTTCTTGGGTACCAGTCTTCCATAGGAAAGTCTCAATTAAATGTCTTAGGGTTGGACATGTGTAGTGTTTTAATGGCTTTCAAGTTTTAACTCAAAGGACTGCTATGAAATCCTCCCTCACCTTTTTTTGGCAGGTGAAGTTAAAGGGTGGCTGTGGAGGTGCCTTGAATGGGCTTATAATTTGATGAGGTAAAACCAGAACACTGGAGTTACACAAGACATTTAGGACATTACTTTTACTGTAAATGGGGTTTCTACTGAGATTCCTAGACAATGCTGGGAAAGGAGGTAGGCTTAAGCGATTTTGTTAATTATGTTGGAACTCCTGATTCTCAGCTGGGAAGAAACTTCAACCAGACTCAGATGTAGAACTTCTTTTCCTTGCCATGTCTTCAAAATTTCCCATCTCTCTATCCTGTCTTGAGGTCAAAAACGTGTGCACGGTTATCTAATGTTTCAGTAAACAGCTGCTTCTTGAGTGTGGGCTGTGTATACCTTATCTCATTCACTTATGTTTGTGAGGGTTACAGATGTGTGGATCTAAAGAAGATATAAATGATCAATGCTTCTTTGTTGATCAAAGTGACTTATGTCTGGATTTTGTTGTGGTCAGCATTTCTGGCCAGAGCTGCTCCAGGTATGACCTTTCCTTGGGACTTGGGACTGGGAAATCCTTATGAAGTGCATTTCTAGCTAACTTTAGGGTGTCATCTATAAAGACTTCAGTGGTCAGCTAACTCTCATGCAGCAGAGCAGGCAAGAGGAAGGAGAAACTTTTGAGAATTGGATCTCAATGGGGATAAGCATACCTCAGTACACAAAGCTATCAAGACAGCTCAGGAAGTAACGATACTTGTCAGTTCCATCCTCAGAACCCACACTATGATACCCCAACCAATCAATGCTAAAAATTTAACATACAATATTGTTAGTGTTTTTGTATCAAACTTGTGGGTCACAACCTGTGCCCCAAGACAGGTCCAGCCACCTGTCTTTAATAAGCCATGTTCCCTTCTAGAGCTGGGAGGACCCTTTCACAGGGGTCACAGCAAGGAAAAAGCAAGCCCAAGACCGAACACTTATTAACTATGTCTCCTTGAGGCCTCCCACTGAAAGAATGGCAGATCTGTGTCCCCCATCTCTGCAGTCCCTAACTGAGTTAAGGTCAGGTTCCCAATGCCATCGAGAGCTCTCTCCTCAACTGCCATGGTCACTGTTTCTCTATTGATCAATAATACCCCAATATTGTTGACCAGAACACCCAAAGACAAAGCCAGTCAACCACAACTGCACCAAGTGATTAAAAAGAACACCAAGTTGCCAAAGGAGTCCAAAGGCGAACAGAAAGGCAAAGCCTGAGGTGCACGGATGAGAGAGAGAGAGACTTACCAAATGTCTTGCTTTCTCAAAAATCCAAAAACAAAGTCCAAACTTGATTTTCTGCTTCCCAGAGTAGGGGTTAAAAGGGACTGGAGGGATGGGTCGGTGGTTAAGAGCATTTTCAGAATTTGGTTCTCAGCACTCATGTGGTGATCTACAATCTTAAGTAACTACAGTTCCATTGGATCTGATACCTTCAGGCTTATGAGGGCACCAAACACATATGTTGCACTTACATTTGTGCAAGAACCAGCCTAGCAAAAATAAAGATACTCTAAAGAGACATTTTGTGCCTCTCAGTCTATCACATTATTTACACAATGTATCTCAAAGAAATGGGAGTTTCTCCAGGAACCTCATGCAGGAAGAAGAAAAAACCAACAGCAAAATGGGGAACTTGTCTCTGGGAAACAGATTTAACAGTTTTTATAGGAAAAATGAGGCGGAGAGACAGACAGACTTGATTTAAACAGGCTAAGATTGTTTTATTGGGACAGCAAGAGGCCTCAATCTCTCCATAGGATGAAGGTTGAGCATACTTAGAGGGACTGTGGCACACATAC
Source organism: Peromyscus californicus insignis (assembly GCF_007827085.1). Taxonomy (NCBI): domain Eukaryota; kingdom Metazoa; phylum Chordata; class Mammalia; order Rodentia; family Cricetidae; genus Peromyscus; species Peromyscus californicus. The sequence goes on along the minus strand of NW_026294595.1, from coordinate 93,969,335 downwards.
ACACATACCTGGGTAGCTACCAGGAAGTTATTGTATTTTTTGAGGTTTGACCAGGAGCAGACTAGGTTGCTTTCCATATCTAGACATACTGTTTCAGGAGGTGGAGCTGAACGGTTAGGCTGGAGCTAAGCCATCCTCTATGGCTAGGAGCTATTATCAGGCATATAGTCTGACTAAATTCCTCATGCTGAGGATATTACCTCTAGCATCTTGTCAGACCCTTACAGAATGAGACCTGAGCCCATACAATGATGAGTCAATGGTGAGCAGGACCACACCTGCATTGGGCTGCTTAGATATGCATTTCCTTCATCCTCTATTCAAACTTTGATTCCACTTCAGGACCCCGAGGACTGACATGGGTGGTTTGCTGCATCTCTGTTCCTTTCCCCAATGTGCCTAGATTGAATAAATCTCATATTCCGCTTGCCACTTTCATTTAGTTAGCTTTTTTGTTTTTGTTTGTTTTTGAGACAGGGTCTCTATATAACCCTGTCTGTCCTGGAACTCGCTCTGTAAACCGAACTGTCTTCGAATCCGGACATCTGCCTGCCTCTGCCACTGAATGCTGTGATTAAAGGCGTGAGCCACCAACGCCTGGCTTCCTTTTCATTTTTAATTTGGCTCTTTTAATTGCCTTATTGAGAACGGGTGGCTGGAGCTGACTTGTGACACAGGTTGTGACCCCAAACAGGACAACACTTTAACAGAAGTGTACACAAGGTATGCAGCAACTCGGCTGTGTGGACTACACGGAGCGATTGAAGAAAGCCGGGATGGATTGCTATCTAGTTCGGTGGATCTCCAAAGGCAGTTTCAGCAGAAGAGGCTTTCTGGATTCACACAGGACAGTTCTCAAGGGACTGCAGGGAAGAGGAGGCACGAGGGGCCCAGACATGTAGAAGTGAAGAGGCGTTAGTGGTGCCTATATCCTATTTGAAAGGCAGAGGATTGGTGTTCGCACGTGAGGGCGGGATGCAAGGAGAGCGAAAAACTCGCTCACAAATGACAGGAAATTTCAGAAACGGAACACTCCCGGGGACTTTGTGGACCAAAAGCCTCAGGTCGTCCACCTTTAGGATCCTCCTCGGGGCTATCTGAAACCCTTGTGTCTAAACACCTACTTTGGCGCGGGACCGGAAAAGTAGATGGACCCCCCCACCGGAAGTGTGGAGAACCCGGTGGGAAAAATAGACGGACTGAGCGGAAGCCCGTGTGGGTCTGAGAAGGTGAGCTGCCCTTTCTCACAGGTGGGAACGCAAGGGACTGGGAAGCCCGAAGGAAGCCTGGCAGGAGAGGGTGAGGGGCTTCCTCCCTCCGAGAGCACCCAGCTTCCGGAGGCTGGGGCGTGGTCGACTCCGCGCGCGCCGAGAGGTCAACGCCCGGTCTTGAGTGAGTTTTGTCTCTAGTGTGTGACCTCAAAAAATCACCTTTCCTTTTGTCTTTGTGATTGGAATAATACTAGTGGTACCTATCTGAGGATTATTGTGAGAACTCAATAAAAACACACGCGGAATAGTTTCTGGCACACTGTAAGCCCTAGATTTGCTATACGTAGGTGTAGATACTGGAGTCAAAACTCATCGTTAGCTTCGGGCTGCTGTCGTCCGATTACTGGGTTTGACTGTACTTATTGCAAGAAATTATTAAACAAAACACGAAGTTGTAGTATTATTAGAAAAGTAATAAGACATCTGAATGTTTGGAAAACAGTTAAGTAATTGCTACTCGTAATCCCACCATTTTACCTGTTTACTACTTGAAGCCCTTTTATCTCTCAACCTTTTTGTCTTAAAATAGTTTTTCTTTCTTTCAAAAAGGGTCACATAATGTCCAGCGTGTCCTTGAAGCTTCTGTGTATCAGAAGATGACCTTCAATTCTTGGTCCTCGTGTCTCTATTTCCCAAGTGCTGGGTTTTGTAGTCTGCACCCAAATCTGACCAGAACTTTAATATTTAAAAGGTGTCCTCCTTGAGTTAACAAGGCTTCACCTGGGAGACAGAGGCAGAAGGATCAGGAGTTCGAGACCAGCCTGGGTCACATGCGACTCTTACCAAAAAGAAAAGGAAATACAGAATCTCTTTGGCTGGGCATGGTAACAAATGCCTGTAGTCCTAACACTTGGGAGGTTGGGGAAGGAGGATTAGAAATCCAAGGCCCTTATTTACTTTATTATAAGCTAATATTTTGCCAGGTTGTGATGTCACATGCCTTTAATCCCAGCACTCAGGAGGCAGAGGCAGGCAGATCTCTGTGAGTTCGAGGCCAGCCTGGTCTACAGAGTGAGTTCCAGGACAGCCAGGGCTACATAGAAAAACTCTGTCTCAGAAAATCCAATAAATAAATATTATGTATGGTGTGTGTGTGTGTGTGTGTGTGTGTGTGTGTGTGTGTGTGTGTGTGTATACGTGTGTGTACGCACGCGCATAATGGATGTATATGGGCACTTGTATGTGTAGAGGACAGAAGAGTTTTGTGGCGTTAGTTCTCTCCTCCCACTTTTATATTGGTTCTGGGAGTTGAACTCGGGTTGCCAGGCTTGTTCAGCGAGTATCTTTATCCGCAGAGCCATCTTACCAGCCCTTGTCTCACATGATTCTGATGTGGATTAAATATATGTCAGAGAATCTGTAAGTATTAACAGTGAGGTTTAACCGTGATGGTATTACTTAGGTCTATCATCTTTCCTTTCTTTTTCTTTCTTGCTTTTGTGATTCTTCAAACAGGGTCTTATATAGCCTGGACTGGACTTGAACTTGTTATGTAGCCAAAGACGACTTCCTGATCCTAGCTGCCAAATGCTAAGATTACAGCCCTTCACCACCCTGCTTAGGTCTACCTTTGAAGTGCTCAAATAGTAATACCAGTGTGGGCCTTGGCCTACAAATTTGTCAAACAGAAGATCTTGGGAATCTCATGTACTGAATCAGAGAGCCTCTGTGACTACCATTCCATCTCTCAGAAGCAGCAGCTCTCAGGGTAGGTACGGACTTAATACCTGAAGAAAGAGAGGAATTGGTTCAGTAGTGTGAAGCCTCTGCTCCAATATTCACAGGCTAAGAGTAAACAGAACCAGCTATCACTGCTGCCTTTGGCTCTCTGCAATGCTCATGTTAGGCCTTCTTTTTATAGATAAAGTACTAGTGTCCATACCATTTGGGCCAGGCTCTAGACTGAATTACTCGAGTTTACTTTTTTGAACCTATTGTTTCTTTAAAACTCCAGAACGAAGAAAATTTAATAAAAAAAATAAATAAATAAAACCCTGCCAGTGGCAGTAACACACACCTTTACTCCCAGCACTTGGGAGGCAGAGGCAGGAGGATCTCTGTGAGTTCGAGGACAGCTTGGTCTACAGTTTGAGATCCAGGACAGGCACCAAAAACTACTTGGAGAAACCCTGTCTCGAAAAACCAAAAAGTAAAAAATAAAACCCCAAGAAAAAGCTGCTTTGAAGTTGACACCTCTTGAGGCAGCTTGTGGCACATACTTGAATTATTTGGGGGTTGATCGCCAGCTCTGTGAAGCTGAGGTTTTGCTTTAGTCATGTTGGTAGTTTGGTTTATTTAGTGATAGGGTCTCATGTAGCCCAGCTGTCCTTGAACTCACTAGGTAGCTGAGGATGACTTTAAACTCCTGATCATCCTGCCTTCGTCTCCCAAGTGCTAGGGTTACAAGTATGGTGTCACCATACTTAGCCATATTGGCACTTTTTTTTTTTTTTTTTAAAGACTTTATTTTATTATTTTAAACTATTTCTTTTTTTTTTTTTTTTAAGATTTATTTATTATGTATACAGCATATATGACTGCAGGCCAGAAGAGGGCACCAGATCTCATTTACAGGTGGTTGTGAGCCACCATGTGGTTGCTGGGAATTGAACTCAGGACCTCTGGAAGAGCAGTCAGTGCTCTTAACCTCTGAGCCATCTCTCCAGCCCCGGCACTTTTTTTTATTATGATGCATAAGATAGTACTCTGCTTCTAAAAGCCACTGCTGAGTAATTAGTGGGGGGGGGGGAAGCCTATGAATTATACAGTATATGGTCTCTGTTGAGTTTGAACTTCTGATTCATTCATTTGTTGCTCTCCTGATAACCAATGTTTCTTCTGCTATAGGTGGAATTGGGCTGATTACTGAAGCTTATTTTGTCAGTCCACGGAAATTTTTACTTTTTGACTTTTTTCTCACAATGGCTTCCTTTCACAAATTACTGACTGGCACTTACATTCATAGAAACTTCCTGAAGCCAAGGGCTGCCTTGCATCCATTTATAGGTGTTCACTTTGTACACTGTTCTTCCAGTCCTCTTCAGAAACAAGTGGCTCCTGCTGACAGAGTCTCCCAGCAAAGGAAGACTGAAGAGGGTTTACAAGAGGGTCACCACAAAGAGGTTGCTTTGGATATAACTTCTCCTGACAAGAAACCCGAAGTTAGCTTTGATAAAGCAATTAGAGATGAAGCAATAGAACATTTAAAGCGTTTGAAGGATGAAATTATGGCTCATTGGATAGGTCCAGAAGGCCGCCCAGTACACGAGGTCATAATGGAGCAAGCCAGGGTTGTCTGGCAGTTTCGTGGAAAAGAAGATTTGGAGAAGTGGATAGTGACTTCTGATAAGACAATTGGAGGCAAAAGTGAAATATTCTTGAAAATGGCCAAGAACAACCAAAGTGCCCTGCTCTATGGGACGCTGAGCTCTGAGGCACCTCAAGATGGAAAAAGTACCCAAAGTGGGTACTGTGCAATAGTATCCAAGATTCCAATGGTAGGTGAGGCCTGGAAGCTAATTTTCTAGTGACTTTGATTGTAGCATGAACTATAACAGACAGCTTGCTTTTCTGTAAATGAACACATCTGTTTTGTTATATATAGGCATCTTGCCTCTAGGGATAAATAACTACTTGGCCTGAGTGTAAAATGGGGCAGCCTTGTTTCTGGGCATTGTTTGGGGTCTGAGAAGAATGGGGTGTGTCTGAGGAATCCTGAGATAATAGACTTTGAAAGGTATCTAGGGAGATTTACATCTCCAGCTTGGATTAAGTAGGGTCACCCTGTGGCCTTTTTTGGTTTTGAGACAGGGTCTCATTCAGTTTAGGCTGGCCTGGCACTAATTATGTAGCTGAGGATGACCTAGAACTCCTAACACCCTGCCTTGACCTAAATGCTGATACTAAAGTGATGTGCCACCATGTCTGGTACTCGTATTAATATTTGACATTGCTGTGCTGGGGGCGGCTCAGTCAGTACAGTGCCTGCCACGCAAGCTTGAGGACCTGGGTTTGATCCCCAGTGCACACATAAGAAGCTGGGTGGGCATCATGCTCCTCCAAGTCACAACGGACTGCATGTGTTTGTTTCATGGCTGTGTATACATATCTGTTGTTATTTCACTGTGTCTGTGTTATACTAACTGTGGATACATTCTGTTGTCCCTGACTCTAGTACCATGTGGTTCATTCTAGCCTTTCATCTCTTACCTGTAACTTGCCTCTCTAACAGCAATCTTCATCCTCTTGACATTCACTTACTTATTAATCCAACCCCAGTAAATATATAATGCAGTTTAGATTTTCTGTAGTTGTGTTGCCCAAATTAGTCTTGAATTCCTGGGCTTAAGTGATCCTCCAGCTTCTACCTCCTAAGCAGATGGGATTACAGGTATGCACACAATGCTTTGTGTCTGTTCTGCATTGGGGATCGGACCCAGGGCTTCAGTATTCTATGCAAGTGTCAAAACTTTAGCTATGCCCCAGCCCCAGTTTCAGAATTCTTAACCAAAAGCCCTTTCAGAAATCACATGTTAGATTGAAGTGTTTAAGCTGGGCCTGATGATTAGGCCTGCAGTCCCAGCAGTGTGGGAGGTAAAGGCAGGAGTTTTGCCAATTCAGGGCCAGCCTAGGCTACTGAGTAAGTTCAGGACCAGCCTAGGCAAATTAGTGAGACCCTATCTCAAAATAAAAACCTTGGGTGTAGTAGTGCATTCTTGTGATCACTGCATTTGGGAGGAGCCTGGAGGATTGGAGTTCATGTTAATTCTGAGTTATAGTGAGTTCTGGGCTATATGAGGCCCCATCTCAGAGAACTACCAAGTCCAAGGAGGGCCAGAGTAGTAGAGTGCTTACCTAGCATGTGCAAAGCCCTATAACCAATCAGTACTCCATATTACAAAACAACAAAAAAGAACGTTGTTCATTTTTAAATTTTCTTTTCTTTTTTTTTTTTGTTTTTTGTTTTTTGTTTTTGTTTTTTGAGACAGGGTTTCTCTGCATGTAACAGTTCTGACTGTCCTGGAACTCTCTGTAGACCAGGCTGGCCTCGAACTCACAGAGATCCGCCTGCCTCTGCCTCCAGAGTGATGGGGTTAAAGGCGTGCGCTACCACCGCTGCCTGGCTCACAGTTTCTTAAAGTTTCTGTCTCAAGTTCTGTCCTGAGTCCCTGTCGGCCTCTGGCTGTCTCCGTGTGAATTCACCGCTGTCTCTGGCTGGCTGTCTCCGTGTGAATTCACCGCTGTCTCCGTGTGAATTCACCGCTGTCTCTGGCTGGCTGTCTCCGTGTGAATTCACCGCTGTCTCTGGCTGTCTCCGTGTGAATTCACCGCTGTCTCTGGCTGGCTGTCTCCGTGTGAATTCACCGCTGTCTCCGGCTGTCTCCGTGTGAATTCACCGCTGTCTCTGGCTGTCTCCGTGTGAATTCACCGCTGTCTCTGGGCTGTCTAGACGGGGCTGTACTTCAGCTTCAGCTGCAGTCTGGTGGTTTACGTGGACGTTATGCATTAGGGAAAGCAAATGTAGGAGCAGCATTAGACTCTGTGAAACAGTGGGAAGCTCCTTGTTCTTTCAGATGTAACCAGTGACACACAAAGTCGTTTTTTTTTTTCCAGTCTCCCCTCAAAAAATCCATGGAATAGTTATGGTCAGTCAGAGCAGAAAGTAATTCTGTAGCCAAACACCCCCACCCTGTGAAGTAATGAAACTAGTAGATAAGTTTTTTGTTTTTAAGGTGGAATCCCCCTAAGTAGCTCAGGCTTGCGGTAAACTCACATCATATTTCCTGCCTCTGCACCCTAGGCACTGGGATTACTGATGTGAGCCACCACGCCTAGTCTAACGTGTTAGTATGTTTTTCCCATGCTGGTGCTAAGTACTTTATCTACGTTCTCCACTCATCCCTCAAAACGGTCCTGAGAAATGAGATCATCCCAGTGTTACTGTGAGGAACTGAGGCTTTGGGAGTTGGTGATTCTGCAGGGATGCAGCTAGTGAGAGGGCGTGAGCATTAGTTCATGGCTGAGCATTGACATCTTGAATGCCAGTTGTCCTTGAGAGTGCTATAAATAAATAAATGCCTAGGGAAATGCATCCTAATTTCCTTTCCTTTTCTCTCTTTTTATTATTTATTTATTTAGAGACAGTCTTACTCTGGAGCACAAGCTGGTCTGATGGCTGTGTAGCCTAGGCTGACTTCAGTCTGTCAGGAATCTTTTTGTCTCAGCATCCTTAGTGTTGGGATGACAGGCATGTGCCACCACATCTAGACCTTAACTTCCATTTTTGAAGAGAGTGACAACCTAGGCAGTTAAACACAGATTTGGGGCTTAAGCAGTGCTTGTACTGATTAGCTGAGTACTCGGTTGTCTATGAAATGGGGTCAGACATCTTGATATCTGTATTTTAGGACTGTGAGGAGGATTAAAGGAAATTATGCATGTAAATTGTTTGAATGGATGCTAGCTATTATTTAATGTGTGTGTGTGAGAGAGAGAGGGGAGAGGAGGGGATGAGAGGAGTGTGTAAGCATGTAGAGGCCAGAGGGTAATGTTGGAATGTCTTGCTGTATCACTGGCTGCCCTGTTTTTGGAGACAAGGCCTCCCTCTGAACCTGTAGTTCACCGCTTTGTCTAGACCGGCTGGCCAGTGAGCCCCTGGGGTCTGCCCTCTCGGAGAGTGCTGCAGCCACAGGTGGATGCTACCACTTAGTTTTGTACTGTGGGTGCTGGGGATCCGAACTCAGGTCCTTATGCTTTTGCAGCAAGCACTCACTGAGCCATCTTCCCAGTCTCTTGATTTTTAAGACTTGAGCTTGATTTTTGATGGAGTAAAATAGTTGTCATAAAATGGGCCTCTCAGAAGCCGTTGTTTCTTAGAACCAGGGAAGAAGAGTACATTAGTTTCCATCTGGCAAACACAAATGAATGTCTGTCATACGGAAACATTGTCCTAGGTTAATCATGCCTTGAACATTACCTTAGAAACATATGTCAGTGTTTTATACTAAAATACTGGTTTATTTGCCTTCTTGTGGTAGAAAATGTGCATAGACCGCCCTGTTGGGTTGGCAAGATGGCTCAGTGGGTAAGACACTGCTGCTAAGGCTGAAGACCCAAGTTCAGTCCCTGACCCCACATGGAGAAGGCAAGACTGACTGACAGAAGTTGTCCTCTGACGTCCATATGCACTCCCCCCGCCCCTCCACCGCCCACCGCCCGGTAATAACACACTGCTGACTTGCTGAGGGCTCCTGCCATACTAACTTAACTTTCTATACCTTAGGGGGCTTTTCTGAGGAGGCTGTCTTACGATTGGTCCCAGTTCAACACTCTGTATCTCCGAGTTCGTGGGGATGGCCGGCCTTGGATGGTGAATATCAGGCAAAGCACAGAATTTCTCCAGAGAAAAAATCAGATGTACAGTTACTTCATGTTCACCCGTGGGGGGCCCTACTGGCAGGAAGTCAAGGTAAAATTTCAGTTCTTCACTGTTGAAAGTATGGTTACATTGTAGTTTCCTTTTTCATACTAATCATTCTTTTCTCATTTATTTTTATTTTATGAGCATTGGTGTTTTGTCTGCATGTATATTTGTGTGAGGGTGTTGGATCCTCTGGAACTGGAGTTACAGACAGGTTTGAGCTGCCATGTGGGTGCTGGGAATTGAACCCAGGACCTCTGGAAGAGCAGCCAGTGCTCTTTAACCACTGAGCCATCTCTCCAGCCCCTACTAATCATTCTTACATAAAATAGAGGCAGAATGAGTAGAAGTGAGAGGACCTTGGGAGAGATTTAAAGGACAAATGTTTTGTTTTTTCATTAATAAAATTGAGCCAGGCTGGGTGGTGGTACAAGCCTTTAATCCCAGCACTCAGAAGGCAGAGGCAGGTGGATCTCGTGAGTTTGAGGCCAGGCTGATCTACAGAGTGAGTTCCAAGACAGCCAGAACAGTTACAGAAAAACCCTGTCTCAACTCCCCTCCTCCCAAAAAAGAGTCAGACCAGGTGGCACATGCCTTTAATCCTAGCATTTTGGAGGCAGAGGCAGGTGATTACTGTGAGTTTGAGGCCAGCCTTGGCCTACATAGTGAGTTCCAGGACAGCCAGGACCGCATAGAGAGACCCTAACTAAAAAAAAACCAACCAAACAATAAATAAATAAAATAAGTTTATGTATGTATGTGTCTTAGTTTGGGTTACTATTGTTGTGATGCAACACCATGACCAAAAGCAAGTCGGAGAGGAAAAGGGTTATTTCACTCACACTTCATACAACAGTTCATCATCAAAAGCACTGAGGGCAGGAACTCAAGCTGAGCAGGAACCTGGAGGCAGGAGCTGACACGGAGGCCATGGAAGAGTGTTGCTTACTGCCTTGCTCCTCATGGCCTACTCAGCCAGCTTTCTTACAGACCCCAGGACCACCAGCCCAGGGATGTCCCCATCCACAGTGGGCTGGGTTCTCCCTCATCGATCACTAATGAAGAAAATGCTCCACAGGCTTACCTACAGCTCAGTCTTGTGGAGGCGTTTTCTCAATTGAGGTTCCCTCCTCTCGGATGACTATAGGTTGTGTCAAGTTGGCATAAAACTAGGCAGCACAGTGTGTTAGCTTCCTAGCCAGTCTGCTTGTGTGTGGAGGAGGAGTGTTTGGGGGTGCTCTACCACTGACTTACATACCTGTCTCAGACAAAAGGACTAAGTCTTCAGATTTGGCTTTTTCCTGTGATGCATATAACTAGCGTCCTCCACCCTCACCCCATACAAGGATTGCAGCCAGGGCTTCTCACTCGCTGTGAGAACACTTCACAGCGTAGCTAACACTTGGGTTTTCTGTTTTGAAGTAAGTGCTAACTAAGTTAACTGTGCTGGCCTTGAATTGTCCTCTTCCTTCACTCTTCCAAGTGGCTGCGATTCACAGGCCCGCTGGGTGTGAGTGTGTGTGTGTGTATGTGTGTGTGTGTGTGTGTGTGTGTGTGTGTGTGTGTGTGTGTGCTCACACTTATTGCCTCTTTAGTCTAAGGTAAAGTAGTAAAATGCTTCCTAAGACCCTAGGCTCAATCCACATCACTGCAAAAACAAAACCCCTCAGAAAACTGCAGCATTAATACAAGGAGCTAGCCATTTCATATACATGTCTTTTTTGTTGTTGTTTTCGAGACAGGGTTTCTCTGTATAACAGCCCTGGTTGTTCTGGAACTCACAGAGATCTGCCTGTCTCTGCCTTCCGAGTGCTGGGATTAAAGGCGTGCCCCACCGCCTGGCCTCATATACCTGTCTTTTTATAAGTTTACTAATTTACCTACTTATTGAAGTAGGGTCTTGTGATGTTGCTCATGCTAGTCTGAATTGAGGTGATCCTTCTGCCTTAGTCTCCCGAGTAGCTGGGACTGTAGATTTTAGCGTATATGCCTCAAATGGTCATGTTCCAGCTCTGAAATAACTTGTCTCTTTTTTTTCAGATTCCTTTCTCCAAATTTTTTTTCTCCAATCAAGGAAGGGTACGAGATTTCCAGAGGCCACTTATAGTTGACAAGGTAATGCTTTCCACTCAGAAAGATACCTTCTTTAGTGAAATACAGTTGTTATAAAGCCAGCTCAGTTTGTTTCCCAAGGATGGCAGAGGAAAGATTAAAATTCTACCCAGGCTCCTCTGTTGGGACAGATGCTGACTTAGACCTCCATCCTGGGGGACCACCTCTATCAGCATGCTTCATTTTATTTTAGCTGTATAATAAGAGCTCAGAAGAACTTTAAGGAGACTCCATTAAGAGGCCATGCTGTACTGACTGTCTTAAGTGAACTACTCAAAGGGGAGAATAAAGGAAGTAAAATGTGGGGTAGAGAGAAGCATTCGCTCGAGTGTGCTGGGACACTCCTGTAAATCCCAGCCCTTGAGAGTGAAGGCAGGAGGATCAGGAGTTCAAGGCCAGCCTGGGCTACATGCAACCCTATCTAGAAAAAAAATGAAAGCAGTTTTGAATTTGTACTTCTTATAATTTAGTACAGCAAATGAAGAGTATAATAGGCTGAGGCTGATGGGGTGAAGACTCCATTACAGTGATTCCCACGAGTCTTTTGGAGACCAGAAAGAACATCGCTGCATCAGTGTAGGAGAGTCTAATCCATTTCTCTTATTTTACATTTAGATCTCTTCTATAGGACTCACCCTGGCAGATAAGGTGGATGGACCATTCTTCCTGGAAATAGATTTTATTGGTGTGTTTACTGATCCAGCCCATACAGAAGAACTTGCTTATGAGAGTTCTCCAGCTATTAACCCAGATCTTTTCAGATAGAGAACTGGGGCAGATTTGAGTAACACTGAGTACTGGTCACAAATACAAAATAAAGCCTTTCTGTCTGCCACTTCCCCCCAACCTTTTTCTGCTGTACTATGTGTAGGGTAAAAAGGGCCAGTGAAAGAACACCCTGGCCCTGAAACCAGAGTCAAGGAAACAAACCCTGCTCCTAACCAACTCAGGAATTGAAATCCAACCAATCCCAGAACATGAAAACGAACCAACCAACCCCTGAGCATGAAACCAATCCCAGAGCACAAAAACCAACCAACCAACCAACCAACCAACCCCTGAGCATGAAACCAATCCCAGAGCACAAAAACCAGCCAGCCAGCCAACCAACCAACCAACCAACCAACCAACCCCTGAGCATGAAACCAATCCCAGAGCACAAAAACCAACCAACCAACCAACCCCTGAGCATGAAACCAATCCCAGAGCACGAAATTCAACCAATCTCTGAGTTTGTCCCAAACTCAGGAATTGAAATCCTACCAATCCATACCCTGAAAATCTCTACCTTGGAAAGCTCTGCCCCTAAGAAATCCTATATAAGCCCTGTACCTGGTCAGTTTGGGCTGCCCTTTCTCTACCCTGGCAGAGGCAGCCACTCTTCTGGATTCCTCCCTCCCAATAAATCTCAAGTGAGGTTTGTAGCAATGACTTTCTTTCCCCCAGCAGAGCAGAGCTATAACAAACCTCACCAGGGAAACCCTCCTCTGCTGGAGCAGAGTTGTTAGGCTTGCTTTAGAGAAACCTTTCCTGGAGCAAGGACCGTTAACACTGCTGGGGATCGAATCCCATGCTGGAATAGAGCTGTAGGTATTCCTGGGCTCCTGACTGCCAGGATACCTTTCCCTTAGAAGCTGAAACACTTACACTGGGAACTGAAATTGAACCCAGGGCCTCATGTATTCTAGGCAAACATGGAATTCCCACATGAGCACTTTTTTCTCTCTTTGGTTTTTCTTTTTCTGTTTTGTTGGTTTTTCAAGACAGGGTTTCTCTGTGTAGCTTTGCGCCTTTCCTGGAACTCACTTGGTAGCCCAGGCTGGCCTCGAACTCACAAGAGATCCGCCTGGCTCTGCCTCCCGAGTGCTGGGATAAAAGGCATGCACCGCCACCCAACAGGCTGATGGCAATGCATGTTGGTACGTGTTTTGGGGGATGGGATGAGGTGAGGTTAAATGCTGTCTCTAAGAGAGAGCAGGTAAGGGGGACCCAGCATGAAACCAGGGCTGTGGTTTAGCTAACAAAGGCACAGTGTAAGGAATGCATTTGCCAGGAAAGTTCCTGTAGGAGCATGTCCTACTTAAGGAAGCAGTTTTCAAATAAGGCACCTCTAGGGCAACTGTGGTTGATCTTATCCACTCTGCCCTTCTGTTTCTAAATTGAGCTTTGAGGAAAGGAGAATGCTAAATAAATATGCCATGGACATCCCTGGAAAATGGGGTGCCCATGTAGAGAGCTTGCCTTCCAAAGACATGAACTTAGTAGTTCTTACCTTCAGGGGCTTCTTACATAACTGTTGCTCATAGGAGATAGACTGTGGTTGCTAATGGGTCCCATTCATTTAAAAATGTCACAGAGTGGGCTACAGTGATGGCTCAGTAGGTAAGACCACTGGCTGCTCTGACAGAGTACAGAGTACCCAGGTACTGTTCCCAGCACCCACAAGCACTGTAACTGGAGTTCTAGGACTGAAGTTCTCTTCTGGCCTCCACAGGCACCAGTCAGTTCAGCTCAAATCAAGCACTTTCTAAGGAGCCTTGGTCATCGTGTTTTGTCACAGCAATCAAAAAGTAAAATAAGACACCAGTTTATTTATTTATTTTTTGTAAGATTTAATTTTTAGGCCAGGTGATGGTGGCACATGCTTTTAATCCCAGCACTCGGGAGGCAGAGGCAGGTGGATCTCTGTGAGTTCGAAGCCAGCCTGGTCAACAAAGTGAGTTTCAGGATCGCTAGGGCTGTTAATACAGAGAAATCCTGTCTTGAAAGACCAAAAAGATTTCATTTTTAAAATTATGTGTATGTGTGTGGGTATATGCACATGAGTCCTGATGCCCATGAAGGCTAGAAAAGGGTATGAGATCCCCTTTAGGTAGAGTTATAGGCAGTTATAACCTGCCTGACTTGGGTGCTAAACACTGAACTTGAGTCCTTTGCAAGAGTTGTTAGTACATGCCCTTAACAATTGGGCCATCCCTCCAACCTTAAGGGTCATGTCCCCCCCACCCCACCCCCTGCACACTTCTGGTACTGGAAATCAAACCCAGGACCCTATGCACGCTAGGCAAGAGCCCTCCCACCAAGCCATCCCACCTAGTACTATAGGGGCTCCTCTAGCTAAGGCAGGCAGTGAGCTTCTGATCCTTCTGCCTCTACTTCCTGAGTACTAGATTATAGGTTTATGCCACCACACTCAGCTCAGCTTTATGAATTTCTAGTATATAAAAATAGAACTGGTAGACTCAGTCCAGGTAGGTCTAGTCCCCTCCACCTCAGTCTGTGGGGAAGGCTTTGCCCTGGAGGAGATGGGAATGGGGGGGGGGGCGTTGGGGGGGAGGTGAGGGGGACGGGAGGGGGGAGAACAAGGGAATCCGTGACCGATATGTAGAACTGAATTGTATTGCAAAATAAATTAAAAAAAAAAAAATAGAACTGTTGGCTATTTACCTTGATATCTTACTATTTCTAGTAACAAGTGCAAGGCCTTAGATTTAAAACCCAGTAAGAAAGGGAAAAAGAAAAACACTTCTTTACAGCCAGGGATGGTGGTATACACCTAACTCAGCATGTACTTGGGAGGTAGAGATAAGAGGATCAGGAGTTCAAGGTCATCCTCAGATACAAAATGAGTTTGAGCTACCTGAGACCCTGTTTCAAGAAAAAAGTTTGTTGTGGAAGAGAAGTGGGTGGGGAGGATGTATAAGTACTTACTGACCTTCGATGGCCACCTAAGTCCTGGGCAACTTATATTTAAAAAGAACGAACCTATCACAGTGAAAACATTTTTATTTATGAAAATCATAAGCATTACACACCACTCAGAATCTCTGTCTGGCAGAGCAAAGAACTGAAGCTATGTTTAGCTGCTCTCCTCTCTCCCTTACAGCTAGTAAGGTTTAAGTCTGACAGACATGGCAACTTGTACAGCAGCGATTCTGTTTTGGTTTTGATGGTAACAGGTCAAATCCAGGGTCCAGTGTGTGGTAGACAAGTGCTGTACAACTGAGGCACACCCTCTGCCCTGTGGCTTTTATTTAACAAGTAGAGACAAAGAATTCTGTTTTAAAAATATGAGTGACAGTTGGCAATTACATGAAATGATCTGAACAAGGCTCCTATAAGCTAAAACATGTCTTTACCTTGATAAAATATTGATTCATAGCCAAATAAGATTATTAGATTTTCCAGACTAGTGAACAAAAAGGTGGCCTCTCCAGCCTCCTTTTTCCTGTGAACTTGATCTCACTCAGATTCTCATGCTAAGCTTCTGCTATGGCTTGGTGCCATGTGGGAAGTGCTCTTGTCCAGGAAAGGATGCAGGTCGTCCCTGTTAGAACTAGCAGGACCTTGACATGGAAAACCCGTCAAGAACCCCAAGGACAGGACTTTAAAAAGCAGAGTTTTACAGGACATTAGGTGAAAACCACTTTAGTTGTGAACTTTAGGATGAGAATGTATTTTCAGAGCTATAGCACATGAAGAGCAGACACTCCACAAATTAGGACCGACAGACAGTTATGGTAGAAAAAGCTTTGGACTAACGTAGAGGAGAGTATAAAAACACCAAGAGAAGGAAAACAAATTGGAAGGAAAGGACTGGACGGTATCACTGGGCTTTGGTCGTAACCAGGTTTCTTCGAGCTTCCAAGACCTTTGCCTTCCTCTCCTTTCGTTCTTGCTCGTGTTTCTTCCGTTGTTCTTCCCTAAGAGGATAGACAGGCTCCATGTTAGCCTTACAGACACTAAAGAACGTACTGCTGACCTAGCATCTAGTTAAATGGCATCTGGCACACTCGTGGAACAGACGTATGCCAGGAACTGGGCTCTACCCACCAGCTGGAATATTTGTCAGCACCATGTGCAAAGGCTTCAGGTTGCTAGGGTAACAGCATTCTAAAGTCACGCATAGAGCAAGAACCAGAGGACACCTTGGTGACTGAATTCAGTGCCTGTACTTCAAAAGTTAGTTGTAAATGAGAAGTCTTATTCCGAGAAGTCAAACATAAGAGTTTGGCCACAGTACTAGAACTAGGGTCCACTGACTAGAGACAAGAAAAAACCTCCAGGCTCATGTTATCTTATGCGTAGTAAAAGGTCTTGGTGGAAATGGATATAGGCAAGAGGTGGATAATAGGCATCCTGTATGGAGACAGTCCAGGCGGTAAATCTGATCCAGCCAAGACCAAGTGCAGCCCAGCCCACAGAAGAGAGCCTTGCAGGCCCATGCTTGGCTTGGATCTGTATGGGACTTCACTCCTTACATGCCTAGTTTGCTTGGGAGTGGAGAATTTATACCTGGCCATACTTGAGCACTGGTGTCCGCAGAGATAGTTACATGTGCTGTTGGGAAGACAGGCCCCACAGAAACATGAAGCAGTATTTAGGGTGCATTGCAAACCCAGTTTGGAATCCATTTTGTAGAGCTGAAAATACTTGACAAAATTTACATTTTTAAATAGGCTATCATTGGCGCATGCTTTTAGTCCCAGCACTTGGGAGGCAGAGGCAGATAGATCTCGTGAGTTTGAGGCCAGCCTAGTCTACATAGTGAGTTTCAGGACAGCCAGAGCTACACAGAGAAACCCTGTCTCAAAAAAAAAAAAAAGAAAAAAAAAAAAAGATATGTTATCATGTATTCCAGGCCCCTAGCTCACTTTTTTTTTTTTTTTTTTGGTTTTTTGAGACAGGATTTCTCTGTGTAGTTTTGGTGCCTGTCCTGGATCTCACTCTGTAGACCAGGCTGGCCTCAAACTCACAGAGATCCGCCTGACTCTGCCTCCTGAGTGCTGGGATTAAAGGTGTGCGCCACCACCGCCCAGCACCCCCCAGCTCACTTTTAGGTTATGGGTACCACCCTTGAAAGTGATTAATGCCAAGCCTGAGGAATGAGCTAGCTCTTTAGGAGGAGGCTGTTAACAAGACAGCAGAACACTTTCCGTCTGCCTAGTCCACACATTCTCCTGACTCTCAAGTGCACTTATACCATTTGCCACCTTGTGACATAGCATAAGATTCTCCCAGCACCCTGGACTTCCAGAACTGTAGGTTAAAATAAACTCTTGTCTGTAGAACATCTAATTGCAAGCATTTGGTTATATCAACATAGAATAGAATGGAATATTCCACTTCTGTCACTACTATGATTCTGTCCCTGACATACTTTAGTACACAGTCTTCTGAAATTAGAAAATTTGGAATATGAGATAATTATGTACTCACCTGGTGTGGAGATGAGGCTGTTTGTAAGTTTTCCTGTGCAGGCTAACTCTGCTTACACACTCATTCAGAGAACTATTCTCTTTAGATTGCCCCCAAGGTTTCAGCTTTCCTAGGTTAGGAAAAGGACAGTGTTAAGATTCTTTTATTCACAACTCTGTTGTCTCTGTCTTTTTGGTTAACTGCCTATCAACATTTTAATGTACCTTGATTTCACATTCCAGACGTGAATCATATTATTCCTCAAAAAATAAAAGTGTGTTTTAATAAAACCTTCTATTATTACTGTGTGTGTATGAGTGTGAGTACAAAGGTCAGAGGACAACTTTGGAGAGCTGGCTCTCTCCTTCTCCACCAAGAGTTCTGCAAACAGAACCTAAGATGGTCAGGTCTATGCAGCAGACACTCTACCCACGCAGCGGCTCACCGGCCTGCATCATATAGCCACTTTTTACATGTATTTGTGTGCACATGCCCTGGCATGTGTGGGGGTCCTTCCACCGTGTGGGTCCTAGGAACTGCAAACTCAGGCCGTCAGTTTGGTGGCATGTGGCTTTACCTGTTGAGCCGTCATGCTGGCCCTGCTGATTCTTTTTTAACTCTGAGGAAGTCATGAGGGAAAAGCCCTAATACAGGGGGCTGGAGAGATGCTCAGGGGTTAAGAGTGCTTACTGCTCTTACACAGGACCCAAGTTCCGTTCTCAGCCCCCATGTCACGTGGCTTACAATCCCTATAACTCCAGTTTCAGGGTATTGGATACCTTCTGCCTCCCTAGACAACTGCACTCACATGCAGACAGACAGACAGCACAATAATACTTAAAAAATCTAAACAAATACTAATAATTCAATCTGTTGTTAATCTAATTATACATCACACTGAATAAAACAATTACAACCAAATAATTTATCTTAAAATTGTATAAGTATTATGCTTAATAGAATTTTTTTTTTTTTTTTTTTTTTTTGGTTTTTCGAGACAGGGTTTCTCTGTGTAGCTTTGCGCCTTTCCTGGAACTCACTCGGTAGCCCAGGCTGGCCTCGAACTCACAGAGATCCGCCTGGCTCTGCCTCCCGAGTGCTGGGATTAAAGGCGTGCGCCACCACCGCCCGGCCTGCTTAATAGAATTTTTAAAAAATCATTTCATATTTTTAATGTTTTAAAGATGTTTTTAATTATTTGTACATGTGTGTGTGAGTGTATGCCACCCGTGTGGTTACTGTGCATTTTATAGCTAGGCATGGCGGCTCACACTAGTTATTCCACACCTTAGGAGGCTGAAAGAAAGGCCATGAGTTCAAGGGCACAAAGGGATAAAGAGAGTTCCAGATTGGCTAGGGCTACACAGTGAGACTCAGAATAAAAAACTCTCTCTGCTTCCAGCCAGCGCAGTGTGACAGGCTGGCCTGCTCCTGCTGCTGGCTTCCTGCCACGGACTGTCTGCCTGGAACTGCTGTGACACACACGTGATGGATGGTCAGCCTCATGCTCTGCCACATGGCCTTCGCCACCAGATGAACTGGACCCACCCCCAAATGTAAGGCACAACAAACCCTGTCTTTTAGAACAAAACACCACAACAAAGATCAAACAACAAAAACCGCATACCCAAAATAAAGTCGATCTGATATATACTTTAAAATTGCTAAGAGGCCGGGCGGTGGGAGCAGCACTCGGGAGGCAGAGGCAGGTGGATCTCTGTGAGTTCGAGGCCAGCCTGGTCTACAGAGCGAGTTCCAGGAAAGGCGCAAAGCTACACAGAGAAACCCTGTCTTGAAAAACCAAAAAAAGAAAGAAAAAAAAAATTGAAGCCCTGTCTCAAAACAAAGGAGCAGAAACTCAAGCAGGTATTTATATACCTGTTTGTAACAGGCAGAGATAAAAAGTTACACAGGCTACCTTCAGGCTGACACCAATCTGTTACAAGTCATACTCCTGGTAAACAAATGTGTAAGCAGGTAGTTAGTTTTTGCTCAATGGAAAATCTTTTAAGTCAGGGATTCATGTGGAAGGAGGGGCAGAAATTTCTAGGACTTCTTCCAAGTCATAGAGTGTTTTTTTTCTCTTGTTTTGTAGTGTTCGGGGATCAAATTCAGTCTCATGCCTGCCAGGAAGCACTTTACTGCTATATATATTATAATATCTGGCGTGCGCGCACACACACACACACACACACACACACACACACACACACACACACACACACACAAAAACCTCCAGCCTTTTGACATCTTTTGATGCAGAACTGTTGAAAGTCTTCTACCAGCCTTGTCCTTCCAGACAATTCCACATACCTTTGTGTGGCTTGTAGTTGAGGGGACGAGACAAGCTTGCCTGGAGATCAAACACTGGCTTCTTACTGGAGCCTGGAGTCTGTGCTGCTTCAGCTGACCACTGGAATGGGGTAAGAACTGAAAAAGCAAAACACCAAAGAACTTCATTTCTTCTTTTGTTTTTGTTTTTGGTCTTTTTGGGACAGGGCTTTTCTGTGAAACAGCCCTGGCTGTCCTGGAACTCGCTCTGTAGACCAGGCTGGCCTCGACCACCTGCCTCTGCATGTCCCCTCCCCCCAGTGCTGGGATTAAAGGCGTGCGCCACCACCGCCCGGCTGGTGGTGCACACCTTTAATCCCAGCACTCGGGAGGCAGAGGCAGGCGGATCTCTGTGAGTTCGAGGCCAGCCTGGGCTACCAAGTGAGTTCCAGGAGAGGCTCAAAGCTACACAGAGAAACCCTGTCTCGAAAAACCAAAAAAAAAAAAAAAAAAAAAAAAGGTGTGCACCACCATGCCCAGCTAGAACTTAAGTATTTAAACAAAAAAAAAATTACACAGCTTAAAACTTTATTTCTTAGACTCGTTTTATGTGTAGGAGTATGCTGGCTGCATGTCTGTGTACCACACATGCCTGTGCCCAGGGACATAAGAGGGATATTGGATCACTTGGAACTGGAGTCACAGTGTGAGCTGTCACATGGGTGCTGGGAATTGAATCCAGGTCCTCTGAAGAGCAGCCAGTACTCCTAACTGCTGAGCCATCTCTCCAGCTCCCCAAATAACAGGTTTTAATCAAAGTATCATTTTACCATTTAAAAATATTTACATTATGGATGAAATGTTTTTGTTCCCATCGTTCATTCCCATGATGAAATGGAATCTTAGTTGAGAAGAATCATTCCCCATGAATGGGATTAGTGCATTATAAAGAATCCCTACAGTGTATACTAGTTCAGGGTGGTGGTTGAATAAGGATTCAAATATAGACTCCTGTATTTGAAAGCTTCACCAGGGAGTGCAACTCCTTGATAGGCCGAGAAGGATTAGGAGGTGTGGCTTTATTGGAGGAAGTATCACTGAGAGTGGGCTTTGATATCAAGAGCCAGTGCCAGGCCCTGCCTCTGCCTGCTCATCAGACTGTAGAGTTCTCTGCTCTTTCCCAACCACCATGCCCGTCTGCTGCCATGCTCCCTGCCGAGATGAAACTGTAAGCAAGTCCCCAGTTAAATGCTTTCTTTATGAGTTGCCTTGGTCATGGCGTCTCTTCACAGCAACAGAACAGGGACTAAGATACTTAGTTTGCCATTTGAGCATGTGACTAGAAACCAGCAGCTTGGTACTTGAAGGGCCTTTACTAGGTCCCAATCCTGATCTAGCCTCCAGAGCTAAGACATTTCTTTTGTTATAAGCCACTCAGCCCTTGGTAGTTTATTATAACATGCAGAATTAATCCATATGGGTCATGTGATATAGATGTTGGGCTCAAAAGCAGGAAAGAAGGGGTGTAAATCTGACTACTGAGGTTTGTTCCCCAGTTAGCAGCCCCTAAATATTCTGAATGGTTCAACGTTTTCTAGGATCATCTGGGAGCAGCTGAGGGCTGGGGAAATGGCTCAACAGATAAGGTGCTTCTCATGAGGTCTAACAGCCTGAATTTGATCTCTGGAAACCCACATGGTGGTAAGGGAAACTGAGGCCCACAAGTTGACCTCTGACCTCCAAATGTGTGCTCAGACACACATGCATGTGCATACACATACATACTTGATCTTTTTTTTTTTTTAATAAAAAAGAGAAAAGCTAATAGCCATCATAGGGAGTGACAGGGCATGACTCTAACTCTAGCACTTGAAAGGTGAAGGCAGGAAGGCGGGAGTTCAAGCCAGCCTCAGCTACACAAGATCCTGTCTCAGAAAGCAAATGAAAAAATGAATAGAGGGCTACAGTGGTTTGGAGAATGCACTGTTTTACCAGGACCTGAGTTCAATTCCCAGCACCCACATCAGGTGGTTCACAACTACCTGTAACTCCAGCTCCAGGAGAAGCTGATAATTTTGGTCTTGATGGGCACCTGTACTCATGTGCTCATACCTACCCACAGTTATATTCACATAATCAAAAGAAATTAATCTTAAAAAAATTAATTAATTAAGCCAGCTCATTTAGAATCCCAGCACTCAGAAAGCTGAGGCAGGAGGACTGTTGTGAGGTGCTGTACACTAGTCTTGATCCTGTGTCTAGAACAAATTCTTATACTTCCACAGCTTATGATGTGTTCTGGAGGTACCTATATGTCTCTGGGGGATAAACTGAAATATATCCATATTATTGAAATACCATAAAAATAACTAAACATGCTTGAATCTTGAAATATTCTGTTGAATGAAAAAGTCACAGGAAAAAAAGTCAGAGTTTAATTTTATTCATGTAAAATTCAAATCTGGTAATGGGGGGGCAAAAAATAGCATCTCTTTTACTGAGCCCCTGAGTTCCTTAGCAGAGAGCACTCAGGATGAGTCTGGGCTTCATGTCTTTATCTCTGAGCAATGGTAAACGCTCTTGTTATTGTGAGGTAGGTGCTGTTCAGGCTTGAGCTCTTTGTAAAATGACAGACATAGCTACTAACCATTTTTTTCTGATCACCCCTGCCCAGGCTACTAGTTCTTCCTGTTTAGAATGCTAAGCAGAATGTTTACTGGGCCAGATGAGAGGTCATTTAAGGGGAGAATTCTGTGAACTTACTCTTCTCGTCTCTGCACTCTGTCAGTGTGTGTGTGTGTGTGTGTGTGTGAGAGAGAGAGAGAGAGAGAGAGAGACAGACAGACAGAGAATAGACACAAAGAGAGCAAGCACACATTTTGAGGTCAGGTACCACCCACTGTCTCTCACAATGGCCTGGTTCTCACCAATTGGTGAACTTCAGCGAGCCATTATCTAAGTCTCCCTGGCACTGGGATTATAATAGGCATGTCAATACATCCAGCTTTCCGTTGTTAGACAAAGGTTCTAGGAACCGAACTCAGGTCCCATGATTAGAAGACAAGTGCTTTTATTCAGCAGGCCTCTCTCTAGCCCTGGACCCTTGAATTTGATTTTCCTTCTCCCTACTCAGTTAGGTCATGACCCCATTACAGGCCCTGAGTCGTCACACCAATGACTTCTCCTCCAGTCTGGAACAGTGGATGGCTCTGGTCCAGGAGCCATCTATCAGTCTGACGTTTTCAAGGCATTCGAAGAAGAGTCTTGGTGTGTGCAGCAGGCATGTGAGTTTATAGCTTACATCTCTGGTGTTTCCTTCACCAGTGTAAATGAAAAACGTGCTATGACTTTTTGGACTTGATTGTATACATGTGAAGAGACTTTAGAGAAAGAGACACGCTTAATTCAGAAGTTACAGGTTTAAAGTTAAAAGCTCTTTTTTTTTTTTTTTTTACCTGCAGTAGTAGAATTCCTCTCAGTGGTCTTTAGCTTGGGTGTCCTGAACACAGCCTGGTTTTTTGAGGCACTCCCAGGTAGGGTCACACGTGGAGACTTTCTGGCCGGAGTCTTGGTCAGTGAATACTTATGTTCATTATCTTTAGTAGCAGCTGAAAACCTAAATGCAACAAGGGACAGAAAGATGTGGTTACTTGTACCAGAGTCACTAAGGTGAGCTCGTATGTGAAACCACCGGACCATCACCAGGTGGCATGGGAGCCTCAGTCAATACTTGCTACGTGAATCAACCTCTCTCACACAAAAGACATGTTTTTGACAACCTCCATTATTTGTAAAATAAGTTTTGAGGGGCTGGAAAGATAGCTCAGCAGTTCAGAGCATCTGATACACATATGGAGGACCCAGGTTCAGTTCCCAGCTCCCACAACCATTTGTGATTCCAGTTTCAGAGGATCTGACACCTCCTGGCTGGCCTCTGGGAGCACAAGGCACCCAAGTGCTATACATACATGCAGTCAAATGCTCACACATATCAAATAATAAATCTTTAATGATAATAAATAAAACATGTTTGTGTTTTTCTGATATTCTTGTGTTGGCCAATGACAGACTGGAGGTTGTCCTCTATCCAACAAACCTACACACACACACACACACACACACACACACACACACACACACACACACACACACACGCATATGTGAACACTGGTAGAGCCCTTGTCTAGTATACCCAAGGCCCTGGATTTAAACCCCAATGTGCATGTGTGTATACACACCTATACAATCTCTTAAAAAAAAAAATCTCTTTACCTGACATTCATTTTAGTTGCTGAAAGCACAGAGTGCTTGTCTGACCCCTTCAGACTTTCAGGGCCATGGGACTGGTCTTGTGAGAACTGCTGCCTGGCAGGAGTATAGGGTACAGAGAATCTTCCTCTTGCTGGAACTGGGGTCACTATCCCTTTTTTCTCAAGCTGCTTTTGAAAGGAAGAAAAAGCACCATTTTAAATCTTGGTCTCAGGCCAGCGAGTTATCTGAGCGGGTAAAGGCAGAAGCTTGATGACATGCATTCCATCCCACAGCCCACATGAGAGAGGAAAGAATCAACTCTCACAAATGGTCCTCTGGCGTGCACACACATACACACACAATAGAATTTCCAAAGTAAGAGCTTGTTCTTAAACCAGGTGGGGAGGTACATCCCTGTAATCCTACCACTTGGAAGGTGGAGGCAAGAAGGTCAGAAGTTCATTGCCAGTCTCATCCAGAGACATTTCAAGGCTAGTTTAGACTACATAAAATCCTATTTTTGGCCTCCATGGGCACCTGAACTCGTGTGTGTGTGTGTGTGTGTGTGTGTGTGTGTGTGTGTGTGTGTGTGTGTGTGTGTGTGTATTATTTGTGTGTATACACATATATAGTATTTTCTTTTTCTTTTTCTTTTTTTTTTTTTTTTTGGTTTTTTGAGACAGGGTTTCTCTGTGTAGTTTTTTTTTGGTTTTGTTTTTGCTTTTGTTTTTGGTTTTTTAGTTTTGGTGCCTGTCCTGGATCTCACTCTGTAGACCAGACTGGCCTCGAACTCAGAGATCCGCCTGGCTCTGCCTTCCGAGTGCTGGGATTAAAGGCGTGTGCCACCACCACCTGGCTTCATGATGGCCTCACTCACCCGCCTGTCTCCACCTTCTAAATACTGGGTTAAAGGCATAAGCCACGAGATGGCAGGATACAGTTTTACTTGGAAGGTTTTAAAATTTCTGAGGGCAGGAGGAAGCAATTTTAAGAAAGATGTGTCAAACCCAGATAAGTCCATTCACAAATACAGTCATATGATTATAGCTATATTCTCCATAGTGTTAAATTACTTAAAAATTGAAACTTTGCTAGGTGTGGTGGCTCATGCCTAAAATCCTACTACTTAGGATGCTGAGACAGGAGGGTCACTGACAATTTAAAGACAGCCTGATAGCAGGTTTTTTTGGATCGCCAGCTGCCAAATCATGGCATGGAGACTTAATATTAGTTATTAAGCTCAGCCTTATCTTATGCTTGTCCCACCAGCTCTTATAACTTATTTTAACCTGTTTCTCTTCATCTATGTTTTGCCTCAGACTTTTTACCTTTCTTTCATTCTGTATGTCCGTCCAACTTTGCTGCTTCCTCCGTGTCTGTTTGTCTGGCAGCTTCCTGGATGGCCCCCGCATCTCCCTTTCTTCCTTCCTCTTTCTCTCTTCTCTCTCAAGCCTAGATTCCTCCTTGTACTTATTCTCTCTGCCTGACAGCCCTGCTATCCCTCCTCTGCCTACCCATTGGCCATTCAGCTTTTCATTAGTACAATCAAGTGCCTTATGCAGGCAAGATGAAACAAATGTAACACACCTTGACATCATTTAACAACTGCAACATAAACAAATGTAACGCATCTTTACATAGTTAAAGTAATATTCCACAATGTAGTCTTGACTACACAACAAAAAGGCAGACAACAAGTAGTTTAGTCTGAGAACATGAATTTTAACAACTAACAAGAAACTGGGAACAGTGGCGCACACCTTTAATCCCAGCACTGGGGAGGTAGAGGCAGGTGGGTCTCTGTGAGTCTAAGGCCAACCTGGCTTATATAGTGAGCTCTAAGACAGCAAGAGCTACATAGTGAGAGTCTGGCTTGAAATAAAAAAAAAAAAAGAAGAAGAAGATAGGGCTGGAGAGATGGCTCAGTGGTTAAGAGCACTAGATGTTCTTCCAGAGGACTTGGGTTTAATTCCCAGCACCCAAAAGCAGCTCACACCTGCCTGTAACTCCTATTCTAGAGGATCCAACCCCGATTGGACACCTCCATGGGCACCAGGCAGGTACATGGTATACTTTTTTTTTTTTTTTGGTTTTTCGAGACAGGGTTTCTCTATGTAGCTTTGCGCCTTTCCTGGAACTCACTCTGTAGCCCAGGCTGGCCTCGAACTCACAGAGATCCGCCTCCCTCTGCCTCCCGAGTGCTGGGATTAAAGGTGTGCACCACCACTGCCTGGCCACAGTATACATATTTACATGTAGGCAAAACACTCATACACACAAAATAAAGTAAAATAAATAAAAAAAAAACATGCATTTTGTCTGCATACCTTTAGTTCATTAAGTGAATTGTGTTCTTTAAAGTGTTTCTTTTTTCTCACAATATATTCATCAATGGATTCCATTTTCTTAAAATGAGCCTCATGAAGCCTTTTAAAGTCTAGAATGTATCACAATATGAAAAGTAGTAAGATAAAAATCCATTTTTAACCTTCCCTGTGTTTTTATGAACATTTGTTCTCTTTACTTTCCTGACATTCAACTTAATGTCATCTTGACTAAAACACAATTCTAGAACACTCAGCTTTTGGAAACTCCGGGGAAAGCATGTTCATCTTAGAAATCATTAAGCATTCGCATCTCCACTGGCTAGATCCCTGACATCTTGGTTTGGAGAACAAGAGATTTGTCTTCCTCCACCTCAGTTAGTTAAAGGGCTTATTTAATCATTACAAAATGGACCGTGCTTGTGTGTGTACATGTGTGTGTGCGTGATGGGGACTGAAATACAAGGCCTCCTGCATGGTAAGCACATGGTCTACTATTTGAGATACAACTTCTCTCGCCTCTGAAAACTGACAATTTATACACTGAGAAAACACTAGGTTAAAGACTTCTGTGAAGGTTCAAACAATAAATATGTTAGGCTAGTATGGTTTTTGTCTCATTTTATTTTAATCCCTTTAAAAATTTGAAAGCTGGGCTGGAGAGATGGCTCAGTGGTTAAAGAGCACTGACTGCTCTTCCAGAGAACCTGGGTTCAATTCCCAGCACCCACACGGCAGCTCATAAAACTATCTAACTCCAAGATCTGACACCCTCACACAAACATACGTGTATGCTGTGGGATATCTTTCTGTAGGCTGTGAATATGTGTTGCTCTGATTGGTTGATAAATAAAGCTGTTTGGCCAACAGTGAGGCAGAATAAGGTTAGGCGGTACATTCCAACTGGAGAGAGAGGAGGAGAAAGGAGAGTGGGGCAGATGCCAGCCTGCCACTGAAGGAGCAACAAGATGCCAGCAGACTGGTAATATAGATTATTAGGAATGGGTTAAGTTAAGTTATAAGAGCTAGCTAGCAAGAAGCCTGACCCACAGGCCATATAATTTGCAATTAATATTAAGCCTCTGAGTGATTATTTTGTAACCACTTAGAGCCACACATGTAGGCAAAACACCAATGTACATAAAATAAAAATAAATTATTTTTAAAAAAATTGAAAGTCAAGCAGAGTGTGGTGGCACATGCCTACAAACAAAGCACAGGGCAGGAAGATACAAGCTAAAAAATTCAAAGTCAGCTTTGGATACACAGCAAGTTTGTGGCCTCCTGGGCTACATTAAGACCCGTTCTCAAAAAATGCAAAAGGCAAAAACTTTAGCTCAGAGGATTTAAAACTAATAAAGGTGAGCAGGGAGTGGTTTGCCAAATCCACCCTAGGCTATTCCATTACTGAACTTTTTCTTCTTTTAAATTTACTTTTTTTTATAGGTATGAATGCTTGCCTGTGTATTATGTGCATACCTGGTGCTCAAGGAGGTCAGAAAAGGAAGTTAGATCCCCTGAAACTGGAGTTATGGATGGTTTTAGCCACTATGTAGGTGCTGGGAACTGAACTTAGGTTATCTGAAAGAGCAGCAAGTGCTCTGAACCTCTAAACCATCTCTCCATCCCTCATTATTGAATTTCTAATATATGACAAACAGTATTCTGTTATAAATATACAATAATCTATGTGTCAAGAACCGTAAGGCAGGTGAGACAATTGTTTTTTTTTTTTTTTTTTTTTGGCTATTGAGACAGAAAGTCACACTATACAACAGGCTGGTCCAGAACCATGTAACCAAGCCTCTAGCTCCCAAGTTCTGAGTATATAGTATGTACGTAGTATTTCACAGATACTATTTCATCAGATATTTACTGGAGCCTTGCTATGTGCTATTGCATGTGCTAGGTACTAAGCAGTGGAAAGAGTATTCTCAAGTTAAATACTAACCCATGAAGCCTAAGTACAGCCATTGCCACTTTACACTGAGGAAGACAGTCTGAAGGTCAGGTGCCCGCTATCCTAAAGCCAGGAACCCACAACAGTGGAACGTGAGCCCCGGTCCCCATACCGGGGATTTGAGCTGCTGCCAACCACTGCCGACTCAACAGGGATCTGAAGGAGGGCAACCCACCATCTTCTTTGTATACAAAACTTACTTGGTGTGGTGGCTGCAGTCTTTTTATTGCTCCCACGTTTGGAAAACCCATCTGTGCATAGAGATTTTTTTTCCAAAGGCATCTTTGAATCTTTAACGTCTAAATACACACATACAAAACAAAAAAACATTTTTCGTTAAACTCTATTAACTTAAATAATCAAAGATACAAAAAGCTTCTAAGAAACATCTGTATTTAAGCACTTGTCTAGCAAATGCAAGGCCCTGGGTTCCATCTTTAGTACCACAAAAACTAGACAAAGAAACAAAAAAAGGGTAAATTATTTTATCTGCCTCTATGTGCTATGTTATTTAGTCTTTCAGAGAGGCACAGTTCAGCAGGAAGTGTCTGAATAGCCTTTAGTAATGGCAGGCATTATTCAACCAAACACACCAAGGGGGAGCTGCTGCTCCTTTTAAGACAAGGTCTCTTTATGTAGCCTTGGCTGGCCTGAAACTCTCTATGTAGACCAGGAAGACCTTGAGATCATAGAGACCTGTCTGTCTCTGCCTCCTGAGTGCTGGGATTCAAGTGTTCATCACCACACCCAACAGACAAGTCAGAGTTTCATAAATGTTAGTTGCATGATAGAATATGAACTTATGTTCTTTGTACATTGTGTAAGAACTATCTTATTTAAGAAACACACAGACGCCCGGTGGTAGTAGTGCATGCCTTTAATCCCAGCACTCATGAGGCAAAAGTAGGTGGATCTGTGTGAGTTCGATGCCAACCTGGTCTACAGAGGGAGCTCCAGGACAGGCTCCAAGGCTACACAGAGAAACCTTGTCTTGAAAAATAAAAAAAAAAAAAAGAAACACACAGATAAGGAGCCAGGCATGGAGGGCATGTCTGTAATCCCAGCATCTGGGGAAGTGGGACAAGGAGTTCAAAAACATCCTCAGCCACATAGTGAGTTCCAGGCCAATGTGGGCTGGATGAAATCATGTCTTAAAAAAAGGAAATCAAAACAAAACAGTAAAATAATATACACACACCCTCAACCAAAGAAACACATGTAGTAGTAAAGGGACACATATCTACAACTTCTCTCAGAGTTCAAGGGGAGAACCTATGTGTGTATGTGTGTGATAGAGACACAAAGTAGGAGAAGGAGAGAGGGAAGGAAGAAAACTAAGGAAAAAGGGGTAATGTTAACAGTTGGGAAACCTGAGTGACATTTTGCACCACATTCTGGTGGTGCCTGTAATGGGCCATCATCTCCGTAAATCCTTCCTGTCCATCTTCCAGTAATTCTCAGAGCCCAGGCAGATTGGCCAAGGGGAACCTCCCTAACACAGAGATGGCCATGGCAATTGGCAGGCTTCCTAAGGAATAAAACTGGAGAGCACAAAGTGCTGTCAGGATGGGCCAACTGAATTTTTTAGTTTTCTAAAACTTAATTGCCAGGCTTCCTAAGGAATAAAACTGGAGAGCACAAAGTGCTGTCAGGATGGGCCAACTGAATTTTTTAGTTTTCTAAAACTTAATTGAGGGCACTAGAGAGGCGGCTCAGCAGTTAAGAGCATTGTTGCTGTTGGAGGGCTTGGGTTCAGTTCCCAGCACCCATACAGTGGCTCCCAACCATCTCTAACTCTAGTTCTAGGGGATCTGATGCCCTCTTGAACTCTGCAGGTACCAGGTATATACCTGATAAACATATATACCTGCAAGCAAAAAAAAAAAACAAAAAAAAAAACAAAAAAAAAAAACACATAAATTTTAAAAATGTAGCCAGGTGGTAGTGACACATGCTTTTAATCCCAGCACTTGTGAGGCAGAGCCAGGTGGATCTCTGTGAGTTTGAGGCCAGCCTGGTCTATAGGGCAAGCTCCAGAACAGGCACCAAAACTACACAGAGAAACCCTGTCTCAAAAAAAAACAAAAAAAGGATAAATTTTAAAAATGTATATAAAAAAATTTAAAACAAACAAAAACCTGTTATTGAAAAAGTTTAAGAAAAACCTGTTTTATTTATTTATTTTTTTGGACAGTCACTCACTATGTTGCCCTGGCTGGCCTGGAAATTATTCTGTAGACCAGACTAGCCTGGAACTAGCCACCTCCTCAGTCACTCAAATGCTGGAATTAAGGGATGGGATATGCATGATTGAGAAAGACAGGGATTCACTGCATGAAAAGCGGGTGTCACCGCCTCATGTAAGCATCCTAAGAAGTAGGCAGGGATTGCATCATTCTTGAGTTAAGCAGAAAGGTTAGAGAAAATGGGCTCTCCTGTCACCAGGAGAGATCGACCTTCCCAAGCTCTCCAGAAACCTCTTACTCTGCTCTGGATACAAGTCACAGCTAAGGATGTAGCTCAGTCACCGTGCACTTGAGTAGCAGCTTAAGCTCCTGAGTTTGATGCCAGTACCAGATAACAAATGCTAAGTATGACTCATCGGTCTTCTGTATTTATTTCTAGGTTTTGCTTTGACTGTAAAACATGTGGAAGTTCCAAGTGTGGCTATGGTGAACTGTGGTCCTCCAAAGGTAAGTTAGTTCCCAAACTACCAGCTGTGATGTCAACCACTTAGGAACTGGGTCTCTAGATACTTAATCAGACAGAGGTTGTTTGCTAGGTAGTAATCCAATAGGAGCAGTGTCTTTAGAAGAACAGATTCAGATCATCAATCCCAGAACCCTTAAGACTGAGGCAGGAAGACTGCAGTGAGTTTGAGGCCAGCGTGGGTTACAGTGTGAGGATCTACCACAAGCCAAATAAATAAGACAGATGTCATGTGGAAACAGAGGCAGAGAGCAGAGCATGTGGATCAGGCCATGGAACCACAGATAGGCATAGCCATTATAAGGTACAAGAAGCAAAGAAGGTACTCAGTGCCTCAGAAAAGCATGGCTCATTGACACTTCGGCTTTAGATTTACAGCTCCCAAATGTAGATGACAATCTATTTCTGCTCTTTTTCTTGTTTTTCAGGGGGTTTTTGTTTTTTGCTGTTGTTTTGTTGGTTTTTGAGACAGGGTCTTCTCTCTGATATGCAGCTCTGGTTGCCCTAAAACTCACTCTGTAGATCACAATGGCCTCAAACTCAGAGACTGACCTGCCTCTGCCTCCTGAATGTTGGGATTAAAGGCGTGTGCCACCATGCCTGGCTCAGTTTCTAGGTTTTCAAACTGCCTGGTTTGCATTCCTCACAAACTGATACCCATGACCCCCGACAGTTCCAGTTTGAAAACACTAGCTGGCACACACCGTTGACTTCACTCTCTCCTGAGGAAGCTGCGCTCCCGTCTTCTTGGCTCTGGTTTGGCAGAGAAGGAACTTTCGTAGTAGTTTTGAGGTCTTGATTTTCCTGCTTTTCTTGATTCTGTAATGTAGTACGATCACTTCTTTTTATCTCAGAATGATCCTGCAACAAATTGTGAAAGGAAAAAAACCCAAAAGAATAATTGCTACTTTCTGAAAAAGGGGTATGAAATCAAGGTGTGTGTGTGGGGGGGGAGTCAGTCAGAAGAACAATAGAGGAATAAGACTCCTGAGTGGTTTTGTGTGACCCAGTGTTCTGAGACTGTAATTTCAAAAATGGAGATACTAGAGGCCACTAGAAAGAACGGAAGATTTGTTCCTTTATGGATAACAAACTAAAACATAGCTTCTTAATCCATGCGGTCACACCACTAAACATGGCAGCCAGAAAGAATCTGGCAATAGGAAAAGCTGAACATAAAGTAACCCAAATTAATCCAAAATCAAATACGAAATGAGCCCAAGTTTGATTCCTGAGGCCCCACATGGTAAAAGAAGAAAACAATCCTGAAAGTTGTCTTCTGACTCCCACATCCAAGCCATGGCATGCACCCCGGCTCCCACATCCAAGCCATGGCATGCACCCCGGCTCCCACATCCAAGCCATGGCATGCACCCCGGCTCCCACATCCAAGCCATGGCATGCACCCCGGCTCCCACATCCAAGCCATGGCATGCACCCCGGCTCCCACATCCAAGCCATGGCATGCACCCCGGCTCCCACATCCAAGCCATGGCATGCACCCCGGCTCCCACATCCAAGCCATGGCATGCACCCCGGCTCCCACATCCAAGCCATGGCATGCACCCCGGCTCCCACATCCAAGCCATGGCATGCACCCCGGCTCCCACATCCAAGCCATGGCATGCACCCCGGCTCCCACATCCAAGCCATGGCATGCACCCCGGCTCCCACATCCAAGCCATGGCATGCACCCCGGCTCCCACATCCAAGCCATGGCATGCACCCCGGCTCCCACATCCAAGCCATGGCATGCACCCCGGCTCCCACATCCAAGCCATGGCATGCACCCCGGCTCCCACATCCAAGCCATGGCATGCACCCCGGCTCCCACATCCAAGCCATGGCATGCACCCCGGCTCCCACATCCAAGCCATGGCATGCACCCCGGCTCCCACATCCAAGCCATGGCATGCACCCCGGCTCCCACATCCAAGCCATGGCATGCACCCCGGCTCCCACATCCAAGCCATGGCATGCACCCCGGCTCCCACATCCAAGCCATGGCATGCACCCCGGCTCCCACATCCAAGCCATGGCATGCACCCCGGCTCCCACATCCAAGCCATGGCATGCACCCCGGCTCCCACATCCAAGCCATGGCATGCACCCCGGCTCCCACATCCAAGCCATGGCATGCACCCCGGCTCCCACATCCAAGCCATGGCATGCACCCCGGCTCCCACATCCAAGCCATGGCATGCACCCCGGCTCCCACATCCAAGCCATGGCATGCACCCCGGCTCCCACATCCAAGCCATGGCATGCACCCCGGCTCCCACATCCAAGCCATGGCATGCACCCCGGCTCCCACATCCAAGCCATGGCATGCACCCCGGCTCCCACATCCAAGCCATGGCATGCACCCCGGCTCCCACATCCAAGCCATGGCATGCACCCCGGCTCCCACATCCAAGCCATGGCATGCACCCCGGCTCCCACATCCAAGCCATGGCATGCACCCCGGCTCCCACATCCAAGCCATGGCATGCACCCCGGCTCCCACATCCAAGCCATGGCATGCACCCCGGCTCCCACATCCAAGCCATGGCATGCACCCCGGCTCCCACATCCAAGCCATGGCATGCACCCCAGCCCCCACATCCAAGCCAAGGCATGCACCCCAGACCCCACTACATCCCCTCCACATGTAATCCATGGCATGTACCCCAGTCCCCACATCCCCTCCACATGTAAGCCACGATATGCACCCCAGCCCCCACCACATCCCCTCCACATGTAAGCCATGGCATGTACACCAACCCCAACCCATTCCCTCCCAACACAACAAATAAATTTTTAAAATGCTATTAAGGGGCTGGAGAGATGGCACAGTGGTTAAGGGCACTGGCTGCTCTTCCAGAGGACCTGGATTTGATTCCCAGTACCACATGGCAGCTCACCATCACCTGTAACTCCAGTTCTGGGGAATTGAATGTCCTCTCTGGCCTCCAAGGGTACAAGGAATGCACATGGCGTATGACATACAACAAGCAAAACAGTCATACACATAAAATAAAAAGGTAAATTTAAAAAAAGTAATTAAGGCTGGGCATAGTGGCACACATCATGGTCTGAAAGAAAATGGCTCCCATAGGGAGTGGCACTATTAAGAAGTGTGGCTTTGTTGCAGGAAGTGTGTGTGTCACTATGGGAGTGGGCTTTGAGGTCTTATATGCTCAGACTAGATCCAGTGTCACAGACTCCTTCTGCTGCCTGTGAATCAAGATGTAGAACTCTCAGCTTCTTCTGCACACGCCACATCCCACCATGATGATAATAGACTAAACCTCTTAAACTGTAAGCTAGCCCCAATTGTGTGGTCATGGTGTCTCTTTACAGCAATAGAAACTCTAACTAAGACATACATCTTTAATCCCAGCACTTGGGAGGCAGAAGCAGGTGGATCTCTGTGAGTTCAAAGTCAGCCCGGTCTACAGAGTGAGTTCTAGAACAGCCAGGGCTGCATAGTGAGACTCTGTTTCTACCACCCAAAAGGTAATTAAGAAAAAATAAGAGAAAAAGCACTACAAAACAAAATTAAGAAATTAGGATAGGCATGTTGGTTCATATCTAAAATCTCAACACTTGGGCTGAGGCAGGAGAATTACTGTTGTGGGATATTTGTACACTGTGTGAAGATATATTGCTGTGATTGGTTTAATAAAGAGCTAAATGGTCAATAGCTAGGCAAGAGGAATAGGTGGAACCTCCAGGCAGGGAGAGAGGAAGTAGGAGATGAATTGAGACATGCAGGATGCCATGAGACACTAAATGAGTTAGACATACAGAATGGGAGAGGTAAAAGCCATATGCTAAAATGTAGATGAATAAAAATGGGTTAATTTAAATTATAAGAGCGAGTGGGACAAGCTTAAGCTAAGACCAAGCTTTCATAATTAATAAAAATTCTCCATGTCATTATTTGGGAGCTGGCTGGTGAGACAGAGAAAGACTTGTTACAAATTACCATGACTTTAAGGACAGCTGGGGTTAGAGAGTTGGACTCTCATTCACAACTATCACCACCACCAAGAGACCAAGCAAGGTGGTGCATGCCTTTAAGCTGAGCCTAGTTTACATAATGAGTACTGGGCCAGCCAGGGCTGTATAGTGAGATGCTGTGTCAGAGGGGGAGAGAGAGAGAGAGAGAGAGAGAGAGAGAGAGAGAGAGAGAGAGGAATGGAGGGAAGGAGGGAGGGGTTATGATTACGTGTGGTGAGAATCATTTTTGATTTCTGTTGTTGTTGAGACAGGGTCTCACTACGTAGCACCAGTTGTCCTTGAACTCGTGATCTTCTTGCCTCTGCCTCCCAGCACTGAGATTATAGTTGTATGCCTTCATGCTTGGAAAAAAAGTTTCATTTGTATAAGGTACAAGAGTAAAATCAGGGGCTGGAGAGATAGCTCAGCGGTTCAGAGCACGGGCTGCTCTTCCAGAGGTCCTGAGTTCAGGTCCCAGCCTCCACATGGTGGCTCACAGCCATCTGTAATAGGATCCAGTACCCTCCTCTGGTGGGCAGAGGAGCATGCAGACAGCACTCATAAATGAATAAATCTTTAAAGAAATGTTTGAAAAAAAAAGAATGAAATCAGTGTAATCAAAGCAAGTGAAGGAAGCCCCTAGTTATTCAGCCTGACCACACACTACTGAAAGACTAAGCACGGGATGATGACCAGGCCAGGAGCAGACTGAGAAAGAGAACTTAAAACTGTACTTCAGGTTGGTGGCTCTTTCATATCTACTGCAGACCACCTATGTGAACAATACATGAGCACTCACACTTATCCTATCAATTTTTGTATAAATTATATTTTTTGTATGAATTGCATGTGGAAGTACGTATGTGCGGGTATGCATACTATGAATGCAGGAATGCCAGAGGAGGGCATTGTGTGTGTCTATGTGTGTGTAGGGGGCTCTCTATTATTCTTTGTTTCTTTGAGGCAGGATCGCTCACTGAACTTGGAGATCTTGTTTTTAGGTTAGACTGGCAGCCAACAAGCCCCAGAGATGCTGTTTCCACTCCCCTCAGAGCTAAAGTTACAGGTGTGCATGAGACCACACCTGGCCTTCACATGGGTACTAGGATCTGAACTCCATAGCAGCAAGCTCTCTTAACTCCTGAGCTATCAATCTCTCTCCAGCCCCTTTAATGGGTATTTAATTTAATTTGTACTTAATACTAGTGATTTCTTCCCAAGTGCTAGGGACAGGGGTATGGTGGGGAGTACTGCAGACACAAGTCTGTACTTTTGAGGAACGTGCAGCACATAGGATGTTTCCAGCCATCTGGCTCATAAGGGAAGGTAAAATGGAAGCCAGTTATGGTAGCTTCTCTTCAGTTTGCATAGTTTCATTCACCTGGAAGTTAGGAATTCCATGGACTGTCTTGCGCTTCCTTCTTGTTGTGGTGACATGACCAACTGGTTTCCTCTCAGCTTGCTCCTCACAGTTAATTTGCATCTCAGTCTCATCACAGGAGAATGCAGAAGACTGATTCTCATCCTGGAAAAGGAGGAGACAGTATGAGCCAGATCTTGTATGCATGTGCACTAGCAATTGCATCCTAAGTCAAAGTAACTTGTCACAAATGAGAATAAGAAATAGCATTTGCATTTTCATAAAGAAAAAAGTAAAAAGTTACTGTATGATACAGTACAGTCAGAAAGCAGAGAATCTGAAACAGACCTGCTTATGTAAGAAATCATTGTTAGCCAGGCCATGGTGGTGCACACAATGCCAGCACTCGGGAGGCAGAAGCAGGTGGATCTCTGTGAGTTCAAGGACAGCCAGGGCCACACAGAGAAAATCTGTTTCGAAAAACAAACAAAACAAACCAACAAACCAACAAACCAACAAACAAACAAACAAACAAACAAACAAAAGAAATCATTGTTAATGGCTTATATATATATTAGTGGGGAAGGTTCTTTTCATTACTGAATAACTAATACTATTAGCTATTATTTCTTATATTTGTTTATTTTTTTGGTTTTTTTCAAGACAGGGTTTCTCTGTGTAGCTTTGGTGCCTGTCCTGGGTCTCGCTCTGTAGACCAGGCTGGCCTCGAACTCAGAGATCCGCCTGGCTCTGCCACCTGAATGCTGGGATTAAAGGCGTGCGCCACCACCACCTGGCTATTTCTTTTATTTGTGTTAGAGGAAGAAAACTTGGTTGTTTTTTTTTTTTTCCATACCACAAAGAATCTGGATGGATTATAGTTGTTTCTCAGTAGTAGGGATCAAATGTAGGTACCTCATATGCTAGGCAAGCACACTAGGGGTGAACTTAGCCAACCCTTTTTTTAAACTTCTTGTTATTATTAAGTTACCATAGCTGACTTTGACTTCTGATTCTCCTGTCTCAGCCTCCTGAGTACTGGGTTACAGGAATGGTCCCACCACATGGGGCTGATTTTTTTGGGGGGGGATACATTTAAATATCACCACATATATGTGGTGATATTTATATATGCTCTAAAAATAAAGCTTGTCTGAAGATCAGAGAGGAGAGCCACAGAGTTAGCCATAGAGGCCAGGCCGTGGTGGCGCACACCTTTAATCCCAGCACTTGGGAGGCAGAGGCAGATGGATCTCTGTGAGTTCAAGGCCACCCTGGACCACAGGAGATTAATCCAGTCTAAAAGAGAAAGTCAGGCAGTGATGGCTCACACCTTTAATTCCAGTACTTGGAAGTCACAGGCTTTTAATCCCAGCACTAGGGAGGTTGAGACAGAAAGTGATATAGCTGGGCAAAGAAAGGAGTTCCGCCCCCTTTTGGCTGAGGACTCAGAGGATCAGTCTGAGGATTCCTGTAGACAAGATCAACTCTTTCAGGCTGAGGATCAGTCTGAGGATTCCTGTAGACAATATCAACTCTTTCAGGCTGAGGATCAGTCTGAGGATTCCTGTAGACAAGATCAACTCTTTCAGGCTGAGGATCAGTCTGAGGATTCCTGTAGACAAGATCAACTCTTTCAGGCTGAGAAGTTTGCTGGATAAGAGGTGGTGGCTGTGGCTTGCTCTGCTTCTCTGATCTTTCAGCTTTCACTCTGATATCTGGGTTTTTATTATAAGACCAATTAGGATTCATGCTACACACACACACATATATATATAAAACCACTGCCTAGCAAATATGACTTAAAATATTAACTACAAAATTTGGAAAGTATGTAGTTCAGTGGTAAAAACACTTGTCTACTACGTACAAGGCCCAGAGTTTGGCCCTCAGCACTTTGGAGATGGGGTAGTCGTCATGTACAAAAACACTATGAAAAGCAGTTTTTTTCTTCACCCTTGCTTACTGTTAAGGCTTCAGTTCAGCAGGTTCCTCATTTGTCTCTAGGGAATCCTGGCATACTCACTCAGATGCTCAGGGCTTTTATGTCAAAGTGTGGCTCATCTGTACTCTCCTCTTGCCACTTTCTTCCTAGGAGAATTATCCTACTTTGGTCAGAGTACCACCCTTACAGCCTTCAATCCACCTTCAAACACTGCTGGAAGCTGGAGGTGTGAGCATCTTTAATTACCCCTCTGCTTCCTAGCCTGTTTAGCCTTTTTTAAAAAACCCAGTACTGAGAACTTGAGCACAGGGCTTCATGCATGATGAGCCAGTGAGTGCTCCGCCACTGAGCTAAGGCCCATAGCCCCTACTTTTCAATTTCTGTCATCTGTTGTTTTTTGAGACAGTGTCTTGACAAGCAGCCCAGGCTGTCTTGAACTGTAAAGCTCTATGCCTCAGCATAGAGCCTCTGTGCATCTGCTGCCACAACCCGCTCTCTCTGTTCTCTTGTCTCTGCAGCATCGGTCAAGCTCGTGTTCTGTTATATAGCCTTAAATGAATCATCTCTGTTTTGCCCACCTATCTTGATTCTATGGATGGTTTACTCAATAAATGATTGTAAAGTATGTTTTTGGTTGTTTTCTGTACCATCTCCACTCTTCAGGGCTGTTTCTTCTATTTATCTTAGTGTTGTTCAGGTTGCAGCTTTTCCACAAATGTTTGGTGACTGAGTTGTTTGTTCATTAGGAGCTTGAATGTGGGAGGGAAGTTTTTTGTTTATGAAGGTGTATGATCCTCTGGAACTGGAGTTACAGGCAGTTTCGAGCTGCCATGTGGGTGCTGGGAGTTGAACCCGGGTCCTCTAAAAGAGCAGTCAGTGCTCTCAACCACTGAGCCATGGCTCCAGCCCAAAGAAGGGAGCTTTTCACATGGCAGGATTCTAATACTGGATAGGTGGATGGAAGGAGTGCATATGCTCTAGGTTCTTTGAATGCCCAAAGGCTTTACAACCACTTACCCTTACAGGGAGATCTGTACTCCACACTCCACACATGGAGGAAGGAGTAGACTGCTTTGTATCTCGACTGTCAGAGCAAAGTAGTTGAGCATGGATGCACACACCTGTAATCCTAGGTACTTGGGTGGGACAGGAGGATCTCAAATTTGAGGCCAGTCTGGGCTACATAGGAAGACCTTGCCTATAAATAAGCAAGCAAACAAACAAATAAGTAAATGAGGCTGGAGAAATGGGTTGTTGCTTTTCCAGAAGACCTGGGTTCAATTTCCAACACCTACATGGCAGCTCATAACAATATGACTCCAGCTACCAGAGATCCAATGCCCTCTTCTGACCCCAGTGGACACCAGGCACACACATAAAATAAAAATAAAGAAATCTGCTTTAGACAGGGGTGAAGTATTGCAGAAGTAGAGTGACTTCAAATGATGCAAGGTCCATGGAAATCTTAAAGAATTGAACAGCTGCTGAAGAACAAAAGCAAAGAGTACTCATTAAAAAGCAGATATAAGGGCAGTGGAGAGACATCCCGACTGACCTGTCCACCTATGGACTACGAAGGCAGTGAAGACAATGGATCATTAGAATGCAGCAAACAGGCGAGGCTGACCTTAAAGCCCAGCACTAGGAGGCAGAGGCAGGTAGAGCTCTGCTTCAGGCCACGGTAGTCTACAGAGCGTTCCAAGCCAGTTAGAGTCACACACACACACAACTGGGAGATCAGCAGGAATAAGAAGAATAGTAAACATTCAGACCTGGGCATGGTGGTACATACCTGTAATCCCAACATTTTAGAGATAAAAGCAGGAGAATTATAAGGACAAGGTCAAATTTGAAGACAGTTTGGGCTATGGGAGACCTTGTCTCAAAACAAACGCAAAATTTTCAAAGATGGAGCTGGAGAGATGGTTTAGCAGTTAAGAGCACTTGCTACTTTTGCAGAGGACTGAAGTTTGGTTCCCAGTACCCATGCCAGGCAACTCACAACCTCCTGTAACTCCAGCTTCTGGATTCCAAAGGCATCCACAAGCATGTTCTCCCCCCCGCCCCCCCCCCCCCCCCCCAATCACACACACACAAACACATTTTGTTTTTAAGACAAGGTTTCTCTGTATAACAGTTCTGGTTGTCCTGGAATTCACTTCATAGACCAGGCTGGCCTTGAACTAACAGAGATCCACCTGCCTCTGCCTCCCGAGTGCGGGGATTAAAGGAATGAACCACCACTGCCCGTCCCACAAACACATTTTATAAAGAAACAAAATGGGGTTGGAGAGATGTTTCAGTGGTTAAGAGCACTTGTTGCTCTTACACAGATCCTATTCCCATACAGTAAAATAAAGAAGACTAAAAACAATAACTACAAAAAGAAAAATGATGCTGGGCGGTGGTGGCGCATGCTTAATTAAATTAAATTAAATTAAATTAAGCACTCCCCAAAAAAAGACCAAAAGTCACCAGGTGGCGCATGCCTTTAATTCCAGCACTCAGAAGGTAGAGGCAGGCGGATCTCTGTGAGTTCAAGGCCAGCCTGGTCTACAGAGTGAGCTCCAGGACAGGCTCCAAAACTACACAGAGAAACCTTGTCTCAAAAAACCAACAAACAAGAAAGATGAGGTCAGATCTGCTACTTAACCTGGGTATTTACGGCTTTAAGTCTAGCCTCGATCCTACTTCCCCCCTGCTGTCTCTCACATCTCACAACCTACACTTAACTTCTGCTCTCTCGCCTTTTTGTTTGTTTTTCAAGACAGGGTTTCTCTGTGCAGCCCTGGCTGTCCTAGAACTCACGCTGTAGCCCAGGCTGGCCTCGAACTCACAGAGATCTGCCTGCCTTTGCCTCCCTAGTGCTGGGATTAAAGGCGTGTGCCACCACCGCCTGGCTTTTGTTTTCTTTTTAAGACAGGATCTTACATGAGTTTAGGCTGCTATTGAATTCAAGAACTTCCTATCAGGCTGGAGAGATGGCTCAGAGGTTAAAAGCACTGGTTGCTTTTCCAGAGGTCCTGAGTTCAATTCCCAGCAACTACATGGCGGCTCACAACCATCTATAATGAGCTCTGGTGCCCTCTTCTGGCCTGCAGGCATACATGCGGGCAGAACACTGTATACATAATAAATAAATACATCTTAAAAAAAAGAGTGCTAGGATTACCAACTTGCACTACCTTAAAAAAAAAAAGAACTCCCTATCCCAACCACTGAAGGCTGGAGTGTAAGAGTGTAAGCATGTACCATGGTACACAAGTACTTCTGCATTTGTTTAAAGATACCTTATTTGCACCAAAACTACACAGAGAAATCCTGTCTCGAAAAACCAAAAAACAACAACAAAAAAGATATCTTATTTGTTAGATAACATGGCATTTTAAAAATTTATAACAAACAATGATGAGACAATTCAGTCCCTGGTCCTATTACTAATGATAACATCATATAATAATAAACATCATATCTTTTTATTTATTTGTTTGTTTGTTTTTGAGCTAGGGTCAAGGTCTGACCTATTAGACTGTGCTGGCTCCATCTCCCAATGTTGGGCTTATAAGTATGAGCCTTTACATCATCTATTACATCTTAAATCATCACCAGTAAGTATTAATTGCTCATTAACTAAATACAATATTTTACTATCTAATAAGTGATAAAGAACATTACTCACCTGATTTTTATTTTCTTTCCTTGCTTCTGGATTCAGGTGGGCTTTCAAGGCTCTTAAC
This sequence comes from Peromyscus californicus insignis, assembly GCF_007827085.1. Lineage (NCBI taxonomy): Eukaryota > Metazoa > Chordata > Mammalia > Rodentia > Cricetidae > Peromyscus > Peromyscus californicus. The sequence goes on along the minus strand of NW_026294595.1, from coordinate 93,927,793 downwards.
AACTTGTCTGCCTGTAAGAAAGAACAGCTCATCATTACAGTCAAAGTAAAAAAAAGCAAGAAATCTATGCCAAACACCTTTTTTCTTCTGTTTATTGACTGTACTCTGGTCAGGCTGGCAGACTATAAAAATTGCCTGGATAGAACTAGATTTCACACCCCAGGGGCAATATCAGGTAAAGAAAAAGACATACAGTGCAGTACAATGGGGTAAGGATGTGAGGAAGCTTTGGATATTGTGGGCTTGGCAGATCCAATGTCAGCAGGTGATGGGATGCCCCAGCTTTAAGACAGATGTCCTGGCTGGGGCTACTGAGATCTTGAGAATGGAGAAGAGAGAGTCAAACAGAGAGAACAAGATGGAGGAAAAGCAAGGCAAAGAAAACAGGGCCGATGATGACTAAGTTCAGCATGACTGGAACACTGAGCTAACAGAAAGGAGGGTAAGAAAGAAGTTAGAAAAGTAGTCAGGAGCACAATTTTGCTAGCTTGGCCTGCCTCATAAGGCTTCTTGAGTATAAACTCTGTCCTCAAGCAAAGGGCAGTCTCTGAAGAGTTGGCTTCAGAGGGCAGCAGGTGACTAACTTGATGCTTAGGAAATCTGAACTGCGTCCTGAACTGGAGAGATGGATGAAAACCTCGAACGAAGTAAGCCAGCAGGAGTATCAAGCTGAGTAGGGAAATTTTTAGGGTCCAGTTTCTCTGGTGGGCAGGGGGCATCCTGTAGTGGGGGTCTTACAAGTCCTGGGGAAGAGGGAACTCCTGGACTCACTTTCCATTCTAGGAAAGCTTCCCTGTTCCTTTCTGGAAGACAAATACTGATCTGAGTGGCTTTCCTTTTTTAAAAGTTCAAATGGAGTCAGGCATAGCAATTTCCTGAGATTTCTAGGCTAACCTGGGCTACAGAATGAGACCCTATTTCAAAACAATCAAAGATCAAGTATATTTGTTAGGTTCTTTTTCCCCACTACAACCAGGGATGCAGTTGAGGGCCAAACATTTTTTAAAAAATAATAATTATGTTTGTATTTTTAAAAAAAAATTCTTAGCTGGGCATGATGGTACATGCTTTTAATCCCAAGCACTCAGGAGACAGAGGTTGGCAGATCTCTATGAGTTTGAGGCCAGCCTGGTCTACACAGTGAATTCCAAGACAGCCAGAGCTATATAGTAAGACCCTACCTCAAAATAAAAAAGTAAAATAACTTAAATTTTTTTTTCAAGACGGTTTCTGTGTAGTCCTGGCTGTCCAAGGACTCGCTCTGTCAACAAGACTAGTCTTGAACTCACAGAAATCTGCTTGCCTCTACCTCCTGAGTGTTTGGGATTAAAGGCATGTGCCACCATTGACTGGCTTAAAAATTTTTTAATTAAAATATAATTACATAACCTCCTCTGCCCATTCCTTTTCTCCCTTCAACCTCTATCCATGTACCTGGCCTTGCTCTTTCTCAAATTCATGACTGTTTTTTAATTGTTACACACACACAAACACCTAAGTATATAAATACAACCTGCTCAGTCCATGTTTCTTGTGTGTATATCACTCTATACACTTAAGATGGGCTCAACCTCTGGGCTTGGCTTTCCTTCTCACGCAATTTACCATTAATCAGTAGTAAATGGCAAAGCTTGAAATTTGCCTGCCCTTTAAGTACAGAAGTTTTGATGGGGTGTGAGCCTAAGCCACATGCTTCAACTGTACTAGACATCTCTGCATGAAGCCATCTAGCTATTAATAAAATGATTCTTATTTCCTACTCAATAAATCTCACCTGAGGTTTCCTCTCAGAAGAGGTAACCCAGGTCTTTTTTGTTGTGTTTTTTTTTTTTGTTTTTTCAAGACAGGGTTTCTCTGTGTAGCCCTGGTTGTCCTAGAACTCACTCTGTAGATCAGTCTGGCTTTGAACTCAGAGGTCTGCCTGATTCTGCCTCCCGAGTACTGGGATTAAAGACCTGTGCCACCATGCCCAGCTAGGTACAAATTTTTATTTATTTACTTATGTATGTGTGTGTGTGTGTGTGTGTGTGTAAGTATTTGGGCAGGTGTGCCGCAGTGCATGTGTGGAGTTCAGAGGACAATTTTGTAGAGTCGATTCTCTCCTTCAACCATGTGGGTCGCAACACCAGGTTTGTGTGCTAAGAAGTGTTCTAGGAGCTAGAGAAACTGGTGAACAGAACAGACAAGCCTTCTGCTGCTTCCCATTGGACTAATGGGGAAATAGCTTATTAACCAAGTAAGCTAGAAATACCACATCAGGGGCTAGGAAGCAAAACCTAAACTACGAGATAGAGGTGGGATAGGTGCTCAATCAGGTGGCCAGCTGAGATGAAAAGGAGATCAAAAGCAGCAGATGTAGTCTGATAAACAATTATAGTTAGGCCAGAGGTGGTGGTACAAGCCTATAGACCCAGGGAAGGTTGAGGCATGAGGATCCTAAATTCCAGACTAGTCTAAGCTGTATACTGTTTTCTAGGATAGCCTGGACTATATAATGAGACTTTGCTTCATAAAAAAAAAAAAAAAATCCAGCTGGGTGTGGTGGTGGACACTTTTAATATCCCAGCACTTGGGAGGCAGAGGCCAGCTGAGCTCTGTGATCTTGAGGCCAGCCTGGTCTACAGAGCGAGATCCAGGACAGCCAGAACTGTTACACAGAAAAACCCTGTCTTGAACAGCACCGCAACACACACCAAAAAAATCCAACCAGATAGCAAAAACCTGAGGGCCTAAACTTTATTAAGCTATGTAACTCTGAAACATTTCCAAGTACTCTTCATTGCCATTCAGAGAGACCTGAGAGGCATCTATGGCCTCAGTATTCTGTTTAAACCATTTAAAAACATTTGTGATGATTAAAGAGACATTTAGTGCAAATATCAGTTGCTGTACAAATTTCTGGGGTACACGTGTGGGAAATCTCAACTCCAATATAGTAAGTCCCAATTTCACAATGAATCACATTTTCTCTGAACACCTTGCAAAAGTCCTTACCGGTTTTAAAAAAAGAACACCATCACAATAGTGACCAGTGTATGGGCAATCATACTGTATCCTGATGGCTAGGCATCCCAATAAAGGCCTGTGAGAGTGCAGGTACTATCATAGTTTACTAAACAGTAGTAGTTTGGGAGTTTTACAGAAGGCAATTCAACTTTTTCTTCAACTGCCTAATAACCGGCATTAGACAGTACATTGATTACGTCTTATGGGTCTGCATTTCCCATCTGGTACCAGGGAATTATTAATTTCCAGTAAGAGGCCTTTGGAAAAAGTCAGCCTCCAAATAAAGTAACAGCCATGGCTTCTCTTCCGTTTAACAAATTCCAGCCACCGTGAACCAAACCTACTCACCCAAAAACAGCGTCCCCCGGGGGTTTCCTCTCAGTCTCTTCGCCCGGTGTCCCCTACACTCCAGGTATCTTCTACCCCGCCCACCCAACTGCCCGCACCACCAGTCAGCACCGTACCCTCAGGTTAGCCCGGAGGCCCAGCCTTTTGGCTAAATTTTGCAGGTCACTGTACTTGAAGGAGTCCAGCTCCTCTGCAGAGGGGACCGTCATCGCGTTCTGCAATCCCGGCGACACCCAGAAAAACAGCCAGACAACTCAAACAGCACCGTTCAAAACTGGCGCCACCCGAGGCGTTGACAAGCCGACTTTTATAGTCAGTTTAAATGAAGACTGCTGCACATCCATTGGTTGAACGCCTCGAGGGTTTTCAATGCTGGCCAATAGAACGGCTGAAGCGCGCTACACCGCACGCCTAACTAATTAATACGCAGGCGCGCGACAGCTTGTGGGCGTGTCTTAAGGCATGTTGTCCAATGAGAATGCAGGTAAACTTCAGTTGGGTGGAACCTGGCGCGTGCGCAAAACGGAGGCGCGGGGCTTCAAAAAGATGGCGGCACGCTCGCGGCGCCGCCCCTTGCTACTGGAGACACGGTCTTGCAGTGATTCTAGTGACACGCCGTTTTCTTTTACTAACTCCATGGAGTGGGACACTCAGGTGGTGGATGGGTCCTCCCCTCTGGGCCCTTCCGGGACTAAGGTGGAGGCGTCACTCGTCGACCTGCGGCGTCCTGCGTGGTTGGAACCAGAGAGGTGTGCCGTGTTCCACTGTGCGCACTGCCACGCGGTGCTCGCCGACACCCTGCATCTCGCCTGGGATCTGTCCAAGTCTCTCGGGGCCGTGGCTTTCTCCCGTGAGTGAGGCGAGGGTTGGCGTCTGAGAAAGGCAGGCCGGGGCAGGAGGAGAGGTGAGGGAGCCGTGGTTTTGTTTTCCGGAACTGGACCTCGCATGAGCTAAGCATGCGTCTTTGGCTGAGCCCCACCCGTTTTGTTGGCTTTTATGGTGGGAGGTTCTCCTGTTCAAAACCCGTTTGTCTTCCAGGAGTCACGAACAACGTCGTTTTATTAGAGCCCTTTCTGGTTGGCATTGAAGGTTCTCTCAGATGCAGGTACGTGTGGAGAATTCCTGAGGTGGATCTATAGTTCCTGATTTAATGACACTGAGGAGTACCTAATTGTCGTGAGCAAGAAGAAAACTTTATTTTTGTTGTGACCTAAGTTTATTCTCTCCATACAGTATGTTTCAATGATATACTTTTTATGCGTTTGAATCATAACAAGGCATTAATGAAATGAAAATTAGGGTTGGGTATATGTTTTAACATCTGAGGTCCATATCCTGTGAGATAACTAGGACTATTTAATTTTTTTTTTGTTTGTTTTTTTTTGTTTTTGTTTTTGTTTTTCGAGACAGGGTTTCTCTGTAGTTTTGGTGCCTGTCCTGGATCTCACAGAGATCTGCCTGGCTCTGCCTCCTGAGTGCTGGGACTAAAGGCGTGCGCCTCCAACACCCGGTTAGTTACATAAAATATCTTAATTTTACAAAATCATTTTTGTTCTTAGTAATACGATCTTGCCTTGACTTTACAATTCTGCCTCTGCCTCCCAAGTGCTGGGGTCTCAAGTATGGGAGCCTACAACAAATTTCTTAAAAGAAGCCCGATAAAAAGTTTTAATTCTATATTTGGACATGTGCTATAGCTCAGAAGTAGTGCTTACCTAACTTGTGTGCCGTGCTAGAGTTGGTACTTCAAGAAAAGTACATACAAGAATAGAGTTCGATTTCTGTTTCACATTATAACCTAGAAATAGTTTTACTCTGTTTATTTAGTGTGGGTGTGGGCATTCACATACTAAGGTGCACATATGAGGGTGAGAGGCCAGCTTCCAGGAGTCAAGTCTCTCCTGTCTGCATCTCCTGAGGATCAGACTCAGGTCATTAAGCTTGGTAGCTGTCCCTCTAGCCCTGATTCCCTCACTGTATTCATCTCTTGTTTGTACTCTCGTTGAGGTAAATGGTCATTTTTACTAGTGCACTTGAGATCTTGAGATGCCTTTTTTTAGTATCTTTGAACTCAGTAGTTGATTATTAGTTCATGTTGTATATGATATTAAGAAAGTTTTATTGGATTACTGTGTATTGATACTTAAAGCTTTAGCCAAGGATGGTGGTTCCTTTAATCCCAGCACTCAAGAAAATAGGCAAGAGTAGAGGAAATCTTTATTCCACTTCACTGCCTGTTGCTATTATGTCTTGTCTTCCAGATTGACAGAATATTATAATGAATAGAAATTAAATCTAATTGACCTTGTTCTAGATAATGAAATGGAGATGCAATTGTATTTGTTTAATATATAGAAGTCAATGCTTTAAGTCCTCCAGTGGCCCAGCAAGCTATATGATGCTAACTCTTTAGCATGAAGCAGAAAAACCCCAAACATCTTAAGGACAGTAGTAATTTTTTTTATAAGGTAGGGAGCCATGAATTATACAAGTGATCTGAGGAAGTATAGAATAATTGTTTTTGTCATAAATTATGTTCTTTGTTTTTGTTTCTTTGAGACAAGAGTCTTCTATAACCCTGCTGTCCTTGGATGCTGGTGAACTTGAACTTCAGATCCTCCTGCCCGTGGTAGTTTTTATTTCTTCTCTGGGTTTTCCTTATTTTATATTCTGCTTCTTCCATTCCCACCAGCACATACAACCTTCTGTTCTGTAATTCCTGTGGGGTTCCTGTTGGTTTCCATCTGTACTCCACCCATGCTGCTCTGGCTGCCCTCAGAGGTCACTTCTGCCTTTCCTGTGATAAAATGGTGTGGTGAGTAGAGAGAGATTATTTATCAAATAAGGTTTTTAAAATTTTCTAGAAAAGTCCAGGTGTTTATAACCAGAGAAGATGCAAAAGGCCAGGCACTATTTATTATACACATACCTGAAATAAAGACAAAATACAAACCTGTGATAAATATGATTATTTTATTTAGATGCTTTATTGTACCATGTTTTAATAGTCATATAGAATAATTTAAGAGTATTCTTTCATTAAGGGAAATTCTGGAAGGTATGCTTTTGCGAAATAGTGTCATATATAACTTCATTTACTGCTGTGCCTCTTACCCTTCTCGTGGATAGGACTTGGCCTACACGGTACCCAGCCTGAAAGAAATATACATGTGTATTTATTCCTGATCCATTGAAGCCAGTCAGCTTTTCTCCCTCAGGAATTTGAAATGAGGTTGTCTAGTGACAGGACAGCATACCTGACAGAAGTGACCTACGGAAGGGAGGGCTTACTGTGGCTCACATCTGAGGGTACAGTCCATCATGGTGGGAAGCCATGGAGGAGGTGACTGGTCGTATTGTGTCAGCAGTCAAGAAGCAGAGATTGGAGCTAATGCTCAGCTTGCTTTTTCTCTCTCATTCTTTTTTAAATGATTTATTTTTATTTTTTATGTGCATTTGTGTTTTATATGTATGTATATATACGTGAGGGTGTAACTGGAGTTACGCACAGTTGTGGGCTGCCATGTGGGTGCTGGGAACTGAACCCAGGTCCTCTGGAAGAGCAGCCAGTGTTCTTAACCACACTGGACCATCTCTCCAGCCCTTGCTTTCTCATTTTTATTTTTAGTCCAATACTCCAGCCCATGGCATGGTGCTACTCACATGTAGAGGGGGTCTTTGCACCTCAATTAAGCTAATCTAGATAGTGCTTCATAGCAGCTTGTCTCCTTTGCCATCCCAGATCTGCCAAGGTGATAATATTAACCACGGGGACCTAGAGTCATTTTTAGATGATACTGGTGCTGAACTTGAAAAGTGAATACTCCACACTATTTTCTGCACTTTTCTCCAGATACAGAGAAAAATCTTACCTGATGAAAAAGATTATTGAAATGAAGAATAGGGTGTAGTAATGCCTGTGATCTCATTTACTTTTTTCCCATAGATTTCATTGGATATTTCATCATTTTCCTAACTAATGAAACATTTGACTTAAGGTGTTTTAAGAAATTGAAAGTGCTGGAGAAACAGCTCAGAGGTTAAAATTACTTACAGCTCTATCAAAGTACCGGAGTTCAGATTCCAGCACCCACCTTCCTCTGTCTCCCAAGTGATGGGATCAAGGTGCACACCATCATACCACATACCATCATGCCCAGCCTTTAGTGAATTTTTCACCCATGGTAGTTATTCATTTGATTCTGGATTTGTTTTCAGTTTTCCTGAGAGATAATTTTGTCTCTGAGAATGGGGAAGGATGAGGCAGAGTTTGTGGTTTTAATTGAGAATTTGTTTTTCCAATGAAATACACTATGATCCTTGAAGCCATTGAATAGGCAGGCTTTGATTCATTGGTAATGGTACTAATACTTTCTCTATATATTTTCTCTTTAGTTATCTCTTAAAAACAAAGACCATAGTAAATGCATCTGAGATGGATATTCACAATGTGCCTCTACCAGAAAAGATTGCAGAGGTAAACTTGGTTGTGTAGTTACTTAATAAACACAACTTTTTTGTTTTCTTTTTGGAGACAGGATTTTTTTTTTTTTTTTTGGTTTTTCGAGACAGGGTTTCTCTGTGTAGCTTTGCGCCTTTCCTGGAACTCGCTTTGGAGACCAGGCTGGCCTCGAACTCACAGAGATCCACCTGGCTCTGCCTCCCGAGTGCTGGGATTAAAGGCGTGCGCCACCACCGCCCGGCCTGGAGACAGGATTTTACTTTGTAACTGTGACTTGGCCCTCATATTAACTACAGAAATCAGGCTGTCCTAGAACTCAGCTTTATCCTTTCCCTTGATATAGGCAATTTTTAAGTGGATGTGTGTGTTGTGGGTTTTTTTTTTAAATATAGATTTATTTTTTATTTTAAATCTGGTAACATTATAACCAGCAGATTGAGGATTGAGTGAGGAGTATAAGAATCCTCGAGCCGGGCGGTGGTGGTGCATGCCTCAGGCAGAGCCAGGTGGATCTCTGTGAGTTCAAGACCAGTCTGGACTACCAAGTGAGTTCCAGGAAAGGTGCAAAGCTACATAGAGAAACCCTGTCTCGAAAAACAAAAACAAAAACAAACAAACAAAAAAAAAAGAATCCTCGATCTCTGTCTCTTCCCAGCTGAAAGAGAAGATAGTGGTAATGCATGCTCGTTTAAATTCACTGATAGAGATTTTGAAGGAAGTGACTCCTCATCAGTCTAATCAAGAAAAGTGAAGAAACAAGGTATGAGTACAGAACTTTCTCCCATCTTCAGCAACAGGGCCGTTTGTCATTTCTTTCTTCTTTAAAGATCTTTCTGTGTGTGTCTGTGTGTGTGTGTGTGTGTGTGTGTGTGTCTGTGTGTCCATGTGCTCATGGAGGCCAGAAGAGAGAATGGGACTAAACTCTGCATAAATGGGAAGGACTCTTAGCAGCTGACCCATCTTTCTAGGCCCCAGTGATCTGGTCTTTTCTTTTCGTTGTTGTTGTTTGTTTCTGTTTTTGAGACATGGTCACACTGTGCACCTCTAGCTGTCTTGGAACTCACAGAGATGCACCTGCCTCTGCCTCCAGAGTGCTGGGATTGAAGGTGTGCACCGCCACACCTGATTGGTCTTTTATTTTTTAAATACCACTAAGAATGAGAGGACTGCCAGATGTGGCGACACATGACTGTAATTCCTGCACTTGAAATGCAGGCACGGAGATCAGAAGTTCAAGATTATCCTTGGCTCGTTTGAATTGAGGTCAACCTAAGCTTGATGAGAACTTGTTCCAAAATCCCTACTCGCCCCAAATAATTGGTTTGTTTTTTTGTTTGTTTGTTTCCAAAACAGGGTTTCTCTGTATAGCTTTAGTGCCTGTCCTGAATCTCGATCTATAGACCAGGCTGGCCTCAAACTCACAGAGGTCCACCTGCCTCTGCCTCCCAAGTGCTGAAACTAAAGGTGTGTACCACCACTGCTCAGCCTTGGTTTATTTGTTTTGAGAGAGGGTCTCTGTATGTAGCTTTGGCTGTCTTGGAACTTGCTATGTTGACCAGGGTAGCCTTGAATTTATAAAGATTTACCTGCCTCTGTTTCCCGAGTGATAGAATTAAAAGCGTACGTTACCATGCCTAGCTCTTAGAAATCATTTTTTTGCTTATATAAAATATATATGTATGCTGGGCAGTGATGGTGCATTCCTTTAATCCCAGCCCTTGGGAGGCAGAGGCAGGCAGGCGGATCTCTGTGAGTTCGAGGCCAGCCTAGGCTACAAAGTGAATTCCAGGAAAGGCGCAAAAACTACATAGAGAAACCCTGTCTTGAAAAAAAAAATACACAAACAAAAGATATGTAAGAAGTAACATTGAATAAATTGCATAACAAACAATTTGTGTCTTCTGCTGTTTTTAGACAGGGTCTCACTGTGTAATCCTGGCCACTTTGAAACATGTTATTTGGCCCAGGCTAGTCTTGAACACAGAGATCTACCTGCCTTTGTCTCCTAGATTCTGAGATTAAAGATGTGCACCACAAGCCTGTTGGGCCTGCAGAGGCTGTCAGATCCCCTGGAACTAGAGTTAAGTCAGTTATGGGTGTTGGAAACCAAACCCCAGTTCTCTGCATTAGCAGTAAACGCCATTAACTGCTGAGCCATCTCTTCGGCTCCACAGAATGGAACCTAATAAATTAATAATACATTGAATCATTTTTGAGACAGGATCTTACTCTGTAGCCTATACTGGCTTCCACTGTAGCAATTCTCCTGCCTCAGCCTCCTGAGTGCCTAGTGAGATACAATGCTCAACTGGATTTTTAAAACACATGTAAGTATATTTACCTTAAAATTAACATATTTCCTTTATAAAAGCTTAAAAACTGTTATGTCATTGTGTGTAGGTTGCTGGGGCCTCACACAGGGTAGGTGAAAGCCCTACCAATTATAAACTTTTTTTTATTTTATGTGCATTGGTGTTTTGCTTGAATGTTTGTCTATGTGAGGGTGTCAGATCTTGGAGTTATAGACAGTTGTGAATGCTAGGAATTGAACCCTGATCCTCTGGAAGAGCAGTCAGTGCTCCTAACTGCTGAGCCAACTCTCCAGCCCCGGTTATTTCTGATGTAATAACTATTTTTCTTTTCTTTTTTTTTTTTTGTTTCTCTGTGTTAGCTTTAGAGCCTGTCCTGGATCTCGCTCTGTAGACCAGGCTGGCTTCGAATTCACAGAGATCCGCCTAGCTCTGCCTCATGAGTGCTGGGACTAAAGGCATGCACCACCACTGCCCACTGCCCAGCTAATAACTATTTTTCTTAACTTCTGGATTTGCCATTTTGGATCAGACTTTCTATAGGAAATTAAGTGCTTGAGCCTGACTCAGATTAAACTAGGAAGCATATGTATGTATTTATATGAATATTTATGTGTGTGTCCAAGAAATGTATTTTCCCCATAAAATATATGTCCACTTTTTTTAAAAAAGGAATTCAGAGCACAACCAGCAGCAGTCAGTTCTGTCCTGCTTTATGAGTCCTGAAGATAAAACTCAGGCCCTCTCGATGGTAGCTCAACTCCTTTACCCGATCAGCTAGCTTGCTGCCTCTCCTTTTTTATTTCTAAATTAAGTATCTTTTTTCTTTTTTCATTACAGTTGTGTGGGGGCACATGTTTATCAGAGCTCAAATGTGGCATCAGAGACTTAGTGGCGAATGCCTCTACCTGCTGAGCCATCTCCCTGGTGCCCACTTCCATTTTTGAGAGGCACAACATAATATGCTGGTAAGAGAACAGATTTTAGAAATACTTTTAGCCAGGTGATGGTGGCACACACCTTTAATCTCAGCATTGGGAGGCAGAGGCAGGTGGATCTCAGTGAGTTCGAGGTCAGCCTGGTCTACAAAGAGACATGACAGCCAAGGCTGTTACACAAAGAAACCTGTCTCAAAAAACAAAAAAACAAAACAATAACAACAACAACAAAAAACCAAAAGAAAGAAACCTTTTAGATTTAAACTGAGTTCTGCTTATTAATTATTAGTAGTCATGAACTTGAAGAATTAAAGTCTGTTTTGTTTCTGTGTACAATAGGGATAAAAACAGTAACCACACCTATGATGAGGATCAAATGAATTAAAGAATACTGGAACAACTGGTTATCCCCCCTACCCCCCGGGCAGAAAAAAAGAAACTGAATGCTGTCCTATGAAATCAGTCCAGGCAGTGTAAAGATCTACATGTTAAAAGTGAAAATAGAAAGCTTTTAAGCAGAACCCTGAAGAAAATCTTCATTATCTCACAGTAGAAAGTTTCTTAAGATAAGCATGAATTGTTTGATGAAGATGACAGTACTTTAAAATACAGAATTTCAACTAAGACAACATAGAGTGAAAAACTGCAGAAACAGCAGAAAATGTCACACATAAACAATGAAAGTCCAGAATACAGAAGCTATCGACCAACTGCTATATATCAGAAAAAACAACCCACTTAAAAACTGGCAAAATATTTGTGCAAGCATTTTAAAGGAGGCATTGGGCCGAGGGATACGACTCAGGTAGAGTACTTTGCATCATGCAGAGGCTCCCACACTACAGAAAAGTGTAAAGCTTGAAAAGTGGTACCCAACTTCACTACTGACAACCAGAAAATAACATCAAATTGGTGAAAATCAAAACATGATGTAAAGACGAGGTGAAAGAATTCCTGTAAGCTACTTGTACAAGTAACACCCTGGCACAGCTGAAGGCCGGTTTAGCATTGCTTGTGGGAACTAAAGACATAAGGGCTACTGCAGAGCAGCAACTTCATCCTTAGGCACCTGTACTAAGTAAGCATGTAGCAGATGTGTGCCAGTGTGTGCACAAAAGGCTCACAGTCACATTATCTGTAATATGGTTTGGGAATTTAGCTCAGTAGTAGAGTGCTTGCCTAGCAAGAGTAAGGCCCTGGATTCAATCCTCAGCTCTGGGGTGAGGCAGGGAGGGAGACAAAATAGCAAAAAAGACAAAAAAAAAAAAAAAAAAAAAGGTACCTGGCACACATTATTTGTAATAGACGTGTTGTAAAAGTCACGTTGCTCAAGTGTAGAGTGACTGAAGGAACACCGTGTTTGTAATGTGGACAGATACAGCAGAGCTCTCACTAGTGAAGACTTCTATTCCCTCTTGTCTGTGTTCCTTCTGTGGGTTTGCTTAAACAAATCAATGTTTTGTGTCTATTTTATATCTAACATGGAAGAAAATACACATAAGCACCCAATAGAAGATCTAATGTAATAAAGAATCTTCGTAGCATATAGGAAGTGCTCAGTGAAAACTGTTGCCATGAGTATAGTAGTGTTTACTGTAGTACTAACATGTCTGAGGTGGAGGCAGAAGGCAAGCCTGGACTAGAGGAAAACCTGTCTCATGTTAGCTAAAGGAGCATTATTAGCTCTTATATTTCAGTCTCTTAATTGTATCATGAGACATCAAGTGATTGAGCCGGTAACATCTGCATTTGTCCACATACACTTTAAAATACTCCCACACTGTCACAGAAGGGATAGGGCTCATGAGAGAGGGCCCTTCATTCCCTGAGGGTTTGTACAATTGATGGCTGATGATGCAGAAAAAGGTATTTCTTCTGTTGTCGTATAGACACTGGTTAGGTGCCCATGCTCTTGTAAATAACCCTAATGAAGCTCATTGGGTCACCCCCCACCTCTAAAAATAAATAAATAAAGACGTGAAAGCAGAGGAGGAGCTATGGGAAAAAGGGAACTGTTTGGGAGGGGGAAGAGGATGTGAATGTGATCCAAATACAGTATGAAAATGTCAAAATCCATTGTATATAATTAATATATGCTAATAAAAAGCTTTTAAAGACAATTAACTGTTGCAGGATGTTTGATCACACTGTGGATCCGGAGATTGTGTTGTTTATTGAAAAAAAAAACCCTGTTTCTAGTTGTGTCGTGGCTCAGCCCTCACACCCTTAATTCAAGAACTTCCTGCTTGAATATTGTAAACAGGACTATATAAAGTCAACCATAGGTCAAGAGCAAGCAACCAGCTGACAGGAAGTGAACATAGGATTATTAGGAAAAACCATAGAGTAAAGGGAGTCAGGAGGATGGATAGAAAGATGCACAGGAAGTAGAAGGGAGGAGGGACATTCAATTTGAGGAGAGGTGTTTGAGACAGCATAGGAGAAGGTGGTGGGAGGCTTCTGGAAGTAGGCTGAGGAGGAAGGTCAGCTGGGTGCTTTCTCTGCCTCTCTGAGCTAGCAGGCTTCTACCCCGGCATCTGTCTCCCCAGTCTTTATTGGTAAAATTAAACGAATGATTGAGATTTTGTTAAAAACAACAAATAACACTGGTTTCAAAGACAATGAACTGATAGAATATTCTAAATAAAAGAATGTTGTGGGGCTCTGGAAAAAAAAAAAACTGGGTGGTGGTGGTGTACACCATTAATCAATCCTAGTACTTGGGAGGCAGAGACAGGCAGATCTCTGAGTTCCAGGACAACCAGGCCTGTACACAGAGGAACCCTGTCTTCAAAAACAAAAACAAAAAAACTTAAAGATACATTTCTTTCAGAGTATGCTTTGCTTATAAAGGAGTACCTAGCACTTGGGAGGCAGAGGCAGGATCTGTGTGTTCAAAGCTAGTTTGATCTACAAAGGGAGTTCCAGGACTACACAGAGAAACCCTGTCCTACCCCACCCCCCAAAGATTAAAAAATGAGTGCTTGGATACGTTTTATAATTCCACTTGACTCTTTAAAGAAAGACCCACCCCTTCACACACACACACCATTAATAGGCTGATGTTCTTACAAGGTTTGACGGAGGCCCATGTCATACAAAGCTGTGAATATGCAATTATAGGAAATCAAAAATATAATAGCCTTATCAAGGTTTGGGGAAGGCCCATGTCACAGGTATGGATGCCAATATCTGTAACATAGATATTGTGTGGAATTTACCAGTAAATGCTGCTCATCACAATGCTAAAAATTCTCGTCCTTGAGCAGTCAGGTAATAAAAGCCAGTAGCTTGTTTGTTTCTCTTTATTTGACAACAGCCTATCTTGAAGTTTGTAACATCTTCCTTTACTGTATTCCAGGCTGGCTTCAGACCAGTTCCATAGTAAGAATCTGAACTGATCCTTCTGCCTTTACCTCCCAAGTGCTACCATGACACACCACTACGTCCAGTTTGGAATCTGTTTTTACATTTATTACAGAATAATAAATGTGCATGTCTGGAGGTCAGATGTTAACTTGTGGGAGTCATTTCTTTCCTACAGCTAGGGTCCTGAATATCAAATGAAGGTCAGGCTTAGCAGCAAATGCCTCTATCTGCTCAGCTCTTACAGCCCAATAATCTTTCTTTAAAAAAAGCTAGTGCTGGGCAGTGGTGGCACACGCCTTTAATCCCAGCACTTGGGAGGCATAGGTGGGCGGGATCTCAGTGAGTTCATGGCCAGGCTGGTTTACAGAGCAAGTTCCAGGACAGCTGGAACCATATAGAGAAACCCTGTCTCAAAAAAAACAACCCCCCACACACATACACACACCTTGTTAAATAACAAAATCAGTGCATCTTATAAATGACTTTTGCTCTGGGCCTTAGCATCATCCTCCTTGTACAAATTCATGTAACAGGAACATGGAGTAAATGGAGAAGCAGCAAATGCACAGCCTGAGCAGAAAGAGGTACAAGCAAAGGAGCACCCATAGGGCTGCAGGAGCAGAAATAAGGATGCTGGAGGACAGTGGTACAGTGAGTGCTTGGTATACTGCTGTCATTAATTTGTCTCAGGATCTGGAACTTTACCATCTGACAGCAAAGATCAACCCTAAGAAACAGTCTTACTTCAAACCACAGTCCCTGGTAGCCCTCTGCCCTATACCTGTGGGATCTTGGTCCGGCACTGTTCTTACAGGCAAGTTTAACGTGTAAGTTGCCTCTTTTGCTGTCTTAGCTGAAGAATAAAACCAACTTCAACATTTCTCATGGGAAGAACTTAGTGGAATGAATAGTTTTATCCTTCTGTTTAGAATCTTAACAGAAGCTAAGGATTATAACAGGTCTTTCTTTGGACCTCCAGTTCCTAAATAATGACACAGAGACTTACTATGAAAACTTGGCCTTAGCTTAGGCTTGTTCTCAACTAACTCTTGTAACTTAACCCTTTTAATCTATTTTCTGCCACGTGCCTCATTACCTCTCCTCAGTTACGTCTGACTTCTTCTAATTCTGGCTGGCGAATCTCGGCCTGATTCTTCCTGGAATTCTGCCCCCTCCCCACCCCGAAATCCTACCTATCCTCTCCTGCCTAGCTATTGGCCATTCAGATCTTTATTAAACCAATTAGAAGGTGCCTTAGCAGAGATACATCGTCACAGTGTACAAAAAGATTATCCCACAACAAAGGATTTATGGAGATGAAACATAAGGTGGTCCCTAAAAGGGAAATAAATTAAAATGTGATGGTCCTTCTCTTCAGATGGTTATGTTACCACTGGGCAACACAGACCAGAAACCACCACAACTAAGGTATTAAGAAACCCAGAAAAAAATAAAAATAAAAACTGAGGTGGTGATATACACCTTTAATCCTGCACTCAAAAGGCAGAGGCAGGGATCTGAGTTCAAAGCCAGCCAAGGTGACCTTGTCTCAACCCTATCCCTTAAATGATAACAGAAAGACACCTAAAGCCCACTTCAACAAGGGCCCATGGAAAGGCCTCTTTTCCCATTGTAACTTACAACATTATCTGAAATTACCCATTTCAAAGTAACAGCACACAATGAAATTTCAGTGCATTCTCAGCTCATGCTTTATTGCTAAAAACATACACATACAGGTGCAGTTTCAAACTCTCAAAACAGTTCCTTTTCCAAGGAGTCAAATGTCTTCAAAACTCCCAAAGATGCATAGATTAAGAAGCTGCCTTTTGTAGTGCTTCAAACATTCAGTGAAGCTCTTTTACATCACCTTGTATACATCAATGGCGCAATGGAAGATAACACGGAAGAGCAAGCAAACAGCAACACCTGTGCTTGAAGGGTAGATGTCACTCCACTGTCAGGGAGATTCCTTGAATATTCGTAATCCTTTTCATTACAGGAATGGGTGGGTTAAGGTTAATGCCCAGACTAGTAATGTTTAAAGACTGATAACATGCTGGCAGAAAGAATATCTGTTTGATCCTTGGGATGGGGTGTCAGTGCTGAGGACTGGCCCCAGGGCCTAAGTGTTCTCCAAGAGCTATATCCCAAGCCAAAAAAAAAAAAAAAAAAAAGTACATTTAAATTAAGGACACAGCACACCATTACCAAAGGTGTCAGAATGTTTAGAAAATATCAGTAATCGTAAGTATATTCTGACTTTGAAGGTGTTTATAAGTCTGAGCTCTACCAAATATACATTTAATTTTCCTGTGTGGTCTGTTTTAATTGACTTTAGTGGACTATTAGGAAGAGAGTGTTAGAAGAAAGAACTCTGACCTTACATCTTTCTAGGCTAGCATATGTATCATCAGTAAGATGCAAAGAACATTTCTATTTGGGATACATCACACACCTCCATTCCTGTATTTCAGTCAGAAGCAAACACCACACTGACAACTCTAATTCAGTTCTGAACGATGGAAGTTACCATTCTAGGTGACGTCCATAGCAAAGCTCCACAGAAAAGGTTAAAATCAATCTCAAACTAGTTTTCCATCATGTAACAGGTAAATTGGATTAAACCCAGTGAAACAGTTTTATCTGAGTTCTATTTAGGTCTTTCACACATTATAAATACTTTTCATTATTTGTCAAAACTATTTGTTGCTTGGATCATTTCCAAGTCAAGAAGTCTAAGCGGTTCTTAGCTTCCACCATGAGTTTTGGTAGTGCTGGCAACTGAACCCTTTTCTCAGCTAAATGCTCTGCCGTTAGATGACACTTCTGCTCCTTTCACCATCTTTGTTCACCCAAATACACATCTTTTTTGGAAGAAGAGAAACTTTTCCTGTCTATCAGGAATCAAAAGTTTTAGGCAAGATCCACACTTTGACCATCTCATCTAGAGTGAAACTGTAGCTCAATGGCTGTAAATGCAGCAACAAGTGCAATCAAAACAGCAACGGCAGTACTTCTGTAACTCTGCAGAGACTCTTAGTGCTGGGTCCCTTACAGATGGTCTGTATCAGTACCTTCCAGATCAGATGCCTTATTACTGAAAAACCGAAGTATGTGCACACTGATGCTATACACCTCCAAGATACTAATTTGTCTCCTGCAAAGGAGTCTAGCTATGGCACTAAGGCTGGCTTCTGCCTATTCAGGGACCGCAGAGCATGCATCTGGCTTAATCTATAGTTTTAAGAAATCCCAAACTTAGTCTACATAAACCTAATCGAGCAAGTCCCATAGCTGGTTGTTTTGCAAACTGAACACTTATTTCTGAAGTAAGATGACCCTACTTAGTCTATGTCCCGACTCTTCTGGAACCCTGCACCATTCTGTTATAGCAGCGTATTCAACATGCTTAGTTTATCTTGTATTTGCAAACATGCTTGGGAATAAATATAGCTAGGAAACAGAGCAAGCATTGCTTGCTGTATTCCTAACAGTTTGAATGTCTTGTGGTTGCCCCTTATTTATCTTGTACTTCCCATTTTTCAATGGAAGTAAGACAATCTTTAATTAGAAAACAAAAATAATTCAAACAATAAAACCAAGCTATTGGTTCAAGTATCTATTGCTTCATTATTGATAAATACATATAGAAAATTACTAGTAACTACCTAATAATGGAAATTCAACCATGCATTAAAATGTTAGCATTCTAGAATCAGTTATGGGCCTGCTACTATTGCTTACATTTTCAACCAGGCCTGGTTTTAATAAACATGCAAACCCTTTGATTCAGAACTGTGGGAAAAGCAATGATACATGCAAATTCAACTGAATATTGTCAGTCAAATTCCTTAGAGATGCAGTCAGGTACACTTATCTACTACAATGCTGCCTCAAAACAGAAACAAGTCATATACAAAAAGGCTAAACCGAAGACTTCTGTTTAGTTCTAAAAGGCTTAGCTAGAAATCCTGGCCCTTTGAGGATAAAGAATAAGTTGAAAGCCCTGGGAAAAAGGAACTGAGGTGACTGTCTTCAGGGAGCAGTAAGTTTTCTGGGTCACTTACTGAGAGCTGTAGGGGTGGTAGGATACTTAGGCAGAATGGTTTCTTTTCTGATTCACATTAATGAACAGCTCCCTGGGGAAAGGTAAGGAGCAGAGCTACAACAATGTAAACTCAAGCAGTAATGCCCTGAAATTTAGCATAGCCCTCTGCATTTTAAAACTCTTGGCCAAGGGGTTCTTCCAAAATGGTATAATAGCCAAGCAATGTTCTAAATAAACTAGAGACAGTTTGCTTGCATCTACAGCACCATGAGAATGTAAACTCCTGAAGGCTAGGGGGTCTCTTCATATTTTGCATATCACAGGTACATAAAGAGTGAACAAGAGACTACAGAAAGACCGAATACTAATTACCTACATACTTTTGAGACCACAAAATCTTGTAGCAGTTTTACACTTAGAACCATAAACATGGCCGTTAAGGGTAATTTCTGATGTAATTAAATTAGCCATGTCTCCATGATCATGCAGGTGTCTGAATATTGCTTGGTTGTCCCAAAACCTAACGTGGACAGGACAGGACATTTAAAGAGGAACTATACTCAGTATAGCCTTTCCCCTCCCCTTAGGCTTGTAATAAAATAATTCAAGAGAGAGTCTGAGATCTACAAAACTACTCTTTAACTTTTTTCCCCTGGGAAAACAAAGGAACACAGACCTAGATCTTTTCACTGTTCAAGTAGCTACGATGGACATGAGGTAAAGGAAGTGAGGAATCACCCCAGTTCCACATTGTATCTTGATGTGAGCTGTGTGATTCCTCAGATCAAGAAAGGAATGAGTTTGCTGGGTTCTCCTTGTTAAAAACTATGCAGTCACACACAGGCCATAAGCTTCATTACATACATGTATCAGACATACAGACAACCCCCAGCCTGGGTACTGCCCAGTCATTTTGTTTACCTTTAATTCCTAACTTTCTTCATCCTAAGTACAAGGAAAAGCCAGCAAGTTCTTGAGGCTCCCCCGCTTCCTCGGACACACCAATCACACACAAAAACAACCTTTTCCTTTTGGAAAAGTAGCCAGGAAGCCAATGAACAAAGGTTACAAAGCATACATCATTCTACACAGTAAATAACTACTAACAGAAACAATTTAAGCAAGACCCCCTACATGTTGGCTTCACTGGGACTGTAGAAGTACATTTGTTTCCAGATTAAGCACTAGAAAGATTTCAACAGCTGTAAACTCTAGGGAAACAAAATAGGGTCTTTAACACATATATGAAAGTTGGTATTTTTCACGCAGATATATTCATATACATTCATAGTTTTAAATGCTTTTTAACTTCGGATGTATTTTCCTTTTGTGGACTCTGTGAGACTGCAGAGGTCCACAAATTCAAATAGTAAGTACTCAACCATACACCTCTGTGAACACAAATTACTATACATGAGAAACTGTTATTGCTACTAAATTCCACCTCCTCAACATTTTTAGTTCATTTATGGCTTTTATTTTTTGCAATAGGAAATATCCTTTCCTATATACTGTGCTACTTTATATGCATTACTTTTTCAAGTTTTTTTAATATTTCCTTTGTTTCTTAAATTGAAATGCTTTTCAGAAGCAGATTCTCCCAGGCGCTAGCCACCTACTTGATATT